>NC_135559.1:4502500-5242500 GCF_964340395.1 Glandiceps talaboti
TCCTAGATCACTTGTTAAGATAATCTTGATTACTCAATTAACCGATAGTGTTAACTCTCTGACTTTGTCTTTTTTTTCAGTGGTTGAGCCGTTAGCTATAATTGGTATTGCATATCTATCGTACCTTCTTGGGGAGTTATTTGAGTTTTCAGGCATTATATCGTAAGTGACTGCTTTCATTTGAGTAATACATTTTTTAAGAAAAATTTGATATATTGTAATTTGTAACTTTGATGTATTTCACTACCATAAATTTAGCTAATGTCTTTCTTCTGTTAATAAATATTTCTTAAATCTGTGAGTGAAAATTTATTTCTAATAAAACTATCATGTAAATGTTTCGGTGACAAATCTTTTGAACCTATGGCTTTCCGTAAACAATAGCACCACTTCATTTACCAATATGTCGTATGCTGTTCATTGAGAAAACAAAAGAGTGCAAATGCTTGGCCACTGGGGGCGCTGTTCAGAAAAGAGATTTGATAAACAATGTGGGCCACGATCATAAAGCGCGACTAGTCTCTTTTGAAAAGTTGTCATTTCCAAGTATTCTTTGCCTTGGTTAACATCTATGGCATACCCATCCAATGCAACTAGTTTTTAAGTGTTTTATAGTAAAAATCAATGGTGTACCCGCCAGTGCAAATAGTTTTTGTCATTTTAATGGTAAACAGTATGTAATTTTTAAGGTTCTCATGGAGTTGTTTGTTTTAGACATCTGTTGACTGCTTCATAATGCCATTGATGATCCAAAGTTACAATAATTCTTTTAAAAAGTGAGTGATCCAGGCATTACCCTGTACAGGTTTGCTGTTGATTGAAAATGTTTTCTGAGTGTATTTAGGTGTACCAGATTTTGTGCTGATATTTCTAAACGTTTAGTCATGAGTAAGTCTGTTAATTTTATTTATGTGAATTACATGTTGTTAAAATCCATATTTTTGTATTTGTACAGTATGATAGCGTGTGGTTTAATGCAAGCCAACTATAGTTTTGCCAACATTTCCCACAAGTCGCATACTACAGTCAAGTATTTCATGAAGATGTTAGCGTAAGTCTGGTCATCAGTTTTCTTACAATTACGACTTGAAAAAAGTTATGTTTTCTTTCCCAACAACATTGGTGTGTCAAATGAAAATTTCAACTCACAGCATGAACAAATTTCTTGGATGGAAATTCTAAACTTTCTATGAACCCAGAGTCCATGAACATTTATTCTAGGATATGGTGTGTCTTTTGGACAAGTACCATATATCTATACATGTAAAAGATGATTTAATGCCGGATTCAAATCTGTAGAAATCTCCTGCAATAAATTAGTACTATAGTGGACATCTCATCCACTTTCTTTACAATTTTGAAGCAATAATCTTTTAAGTGAATTTGTTGTAAACATATCCATTTTTTAAAGTGATTATGATGTTTTAGTAAACTGGCATATTGTTTTTAATTTTTAAAAAGATGAATTTTCATAACAAATAGGTTTGCATTTTGAAAAAACTCACATGAAAATTGCATTTCTAAAAAAAAAATACTTCTGTGATTAAAAAAAAGGAGTTAATATTTTTCTTGAGGTGTTTCTTTTGTATTTATAATTTTACTCTTTCTATAATTCCAGGTCTACAACTGAGTCTATAATATTCCTATTCCTGGGCCTAGTTCTTGTGTCAGATGACCATATATGGAATACACCATTTGTAATATTTACAATCGTATTCTGTCTTGTCTTCCGATACATAGGTAGGTTCCATGTTTTCTGTAAAATTTGCATAGTGTGTTATGGAGTGTAGTACAGTGATTTTGTATGGGAACTGGGGTACAATTTGCATAGTGTGTTATGGAATGTACTGTGAGTTTGTATGGGAACTTGGATAAAATGACCTGGTAACTTTATTAGATTTACCTACTTACTGATACTGTACATGACAAAAAAAAGCCACTCTTAAGTTGTATATAAAATACAATTTAGAAAGTAATAATTGCAGTCAAATTGTCAGCACATTGTAAGGTACAGTACATATTGTTGGTTACATTGCTATAGCAGAGGTACTGAAATGTCTAATTATATTAATTTCAAATTTATTTTTGTTTTTGTCCTGTAGTTGTCATCATTTTGACATTCTTCATCAATAGATTCAAATATGCTAGAAAGATTGGTTGGGAAGAACAGTTCATTATGGTAAGTATTGAATTACTAGTACTACCAATTTTACTTTCAAATACTTTAACATAATAACATGCACAGACTTTATGGATTTGGTACAATACTAGACTATTAGATACAGTCAATGATGTATCACCATAGCAATCAATCATTGTATTGCATCAGATTTGAGTTATCAGAGAAAGACAAAAGAATGTAAAGTTTTGGCCACTAGGGGAAGAACCTTGTATGTATTGCTGATGCTTAGAAATGTATGTGTTATCATTGCAGGGTTATGGCGGACTGCGAGGTGCTGTCTGTTTCTCATATCAATGTATGTGTTATCATTGCAGGGTTATGGCGGACTGCGAGGTGCTGTCTGTTTCTCACTGGTGATGTTAATTGATGAGCATGAATTTCCACTCAAGAATATGCTTGTTACTACCACATTGGCAGTCATCATTTTTACTGTCTTTATACAGGTATGTATTATGAATTCTACTTTCATCTAAAATTACCATACTACTGCAGCAACCAAATTAATCCTCACCGACTTTGCCAATTTTTCCATTCTAGTCTCAGACTTATTTACTTAGGTGTTTTCTGAACGCAGGCTTTCCAGCCTATATGTTCAGATCCGTCTGATCTGGAATTCTGTTCTGCCTGAATTTAGCCTTGTAATTATACTTGATATCTAAGTTTTTCCAGTGATTGTCCAGTAACAAAGTGAGAAACTTGTTTACTGTTTAGTAGAACAGAAATTGATACTGGACTCCATTTTAAGTAGATTTATTAGGAATAAAGTCATATTTTTGGAGTCTAGTTTGAAGCGACTACATATCTCTCATCTGAATCTCTTGGACATCTTCAGCATAATGACACTAAGTGATTGGAGTAAGTGACCTCCTAGCGTCATTATCTGAAGACGTCTGAGAGATTCAGATGAAAGCTACAAAGTCATTAGACTCCAAAAAGGTGACTTTATTCCTAATAAATGTTTACTGTCGTTGAAAAACAGGTCTGCTAATGTCGTGATTCAGTTCTTACCTGATCCAAAACAAGTCAATTTGGCAGTGAAACAATACAGAAATATAAACAAAATGAATAAAAATGAAAAACTATCATTTAACCAAACAAATTAACAGTACAATTGGATTCTGAATTAGACTCTTTAATACAGTAACATCAAGACTTTTTAGCACAACATATTGCATAGGTAACAACAGGGTTGGATCGGCATGTTGATAAACATTTTTTTGAATTGCAAGTAAACAATACAGTTTTGCTACAATGCCATCGGCAATTTTTTTATTTGACAGGGTATCACAGTCAAACCATTGGTCAAATGTATGAGAGTTCACCTAGCTGACGAACACAAAACTACCATGGTAGAGGAATTACAGTCAAATGTAAGTTATAATTATACGTCAAGTTTATCAACGCACACTTTCAAAAAGAATTTGTAGATGAATTGGTTACTAGTACATGCTGTTAGCAAACATGTTAAACTAATGTTCAGACTGTTACATGTTTATTGTACACTATGCAGTAATTGAAAATTGAAAAGTAAACCATCAACCAAACAATTCTCACAATTAATTTGGGAAAGATATCTATGCCAACATGTCATAAAATTCAAGCAAATGATAATTTTTGGTGGTTGATAAATTGTAGAGTCTGATAATTTGATGACTGATATCACTTCATTTATCATTTGTACAACAGGTTAATAGCTTTATGATGGCAGGTGTGGAAGAAATAGTGGGACATAAAGGAGAGAACTATTTCAGGGTAGGTTTATTAATTAATTTACTATGTATGTATATATGTATGTATGTATGTATGTATGTATGTATGTATGTATGTATGTATGTATGTATGTATGTATTTGTGTGTGTGTATGTATGTATGTATGTATGTATGTATGTATGTATGTATGTATGTATGTATGTATGTATGTACGTATGTATTTGTGTGTGTGTATGTATGTATGTATGTATGTATGTATGTATGTATGTATGTATGTATGTATGTATGTATGTATGTATGAATGTCTTTGTGTGTGTGTATGTGTGTGTGTGTGTGTGTGTGTGTGTGTGTGTGTGTGTGTGTGTGTGTGTGTGTGTGTGTGTGTGTCTGTGTCTCAATCTGTCATACTCTGTCTCATCTCTGAATCTAGGTATGGTGGGACAGTATTGATGAAAAGTATCTAAAGAAATGGTTACAGAAAGAACCACAGACCAGAGATATTCAAATCATGCTACGATATGAGAAGATTACCATTGGGTAAGACAATAATATTATCTTGTAAACTCATTTTTCCATCATGACTTTGTTTCATATCAAAAGGGAGAGAAACATTTATCAATAGAGGAATCAATGTCCCCTTTCTCACGTATTTCTGAGACCTTTTGCCCTCCCCTCCCTTTTATATCTCTTTGTGACTTAAGAAATTTTGAATAAACAGAAGATGGAACATTATTTAATCTTGTGTGCTCTTCAAAAACTTAATGATAAACAAAGAAAAGAATCTCTTCCAAGAAACCCAAAGACACATTTCAGTGCTGTCATTTAAAAATTAAAGCTATGGAGATATTGTTGACCAGAAGTGTGCATGTACACATCAAAATAGTAGTTAGTACACTCTATAAAAGAATGGCGTTATCACTAAACCTTATAAGTTATTAGCTATGGTGTGTTTAAGACTCTCGTCATACTGATCCTTGAAAGTTTTACAGTTTTACAATTTTACTAAAGATCTCTACATTGTAGAATTATTATGTTTTCATTTTATTTTACAAGCTATATACATACATGGAAGGATAAACTTGTTTTTGTTAGGTGGGAGCTAGCGGGATGGGGGTGGGGGTGGGGGGTGTATTGGTACTTTTTATGTATCAACATTTTTATAATCCATCACAGATTTACAACATGTCAAAGGCAGATTGTAGGTTCAAGTCTCACCAGCTGTCCTTTGTATGCAAATATTGTAGGTTCAAGTCTCACCAGCTGTCCTTTGTATGCAAATATTGTAGGTTCAAGTCTCACCAGCTGTCCTTTGTATGCAAATATTGTAGGTTCAAGTCTCACCAGCTGTCCTTTGTATGCAAATATTGTAGGTTCAAGTCTCACCAGCTGTCCTTTGTATGCAAATATTGTAGGTTCAAGTCTCACCAGCTGTCCTTTGTATGCAAATATTGTAGGTTCAAGTCTCACCAGCTGTCCTTTGTATGCAAATATTGTAGGTTCAAGTCTCACCAGCTGTCCTTTGTATGTAAATATTGTAGGTTCAAGTCTCACCAGCTGTCCTTTGTATGCAAATGACTAAATAAGTGTTTATACAGTACTAATGTCCATGTATAAAAGTTAACTGTTCGAGAATTGTGTTCTTGTATGTTTCATCCCGTAGTGAACATATTGCAACTGTAGATGCTGTTATACACGGTATTAGAGGTAGTGCTGAGCACCTAAAGAGAATAGAAAGTAACTTACATAAAGATGTACCATCCTATAGTTATGTCAGTAATGGTGGTGAGTAATTAAATATTTTATTCAGGCTAGCTCAAATAAGTGTTACAGTACTAAAAGTAAGTGAAATACTACTTTCCATTGAGGCCCTTGGGCATCTCAACAATAATACTAAAAATGATTTAAAAATATTATCAAATACACTCAGTACAGTAAGAATTATGCAGATGGGTAGATGAAAAGGATAAGGTACAAAACAGACATGAAGTCACAAATCAAAAATGGAAATGACATATAGTTCTATCTAAGAATGTATATGTTGAATGATGAATGATGAACAATTAGTACATACAGTTATGTATGACCTATAGTAGGGGGTGGTTATTTGGAGGGTAGATGAGATTGTGGAGGAGGGGGTAGTCTTGACTGTACTTGTATTTTGAGATTTTGAGGAGGGGTTGAGAGATGTTTTGGAGGAAGTAGTGAGTATTTTGTATTCAGATGTGGGAGGGAGATTTTGGTTTTGATATGAGGAGAGAGGGATGTTTTCATTGTTTTAGAAACAGGGATATGGGAGAGTACTAGTAATTTTTTTCTTTGGAGATCCTGAGTGCATGTATGTGTATTAGAAGGGGAGGATGTGTTTTCAAAGATGGGACTTGGAATGTGTATCGACACGTCACCACACCGACACATCATAGGGTTATGGTAATCATAATCTGATCAGCTAGTACTGTATGATATTGACTTTATAGAGACATCTAGAGAGCCTGTAGAACAAGTAGAAATCCTTAAAGAACCACATCCTACAGATATGAAGAAATGGCTAGTCTCAAATCCAAGTGAAACGGTAAGACCTGCCACATGTTTAAATTAGTATTTCATAAATGTTTGTCAGTGTTTTTGTCAAGGCTTGGAACCCTGGTGACAGTCAGGGATAAATCTGATAAAAACTGGCAAAGTTTCCAATCCATATTCAATATTATTGTTGGGAACCCCAGTAAAATGACATGGGAACTCACGTAGATTTCACCTACCTACCACCCTAACAAAAACACTGTTTGTGCATGCATATTCCTTAGTTTGACATTGCTGTGATTGCCTGTGATATTTCACAATGAGTTGATATTCAGAATTGTGTTGTCCGTTGTCATAGCAGCCTAATTCTGATAACGTAACCATCACAGTTTGTGCGTTACGTTAGAAGTGACAGAGTTAATTTCATAATAATATTGCAACCCAAGGTAGCCAAATTATTTGTATCAATATTTTTTTTTCAGCTGCGACAAAATAAGTTTGATCGTAATGCAATGCATGATGAAAATCAAGACTTGCAACATCACCTCCATCGTCGCACAAAACAAGTACATAAACAAATCGCATTGTCAAAGAGCATTGCCAAATCACGACAATCATCGATTATGTTGAAACAACCTACACATGACTATGCTGTTGCTATGGATAATATCTCTCCAACTTTCAGTTTAACAGAAGAGGGAGAAGATTTTGAGACTGCGGTGTGAGTGAAATTAAGAAATTATGGTTATCTGTGTTATCGTGATGATTAAAATACAGGAGTTACTCTATTGACTTTTAAACTTTATTACCTGAATAGCCGTATATCATGTAGGAAAAGTTTGTACGTCCTGTAGGTAAAGTTTGTACGTCCTGTGAGCAAAGTTTGTACGTCCTGTAAGCAAAGTTTGTACGTCCTGTAAGCAAAGTTTGTACGTCCTGTAGGTAAAGTTTGTACGTCCTGTAAGCAAAGTTTGTACGTCCTGTAAGCAAAGTTTGTACGTCCTGTAGGTAAAGTTTGTACGTCCTGTAGGTAAAGTTTGTACGTCCTGTAGGTAAAGTTTGTACGTCCTGTAAGCAAAGTTTGTACATCCTGTAGACAAAGTGTGTCTATCTTGTAGGAAAAGTTTGTATGCTTTATCCTCTTTCTACCAGGGGATATTTGTTTGTACAGAAAAAGTTGTACTAAAAGTTTGTATGTTATGGACGTGAAGTTGAAAGTCAAATAGGTAAGTTTATATATTGTCCATGTGACACGTTGAAACAATTCTAAAATGGCTACATGTATATACATATTGTAAATAGGGTTGGTGTCAGAGTTTTTGTTTTCATGGTATAAAGGGACGTGAGTACTCCATAATTTGACAAAATAAGGAAAATTAATATCCACAGATACAATATAAATACTCCCTTGAAATAATTACTAGTGTTTTAAGACAACATTTTCATACAGCTTTCAGTGATTGGCTTAGAGCTTGTCACATGGTATGGACTAGTGACTCATAGTGACCTCAATTTGCATAGAGTGAGCACTATTTGTTTAATATTTTCCCTAGGGCATTATTAATGTAGCACAGGACACTATGCTGAGTTTGTCTAAAGCAGTACTTTTTACACAATGTGAGAATTACATCATTAACTCAGCTTTATGCAGAACATCTTGGAATAATTTTCTACTTTTTTGTATATTTACTATAATTGCACATTAAAAATGACATTTGAGTCACACTGTACTGAGGCAATGAGCAGTGCTTAAATTGTTGAGTATTGACAAGTCATGGTATTTTGGAAAATTTACTCAAGATAATCCTGCCAATCATTTCAAAGCAATTTTTTCCATTTCTTTGAATTTTATTAATAACAAAGTAAGTTTAGAATATACAGGAACTCAAGTTTTGTAATTTTCAAGAGACTAACTTTATATTGAAAGTATTATGTATAATTACAGATTTCAATATTTTTAAGTTTTTGTATAGTAGTATTACATTTACCCAATCTGATAAAATCTGATGTGGTGAATACAGCTCACTTTCTTTACATACCTCTATTTCTTTCATTTTGTCATTTAGTTTCGATTTTGTCGTTCTGGGAGTGAGTACCTTCTTCAAATATCGAACCATATTCACCACATCAGATTTTAATCAGATTGACATTCACCATGGCTGACATGCAATGAAAACACACCCAGCCATCTTTTTGTTACACATCATACTTGGGTCTAAAGGGCTAGATACGATAGTGGGAGCATTCGGTTTACTATATAGATAAATGCAAAATAGATCAATTGTTCTTTGGTGTAGTTGATTACACAAGTGGGTGATAGCGGTTCCTCTGTTGTGAGATTCTAATCACCCTGTGATCAAGATAGTGTAAACATTGGAAGTCCCAAAACAACCCTGTAAGTTCTTGGAACTTTGTCAATTAAAACCCTGTGACACCTACCTGCTAAGACTGTTATATACATTGTATATCTAACCAGCATCCATTCAATAACTTATCACTGTTGTATCAGCATGTTGCGACAATAGTTTTAGTTTTGTGTCAATCTTAGTAAACTGACAGCTCAAGTAATATTAGTATATCAACTACTTTATTAGTATGTAAACTTTTTTGTTTCTCAATTTTGTACACAATTCATATAAGCAGCATTTTTAACTTTTATTTCACTGGACATTCCATTCGTGAACTAAAGGAGTTTATCATGGTGACAGGAACAATGATTTTGTGTGTGTCTTCAACAGGACTTGATAGATTATGGCTATTAATCTACAGATTAGATTAAGAACAACAGGATTTAAGAGATTAGTCTTGTCAGTTCAAAGTCAATTACATGTCTCAGTATACACGTTATAATGTCTTTGGTTTTGTTGGCTGCATTCATTCTAAAATAAGAGGCTTACCGTAATATTTTCATCAAAATTTTAGGCTTTCATGTACAATGTCATATGATTACTGCATAAAATAGTTTTCTATGTCTTTTAGTGTCAAGGTATCTTAAAGGTACCGGTAGACTGTAAGATATATCGTGTCATGCCACCCTCATCGGCCTCCTCTCTCTCACCGATGTGTGAGGGCGCCCATCACAGCATAGAAGGGTAGCTTGTGAATTCACATTGTTTTGTAAAATACTTAGATGTTGAATTGGGTCCAAAGAGAATTGATCATTCCAAGCAGTCAATTTCATGCGTACAATAATATGCACAAAAAGGCAGCATTTTTTGTAAAAAAAAAAATTTTTTAAAAATTTAAAAAATTAAAAATAGTATATGAGCAATGTTTTCAATAATGTATTTTACATATATCATTTCATCAGATGTACTCATTTATCTTCATTGCTATGAAATCAATTACTCAAGCATATTCAAGACAAAAAGTGACTTTTTATTATACTTTATCAGAGATGCACAAAATATAAGTTGAGACTTTTGGAAGAGGATTTGGGTAGAATTTTCTTAGAAAAATAAAATTAGTTTGTACATGAAATCAGTCAGATATAGTGTGTATAATAAGTAGAGTACTCCTTTTTGGGGTACAATATCCACATATGAACAAATCTATTACTTTATCAAGAATTTTAAACTTTCAGATATTTTCCTGTATATTTCATATTGCCATTGTAAAACAACATTAGGATGGCATCTCAGAAGCAACATTCCTCAAACTATGCCAAAGTACTTCATTTGCAAGCTTATTAAGAGTGGATATATTATTGTAGCACACAATAATAGATAAATATATATGCCAATGAAATAGTATTTTTATAGCTAAGTTTTCAAGTAGATTACACAGAATATTATATCTAGAATTTCTTATCTCGGTACAAGATTTTACTTTCAACTCATCATCTAGGGATGCAACTCTTTGTTTTTACCAAAGTAATATGGACAAAAGTGGCAATGTATTAATTTTGTACTTTATATAAGTCGGTAGGACTTGTTTACTGTGATAGTGGTGAACTCGACTGATCTTAGCTGTACTACATGTCAGATAGGTGTGAACCTATTGATTTTGGCAGTAAGGAGATACCAGGGTAAGTGTGAAACATGTTGTAAGTGGTGAACCAGACTGATCTTGGCTGTAACACCTACCAGTCTGGGAGTAAATGTGTTGCAAGTAGTGAACTCTACTGATCTCAGCATTTGTATGTCTCACATCACAGCACAGAGCTCTGAGCTCTACTGATCTCAGTATTTGTATGGCTCACATCACAGCAAAGAGCTCTGAGCTCTACTGATCTCAACTGAAATTAAGATTATCTATGTCCTTTACTCTGTGAAATCAACCAAACCTCAGACCACTAAATAGATTTAGTGGTCTGAGACCAAACACATGACGTGAAATCAAACATGTCTTCTAAACAGAAGTGATCAAGTAACATTGCCATTTTGCAACCTTGAAAAGTACATTTTGACCAAATTTTTTTGAACCTCAGGGAATCTGTAGAACTTTGATGAAAATCATACTGGTTCTGATGTAACCAAATAAAGTTACAGATTCATTGAATATTTTTTATTTTGACCAATTGTTAGTTTTTTTTTAGTGTTTTGAGTCAAATTAAAACATGTATAATACAATTTGTAAGTTACTCATTCATAGATAGTTGCAAATACAAAGTAAACAAGTAAATATCATTTTCAATTTGCGTTTTGTGTTTTCAAGTTTATTATTAAATCTTTTTTTATGAGCACACCTGGCATTTTATGCACATGACAATAAAGTTAAGTTTTGAATTATATTTACTGTGATGTACAGTTCATGTTTTTTTTAAAGAATAAAATTTTTCTCTAAAATCTTAAAGTATGTTATGGTGAATGTTTTCTTTGGAAGTAAAACTTATAACATATTACATATGTTTTGAAAGTAACGAGATCTGATAGTGTGGTAAATCCGGGCTATGGCTTGAAACCCACCTGCAGTGGTAAGAGGTAAGTGATCTGACACTTGCCCACTGACATCTGATGACACTCGCCCACTTACATCCATTGACACTCGCCCACTGACATCTGATGACACTCGCCCACTTACATCCATTGACACTCGCCCACTGACATCTGATGACACTCGCCCACTTACATCTGATGACACTTGCCCACTGACAACTGATGACACTTGCCCACTTACATCCATTGACACTTGCCCACTGACATCCGATGACACTCACCCACTTACATCCATTGACACTTGCCCACTGACATCTGATGACACTCGCCCACTGACATCCGATGACACTCGCCCTGCACTTACATCCATTGACACTTGCCCACTGACATCTGATATAATTAAAATGTACTGAGTGGCAGCAATTATAAACTTTTATGGAAACCATTATATAAACCTATACATGGATAATGATGGCCATACTAGAATACAAATTATAGTATAGCATAGTATAGTATATTTTATTTGACGTAGCAATGTAAAAAATACATTATCTAGAGTCAAAAACAACATACAGAAAGAACAATATATGTTTAAATCAAAGGACTTAAACAATTTAAACAATTCTATATATATATAATCTATCATACCGGGTATAGTAGATGGTTATACAAATAGCAATAGTACTTAGTACTATAGACTAGTGTAGATAAACATGTTTTGACATTATCAGTACCTTAATTCCAAATAACACAAATCATCCATGAACTTGGTAGTGTTTTGGACTCAGTATCTGTTTATGTCTTGTTGTCTCTGGTTTATCTCTTGATATCTACAAGTAAAGATTCACCCTGTGTACGATATGATAAGATAACAGTGATGACACAAAGTCAAGTCAACCATTGTAGATGTAACATTTCTCTGTCTGCCTGCCTGTCCGTCTCTCACTCAGCCTGTATGACTCTCTCTCTCTCTCTCTCTCTCTCTCTCTCTCTCTCTCTCTCTCTCTCTCTCTCTCTCTCTCTCTCTCTCTCTCTCTCTCTCTCTCTCTCTCTCTCTCTCTCTCTCTCTCTCTCTCTCTCTCTCTCTCTCTCTCTCTCTCTCTCTCTCTCTCTCACCTGCTAAAGCCAATAAATTAACCAGTTTCTAACTCTAAAAGTTATTTATTGGTACTAAATTTCAGATACACGAAACAATTCTGGAATATATATCAGCAAAGACCTAAGGTTCAGCAAAAGTACATACTTCTAGTATACAATATTTTGTCAGTACAAAATATTCGGCAAATGGATAATCGCTTTATGAAATAAAAAGGGTTTATGAATTCAAAAATGATTTACAACTAAAAGTTCAAAGTTCACTATTTTATGTATCCAATCATAGTTGAAGGAAAGAGAGAGCATTGAAAAAAACAGAGCCTCTCGTTGTAGTATTGAAGGACTAATTAATGCTACTTCACAATTATCCTAACTGCCATGTACTTTGTACTACAAAGATTCAGTAATCCAACTTTTAAAATTACAAATCACATCACTACTATATTCTTACAAGATTACAAGTTCTTTATCTTTGTAATCAGGGTATTTGACTTTATGCTCATCAAATAAATGTTTTAATTCTCTGACATAAATTTCATGTAACTTGTTTATGTCTTCATCTGTTGGATGTGTCATTTTTTTCACCGGGATGGGGGCTCCAACTGGTCATGCGAAGAAAAGAAAAATGAAATCAGTTTACCAATTTTTACATACAGTAATGAGAAATGTTTGGTTACATATAAGGTATACCTGTCTGAATAAAACTTAACTGGTCATTACTAGATTTACAACTTTCCTAGAAACACTGAGATGTCATCAGCCCTGCTGAATTAATGGAGACCTTGTAGGACAGTGGTGGCTGTGTGAAGGATTTAACCCCATGTGTTCATAGAGGCTGTGCTGCAGCCATTGTATACATGACAATCAAGTCCATATAGCTATTTTGGGATGTCACCTGACAGTCAGGTGACTACATGTACCTATTGTTGTGTTACTTGACAGTCAGGTGATTACCTATTGTTGTGTTACTTGACAGTCAGGTGACTACCTATTGTGCATTACTTGACAGTCAGGTGACTACCTATTGTGGCATTACTTGACAGCCAGACCACCTTATTAAACAAAATATTGACAGTTTAGTTTATTTGAAACCTGCCAATTATTAATTTTCCCCAAGGATTGTTTTTTTTTTGAATTTCATAAAGTCCTCTGTCAGCATGTTATATACTATATACTTACCAACTGTGTTGATTGGACGTCTCCGAGGTATAATACCAAATGTATAGTTAAATATACCACGGCCACTGAAGATAGGGGGAGCAAAGCCAAGGAATCGTTGAAGGTTAAGTTGTAATTTCCGCAACAACGAGCCTTCAGGGTTAGGCACTTGCTCATATATGTCAGTCTCACCAAATGAATAGACAGGAACTAAATGTGCCCTATCGGTATCATTGAAAAAAAGACAAAGCTTGTAAAATACATTTACAATGTATAAAAGTGATATGCAATATGTGACTTGCTTAACTTCAACTCCTGACATGCCATTTACTGACCTGCACCTTCTTTGGTTACCAGTCAGTCACAATTGAGCATGTTGCATGTTACTATTGTGATCAGTGTTCCATAGAAACATTCTCAGGGGATTTTATAAACGCAGGCAATAGTGGCCTTATTCATTTCCCTGTTTCTCATCTCCATTCCAACTATACAATTTTAAAAAATGACACCCTCTATGGCCAGATCAGGAAAGCACACAACTTCACTAAGGGCATCCATACTTAATTCTATGTTTCTTATCATAACACCTTAAAAATGATAGGTTGTTTGGTTAAACATTTTATTAAAACAATTTTTTTTTTAAAGTAAGTGTATGTGCACATGTTGTTGACTTTCATTTCATAATCATATGTTAACAGTCCAAATGTCTTAGAAGTGACAATTAAAGTTAGAAGGAAACACTGAACCATTTGTTGAATTAAGTTGCCAAATTTCAGCAATAACGACAATAATTTATGCTCAGCTATGCACTCATGGGTGGGGTTGCCATCTGACAATCAGGGATGTGAGCTACTACTGCCCTACTGGGCATCATGACAAACTAGAAAGGCTACTCCAATGGTAAGATATCAACACCCTAAATTTATATCTGGGCAAAAATTATAGTTTACCAACTTGGTAAATCAGGAACTTTGATATGTGTATAATATCCTATTGACTTTAATTGTCATTTGTAATTCTAAAGATCCTGGCTATTACAAGTACAATTACAAAATTGATTACCAACATGTAAACATTTTTGAGTCTCTCATTTTTTATACCTAAAACCATTGACGCGACCCATTATTTTAAATATTAAAGTGATAAACAAACAACTAAAAAAAGGGTCACCCTAACCCGGAAGCAATGTGTTCTAATATATGTAATGTTCTAAATAAGGGTGGTGGTGATAGTATTTTTGCTGAGGTTAGGGGGTCTTAATTCATACACAATGGGCAACTTTTTAATATATAAAATTTTGCCATACCGTTCACGTACGTATACCACTGGACAGCACTGGATAACATGTTTTTATAGCAAGTAAACTACAATGTACAATATTTCACCAATACGTAACTCCTTATGAAATTATAACAATTGGTAAAACTACAGCACCTCCCCTTACCCACATCTCAAAGCGATCTTTATGAATCCCTTTTTTTCCTTTAGGAGAATAGTAGTAGCTCCCGCATGGGCTTCAAGGGATTCGAGTGCGCCACCAATGACAACGATGCATGCATTGCCTGGACCAGTCTCACCTAGAACATAGTGAACACTCTCCTTCGTGCAGTCGATAATGCCTATAAAAACAAAAGAAATTGATAGTGTCACAACTACGATCAAAGAGGGCGATATTTCTTAGCAAGGTCATACATGTTTGATCCTTTACAATGATGTTTATTTATTTAAACGATATAAGGTATCGGGGTTGATGTTATCAGGAAGGTCTTTCGATAATATGTATCATGACATGATGTGTGTACGACTGCGAAAAAAAAATCTAAGTAACTAAAAAATTGGAAATATCATATTTATGGAACGCATAATTTGCAGATCCCCGAATTCTTACCTGCTTGCATCATATAATCCCTGTAGAATGGAAATATAAAGTGACCCGATAAAGTCACAAAATAGGGTTTGATTCCAGGAAATTTTTCACTAAATCCAGTTGCCTCTGTCGCAAAGTTGCATACCGCTCCTGTACTCATTATTCCATGAGGGTGAAATCCAAAGAAATAGTTGTAACTTGGATCTAGATCAGCGGTCTTTGTCAATGTAATTGGGAAATAATCTCGCATATACTTCCATATCACCCATCGACGGAAACGTTCGTGTCTTCTCCCACCACGGCTTGGCGTCTTGCGGTCATAATACATCCAGCCGTAGTATAGAAGTACGATCCAGTAATACCTGGTGTACAAAACTAAGTAAATACTCAAAAAGAGACAAGAGAACCCTAGAATGAGGAAACAGAAAACATATTTGAAAGCTCCAAGCATTTCCAATCGCCGATGCAGTGGAATATTGAAGGGTGCAAACTCGACGCCGAGTAATTTGGCCATTTTGGAGCCAGTACTATCGGACAACAATTTTGCAGTGACAGAACTTGACACCACCTGGGCATGAGTAGACGACAGAATGACAAAGGTCAAAGGTCAACGGAACGGTTGCATTGTTCATTTTTTTTTATCAATTTTACGCCAAAGATAGTTTAAACTCTGATCAGAGCTCTGGCTCTGATGGCGGAGTAGGTCAACTTCTGGGGTCAACTTTTAATAGCTGTAACACAATGTGTATTATATACTTTATATACTTACAACAATACCCTACACGTATTGCATTGTAGTGTTAACACACTTAGATACCAAAATAGAATTGTCAATTTTATGTACAGTTGTAATAAAGTTATATCTTCACTTATTTTATCTTATCTTATAGACCTAAGGAAATGTGTACTCGAATTAGTAACCAACCTGCAGGTAGTACACTAGGTGATACTGCACTGGACCGCGACTGTTTGAAACTATTTTGTAAAATGACTATTTCTCAATATTGTACACATTGAGGTGTATTGAATCATCTATAGAAACGTGTGTACATCTGTCTGTACACATTATACGATATGAAAATATTATTAATCTATTTTTTACAGTAAAATCAGTGCCTCCACCGACCAGAAAATATCATATTTGCACACATAACGTAATCGCATCAAACACGCGTAAAACTCGTGCTTTCAAGTGATATCATGAATATATAATTAACACTACATATAAAGGTATCGACTCGGAGGCAAGTCAAACTAACACGGTTGGGTTCAAAACCAAGCTTTCCTATAGATTTGAACCCATCACTAAACTAAAAACCTTAGCATATAATTCACCTCTAATTAACAGGTACAATGTCTTTTTATAAGTAACACATTTTAGTGAATCTACCTTTTGTTGCTTGATGAAAGTGTCTCAGTTGAAGCCGGGGATGTCAGGGATTTGTGATAGGGATGTAATTTTTTAATTAGAAGGGGTTATCATGTTAAGAAAGTGTTCAGTGATGGGGAATGGGGGGGGGGGGCATTGCGATTTTTGAATGTGATGAAAGAACGTGTTCACTCTGGTATTCACGACAAAGTTTTTGCCATTCAGAGTAAGATAATAGCGCCCTCTACGGCCATATTTTCATTATACAGGGCTAGCTCATGGGGCTAGCTAGCTAAAGTGGTCCCCATAGCCTTATCACAATACCAAATACCATAGTAATGATAACCCTGTGGTTCACTGCTATTCAAGGGACACACTATTATAATACAAAAATCAATTATATATATTTTCTTCACAAACCAAGTTACATAAAATGTACCATGAACTCTTAAAGTTGCACAATAATATTGACCACACATTCAAGTTGATTACACTACATCAAATCGAAGCTACATTTTTAGTCACAAATTGTAAAAATGAATTTAAATTTCCAATTCTAACTGGCACAAGTTTATATATGGGCTGAACCCTAGTATGATATTATTTATACATAGAGTTTGAGAGGTTCAGGCTATAATTTGTCAGCTTTGTACGGCTAAGTAAATTAAAAATTTTAAAGTAAAGGTTACGGTAAATATCCTCGCGTCGGTTTTTTTTCGTATTTGCCCAGCCCATGCAGTCTGCAGATCCGGGGGAGAAACACAAAAATAACCCTCCCTACAGCTGAAGACAACTGCAGAGACAATCATGAACAAATTACACCTGCCCAAAATACACATTTGCTCTTAAGTACTAAATAAAAAGAACAGTAATTGTCATAAATAATATTGAGCGACAGGTCTGTTGAGAATAAAAAAACATTCGCGTCACATGTCACAGACAACATGTCCTGACCAGAAATATTTTTTTTTTTGCGCATGCCTAACAGTGTACAATAGAATCAGAGATATTTTAATGTAAATGTATTTGATGATTATTTTTCATTTTGAGTCATTGTAATATCTACGTGACCTTTACAAATTAATCTTTATTGACCTTTGAACTTTGACACCCCTTTTAATTTAGGTTTAGGTCGTATATTTCTGTGGTCTGATCATTATATTCCTGTCGTCTGATCACTTTGCACCAGCAGCAATCATGACCAAAATACTGGGTATCGAATTTGCACCTTTAAACATCCCAATACACCGAAGGTTAGAAATGCTCGGTGTTATCAAATTTGTGCTTTCCTTCATGTTTCTAGGATTTGGTTGTCTCTTTTTGAGTATTTACTTAGTTTTGTACACCAAGTATTACTGGGTCGTACTTCTATACTACGGCTGGATGTATTATGACCGCAAGACGCCAAGCCGTGGTGGGAGAAGACACGAACGTTTCCGTCGATGGGTGATATGGAAATATATGCGAGATTATTTCCCAATTACATTGATAAAGACCGCTGATCTAGATCCAAATTACAACTATATCTTTGGATTTCATCCTCATGGAATATTTGGTGCTGGTGCTTATTGTAACTTTGCGACAGAGGCATCAGGATTTAGTGAGAAATTTCCTGGAATCAAATCCCATCTTGTAACCCTCGCTGGACACTTTTTGTTTCCGTTCTATCGGGATTACGTTATGCAGGCAGGTAAGGATAATACAGTACAAACTTTGAAAATTCCCTAGTGAGCTTCTGCCTGAAAAAAAGTTCTGCAAATCATGTTTTGTGGATTGTGAGCAGTCAAACGTTCATATATCATGTATAGACGACCTCTAATCATTAATTCTTATATACTGAGGATTTGATAAAAATCATCTACTCGGTGTATCCAGTGACTGAACGTCTCCATCTCTGCCCAGCTCTGCTTCACAACCGCACAACTGCAAGGAAAATGTGTGAATAGTTCATTATGCAGGGATGGTGCTGCAATATATCATATACATACCCATTGAAATTACAAGTCAATGTTTTAGAAGTTTTTACACAGGAATATTCTGTGGCTGCTATTTGCCCTAATTGTCAGGACTAACAACCTTGCCCCTTACTACCACTTCTCTGCCCACTCGCTGTGCTTGTGTGAGGAGACTCAGCCAATAAAGTTCTAATAATTTGTCCTGATATAGTCTACACAGTTGTCAAATGCACAGCGCGAGTCTATAACGTTGAACGTGAACATTGACCTTGAGTTCAACAAATTACGATTAGGACGTCGACCTGATGATAACATAGTTTAATATCAACTCATTAATAGTCATCAACGTTAAATGATGTTAGATAGCATATGATATGTGAACGCTATGGTATCAAAACTGTCAGGTATGAAATGCAAGATAATTACAAATGGCTCAAAAGAATAAAAAAGTATACACACAAATAATATCAAAACTCGACCTCGGACATGATGATGACCCTGATCCTACTGAAGGTCAAACTCAGTCTGTGCTATAAATAGTTGCCCAGCTCAGGTTGTGGATCTAAAGTACGTACTGCACTCTTTGCAAACTTGTTTTTTACCTTTTTTTTAATCATTTTGGCTGTAGGTGCCATTGATTGCACCAGAGAGAGTCTCCGCTATGTTTTGCGAGAGACTGGGCCTGGCAACGCGTGTCTTCTCGTCGTCGGGGGCGCCCGTGAGTGCCTGGAAGCCCACACTGGATCTACAGTTATTCTCCTGAAGGAAAAGAAGGGATTCATAAAGATTGCCTTGAGATGTGGGTAAGGTCACGTGTTCAGTACAAGTGTAGTAATGACATTATAGACATTTCGAATTCACTAAACATATACCAACATTTACGTTGAAATATTAAAAATTTTATATTGGAGCTGAGATAAAATTGCACATTTAAACAAATCACACAACAATTCAATTAATATGCTTGTGTTAATAAATCACAGAATTCTGTTCATAGGTTAGTGTTTATTTCGGACAGTTACATGTCCATATATGGTACATTTGTCGGATCAGGAGGCTGTTTACGTCATTCTAGCACTTGGAGTTTTACTCATTTGCATGAACAACGTCTGGTTCATAACCTCTGATTCCTCTAGACGTGGAGACGGATTCAAAACTACGGATAGACTCTAGACTAAGGATATCCATGGTCACATTACTTAAGCTTCAAATTTCCGAAAAATCATGACAAGAAAGAAGAGAACATTATGTTTTACACATGGCAAAGAGCATCGATTTCGTCCGAAAATTTGTAATAATGTTATCCGCCGCTGCCGAATTCACACCTAAACATTTAGAACCCCTTTGTTGTATGTTCTACTCTTTATTTTATAATTATATATATTCTTTAAAAGTTAAAATCTTCCTCGATGCATCAGTTTTATTGTAAAGGAATCATTATTTATTTCACTTTCGTGTATGTTATCACATCCTATCTATTTTCTGATTATTTTATTTCTAACCTATATGATGTAAACATGTGTCTATATATTCAATCATACCGATAGAGCACATTTAGTTCCTGTCTATTCATTTGGTGAGACTGACATATATGAGCAAGTGCCTAACCCTGAAGGCTCCTATCTCCGAAAACTCCAAGACAATCTTCAACGATTCTGTGGGTTTGCTCCTCCGGTTCTCAAAGGTCGTGGTATATTCAACTACACGTTTGGTATTCTACCATATCGACGACCTATCCGTACAATTGGTAAGTATGGGATTAACAGCATAACACGAACCAATCTCAGCATGAAACTGATAAAGTAACTAGTACTATGGGCGAAGGCTTTACAACAAGTAACACTGAAGTAAAACACTTTCTCTATGTGCTACACTCATTTATAGCATTCATATCAAGTATAAAAGTATACTGTTTCAATGTGTTTATTTACAAGCCTAGCATGTGGCCTTTCTAATGTGGTCAATTAGCAAATGAAATTTGAAAGTATACTTTTACACTTGATATGGATGCTATAAATGATTGTGGTACGTACAGAAAATGCTTTACTTTGGTGTTATGGGTTGTACTTGATATGGATGCTATAAATGATTGTAGTACGTACAGAAAATGCTTTACTTTGGTGTTATGGGTTTTACACTCTCTGAACCCCATTAATACCCCGCGGCTCTTATTCATTTTAACTAAATAGATTTTCATCAATATCCTCGCCATTATGAACAATGAGATCTAATAAATGAAATCTAACACTACTAAACTATGAAAGATCGACCTAATGATATCTCGTATACAAGACTGCTTCGATTACTTGCAGGGGACATAGATGGTATTTTTCGCTACCTATTTGGTGTGGGGATAGATACCAAGGCGACATCGTTTTGTAATGTCATTTAGTACATTTAATATTTACGCTCTTCTACTTTCTAATGATAAATTAACATCTGATTGCTTGCTTGCTTCTGTTATGTAAGCGTATATATATATCTACATGTAAAAGGTCGTGAAGGCGACCGGCCATAATTTCGTAGACTTGACATTAGTAATATTTCAGTTCGTACAAGCTAAACTTCATTTTGCCTTGTTTACTGTTTCTTTTCTTTTTTGTATTTTCATGACCAGTTGGAGCTCCAATTCCGGTGAAGAGAATTGACGAACCAACAGATGACGACATCAACAAATTACATGAAATTTATGTCAGAGAATTGAAATGTTTATTTGATGAGCATAAAGTTAAATACCCTGATTACAAAGACAAAGAACTTGTAATCTTGTAAGAATATAATAGTGATGCGAACTGTAAGTTTCAACATCAGAATATTTATGTTTATTGAATCTACAGTATATACTAGGAAGTGTGTAAATCGGTTGAAATGATCATTAATGGCTACAAATTCAAATTCAGACTTTTATCATTTGGGTGGTAACGGTGTTTTGGTAGATTACAGAATAAAAGAGGCAGACAGACTGATTGGCCAGATCACAGACTGGCATGTAGGCCAGCATACAGATAGACGGACAGACTGATTGGCCAGATCACAGACTGGCATGTAGGCCAGCAGACAGATAGACGGACAGACTGATTGGCCAGATCACAGACTGGCATGTAGGCCAGCAGACAGATAGACGGACAGACTGATTGGCCAGATCACAGACTGGCATGTAGGCCAGCAGACAGATAGACGGACAGACTGATTGGCCAGATCACAGACTGGCATGTAGGCCAGCAGACAGATAGACGGACATACTGATTGGCCAGATCACAGACTGGCATGTAGGCCAGCAGACAGATAGACGGACAGACTGATTGGCCAGATCACAGACTGGCATGTAGACCAGCAGACAGTTAGACGAACGGACTGATTGGCCAGATCACAGACTGGCATGTAGGCCAGCAGACAGATAGACGGACAGACTGATTGGCCAGATCACAGACTGGCATGTAGGCCAGCAGACAGTTAGACGAACGGACTGATTGGCCAGATCTCAGACTGGCATGTAGGCCAGCAGACAGATAGACGGACAGACTGATTGGCCAACTCACAGAATGGCATGTAGGCCTACAGACAGATAGACGGACAAACAGACTACCTCGCTCACAATATATGCAAACATTTAGACGGACAGGCAAACAGACTACGTACCCAGCTCACAGACTGACATACTTAAAGTTAGACAGACAGTCGGACGGACGGACTTCTTAGCTTACAGACTGGCATATAGGAAGACAGATGCAGGGACAGATGGATTGACGGACTACATACATATATAGACAGACAGACTGACAGACAGACAGACAGACAGACAGACAGACAGACAGACAGACAGACAGACAGACAGACAGACAGACAGACAGACAGACTGACTGACTGACTGACTGACTGACTGGCTGACTGACTGACCGATTGCCTAGCTCAAAAACTAACACATAAGATTAGACAGACAGGCAGGTAGCTAGAGAATGACTACACATACTAGACACTTAGGCAGACAGACTCGGATAAACGGACAGGCACATGGACGGACAGGCTGACAGAAGAACGGCCAGATAGCTAGGCAGACAGCAAACACAATGCGATAAACAGACAAATACGATTTCTTATTGACTTATAGTTTTATTCAATCATTATATTGAGTGTACAGTAGTTGAAATATCAATTATCTTTGGGAATTTGACAAGGTTTTTAACGTGACAGTACAATGTATAATGCTCCTTAAGGTTAACATAACCTTTCGTTATTTAAGTTTTCACTATAAATTCTGATCCATATACGTGCTCATTCTTTAATAGTAACTGAAATAATACTGGCTTCTTTATATATAGCATACATTGCTAACAACTACTATAATTAACATTTCTGGCAATGGCAATATACTGTCATTTTCTGGTTGCTCCCGGCAAATCTTTACTGGGACACGAGACGATCTTGAAAAAACACAGAGCAGTCACGTGGTTTCTGATATCTAAAGTCTGTCGCTACATTCTAATCTTGACATATATCGTGAGCCAAGAGTTACCAAGTTGAACACAGTCGAACTAAAAATATGGGATTTACACCCCATTTGTTCAACGTCACAACTGGCACCTACACAATTCGTTCTGCTCGAAATAGGAATCAAAGTGTTCAAAGTTGCTACACTGTAGCACTTTATTTTTATCTTAAACTATACTTGTGCAGGTATAATTTATACCATAATTCTACAATATTTGGCAGAGCAGAGAAATATAGTAGGATATAATATGTTAATTACATCATGGTAGTATTGTTGTTCAAAAATAGAAAATAAATCCAACTCCGTTAAATTAAATCTTTCCGTCCGTATATTTAAAATCTCAATGCAAAAGAAAGTTGTTGATTTATACTGCAATATTCTGAGAAAATACTTAGTCATCTGTTTATATACATTAGCTGTAGTGTTCAGTAAATTGTTTGCAATAAAATGAAATATCACGCAATATTGTAGTGGAACTTGTCCGCATACAATTACGAAATCTGCTATAATGAACAACATAGTTTTCAATGTTTCTCTCAATGTTTTACACTGGGATAATAAAACCATACAAACAACAATAACAACAACAACAACAACAACAACAACAAAACTGGTGTGAGATAGCGCCATCAAATTTACAGTAGTCTGACAAGCCTTCATAGAATTCGAAGACATACCCCTCCCCTCCCCCCCCCCCAGCCAAAACTGGTTTATTGTAGGGCAACGTTATTGTGCAAATTTAAGTTTCAGCTAGAAAATGATGGTCGCTGTCAAAAGTCAATGTCTGAATAGTAAGTGTACCTCTAACAATGTGGGCGTCGCCCTTTGAGGGGGGGGGGGCTTAAAAACCATACATCATGTTTGTAATAAACCATACATCATGTTTGTAATAAATGTGATACATGTAAAATGATAAGGTAGGAGAACAAAAGATTTCACTGCTGTTGTCATTTATGTCAGGTATCTACTTCCATTGCATGACCTAAGACTAAACTAATGATAAAAAACTAAAAACATTTAGAATAATTGCAAAATTGCTTTTAAAATATATAAAAGTACAACAATTTTGGCCAATTAGAAATGTTTAAACAATGCAATATAAGCTTATCTGTGTTACGTATACGTCCAATGTATAAGGACTACAATATTCTGTATTGTACATCGTTTCAATGATATTTATATTTGATAATGCAATTTGCATATTTGATAATGCAATTTGCATATTGGATATGCCAATTTGCATATTGGATAATGCTGGTGTGACAAATTAAAAAATGTTCCAAACTATTTGACACAAGCATAGCTGTGTTTATATACTTCTATGTCTAGCACACAGTATTCTGAAATGTATTACTTTGAATGGTTATTCATATTTAACAAGGTAATTTGCATATTATTTAATTTTAGTATTATGTTACCTTTTTCGTTTTGTTTCTGATAATTACAAACATATAGCTCTGTGGTCTTTAAAATTCGGTTTACTTATTATAACAGTTATTATGAGGGACTGATAAGATCGGCACCGGTACATACATTTTTGAAAAGCATTACGGCTGTGTATACTAAAGTATTTTATGTGCATTTGCATGGGAAATCATGAAATTGTTACATTCCTACCAAAATCATGCCTCATTTGACCAGTGACAATGTTTGTTTGAATAATTTCCATTTCAAAGCTTCATGTACACACATTTACATGCATGTATTATAAACCGTGTTTAAACGGTTGAAAAAAAATTAAAAACAAAAATAATAAAATTACAAAAAATATTTTTGGCATCACTCATTTACCTCAGTTGTTGTTTGTCACTTTTACCGCTCTATTAATAAAGTATCCTATGGACTGGATTTTGATGTTAAGTAATATATTCGTCATACATTTTTCTTTATATGAATATTCATATTGACTACTGGGCGATTTTTAGTGAATTTACAAACAAACAAACACACACACACACACACACACACACACACACACACACACACACTCTTGTGTGCACACATACTTGTTCGATAAGACGTTCTGAAAATTAATAATTTCTATTTTGCCAATCGCCGCATATATATAAATGGTATGTTCATCTCAAAACAACATTAAGAAAATCCAAATAAATTATTGCATTGTTTTGTGGTGTATATATATAGATAGACATATTGTGTGGTTCAAACGTATTTCATAAAAATATTGCTATACAGCTGTACGAACTTTCCAACAGCTATCAAAGCCCATGATGTTTTCATATATCATTATTATAACACAGAAAATCTAATGATGAATCTCTTTTAAATGGTGAATAATCACAATAAAGACAGACTCACATTGTGCACTTGGCCAGACTAACATACAGTTGTTGAGGCCACTCCAATAGACCTACCTGTAGCGCCACCAACGACAGTATTATACAATTCAGCACTGTGCACGTGCACAAACGCAGCGCAATTGAAAGGCTAATATAACAAGCTTTTCACTCACTTTGACATTGCCAAATGCTGAAAGGTGGTAATAAACTACATGTAACATGTGTTACGAAAACGTACTCTAGATATTACAGAATCAACTTTGATTGGTTGCCTTCCAGATTAAATAAACTATATATATATATATATATATATGCATCATCCTTTGTCATATAGCGGATGTTACAAAAAACAGACAAGCAAAACATTACATTTCAGAACATCTCTCTCTGAGATGAAGGATGTAAAGTAGACAAGGGGTGATATATCTTGGTCCTGTGTGCAATACAATCTTACAACTGTCATTCAATCTCAGATGAAATGTATCTCTTTGTTACCATAGTCACCATATTTGTGTTTGTGCTCATTGAAGAGATTTGTCAGTTCCTGCATGTAAAGTTGATGTAGTGATTCGACCTCCTCATTGGTTGGGTTAGGAGTTTTCTGAACTGGGATAGGGGTGCCAACTGGAACAGAAAAACGAATCAATTGTTTGGGTTAGGCATTTTTATGACAGGGATAGAGGTGCTGACGAGAAAAAAAGATCTGACATTGATTTCAACTCAGACCACTATTTTTTAGTGGTATGAGATTTCAATGAAGGCAATTTGTTTTGTATCCCTCTGTGTATTCCGGCAGTAGTGGGACAATTACTTGAGGTCATAAGTCAACTAAAATCCATGGCAATGTATGACTTCTCTAAGTTTTCGCGATTACTCACCTATAGTGTCTATGGGTGACCTGTGGGGTAACAATCCAAAGTTGTAGTTGAAAATGCCTCGTCCATGGAAAAATGGCAGTGAAAATCCAACTGTCCTTTGCCAAACATTTTGTATTTTCCTAACGATGGAACCCTCTGGGTTTGGTACCTGTGAAAAGAGGTTCTCCTCACCAAATGAATATATTGGGACGAGATGAGCTCTGGCAAAGAAAAATGGGAGTGTTCAAAGTTAATAATATTTAGTAGTAGTAGTAGTAGTAGTAGTAGTAGTAGTAGTAGTAGTAGTAGTAGTAGTAGTAGTAGTAGTAGTAGTAGTAGTAGTAGTAGTAGTAGTAGTAGTAGTAGTAGTAGTAGTAGTAGTAGTAGTAGTAGTAGTAGTAGTAGTAGTAGTAGTAGTAGTAGTAGTAGTAGTAGTAGTAGTAGTAGTAGTAGTAGTAGTATTAGTAGTAGTAGTAGTAGTAGTAGTAGTAGTAGTAGTAGTAGTAGCAATTGTTGTTGTTAGTGGTGGTGGTGGTGGTGGTGGTAGTGGTGGTGATGATGGCAATGGTGATGGTAATTCCCATTGGAAAAGGTTAAAGTCATCCCTGCATTTTACAACTGATCACATAGATTCATGTACTATTTTAGATGTGGACTGCTTGCATTGAGCACGAATATTATTTTTGATGGAAAGAATTATAATTATTGATATTAAGCTTGGTAGAAGACGGTGAAGCACCTTTGTCGATAAGGTTGACTAAAGAATTGGTTATCATCAGCCATTGTGAATTGCTACATTGAAAGTTTGGCACTAATTGAAGCACTAAATACACAGATAGTGATATTGAAAAATTTACCCATGTTTCAGAGCCACTTTACAGAATCCTTTCCTGTTCTTCAATAAAACTGTACATTTTCCAGGTTTAGCTTCCAGTGCCTCTTTAGCGCCACCAACGACTATGACACAAGCATTACCTTTACCGTTCTCTTCCAAGAGATAATGGATACTTTCTTTGCTGACGTCACAACAACCTAAAATAGGAAACGTTCAAGTGAGAACAAGGGTGATTTTAACATCATCACGTTACATGTCAGTTTAAGAGTCGAAAAAACAGTAGACTACAGTGAAAATTGAATAATTAACAAATCTCAAGTCGTTTTCAAACGTCATCACACGTCATCAGCCGTTTATCGTTTCCATGAATTGCAATCTATTAATTAGTGTAGCTGCTAGACCTCGGATGTTCTTCCGATAGAATACGACACACGACCGAACATCGCTATCGAGGGTTCTGGCAAGCTCTCACTGCATGCGAACTTCGTTCGCTTATCGTATCGAAGAAAGCCCGAACGTCTAGCAGCAAGACTATCTATTAATTAACATAACTACTTTGTAACTCCTGTTATCCGATTGACTTTTCCTTTTCGATATGTTAACTTTGGTGATGTTAGATTTCCTTAATTTTCGGTAATAAATTGAAGTTAAAATACGCACACATTTTACATTTGATCTGTAGCTGACATTTGAAACCACGTCATTTATACTTACCTGGTAACATATAGTAGTCATGTACAATCGGCAAGTTAACCATTATCTTCATAATCAACAAATACGCTTTAATGCCTGGGAATATTTTACTAAATCCAGAACCTTCCGTTCCAAAATGTATATAAGATCCGGTTGCTAAGATCCCATGGGGATGGAAAGCCAGCACGTAGTTAAAATTTGGATCGAGATCACAAGTTTTGTGCAAAGTTGCTGGAAAATAGTCCGCGAAATATTTCCACATCACCCAATGACGAAACCATTCCGCTCGGCGACCACCCCTACTTGGGGTCTTCCAGTCAATTGCAAGCCATAACAAGTAAAGTAAAGCAAGCCAGTAATAGGAGCTAAATAGAAGATATAGAGTAAACGCTGTTGTCATTGAACTCATGATGACGAAGCTAAAGACGTACTTTAGACAAGCCAGAGTTTGTAATCTTCTCTGAAGTGGAATAACGAAGGGTGCGAAGTCTATTCCAAGTATCCGAGTCATGTTTAGTACCTGTAATGGTTAAATTTGAACATTAAGATTCAACACAAGTAGTACAAGATATTGACGTATGAGTGATGTACCCATAGAATAAGATCCGCGAATATAATATCACTGGGTGCAAACACAATTTCAAGAATAATGATACAACATGACACGTGACAACGGACATTCCTAGCATTGAGGTGAGCTGAGACTCAGTTTCATTTTCATGACCGTAAAATCATAACTCAATCGCTTGGGGGTTACTGTGCAGTTCTGATCGACAAGATAAGTTTTAGTCATTCTATTATGTACCGTGTTCGTGTCTCGTGTGGATCTGTTTACACTTATAAGCCAACTACAGGCAAGTTCTGGGGTGAAATCATTTCATATTCATATCCAAATCATACATGGGTACTGAATATGTGTGTGTGGGGGGGGGGGGCGACGGACGATGTGTATGATGGGTCGTCAAGAAACTCTTATCAGCGAATCAAGCTATTGTGAATGATAATTTATCGGTATTTACCTAACGGTCAAAAATTGATGGGGGAGGGGGGCATAATATTGCAATTAGTGTTGTAAGTGTACGTATGCGTGCGGGCAGATGGGATTACTATGTTTTGAGGGATATTAATTGATTCACTGTGACCAAGGCTGGGGGGGGGCGCTACTCAATTATCATACGTGTGTTCGATAAATCACTCCCCCCCCCCGCTATATGTAATGATGGCTTCCTAGTCTAAATTATGTTTGGTCTTCATGATGTCCACGATGCTTATCAGAATTGTAATGTAGTGTATATCAGGGCATGTCTTTTGAAAATGGCAGGAGAGCTAAAAATCACTCTCCTGAAACCATCCAGGCGAGTGGTAGGCGAGTGATTTAATACCTCTCCTGAAAATAGTCAGGCGAGTTCATTTTCATTTCTATTTGTATTTTCAAATGGCCAGTTGGCTCCGAATAAATAAAATAATTAAAAAAAAAAACATTTAAAAAATGTATGCAAAAATATATTTATAAGTAACAGTTCGTTTGGTTATTTGTACAACAACAATTATTATTGCAACAATTTTGTTAAGTCTGTGCACATCAAAATCTTGAAAAAATATTCAGTTTTTTGTTGTGACTACAAGTAGTACAATAGAAAAATAGGTTTTCAATTTCAAATTCTAACTGGTCTTGTTTTCTTAGAACGTTTTTATAAAAGCATCCTACCTGAACTTATCTCCTCCGGAACAATTTATAGTCGCTACAAAGTACATGTTTTGGAGGGCATTGAAGAAACCACCACTTCTATTTCGCTTAAAATGCACCTAATTCAAACTTGAGATTGTTCAAAACTATAATGAATTGACAAAAACTAACGTACCCCAGATGACAAATGCCTCCTGATGTTGAGCTTTGACGTTGACGTTAAATTGTTTGCTAATTTGACTACTGTGTAACCATTCACTCGATCCGAGACATTAAAAACACGTAACCCCACCTAGTACCTGCACACGGATGACCGGTGTCGCCAACTAAAGTAGCGAGATCCGTTCACGTCTGAGCAGCAGACCTACTTTGTTTTAGAAATCACGACAAGGCGAAAATTCGAGCAAATATTTTATATGTTACAGCAGTCGATAAAGTCATGGAGGTAAAACAGACGTGGTCGGCAGTTGAATAGATCATCGGACAAAAACAATGAAACTGCGTGTTGGAGATTATGAAATAAAAACCTGGGAATTTCTCTGAAAACTGCACGAGAATAATAAGATAAGATGGGAAAAATATCGACAGAATATTTTTATTTTTATTTTGTAAAATAATCGATCTTATTTTATTGTCATTCTTTCAATGCCCTCCAAAACATCGCCAAGCTATTGTCGGAACTCTGGGCATGTACTTTGTGTAGCGCGGACTATAAATCGCAGTTGTTGTTCATGTTCCGGAGGAGATGGTCTCCAAAAACCCCGTTCTAACAAAACTAGGCCGATCGGAATTTAAAACTAAAAACTCATCGATCGATTGCTGAAAACGAGAACGCCAAACAGTCATCGTGTCAATCGTAATTGCGCAATTTGCAATGATGCGAAAGTTGAAATCTCCCTGCATACTGAGCTGATCAATATTCATGATATGCCATGACATCATGCATGTCCCGCTTCGAATACGTCACTATTTTTCCCATATAAGGGTAGTACAATGCAAATTTCAGATACATATATAGGTCATGAATGACAGCGCCGACTTCAGCTGGAGATCGACGATTATGAACACGGAAGTGTGCCACGCTCCCACCACGTAATTTTACCGAACAAACGTTGATTTTTATGGTAACCACATACTGAAAAATGATATAAAATAACATCAGGTTGGTTGGGGCCCACGTGAGCGGAAAATCGCTCTCATCGATCTTAATCTGCGCGAGCGGTAGGCGAGCGGAGCGATCGCTCGCCTCAAAAGGAATGCCCTGGTATATGAGGCGAAGGTGCTTAATATATGTATTGAAACACAAATGAAAAGTATAGAAATAGAAACGGAAAATATGCAAAAATATTGAAATCGGGTTTACAAATGACGATCTTGTATGGTTATATTCAACAGGTCACGTGATAATAGTGTTGTCGATGAACTCGTAAGTTCGGGAATCATACAAGCGGGACACTGGTTGATAATTATGTCGTCTGGTCAAAGACCACACAATGTATTATAGCCGCTCATGTTAGACTCAAACAATTAAATTCAATATTGTCAGACATTTTGACATTGTCTAATATTTTGAAGAATTTGGGAATGAGATTACACATGGGAGGGGTGGGGGGGGGCAAACTAATATTATAATGTGAATCACATGTCACTTATTAGGTCATGCTCATAGATTTTCTAAATGACCTACACTATTTATAAATGAGCGTTTTACGACTTGAAAACTACCACGAACATACCTTACAACGTAGTACAGTTTCCACTTGCAAGCAAGTTTTACTAGAATACAGCAAACGCTGGGCAAACTACCAATTAACAGTACGTATAGCGACCCTATAAGTACCCGTGTCGACCATAACTAAAAAACAACTGTATATACACAGATTTGTTGAACTATTCACCTAATCTTATCTATATGAGTGATAAGGTATTGTTCATCAGATCGCAGTGATTTCAATACAGCCAACAACGGACTGACTTTGTCACTTTGATCCCAAACTTAATGATTGACCATTTTTACTTGCCGATCACTGGTGTCCTTTTACAACTGGGTGAAACATAAAGTACTGCACTTTGCTATTTTTACTAGCTCAGCTTTATGGTAGCTTATGACAAACCGACACAATGGAAAAGGCCCGTAGTTCAGTTGATCGCAAGAAAACAATAAACGAAGACAGTGCGATATCAATAACACATTAAAAGATACCACATAAAATGAAAATGAACTAAAAAAATGCTCCGGTAAGGAAAGAAAAATACTTAGTCGGCATATTCAAAAACTGAATACTAGGCCCCTAATAATGTCTAGCTTCATGTGTGTATGTTAAACTTTAACCACTAGTTGTACCGCCTAACATGTAGCCTTTTAAAGTTTTCAACTATAAGCGAATCTTCTTGAGAAACACATGAAAATAATCATTAATATGCTAATTACTCTAATTACTATGCATGAATTTAACCCCTAAATATTGTTTAACATAAGTACTATGTCACGCCTACTGCAAGGACAACTCTCTTTTGACTGGTTTCAACTCATTTTAAAATTAAAAGCTACAGCAATGAGCTTTTTAAATTCTAGAAAATCATTTTGAAATCAATCTTTAACATATTGTGTAATTACAAAAAATAATCAATTATGCAATTGCTCATTAAAATCTAAAGCTACATCAGCAAGGTTTATAATGCACATTGGCTTTGTCATCTATGTACACACCAAATTATGTGACGTTTGAAGAATACATACTGAAGATATTGCTATCATTAAAAAAACATCAATTATGCAAAATTTATTTGGTGAACATCTTAACATACATCAACAATCTTTGTAGGGTACATGTGTTTATTTTCTGTATCATCACAAGATTATACGATATTTTGTACATGTAATCATAAGATATTGCCTAATTACCAAAAACAATCGATTATGCAAATTACTCATTAATATCGAACCCTACATTAACAAGATTTATTGGGTGGGTGCGTTTTGTTATTGGCGATATATACACCGAATTCCATTCCAAAGATATTGTCTAAATATCATTCAAATCTGATCTGATAGTGTTGACATAATATGTATTTGTTGTTTTCTTGTTTGTTTATTGCAAACATAGAACCTAAACCTTGGGCCCTTGTGCTCTGAACAAACAGCTTCAAGTTCGGGGTCTTCAGTTGGCTATGACTCAAGCTAAATAATGTGATGTCAACATACATACTTGCATATAAGTCTCCGCTCAGTGTAAACAGTAAAGGTACAAAGCAGAACAGTCAAACTCGGCAGTTCAGTCGTCACCTCTCTGACTCGCGCTCCGACATGCACACAATAAGGCCTACACAGTAAATCGAATATATTTTTTTAGAAAGGGCGCACCTCACGAACTTTGTAACATGTACGTCAATCATAGGGAAATGACTTCATTCTTTGGAGAACAGACACCCTGCTTTCATGCATGACGGAAGTAAACAACGTGAATGTATAGACTACATACGGGTAGAGACGACAGGTCACACGTACACATACAGTATACAATGCAGAAAAAAACCTGCGAGATTTAAATTGTAATATTATTGATAGAGATGTCTTTATAAATCATATACCAAAAGATATACATATATACGTCAAATAGTAATCGATGTATTGCTGTGAGTCGAGTGTAGGTGAAAATGTTAATTATATGATTGCGACCTCTTTTTGAACTGCACTGGGTCACGGTTCCAGGTCGATCGTCGCGTCAACACTGGTACAGTACAGATATCACACAGAAGCAAAGCAGCTAGCTGATGTATACCCCAAGTTTTAATGTATGACATTAAAAGAGAACGTCGTTTTGTGTGATAAAATATACTAGTACTACTTACAATGTTTTGCCATCCGTCGAAACACCACGAACAGCGCCGCTTCTGCCGCAGATTTACACAAAATTACAGCGTCTGGTACCTCCTCCACATGTAACACTCCCAAGCCACTCTCTTCGTCCAAATTTAACAAACGATGTAAAATTGTGGACGAGAGCGAAGGTAGACACACTGTTGTTTCGAATTAATACAATGTGACCGTAAGTTTGTCGTATATTGTAGTCTAGGAACAGACGTTATGTTTCGTTCACTGTGTTGTTGAGTGCACAGCTGATCACTGTATGCTGCTGCATGCTGCTGTTCCGTCTGTACGCCAGGTTCAAAGGTCGAATTCTGTCTGGCTGCACGCATCGTGCGTAGTATCCTGCTTGAACATTTCTGTATTTATGACCATACATTGGCACTTTTTCTTACTCGAAAATGCATTTATGCACACGTATTATTATTTCATATGTGATAACATTGAGCGAGCTGGCTCTGTAATTTGTTACAGGTAAAACCGTATGAGGGCGCTTTTCGAGGCCCTAGACATGTATGTCACTGGCAAAGCATGGATGTATTAGTTAGAAGATGCCAACGAAGAATATTCATTCAATAATGAAGATGAAGAGTCATCTATTTTGTCAAGTGACGCACCGAGTGACGTAGCATGGCAACGTACAACATTAGTAAACATGATGACAACAACAACAACAACAACAACAACAACAACAACAACAATATCTTTTCCAGGCTTTCATGTACAGAATGGAGATGGGGACGAACTATCACGCGGCAGCAAAGCTTTCTTTCGAGGGAAATTGGTCGAATTGGTAACCATGAACATGATAAAGGTCCCTTTCGTAGCAGAACACTATCAAATAGGCCATCTTGGGACAGGGTAGCACCCTCATCATCAACACTGGATTTCATTCTACCAGGGGGACCAGATGAGATTGATCAAACCAGTCCTCATAAATCTGAAAGTGACTCTGATGAAATCAGTTTTGTTAGCGTGTTCTCAAGCCAGGCATGTCTTCATGTATTTCACATGATTATCTATGGGGTAAAGAATGAAATTAGTATTTACGTATTCTTTGCTCTTGTATTTGAAACTAATAACCTTTTTAAAGTAATCGGTTTATATAGATCAATTCTATATATAATCTATAGCTACCTGTAATAATGACACAATACTTATGTATACTGTACAAGAGAACCGAAATAAATGATTATTAAATGTCCAAATTCACAAACTAAATTAACGATTTTTGTTGTTCCTTCCTTACGACAAAATATGATTGCATGTAAATCATAGAATTTTTTTAATTTCCCATGACCGTACGTTATATACTAAGTAAGCTAAGTTATAGTCAATCGCTTTGGCAAATTTTCATATACTGAAGCATGGTAGGCGTATAGCGCCCCCATACGTCAATGTCTACTGATCATTTGTTTCTTTTTCAACGTCCTCGTACGAGTCATAGTGTTATAAATCATTCACACTAATAAAAGGAATGCGTTTTATTAATTATTCATTCATTAATTATTTGTTTTCCTTTATTTCTTCTGTATGGTGTAACCGTTTATATTTTGCTTGTATTTGTAAAATGTGCGATTTGGGCCAATGGCCTCTCAGCAATGAATATTATAATTTTTTTTTATCATAATAGTCAATTCTACTCGGGGGGTTTTGTCTGGGGGGGGGGGTATTTTTCGACTCGGAAGAATAAATTAGGAAAAATACTAGCGATGTTTATTCGCTTGAAAGTTATACATAAATTCGAGGCTGTTGATAATACCTGTCGAGCGCTAAATACTCATATATGAATCGATTTGAAGTACACTGTGAAACTAAAATTCTACAAGTCTGTATCTCCCGATCAACTTACAATGTATTTTGAATTTCTGAGTGAAATTTTGGCCGTTGACTGCATGTACCCACGGCAAGGCTGGCATATAACCGAATTGACTGTTTAATTTATTCAGACTGTTTATTCTAATTGTGCATATCATTATTCCCCTCATCAATGTGTTGAGTATATTTTCATAAATGTCATCTTCTAATCTGTCTGTCTGTCTGTCTGTCTGTCTGTCTGTCTGTCTGTCTGTCTGTCTGTCTGTCTGTCTGTCTGTCTGTCTGTCTGTCGGTCTGTCTGTCTGTCTGTCTGTCTGTCTGTCTGTCTGTCTATCTGTCTCTCTGTCTGTCTGTATATATATATTATAAATATATATGTATGTAAGTATTTATAAGATTTATAACACACACACGTACACACATTCGTGTCATGTAATATGTGTAAGTGCAATACGAACCACCCTAGCTTGTATTTGCAACGAAAGTAGTACACAAGTCGTATGTACACGTGTGTTATTGTTATTGTTATTATAACTATAAATAATACATAGAGTACATCTGTGTTTTGACTACGGTCACAGTAACAATAAGTCACCAGCTCCTAATCTGTTGGTGTATATACTAAACAAAGCGTATGTCGCGACACCGAACATTTGAAAATACAAATTGTATGTGCCATCTGCAGCGTCCAGGTACTCAAGTTATATAAATGCAAAATCATTTAAATGGTGCCTGGATATCACGTGGAACGTATATGTTTACTGAAATGTTAAAAAAATGAAGGTCAAAGTCATGCATTGCTTTCTGAGTGATTTGTGTGAGGCACGCTTCAAGGAAACTCACATTTCATCATTTGCCACATGCAATATACTCGGGTTTAATATTTGAAATATCCAAATAAAAAAATTAATGAGTTTGAGTATCAGGGTACTATTATGGTGTCATGGTGATATACAAACTAAAACATCAAAAGGCTAGTTAATCTCAAGCTGTGCTTAAAAAGTCACAATTGAAGTGTCATTAATCAAACTCGACGTGGTATAAATAGTATGCATTTGTCGCGACATAATGATGGTTATGAAAATGCGAAAAAGATATGATGAAATTCAAAAAAAATTGTACGTCATAAAAATCACGAATGTCGAAACATGAATTTGCAGGACAGTATAATTATTTCATGCATGAAACTACAGTGCTTGGAATGAATTTTTCTGACCTCGGGTTTTCGCTTGATCAAGGAACTATATCATGCATATCTTTTATGCCATGTTGAATTAGAGACCCTGGCCCTTACTAACAGTGTGTAGTGTGCAACCATCTGTGATCATTGGTTTTTTCAATAGTAAAATCAACCAATATAATTTTTCAGTGTTTTTTTTTTGAAAGATTTTCATTGCAATATACTGTCTTGATATTTCAGACAATTTTTCGAAAACGATCGAACTGGAGATTTATAATTTATTTTAACGCTATGTAGAAAAAAAATGTATATGGCAGTAGTACGTTTTATCCTACTTGTACAATTTTTTAAAAATGTTGACAGTGTAAATGACAACACTAAAGACATCATTGGGGTACTTCATTTTTATTTGTTCTATTCAAAGTAGAAAATGTGTTACATGCATTAAAAATACAACTACTGTAAAAACAATAGAAAAAATAAATACAAATTTACAAAATTGAAATAGGAAACCGTCTATTCAGCAAATGTATAATTTGCTGATGTCAACTTTATAGCTATTTATGACTTGCACCGTTATACATACCAAATTATACCCAAACGTAATATCCTACAATACTGTTTCCGTGGCTAACTTTAATTAACAGGTAAACAAACGCTGCAACGAAATATTAACTAATTTATTAATCATCTAAACTTGAGTCGTGGTAATTTCTAAAAACCGGAGATTGCATTACAGTTCAAACAAAGCTCTGTGCAAAATACCCACAATGTGTATAACAACGTGACTTGATGTCATTAGAATCAAACACTGAGCTGACTTACAGGAACAAAGTGCAACCATGGAGGCTGGAACTTCCTTCCTACGTCCATGCACAAGCCAAAATATTATTATGCACCGACGCAGCGAAGAGTACTATCGCCAGCGCGCTTTGTTCAGTTGCCGTAAAAGGGCCTTTGGTTTTACGACGATAAGTTCAGCTTCACATGATTTACGTAGTTTCATGCATGTGTGTGTGTCTGTGTGTGTGTGTGTGTGTGTGTGTGTGTGTGTGTGTGTGTGTGTGTGTGTGTGTGTGTGTGTGTGTGTAATCACTAAACAACTTATTAAAAACAGTCAAGATTTGTTCACAGAGTTAGTCTTTGCATAAGAAACGGCCGGTCAGCTGGTCTCTCGTTTTCTATTCAAACAGAAACTTGTCTGTGATTCAACCAAAATGCATTAACAGTTCAACGACCTTTCTCAGTTACTTATACATTAATAGTACACTAATGACAATCAAGCGCCCATTCATGGGTTATTTTGTAAACAGCTGTTAGAGGCCCAGTCAGTCTCCATTAGGCTTACAATTCGGGTGAGAAAACAGTTGTTTTGACAAAGCTTTAGAAAATTTGGTCCAGACCGGAGTGGTCCCATTTAATCCTTAAATCTCACATGATACGATAGCATTAATTTCAGAGCCTGGAATCGAATCATGGGCCTTTAACGGTCAATTGCTCCTCCGTGATAATTATGGCTTTGAAGCATGTTTACCCACACACCCACATCTAAAGTAATCACCTACTCTAAAACCGATGCCGTATAAACTGTCATACTCGAGAAATCTTTCAAAAAAAATTATAATAACTATTTTTTGTGATGATTTCAAGTACCATCGTAGTGGTACCGATGAGGAAGATGTCTGGGTGTTGCTCACTACAAGTTATAATTAGATGAAAGTAAAAGACACTCATTTTTATAGGTACAACGTGACACAACTACAGCCACACAAAACAAACACACTGTGACACAGTCCTATACATTCATTGATAGGTGTAGACAACACAGAAACGGATAACCGTTCAAGGTGATCGTCAACAATGCTTACGTCATGACCTATCACCCTTGTCTGTGACAGTACCGGACACATTGAAATATTGTCTAAAATGCAATTTTTTAATAAATGCGATTACAATTTATCCGAAGTTTTAAATGATTTGATAAATACAGATAGTTTACTGAGATTACGCCCAAAATAATGTCAAACTGTAAATTTTTAAAAGAAATTTACTTAGGACGATTTTGGTGAAAAAGTTTTTTGGGCGGGAACGTCCGATGTCTGGTCAAAGGTTGCATGTGAAACTCAAGTAGCATAGCGCATGTTTTAACTTACATATCTATATAACCTGCTTTTCAAAAAAGACTATAAAAATCACGACATAAATATAGATCGTTATCACTATCACATTTTAAAAATCAACCTAACTCTGATTCTTTACCGCGTTTTTTAAAAATAAGTTATTAGCACCGTAATATACACTGGGTAAATAAATAAATAAATAAATAAATAAATAAATAAATAAATAAAAATCAAATGGAACTCGTTTATGAAATGAAATAAAACCATATTACCCTACTTGTTCACATGACTGTATAATCTATAAGTATCCACATTCCATGGCCACTCCATTCTCAGGAAATAAGTTACGGCGTGACGTCATTGCAGGCTATGACCTTGCATTTTTTTTACAAATACACATACTTTGGTTTGGCCAGTTTTTTAAAAAGATTTCTGCAAATTCTATTATATAATACATGAATTAGACCCCCCCCTCCCCCTCCCCCAGCAACAACAACAAATTGTGATAACATCCACAAACACGATGGCCGGCGTTTTTCCGTCAACACGAATACTGGAAAGTCATTGGCTGCGCTGTATCACATGATCTTCAAGTTGTACATCACAGTTTATTAAAAATGACGGGTTTTGAAAAACAATCACAGAAAATAAAAATGTAATCATGGTAACACAAACGGTTACTTTAAGAAAACTTGCAAACGTGTTCAAAGAACTTCGGATGCGTGATTTTCACGTTATCAAATGACTTTCACTAACTAACCAGTTTGTAGTACAATTTGCATCATGCTGTATGTCAAAATTGATCACTAAATATAATCCTAACAGTATTGATAAATAAGCTGGGTCATTCCCATGATGTGCGTATTTCCACATATTGTTTTGTTTGTGATATATTTGTTTTCGGCTGTAGGTTTATGTAACCGTATTTCTTAATCCTTAGTCGTGTTCACATCGGACACAAAACCGAACATCCTCCCTCCCGGTCCGCGTAATCACAGTTACTCCCCTAGTAGTTACTCTGTGATAGAGGTCCGTTTGAAGATGATTACGTCATACTAATGTTACTATACCAAACTGACAAAATCTTGACATCTATGTTGTATGTATTACGAACGAGTGCCTTCATCGAGGTCCCTAAATTTGAACGTGGTTTCCATGGCAATCCAGGCTGTCAAACCTTTGAAACACCCATGTGCTGTCAATTTTCTCAAGTTAATATGTAAGATATTGGTAATAGAGTGTTCATTGTGACGGTTCTAAAACAGTCTAAACGAGTGTTCCACAGCTGCAACTCTACCTCTAAGGTAACACTATTACTGGATGTCAGCAAACAGATACTGTCGGCAGATTACCAATACAATGAAAGTCAGCCCTTAGTCCCGCCACGCCTTATATGCGTTGGATTTCCCACACCTTGGCATTCCGATGAGAACTGTTTAATTTACATGGTCGTATATGAGTTTCTCTGGTAAAGTTCATGGCCACCAATATCAGGCTATGCTGGATGGTCACAAGATCTTGATTTGTAGTTGTCACGTGACATTGCACGGCGGCAACATTTATTTTTTCTTCATCCAACCTTTCAATGGTTCACACTGAATTCTGCGGAGATTGTGGACTGTGTACGGGATTTCTGAAATCAATAATAACAAGGAAGGCTTAAAATAAACAAATCTCCAGAATTAAGGTCACAACTTACATTTTAAAAAAAATCAAGAACTATTATCATGTATGTTGCAACAAACAAAAGAAAATACATAGCAACGACACTCAACAAACGGCCAATTCACCCTTTGGTGACTTCTTTGCCTTCCAAGGGTTAAAACATAGGCCCTTAGAGCACGTTGTTGTTACTTTCACTTTTACATGACAGGGGACCCAGCCTGAGGACTCGATTACTCGATGTACCCCCCGCCCCCGTCCCCGCCCCCCCCCCCCTCCAAGTTGCTCAATGTCGGCTTCATATATAATTATCAAGAATGTACGGCAACGTACACATGGAAAGCTTATAACACCTAATATAAAACATAGCATCGTAAAGCGAAACAATGTTCCCCATTTTATACCAGAACACCGCAAAATTGAACTCAGAATATGGACAGACTCTTTAGAACAAAGATGAAATCAAAAAAGAGAAAATGATGTATGAATGTTTATTTGTAAAAAAAAAAAATGTGCTAAAAAATTAACACAGATGGAATTAGAATATTGAGGAAAATACTGCAATTCAAATCAATAAGACCCCTCAAAATATTTAAATGGCCTGCCAATGACTGATGCAATGACGGTCACAGAGCACGGACCCCATTTACATCTGCAGTGCAGACTTTAATGCTGTCAGTCAAATAAATTCGCCTGAATGACGTCTTGTTTGGATAACACCCCGGGCAGCTCTTAATTTAACTATGACGACACGAAATCAAATTCACATTTGTTTAATCACTTCCCAGTAACGATCATGGCTCGTATTAAAGATTCTGCACGTATAACTGATCACGTGACACGTCGCGTCGTCTGCGCCGTCCCTGAAGGACCGAGGCCGACGACAATTACAATGTAAGAAACCTTCAATGATATAACAACAAACAAGTGCTATTCAACTTTCATTTATTCAGGGCATTTATTCATAGACAGTCTCTTTGTATACTCGTCCTTCAAAGCCAAAATCTTCGCCTTTGCCTTTGGCGTCGCAGGAGGCTGTGGTTTACGACGATGTTGGCGTCGTATTTTGATTAACTCGACAAGGAAATCAGTGAAATTGGATTTGTCGTTTCATATTACAATCGTTGCCTTCCAGATATTTTTTCAGTACGACAGCACTATTAGCAATTGTAGCTACATAACTGACACTCACGCCTGTGCAATTATTTAATAAACTGTTTCATTTTGAACTGTTTGACTAATTGACATCTAAAATGTACTTAAAAATAGACCACATGGGTCTGTGTAATCAACTGCACCAATCACAGCTTATTATATGGAGAGTGACAAGAATGCATACTCCGTTTTTTAATTAGTAGGGCTATTTCTATTGCACTTAGATGTACAATTATTGTTGTCAATCTGTCATTACTTTTGTCCTTCGTCTAGCCTACTAAAAATGAATTTGCAGGTAATAGCACTCGCTGTTATAATGTATGTAAACGACTTGCCTTTACAAGTTCCGACAACCGTTTTTTCCACCCCCCCCCCCCACTTCGCTTCGCCTAGAGACCGCATCAAACAACAATGTGCATACGTAGTTTTACTCTCCCCCGTCTGTCTGTCCCCCCCTCTCTCTCTGTCCCCCCCCCCCCCTCTCTCTCTCTCTCTCTCTCTCTCTCTCTCTCTCTCTCTCTCTCTCACGCTATATCTGCACAGACACATACAATAATAACAAGAATATAATTTACTAATCTACTAAAAATCCGTTCCCTATTCAGAACAAAATATTAAAACCTGGTTTCATTGCAATATAAATTGAATTGTATAAATATACATGTGCGTAACACTTTACAATCAGTCCTGTTAACAATGATGTACAAAATGGAAACATGTATTCGTAGTCAACAATCTAGGGGCGTGTAAATATGAACAATATATTCGTTATGCCCTTGCATTACGTCATCCATTGTATAATCATATACGCAAATCCAATATTGATTTCTAAACTTAATATGTGGAATTAATTTTAATGACAATTGAGATCATCATGGACATGGGAGATTATTTTATTCCCGGAAAACGTTCCTTCATTGAAATAACGGTTTCGAGAATAAGAATTGTAAACTTCACGGAGTTATTTATTCTAATCGTACGATCGTACATTCTAGTTGAGTTAGTCATGGCTGTAGAAATCGATCGTGTGTGAATAATATAGTCACCGTGACAAATAAACGCTGTTCGTTTTAAAAGTCAGTGCAATGAAATCGTTAATACTAGCAATACTCATCGCTGAATTACTTTTGTTGGCCTCGACATTGTTTAACATGCAGGGGTCATCTCTATTTTACCTGTCTCGTAAACTTAACACCTGATTTGTCCCATGAGCTGTATTTAGAACGTTACATACCTGTGAACTCTTTGTTTTGTAAACAACTGTCTCAAAAGCTCCAATTCTCGGTCGCTGTCATCGATGTCTCCAGAGACCGACTCGCCAAGATCACCGTAAAATTGAAGGATTTCTTTCAATAAGGCAGTGGCCTCACTGTATTTACCGTTCCACATAAGTTCTTGCACACAACACAGACAAGTTTGTTTATCCTTGCGACTCGAACGATCAAATTTACACCAGTCTAAACATACCATGCACTCCGGTAGGGGTAACTCTCCTCGGATCAGACGTCGCAAATAGGGTTGAATAATTTTCCAAAATTTGTCGATTTCTTGTCCGGTCCATAGCGGTTCTTTTACCGATTGGTTGATTACGATCGTGATCCCGGTCGACATTCGTCGTACCGTTGTCATTTTCCCGAGTTCACTGTTATGTCTGATGTTCTACTTGCTAATGCACTCGCCGGTTTTCTTTGTTTGCTGTGTTGTGGTTGTTCGTTGCAATGTTTTTGGGTTTACTATTTACCAAGTGGATCATTCCATATTTACACGAGGGGTGCATTGGAAATAACGGAAGGGGTCTAAAGAGGCAGCGCTGAAGTTACTCAAATGACAAGAATATGAAGCTTTCTGATTTTTATCAGCGTATGTGAGACGGGTGAACATAGTAAAGTTGCGGTAGATTTGTATGTATTTTTTGACGAAATCCTGTGGGCTGCAAGTAAGGAGGGGAATCAACTACATTTGTATATCCCCGGAGTAAGGACTGTACCACACAGTCACGGTCCTCCGCACCCTCATTGTCGTGTGGCTGTCCGTCTACAAACGCACTGCATGATGTTGTGGTCTTATGCTCGTGTGGTGGTCGAGCATTACAGGAATGAAGGTGCCAGGATGTTTCACGTACTCATGAGACACTATGTGTACCATGTGTACTTCTTTTTAAGCACTTGGAAGCCTATTTCTACTGCGATGTAAAAGTATATAGCACTATTCGAGTATCACCCCGGGGGTACCCCCTCCCCAAGTTCAATAGAAAATGCTGTACTGGGCTAAAGTTACTTAACAGATCTAGATAGGTTCAAGCAAGGGGAAGCGGGGTGAAAGGCAATTTTACTGTCGCATGATGATGGACAACATGAAAACATGACTCAATATTGGGAGGGATATTTTTGTAACCGTGCGAGGAAGGAAAGTACAAGGGAAGAAAGGAGACGAAATGGGAAGGACAACAGGGATTGAAGAAAGACGGGTAAATTGGGAGGGGGAGCTAGATAAAACAAGTAGAATAAGATGGAAAAAATAAAAATAAGGAAGAATTTGAGAGTTTGAATATGACTGACATTTGATTTTAGAAAAAGTACTTCCTAGGTTAAAAATGGTAAAAAAAAAGAAGAAAAAGGGATGAGTGTCGATTTGGCTTCATGGCTGACCATAAATGGCCGTTCCTTATGCTTCAGTCTCATTAGGAGTGAGATTTGTTCCACTCGGCCACGGCTCATCCCGGTAATGGGGGACACAATCGTCAATATTGACGACTCTAATGTCTGATGCAACCAACTAAAACGAGCCGATGCGTACATAAACAAAAGGCGATACTTTAACATATACGTCGTAGAGGGCGAACGTATCAAAATTAACATTGTTGACAGTAATTATTTCACATTATTTGATATTAAACGCAGGCGTAAAGCTGATATACGTCAAACTTACCAAACAAATCGGACGGTTTTGGAGAGAAAATGTGCGGTGCCACTGGAGATTCAGTAAATCGAGTTTTTTAAAGATAAATTTGCTATCCTGTGATGTGTAGGTCCCTACAAGTTTTGCCTACCATCCCATAACTTGAAGCACATTCTCGTTTCCCAGTTTCACAGTACTAAACATCTTTCCTCCTGTACCCTGGTCAGAATTCTGCAATCACAACATCAGAGTCGACAGTTTACAGACTCTGGAGGCATACATACACAGAAAAGGGGAGGGTGAGAAGTGTGCGCATCCAAAAGGGAACAAGGGAGGGTCAGTGGATTGGTGAAAGAAAGGGAAACTATAAGTGTGGAAAGCAAGACAAGGTTAGGGCGAGGGAAGATCAAAAATGAGATAGTATATACATGTTAGGATGGGGTCGCATTTCAGTTCTGACGCACACCATCAAACATCAGTAACTGTTACACTGGTAGAAAGAATCTTTCTGTATATTACAGTTAAGGTATAGGTGATATATCATTTCCAGCAATGGTAAAGTACTTTTAAAATGACCATATTGATGAGGATTGGATATTTACTTTGGATTTTTAATTTATAAAGCAATTTTATCATGGCTTCCTACTTGAAAAAATCAGTGTGAAACAACATATGTCAAGTACTTGTTTGTAACTCAGAATTGTAAAAGATTAATAAATGTGCAAAATTTGTCATTGTACGTACAATAACAAACTTTTTACACATCTTTTACGTTCTTGTAATATATTGAGTTACAAACATAGACGTTGTCAATGTTGTTTCACTTTCATATTTCTAGTAGGACTAGCCATGATAAAATTGTTTTGTAAATTAAAAATTCTCGTTTATATGGCCACTTTAAAACAAAAAGAAAGACACTTACCAACTAGTGAGTATCTCTTTAATTAATAACATCAATAAACATATAGTTAAGAATATTCAAGGTATTCAAAAATTCATATTTTTATACAGAAGAAATATTCAAAGAGACACCATGTAACACATGTACGAATTAGCAATAAATAATCATAGTACATTTGTAGGGTCAAAGGTTAAAGTTCACCTTTGGGTCAACTACTTCACAGTCATTGGTATTACCATGGTAACATAATATTCTGGATAGATGACTATAAACTATGGTTTAGGGGTTTAGACTGACTGACTGCCGTTTGATTTTCATAGTGATGGACAATAAACCAATCAGGACATCAGATTTCTTGATTTAACTGCTGGTGACATAAGTTTCATTTTTTAGTACTTTCCCAAAGTAAATTACATACATTTTGCCATAGATGCTTTGACATTCCAGAATTTCCAAAGACTCTGATGGAGTGTATAAACCTAGGTATACAAACTAGGAAAGATATAAACAAATACCATCATAGGTAGTTACATGTTGAAGGTTTCATAATGCGACACTGTATAATTAAAGAGTTGTACATATGGTAACAAAAAGGGGGTGGGGATGGGGTTTAAAACATAATCCATAATCCAAATACTCATTTTCAATGCTGCCTTACTATGTCTCTATATCAATCAATCTCACTTGATAAATACATGTCTGCAGATTTTAAAATAGTTCTATTTTGTGTCCATATACACAACTTTCCACTGCATTATAGTAACTAGTATATGCCTCAGAATAAAAATCTCATATTTATTACTAGTTTGTTTAGTAAAACTTAGAGCTTAGAGGGTATACTTCAATGTGTAATGTATAAGGTACACTATGCCAGGGAAGTATTTATGGAATATACTATATTCACATTTAATACCAAAATTCCAGCCCTTTCACAGGTAAATGGGTTAAAATTTTTGTTAAGATCACTGTTCATATGGCGATGCATGAAACAGTGAATAAATCAAGGCTATATAATGTCTAGGAGCATTATGGTGGTGGTTAGATATATTTTGATTACTGGTAGTCACTAATAAAATAGAGGAAACAACACAGCCAATGAGTGGCGACTTCATATCTCCTGTCTACATGCTTCAATATTCTCTAACCCTCACTTCTGGCCTCAAAATGTCTTGCAAACAACACACCCAGTGGCCAAACCATGACATCTTTTATCTTTCTGACAACTAACACATGGCATATGGCAAAATTCTAAGGACATTTAATATCTGAAGTTCTACCAGTATATTAAATTAGAACTGTAGATTTGAACACGACACAGATACGTAAGTGAGTGTTTACACAAATATGATTCCTGAATAAACGTTGCATCTTAAATGCCTTTGAAAAATCCAGTTTAAGCCAAAAAACACTAAAATTGATGAAACGTCTATAAATCTTCAAAATTTACAAATCGCAAAATTGGGGTGTTAATTGATGTTGCAAAAAGTTTCCCGTTTCATACTTTAATTCACTATATCATGAGACAGAAAAGAGAATATATACTAGATGTTAAAATAGCAACGTTTCAACGTAAATATTACATGAATACGTGTCCAAAGGCACTCAAAGAACTTTTCTGCCCGAGTCTACAGTATTCGTGATGATGACCTACTAGTCACCTTTTAAATCTTTGTACCTATATTTTACATGAACAGTCCGCTGATTGGGCAGTCAATATCATGTGACAGTATACTAACCAATAGAGTCATCTGATACATACAACTCAACCAATCAACAGGCTATGTAAATGAAGTTTGGAATCTTGCTTCTATATTTCTGTACATATGTGATAATTTATATTTTATACGAATTTTTTCTGGCAAGCTGTGCAAATTGAGAGTATAAGTTACGCAATCAGGTGCTGGGATTTTATTTCATATACATGTATATATATGGCATGGATTCCTATGTTACGTATCATACGGCTGATTATATTTAGAAGGTTTACATCACCAATAACCTGAATTACTGATAGCATATAGAGAGGCGTTGATCGATATCATAAACCATAGATATTCAACCATATTCACATATATGTATTCCCTGGTTATGAAATCACTGTATGTGAAATTGTTAACGAGGAACACCACAGCAGGAAATAAAGCCATTTTCATAAGCTTTAGGTTCTGTAATAGCACATCATAAACATTCATGACTCCTTAAGTGTTTATTACCACCAATAAAACTATCACAAAAATTTCTGCTCTGCTATTACATAAAATATTATGTGTCTGCTGAGTACAGGTAAAACATCAAGGGATTGCTGAACGACTGTGTATCATACACATTTTATGTTGCCCAAGAACAATTTAGATAGATAAGAAACGGGCTTCCCATAGACCACTCATTACAAATATAAACACAACCACACCCCTGCCAACAAGCAGGCACTGTATGTGTACACACATATCACTTGTAACTTTGAATCAATGCACTTGTATGTGTCAAAATCTGAGTCTGCAATGCAACAAGTATCAATAGCTTGTTTGTTCCAAGGACAATGTGTGTGTGTATCAGTAGGGGTCGGATGATGTTGTTTATATTTGTAATGAGCGGTCTGTGGGAAGCCTGTTTCTTATCTATCTAAATTGTTCTTAGGGAACATAAAATGTGTATGATACGCAGTCGTTCTGCGATCCCTCGCTGTTTTACCTGTATATGAGACAATACATGGCTCTGGACCTCCACTGAACAATGAATAAAAACAAAGTTTCAGCTTGGCTTTTCTTGGCCTTTGTGCGTAATATAAATGATATAAATTCTTCAAATGACTCTCCAAAACCTAAAGTTTACAAATTCTTCATTTCCTGCAGTGTTGTTACCTGTAATCTATTTTAATAGGACTGTGTCAGTACTGTGTGATTTCCTTACTGTTTCTTAGTAGATTTGTAATTTTCTACTGCTTACGTTACAGAAAATATGACACAAAGTTATTACTAGGCCACACTGTTATCAGGATCAGTAAGAATCTACAAAAAATGTGATAAACATTTGTCAAAATTTTCAAAACAAACTGTTCTTGTGGTAAAAAATGTTTACTTTGAATATGTTAGTTTCTCTACACAATAACTTGGAGGTTCAAAAGTTTTCCAAAAAGACATCATGCAAACTTACACTCAAGTCACTATGGGGCAAAGGTCCTAAATGACTTTATACTGTATATTATTAGTGCAACAAATTTTCTTCCATAAGAAATTGTTGCTTTTTCCTTCTTTTTAAAAAAAAAAATTCATTCCTTTTCATTTTTTTTTTAGCTTTAGAGATGACTTACACTTACTACATTATAATTTTTCAGAAGTAATACTTTTCATAAAATATTTGTGAGAAAAATGGTGCCAATATTTGTGGGGATGTCATAACAGTACGAAAAGTGAAAATGTAATATTATCAATAAAACTTATGAAAGAGTAATGACAGATACAGAAAGTAGAAAAAGACAGAATTTTTTAGGATAGATGAAACTGACAACGTAACTTTTGTGAACATCTATAGATGTTCTATTTACTAAAATATACCACCCTTTTATTTAATATCTGTATATTACATCGTAATGCAGTCCTTGTTCAATATCCTGCCTAGTACAAATATCGATAGGAACAGGCTGCTTGCTCATCCAGCTGGTCGTTTGCATTTTGTGACTAATCACCTCAAAATATCCAGATTATTTTTTTCCAACTTGTGCACAATATAAGTAATATGATGTTGCATCTATGATCCTCACTACCAACCTCTCCCTATTTCAGTGCACGTGGACTGGTCTTCCTAACAAGTGAAACTATGGGGATATTCTAAAACATTAAGAAAGTAGGGAGGGAGGGATGAATTGTATATGTGTTCTAGACAATGAGATCAGAGCGTCTGCCCTCCTCGGATGGATGAGGTGAGGATCCTGCTGAGGAGTGAGTGTCTTGCGATGATGATGTACTTGGTGAACTCGCCATGATTTGAAGTCTTCTTGGTTCTTCGTTATCACTGCTACTTGATGAGTAGTACGAGTCGGTGTCATCCACATCGGACGATGTCGTAGAGTACGATGATTGTTGACCTGTTTGTGAGCCTATGTGTGTTGTTCCCATGGCACCAGAACGGACAGTTGGCATGCTAGCTAAGGTAGCAACAAGCAATGGTGTGTTCTCACTAGGTTCGCTGTCATCATCATCAGATTCATCCGATGACTCTAAGTCATCGCCGGGAATAACTTTACGTTTGCAGACTGGACAAGTACGCTTATTACCAGTCAACCACGGGTCCACGCATTTACAGTGATATGCTGAAGAATAAAATAAACTTTGTCAAAATAATTACAAACTGAAGGCAATTGATATGGTATATCCCTCTGTCAATACTGAGAGCGCCCTCAAGGGTTAGAGCTCAATAGTTCAAGTGGCCATATGGATGAGAATTGGGTATTTATTTTGGATTTTTAATATATAAAACAATTTTATCATGGTGTCCTACCTGGGAAATCAATGTGAAACAACATATGCCACATCCTTCTTTGTAACTCAATCAACTGTAAAACACTGATGAATGTGTAAAATCTTTGTTATTGTATGTACATACAATAACAAACTTTTTACACAATTTCAGCTTTTTGTAATGTATTGAGTTACCAACACAGACTTGGTCTATGTTGTTTCACATTGATTTCTCAAGCAGGAAGCCATGATAAAATTGTTTTATAAATCCAAAATCCAAAATAAATACTTAATCCTCATCCATATGGCCATTTTAATACTACAATATTGCCAAATGTTAAATACATGATCATGACATTGGATCAGATCTTCATGAAATTGAAAATCAGTTCTTTTCTCATAGGCAATTTTCCACAAAGTTTCATCAGTACCGTTTATTTTCAGATACCCAGCTAACAAATGGACAAACAAGATACTGACACTATGGTTAAAGTATTACTAAAAGGACAGTAAACAGATTACATAATGAAAGAAAGAAAACCAATTATTTGACTGACCATGGGAGCAAGGCAGAATCCTCAACTTATCACCATCTTCATATTCATCCAGACAGATAGCACAGACATCATAGTCATCACCTGGTAGAGATAACATCACAAATGAATACCATCAAAATATTCTCCTATCAGTGTACCCTCTAATCACAGCCAAATTTTGTTGTTGTGAGTCAAAATGAGAAAAATTGACATTTCTTGTGAGTCACCACATAGTAAGAGATGGGGGAACACCAAATTTTGGTGCGTCACTAGAAATTGTGTGTGTCAGTGGTGTGTCAAATTGGCTTAGAGGACACACTGGTCACCACATAGTAAGAGATAGGAGAACACCAAATTTTGGTGCGTCACTAGAAATTGTGTGCATCAGTGGCATGTTAATTGGCTTAGAGGGCACACTGCTCCTTATATAGTCAAGTATATGTGACATTGAGAGTGTTGCATTCAAGTAACATGTTTGTCTGTCACTTCTGTCGCACAGGTTTGCCTACTGTACTGTACAAAGAAGATAACCTTTGGGATGTTATGTACATGTACCTTGTAAGGGCTGAATTTGAGCAAAGTCATGCATATACATGTACTTCAGAGCTCCAAACTAAAAGTACAGATATTCTTGCAATATGTCTTAACATACGGTTAATGTCAATTATCACAATGTCATGTGACAGTATCACTACTTCTAACTATAGCAGCTACATGATATGGCTAAAATGACATTCTGTAACCATGTGATATGGCTAATGGCATTCTGTAACCATATGTTAAGGCTAAAATGACATTCTGTAACCATATAATATGATTAATATGACATTCCGTAACCATGTGATATGGCTGAAATGACATTCTGTAACCATATGTTATGACTAAAATGACATTCTGTAACCATATGATATGATTAATATGACATTCCGTAACCATGTGATATGGCTGTAATGACATTCTGTAACAATGTGTTATGGCTAAAATGACATTCTGTAACCATATGTTATGGCTAAAATGACATTCTGTAACCATATGTTATGGCTAAAATGACATTCTGTAACCATATGTTATGGCTAAAATGACATTCTGTAACCATATGATATGATTAATATGACATTCCGTAACCATGTGATATGGCTGTAATGACATTCTGTAACCATATGATATGATTAATGACATTCCATAACCATGTGATATGGCTGCAATGACATTCTATAATCATGTGATAGGATTAAAATGACGTTCTGTAACCATATGATATGATTAATATGACATTCCGTAACCATGTGATATGGCTGAAATGACATTCTGTAACCATGTGATAGGATTAATATGACATTCCGTAACCATGTGATATGGCTGAAATGACATTCTGTAATCATGCGATATGGCCAGAACAACATTCCATATTTGACTAGTCAGTTGTTATGGCAAAATGTGATGATGTATTTGTATAGGCATGTGATATGGCTAAAAGAATAATTCTTAATATGGTGTATCTGTATGGTCAGGTGATATAGCCAATTTAAGTAATATACAGCATTTGTATAGCAAAGATATGGCTGATATAGCAAGGTGATATGGCTGATTTGACATGTATAAGCATAGCCATTTGTTATGGTGATGTGTTTCCACATAGCCACTAAAACAGTTATACTTATAGCATAACACATGATTATAATCCCTTATCACTATATCATGTGACTGTATCAATACTTCTGACATAGCAGTCATGTGATAAGTCAATTATAAAACAATGGATGTGAATAGCCATGAAAATGACAGGACTTACACTGACCCTTTTTGAATTTCTGAGTGGGCAGTTTCTTGAGATGTTCCCTAGATAATCTTGATCTTCTCAGCCTCCTTCTGTCTCGGATAAATTTGGCAATCTGATGAAAATAAATTTAATAACTTTTTTTTGAAGAGAGTCAATTGAAATTTTGCACACATATGGAGTCAAAGTTTAGAGCACATTATCTATAGCCACCCATCCTTCATGCAAAGACTTAGAATTAATGTAACAAATATTCATTAAAAGACAAAATTTATGAACTGAAGTTATCTGTATGTATGTATGTATGTATGTATGTATGTGTGTGTGTGTGTGTGTGTGTGTGTGTATGTAAGTATGTATGTATGTATGTATGTATGTATGTATGTATGTATGTATGGATGTATGTATGTATGTATGTATGTATGCATGTATGTATGTATGCATGTATGTATGTATGTATGTATGTATGTATGTATGTATGTATGTGTGTGTGTATATGTATGTGTATGTGTCTATGTGTATGTGTATGTGTATGTGTATGTGTATGTGTATGTGGATGTGGATGTGTATCTGTATGTGTATCTGTGTCTGTATGTGTATGTGAATGTGGATATTTCAGAATATTCTTGTACATACATACATGCATGTGAATGTACAGCTGTGTGTGTTTGTATATACACTGTGACACAGACAGACAGACAGACAGACAGACAGACAGACAGACAGACAGACAGTAACAGAGACAGAGACAGAGACAGACAGACAGTAACAGAAACTATTTCAGAAACTATTTCAATGGAACTTCCATATTAAGACAAATAGAAACAGAGAGAGAGAGAGCAACTATTTCAATGAAACTTCAATATCACCACAGACAAACAGAGACAGAAACTGTTTCAATAGAATTTCCAAATTGACTATACAAATATTGAGACTGACTTTAAGTTTTACTTACCATGAAGATAACCATAAGTATAAAACAAATACCAACTATTATTGCAAATGGTAGTAGGTAGTAATTGAGAGGAATTGTAAACTCGGGCGTCAAAGTTACTGTGAATCTGCAAAATAATAACAGGGAAATAATACCACTTTGATATAAAACCTACTTGTCAACTCTACATTTTGTATATCCATACTTTGGTTACTGTGTATGAAATACTGCTATCTTAACTATAACACACTTAAAGTGGCTAAATGGATGAGAATTTGGTATTTATTTTGGATTTTTATTTGATAAAACAGCTTCACTATGTTTTTCTACTTGAAAAAATAATGTGAAATAACATATACCAAGTCCATGTTCATAACTCAATACATTGCAAAAAGATGGAAAAAGTGTAAAAGTTTGTTATTGTACGTACAATAACAAACATTTTATACATTGTTTAATGTCAAAGAAAACACTCTAAGTCTAGAGCTTATATGTAAAATGATTTTCTAAATCTCATATTTCCCTAATTATTTTTTAACACTTTATAATGTACATACTTACCCCTTATCATATGTGTAACGAGTCCTGAGGTCCTCTCCTGTTGATTCCCCAACAAATACTGATGGGATATGAATCTGGTCTTTATCTGTTGTTACAAATAAGACCACAAATAATTGTTAAAGTGTGCAAAGTGCTGTAAACAGAATTACGACAATTAGCTGTGTAAAGAGTCTTTCACAACTTGATATGAATCAATCATGCTTTAATATTGTTTTCAAGCAAATGATCAGCTACAAGTGTGTATAGGTACATTGTGACAGGGCGCCCACACACATCGGTCAATCCCTTTCATAGAGCAGGTCGGTGAGGGTGGAGTCGGGTGGAGTCACACGACATATCTCTCAGTCAAATTCCCAACCTGCTACATGTATGTTACTGAAAAGTTCACAAGTCATTTACATTTAATATCACGGGAAATCAAAAGAATTTCTACAAGAGTATATATATAACAGGACCATATTTTCTTTTTAGATTATTTATCCACAGGAAGATATAAATGAACTCTGTACATTGTACTTTGTCAGGAGTATCGTTTACAAAATGTCCCTATTTCAATTTTAGCTCACAATTAGCATGATGACCTATCAGACCCAGAACACTGTAGAGTTCACATGGAAGTCTTGTCTAACATTACAATCTAACAACACAAAGCATTATTGACATGTCAGCTAGTGGCAGATAATATATTTGGGGTCAAAAGATAATGAGAATAAGGTACCACAATCTGTCTGGGGTCAGAAAATATCTCAATTTACTTTGGAGTCAGAACAAATTGATTTGGGGGTCAGAAAATGTCTTAAAGTGGCCATATGGATGAGAATTTGGTATTTATTTTGGATTTTTATTTGATAAAACAGCTTCACCATGTTTTTCTACTTGAAAAAATAATGCAAAATAACATATACCAAGTCCATGTTCATAACTCAATACATTGCAAAAAGATGCACAAAGTGTAAAAAGTTTGTTATTGTACGTACAATAACAAACATTTTACACATTGTTTAATGTTTTGCCGTTTATTGAGATGTGAACATGGACTTGGTATATGTTATTTCACATTATTTTTTCAAGTAGAAAAACATGGTGAAGCTGTTTTATCAAATACAAATCCAAAATAAATACCAAATTCTCATCCATATGGCCACTTTAATATATTGGAGTCAGAAAACGTCTGAACATACATGTACTTGGGATCAGAACATGTTAAGACATCTGGAATTAGAAGATGTAACTTATTTTCAATAGATAATGTCTCAATTTATCTGGGCTCTGAAATATCTCAATTTATCTTTGGTCAGAAATATCTCAATTTATCTGGGGTCAGAACAGATACCACAATATAGGTGAAGTCAGAAAATGATCAATTTATTTGGGGTCAGAAAATACATGTAGCAGAGGCGAGGGTGCTAGTTCAAAAGTTTACAGTTATATTGGTTATCTAAATAGTAGTAGTAAAACACTCAATCTTGTTTGTCTCAGTACATACAATATACTACAGGGTCATTCTAGCTACTGGATTATTATTTACTTAGAACTGTATAATGTAATCATGAATTCTACAGCGCTAAAACTATATCTTTCCTACAAAAATTAAAAATATTTTTGGGTAGTTACATCTGACCCGAGTAATTTCAAATGTTTTGTATGATAAATGAATGAATGCTCATCACAAATAAGTTTTTTATAATCATTTTTTTTTCAAGGTCATAATATGTGTTATATCTGATTTATATATATATCACAGACAGTATTAACAAATACATGATTATCAATATGTGTCAAAGTGTTACTGGCTAGACAGTCTACCTCAGATTATTGTAATTATGCAAGAGTGATAGAAATTACAATTACAATAGAAAAGATGTAAACTTGGTGTTTCACTCCTGGGACTTGGTGAAGACAGACACATTTCAACCCCACACTATCAATAACAGAGACACAAAACACACGACTAGGTAATAATAATGGTGGTTTTCATATAGCACTTTTCCACTCTGTGCTCAAAGCGTTTTTTATATTATTGCCCCTGACATAGATCTATAGCAGCAGAAGACCCTTTACTTCCTAACTCCCTGGGGAACATACCATCAATCATTGGATCATTTACCAAATCACATTGAAAACTGAAAAGCATTGCTATTCTTTTACTGTGCAGTAGAAACTGGTTTCGACTGAAAACATTACACATGGACTTGTTGATTTTAATGGCTTTCATTGTCATAAAACTAAGTACCTATATCTGAAAATATCAAATACTACATACTATCTAGTGATTCTAGCAGGTTATGAAATTATCTCTATTAAGATTATCTTTAACTTTCGATGTAACTTTCAATAAATTCAAAAATCTATTTAGAAAACGTTAAAATTTGAAAATTAAATTTATCACTTTTCAATCCATAATTTCCCTGTAAAAATCCACTGACATGCAATATCTCAGAAAGTAGTTGCAAATTCAAGCTGTTTTAGTATTACAAATATTTCTATACTATTAAGATTGTTATCACGTATAAAATAAAAATTTAAAATTTTCATTGTGGTATAATATAATAAATTTGTCCTTCACAGACGTCATATTTTGATATGATCTGATACTAATATGATGCACTTATGTGTGGTTGCCATCATGCATGGTATATCGACTTGAGTTGTCATGGTGCTGTCGACAATTGCTTTTGATACATCTACACGTATGTAGTCCCAAGATTGTAAGAAATGTTCATGTTAGGGTTCAGCTTTTGTTCAAGATACAGTTGTACATGTTATATTCGACAAAATATGTACAAGGTGCTCTTCATAGACAAGGTGTACAGACACAGAAAACTGTATTTGACAAAATATGTACAAGGTGCTCTTCATAGACAAGGTGTACAGAAACAGAAAACTATAAGATCTGAAATAATTTGCTTATTATTTCATTAAAAATATTTTCATTATTGTGTGACATGGAAAATATGGTATGCTGCTTCCTTGACAAAACACACCACTCAAAATTATGATGTGAAGACACACAAGAGAATCTAAATGGTTTTTGCTAAGGTCTAAGGATGTGTCTAATGTGTTTATTTCAAATCTTTTACAAGCAACATAATTCTACGTCATTCTCACAAACCAGAGCTGTTATTTCTTCCCTGACACTGCGCAATAACTGCACCTCGGACGGCGTCATAAAAGTGGCTGCGGTTTACGACAACATTCTACTTAGGCACTACAAAAACTGGTTCTTCGGCTTTCGTAATTGAAATACATTGTATAATAAATTTTCAGCCATAAAACATACGTTCATTGTATTTGTTTAAGTTTGATCTTGTATCTGTTGTGATAAGCTTTACAAGTTACAACACAGACCTCATGAAAACCAAGCTGAAACCATTCAAACAAAGACTATGGCATTTACACCCTGGTCGTTCGATGTAATGACATTGCAAGTCTAAATAACTCATTCTGCTGTGCTCAAATTTCAAAACATATAAAATCATCATTTTGGGTGATATTTTTTTGTAATTCTAAGCTAGCAGAACTATCATTCCCTCATATTTTTCTTCATTCACCCAGAAAATATTTGTGACCTAAGGGGTTAGTCACTACCATAGTGACAAGGCCCCTTAGGTCACTCACATTTTCCTTGGCTGAACAAAGAAAAAATAGTAGAGAATACTACCTAATTCTTATTCACACAACACAAGCTTTGAGTGAAATAACCTTTCCCCAAAGTACTTAATATCAGATGCCAAACAATATGGTGTGATATCAAGTGATTTTATTGCAGTCCTTGAGTAACAATATGGTCAATCACAACCATTGCGTCATAACACAGTTTTATACCATACTTTGGCTATAATTTTTTATCAGGTTCAATGTATCTATCATGCCTGTTTTAATTCACATAATATAAAATATAAGGACATGATGACTGAACATGAGAGAAAAACTCATTAATTTTAAAATTCTGTATTTCTTTTCATCAGAATGGAAATTGTGTATCACCTCACCTACAAAATGTGTGTCATTTTTTAATGGAAATTCTGTATGACCTCAACTACATCATTTTTAAATGGAAATTGTGTATGACCACACCCAAATCACTTTTAATGGAGGAACAAACATGTATGGACATTTTTGAATATCCTTTTTCCTATGTTGAGTTAGAAGTCAGTCAGGGAAACAGTATCTGCATGTTGTGACAAGCATTCTATTTCTGTACAAATGATATATGATATGATAGGAAATGGAATGAGACAGATTTACAGAGCACCTGGTATCCCAGTCTAGTGCTATTGTGCATCCAATCTACAGATATCTCTTTACTCACAGGTACTCGAATCAATGTGTAGACAAAATATGTATTGTATATAAATAAGTCTTATTTACATACATATTTTTTTTTAAAAATCATACACATTGATTCGAGTGCCTGTGTCTTTACTATATGGGGTGAAGAGATCATTTGATACCATGTGTAATATCTTGACTACTGATATCCATACTAATAATGCTTACTATACCCACACTAGAGGCTTTTATTGTTGTTTTTTACCGAAGTATCACAAATTTGTTAAAGAGTGGTAATATTGACAAGAAATGGATATTTATCACCGGATGTTTAGTTAATAAAACAACTTTAGCATGAGAAACAACATAGATTAAGTCCATGTTTGTAAATCATTAATCATAGTTTATAGATTACTTCCTCTATGTACATTAGTAAATATTGTGATACATTTTTAAGTTACTGACTTCATTTATGTTTTTATGGTTTTTTTGCATTGTTTCTGGTATTTCATTTCAACTATAAATCTGAGCTAAACGACAGAAATGATCATGGCAAAGTTTTATGTTATTGTTGTTATTGTTGTTGTTGGGGACCACTATAACAACACTGGCCACAATGTGTCCTGGGGGTAACACCAAGGTTTTAGCCAGAGAACAGGACTGGTTAAATCGCAAAGTAAAAGAAGCCATCTACATCATTCAGACAGAGAAGACCCACCATGAACAGGGACCAAGGATACCAACTACCATCAATTTACGAACATATTATTCCGCCAGTCCGGAGAGATACATCAACACTGAATAATTAAATCATTGCGTGATCAAGGTCCATAGTAGAGGCATCAAAATGTCAATTTATCGTTCCAAAGTAACTATATCGCACTGTCCTGTTGTTGTTTTTGTTTATTATTATTTTGGGAGGAATTTAGTGTGAAAGGCTTGTACTGGGTTACCCTTGCATATTGTTAAGTGTAATATAATGAAATCAAATTGTCCACATTAACCCAGTATCTATTTATTATCAGGTGTTTAACAAAAACACTGAATTCCTAACCAACTCTTCCTATAATCAAAGCCGTCCAAACATCACATTTAAATGACTCATTTTCAAAAATATGAAAGACAACGTCCACAGCTTATATACACACAAAAGATTTGTACATAGATAAAATTTCACTTCTATTAGTGTTAAATATATAAAGTTTGTGATCATGTTCCTGCCTGTCAGATCTGACCACTGTAACAAAAGAATATGAAAACCAGTACATTGTACTTACATGTCTTTCCATTCATTGGAAATATATTATTAGAATTCACGTTATGTACAATGGCAGCTTGATATTTACTGTTCTGTGCATTCCATACCTGTTATACACAAGAAATAAACACCATTAAAACTTTACATTGATCAGCTTACCATCTATGTACATGTACAGTCGTCATGGAAAACACAAAGTAGGTAACTCATACTTATCATATCTTACTGATTTTATTCTGCAGACTCATAGCTGTCTGTTGTTACCTCATGGGACTTAGCTGACATGCATATTTATTAGATGCACACTGAATATTCATGACTAACTTATCTAAAGGTAATAATTGAATGTTTATTTACTGGAGTGGTGTTCCCCTTTAACTGTATCAACTGACTTGGTTATTGACTTAAATAACCTTATAATAAAATATTCCCACAAAACCTACATATCTTTGAGTAACACTTGGCCTCAAAGGGCAAAGTTACACAATGTCAGACCTGTTCTATTTAGTGGCTGGTGAAATATACCACTGACTGTTTTTGATGATGACAGAAACTCTACACTTTGTAATACTGATGAAATGAAACACAACACTTTACAAGATGGCTGGTGAGGCACAAGGTTAAAGTTCAGGTGATCTTACATATATGTATACATGAAATCGATTTAATGATAATATGATAGTTATTTATGTGAGAAAAGTCCTGTTTACTCTATAATTCACACTACTTATATAACTGCAGCACGTAATATGGCACACAAACGCTTAAGCAACCACTATAGATATTACATAAATACTGAACATCGTGAAATATGTAAATTAATATGAAAGTACCATAGCAACTGTTTTTTATAAATGAGTGTACATATCGAAATCAAACTGAAACAGACACACAATAAAACTAATATTGGCATGCAGTAAGCTATGCAAAGATAACAGGAAGTGTCTAAAAAGTACCCTAGAAATCTCCACAATTAATATAATCTAATGACCAAACACTATCAGCATCCAACATGTCTGTCCTTTGTTGACAAACAACTAATTGGGTCCACACTAAATTATGACTATTTACATATGGACATCAAGCTCGTGTACACAGTACCGTCAACAAATAGGAAAGAGGTTATCTCCTAATATTCAAGAAATCAACTGTTTCCGGTAAAGATTTGGTGTATACTTTTTAACATGCAAAAATTAAGGAAAATAGCAAGAAAAAAATACAGGCTCTAAGGCATTTAAAATCTGACTATAGAGAGATTTAGATGTATGTAATGTGTAGCGTCACTGTCACATGATGATTCGAAGGCAAAGCATACAGTCTGTAGTATATGTCCAAATGTCAACAGTATGCTCTACACGTAACTGTGAAAATATGTTATATTGTTGTCATTTTTTCTTCTAGTAAATATCGTAACTTTGATATCAATGTTCAGAAATGAATACCAATTGTTGGGTGCAGGAAAAATGTCTAAAATAATGACAACTTTGGAAAACAATGGCATGTCTTCAGTCTTCTGAACTGAAGATGTAAACATGTGCATGCTTGTCAAGTTTGTGTTCTGAACGTGACCCATGTGACCCATGTGTTCTGAACGTCTAGCTAAACACAACTCTCCATGTGTCATTATGTGTATGCCTGCATGATTACACTCCTGTACACGTATGCATTCTAACATACATCTAAGCCTCTTTATTGATAGAGACATACACTCACCTTGACATCAAAATCACAGCCTGATCGTCTCATAATAGCAAAAAATGGTAAATGTGTGCTTAGGTTGGTTGGTGGTGGTTTCAATTCACTGCATCCATCAATAGGATCAGCTTCAACTAAAAAACCCTGCAATAAAACAACATCAAAGTGATAGGAAAGAAATATCAGGACATATTTCAATGGTCCTTAAAGCAAAGACTGGGGGGCATCAAACTACAACTTATCTATGATGGGAATCTAGTGGTCAGCTGTAATGTCCAAACATCTGAAATTGGCTGATCTATTCACATGGTCATTTTGTAAGGACTGAATTTCTGAAATTGGTGTGTAAAATCACAACCTTGTGGTCAGCTGAAACCCCCAAACACCCAAAATAGATTGATTTAATTGCCATCGAGTGGTCATTTGTAACCACTGAACATCTGAAACTGACCATGTATCAAATCATTACCTAGTGGCCAACTGTAACCACCAAACATCACCACATATATGTATATACATAGTGGTCATCTGTAATCACTGAACATTTGAAAACTCAGTCTGGTCCCTATATGGTATCATTACAATTTATACTTCCGCATCACTAGCAACAAGAACATGGAAAACAAAGTAGATTTGACAGGAAAATAATCTATAGGTTTTATTACTTACTGTTAATCCTTGGATAGGTAATGCTAGGCCAAAGCTAGACGGCATATCCTGGTACACTTTTGTTTTATTTTCAGGTGATGTCTGTCACAAGAAATGGGAAAGAAGATATTACTTGTGATCAATATAAGATATATAGCAGTATAGAAATACAATACAGTAGCAAATAAAGAGATTGTGGTAAATGTGATGTCATCACAATAGGTTTTCCCATAAACCCTTGCAGGAAATCCTCACTATGGCTGAACAAATGTCAAGTACTGTAGGGCTTCGTTACAAGATTTCAAAGTTGAGTAAGTTACTATAGTGCTCTTTATTACCGGAAATTTTATGTACATTGATAGCAGTAATCAATACAAGTGTACTAAAAGCAGAAATAAGTCTGACTGGACTTTTCCTTTAAGTTGATAGCAGTAATCAATACAAATGTACTAAAGGCAGAAAAAAGTCTGATTGGACTTTTCCTGTAAGTTGATAGCAGTAATCAATACTAGTTTAAGACAACAACAAGTCTGACTGGACTTTTCCTTGAAAAGAGATGAAAAATATGCTAAATCACCTCCAGATAATATAAATTACAATGCAAGTTTTGTGTTGTGAGGCCTAACCATGTATGCTGGAAATATGATACTGTTATTTTTTTATTAGCATAGAAATTCTCTTACAGATTGGAGATACTGGAATGGGAATTTCTTTACAGTACATTACAGTAAAAAGTTGACCATAAATTAAAGAAACCCTGTAAGTTTGGCCATCTTAAAATCAACCACATTCAAAATCTATACATAAATACAAACTTCCAGATACAAATGACCCATTGTTAGGCTCACATTAGAATGGTCACATGATCTGAATAGTGGGTCAATCACTTGACAAAGATGGGAAGTATGCAGTCCAAAATTTCAGGTACTCATTTCTTTGTATGTGTTTGGAACACAACTTTACTTCTTTACATAAATATATACAGCATTTATTAAAGAACTTATATAGAAATATAAATGACATAAGCATGTGTACTGGGTATGATTGAAATTCAATATCAAGTATTTTATGAATTTAATTCTTGTTGTAATCCATACCTATATCTAGTATGCCAGTTTATCTGAAGTAGGTCAAACAGTGACACACCCCTTTCTCAATTGTTCACTGACTTGTCTGTGGGCTGTAATACTGGTGTTGCTAGAGCTCTTTACATGTAATTGTCATTCACCTAGTACATGTAGTCTATAGGCTATGCGTGACAACAAATCTCTTCTCACGTGAAGAGAGACCTTCAACCTTCAACACCACAGTCTCTAGACTACTGAGTATGGGGTGGACTTTACAACAATTGTAATAGTATAATAGAATTGTAGTTATAACGTTACATAGCAGAGAGTAGAAAATTACTTACAGGTACACTTACCACTATGACATCAGCATCCACACAGGATACATGAAACAAAGCCACCATGTTGACCACTGTAAATACATACAGGGTAGTGACGGTTGACGGTATTCTGCTGTATGGAGGCATTTTGAGCCTTGATCTGGTGGTGAACATAATAAATACACAATATTCAGTGGTACATCAAAATAAATTAATAGACAATGGTAGTCTGTTATGTGGGGACAATTTACACTTTGATCTGTTGGTGCCAATAAAATATTTAACGGTACATCAAAACACCTACAATAATCCCCTATACATACGCTGGCTACCGACTATGTACGTACAATCTATCCAAATTCCCAACGTGTGTATTTTAGTAATTTTTACAGAGGCTTGTAGTACTAAATGTACAATTTATGCAAGCTTTACTACCTTTACCTCAGCACTGCATTAACTACCAAAATTCCTCTTTCTTACCAAAATCACTACTTTAATACACTGGACATCATGATCCAACTGTACACGATCGTTTCTATAAGTACATGTGGAAGGAAAATGGAAAGTCTAGGCAAAACTTGACTATAAATGTATCTATGATTAAATGTGCAGATGACATCAGTAAACAAGAAAGGAAGTTGAATTTGGAAAATTTAGCAGAAGTAAGTCTATTAATAGTCTGGATGTCAATGTGGTGAATGAAGGTATAAATGGTGACGAACTAGCCTAGTCTATTGTATTATAGACAAGACAAGGTCATCTTTTTTTTGTCTAACATTATACAAATAATGACAGATGAATACACTCAGGTATTGGTGTTAAGGAAATAGTGATCTCTCTACATACATGTACACATGACCATAAACCAGGAAACAATGAACAGTATAAGTCAACTTAAATGAAACATGGAGAGCTTAGAAATGGTACATTGATAACAAATGTATTGTAGTTGAAATACAGGATGAATTCATCATGTACATGGTACATGTCATATGACGATTACTGTACAGACTTATGACTGTGACAACATGGAGCAATATGATGAACATGGAAACACTGAAAATATCAAAATCATAGACTCTTGTTGAAAATATAATACAGCGTAATATGAGGTATTGTATAACATGTCTGTCTGCATATACAGACTCATATTCATAAAGTATAACATGCATGTATTAAATGTATGTCAGCATATGTAGACATACACACAGACAGGAATACAGACACACAGACACAAGAACCCATCACACTTGTGTTAAACTAGTCATTTGATGTTTTTTTGATGTCACTGAAGGCATGGACATTGTATTAACATTAACACTATACTAGAATACTTAAATTAGTTTTACATGTGTATGTAACACCATACGGAAGTATTTTCACTTCAATAAAAGCTTATGAAGTCAGGTTGTGCCTCTTTATATGGCATAAATGTGTCTCTCTATGATATGTACATACATACCAACTACTCAATGTATTAGACTTTAATAGGGGGTCATAACCTCTCCTATTCAGATTCTTCTTTTTGTCACATCAAATCTTAAGGATATGTGTAGATGTGCACGCAATAACCTAACTGATACATAAAAGACTGGATATATACATTTGCACCAGCACATCAATAATAGCACTAAATTATTATACATGTAAATGCATGCATACACAGAAAATATTAAAACAACCATACTAATAAAAAGCAGTTTCACTTCCTCTATATTCATTTGGATCAGACATAATTAAAAACCTACAATTGTATTCAACACAATAATTAAACCCATCATTAAATTCTTGTAGTATACATCATTGTACGCATCAATGTCCTGTAATTTCAGTGTAATAACATTTAGGATAATTATTGTTCCACATCATCATAACTGCAGTAACTGTATAACAGTTCTGCCCCATCCTAGTCCTTCTCTAGAATCGCTACATGGCCCATATACACTTTGCTGTAATTTCAGTGTAATGGTGACATTTAGGATAATTATTGTTCCACATCATCATAACTGCAGTAAATATAACAGTTCCGCTCCATCCAAGTCCTCCGCTAGAATCGCTACATGGCCCATATACACTTTGCTTGTTTCATGACATGACAAATGAAATCAGAATATTGCATTCCTAAGAAACATGATCTCCAGATACTTATCAATTTGTGATTGATCAATGTTCCCTACCATTAATGTTATTAAAGGTTTCATCTTAACAAGGTATTCACAAGGGTCCTAACCACAACTACATGGTACTTACTTTTTTAAAAATCTATTTTTATCTATGTTCTATTATTAGTGATTAGTTGTTCTTTGTAGTTCAGTTTATATTTGTTCTTTGTTTCATTTTATTGTACATTTAATAATACCCCCACCCCTATATATTATGATATATGTATACTAAACAGGGCTTGAAGTTAACTTTTTTCTTTGGTAGTCCTAGTGGGCTACCAGTTTCAGAAATTAGTAGCCTAAGGATTATGACCTGTAGTCCGATATTCCTGAACTGAAAACAGATCTTCCTATTGTATTATTAAAATACTTTCATGTCCATCTTCCAACCTCATCACATAATCAGTGGTAACCTGAGTGAGCTACCAGCTTCAAATTATGGTAGCTCTACCACAACAAGAATTGGTAGTCTGTGGGAGTGGGCATGCAGACTACTGTTAATTTTGAGCCCTGCTAAATAAATAAATTAAACAATGCCAACTAAAGGTACAAGGTAAATCAATGGAAAGTTTTACCATACATTTTCAATTTCTGTTACACGAATTCCCAAACCATAGCAAAAACACTGTTGTCAAACCACCATGTTCACATGTCACAAGTCTGTATGATGTGTTTGTCCACCCTATCAGCCAATATTCACTAAGAGATGTCCATGCAGGCGGAAAAACACAATGGCCTTTAATACACTTGTAATCTAAATCATCACATACACAATAAAATTGTGTGTATCATGTGACTATGACTAGCACACAGTAACTTCCATGTGACTTTCTTGTCTACATATATTATATAACACAATAGAACTTGTCTACTTTGAGATACACAAAGTCATACAAAGCTGACAACTTGCCCCATGACTCAGACTGTCATTTTTACTTCCAAACAATCGGAGTAACCACACCAGAAATGGATCTACCTGTGTTTGACATAGCAGCCTTTACAACGATGTTAGATAATACTGGCTGCTACCCCGGTCTCTAAGTTAACTAACAGCTTACAATAGTTGAAGTTACGTGTTAAGAATTTATAAAGAATTCCTTTTTGTACCCTCATCAATGTACTCAATAACATGTACTGAAAGCAAAACACACTCACTGCCCACACTATACTAACAAACCAACTGACCTGACAGTGACACCTAATGGTGATTTTTGATATATTCCTTTCACTTTCTCAAACATACATAATCAGCGTGCCCTCTAAGCCAATTTGACATGCCACTGACACAGGTTATTAAACAGATATATGGAGTGGGTACATGACTCAAAAAAGATACATGCATGTACAAAATGTATATGATAATCAGTGTGCCCTCCTAGCCAATTTGTTAAACCACTGAAGTATAGCAATTTCTTGTGACCAACTAAGTTTGGTGTTACCCATATCTTCTACTGTGTCTTTACCCATATGAACCCTAGTTTACAGCAGTTTGATCCACAACAAAAATGATGTCTTTTCTTAGAGGGCATATTGATGATAGATTACACTGTACACCTGTTAGAGTCAGGGTCATCTTACTTTGGAGAATTTGCATAAAGGGTTGCATTCAATTCAATGAACACTGCATTACAATATAGCTGTTCAGTTCACTATCAACAGTTAAATGCAATCAGTAACCTTTGTTCTATTATTTTTAACTCTTTGTTCACATTCAAATTTGTACCATAATAGTTCTCCATACACCAACATGAGGACTACATGTTGATGATGTTCCAAATTAGGGCTATGGCGTATGGGTGGGACACACTATGTCAGGGTCACAAATACAGTAAGCTGAAGGGCAAATAAATGTGAGTACGTATGGTACGTGTGCATGCATGAAGACAATGCACAGAACACTAGTAACACATGGAAAAAGAGACACTTTCGTCATAAAGTAGTGTACGTTAATAATAAACAAAGGAACTCATCACCACGACGGCAAAAAAGAGACACGGCGATGGAACTTTGAAGAGAAACCAGAGAACAATTGATGCATGATCAGAAAAATACGGTATCACTATCAAACTGATACTGTGATAGTGATATTTGGCGGCCATGCTCATCGTGTTTTTTTATATCATGTCTCAGCTTATGTAAATGTACTTTTCTGAAATTCATGTAGGACATGTAAGACACGTACGTGTATGGTTAAATTACTCTGTGAACGTAAGGTTTTCTAACACCACATTGAACCAATACTTTTATGCACAGCTTGACGACGTGTATATGATGATGATTTTTATCGGCTGTAAGTCATGGCTATCTTGACTCTTATATATGGGTCTGATTGTTAATGTTTTCTACAGAACAAATATACCAGATAACAAATAAAAACGATCACTGAATGTATGCATGGCTAACCAAATATACGAAATGTTCTACATATTTTCCCGCGAACGACTGACGGTGTAAACAAACGTAAGCTTGATCAAAGTGAGATACCAGTTGCTACTTACACAACCAAAACATGCGATTAAAATAGCTTTTTTCGAAAATATTCGCCACACTTTCATTAAAATTTTTTAACAGCTTACCTCCTCAGTAACTACAGGTACTACATGGATGCTAACTGTATTGAAACATGTCTCCAATATTGAAATGACCGACTTATTTTGGTTTCGTTAACACGTCGATGTGGAACAGTAGAATTTGCAATATGGCGTATTTGTTGAGGAAGTCTCGTGCAAATCTCGATCTCGGCTAAGGGCTGTCGTCATCAAGAGAAATACTATGTATGGGGGCGCCCTTCCAAGGTTTAACTTTTGCCAGAACGTTTGCTGATCAGTGTCTCGACCGACTGTTTCTTTGCGAAGCAGTCGCATTTGCAAACAGAGAGTCATGTATACATAGACACGTATGTGGTCAAGCTAAATTCTTTGTTGCAAAGGGAACACAGTCAACGAACTGCAAAGAGAAAGCATGAGCGTATTTTTTCCTTTTTCAGCCGTATTATCAAGTAACCTTACCTAGAACTCTCTTGCCGGGCTCTCTCTCTCTCTTCTTGTACTGTTCAGTGTAAACAGAAATGAAATATAAAAATATATTGGAGTGTCACAGTAATTACTAATGTTGCATATATTTTCTCATTATCGTCTGCTTCACAGACACTTGTGACCCAAATGTTTACGAAGTATAATAAATAGTAATAATAAATACATACATACATACATACATACATACATACATACATACATACATACATACATACATACATACATACATACATACATACATACATACATACATGGATGTGACAAACACAATGACAATAAAAACAAACACTTAGTCATTTTTATCGGCGTCATTGAAACGCGAGATCAGTCATCTTATGTAATGAGAGAAGTGTTGACGTTTTCATTTGCAGTTAATTCAGTAAATTGAAATTATTGTTCCCCAATTTCTAGATCTGCTCTATGTTTTGTGTAGAATTTAGTATACACAAAGACTGACCCAACTGTTAATAGTCGTGTCCAAATGTTTATCTGAATGGACATGCTCTAGTCATGACCAAAATGGACAATTCGCGTTAAATTGCCCAATTTATTTTGTAGAATTACAAGAAACATTTTCGTTTGGAAACGAGTTAATAGATTAGAGTTGAAACTAGATAGCTTTTTAGACGACCATAATTTCATGTAACGTCACTCTACAAGCCTAAATTGCTTAAGTGTTTAAAATGATCACAAACGCTGAAAACGTAAACGCCACACAAAATGTTGTAGCGTTAGAGAAACAGAAAAAGATGAACTTATATAGAGAGCAAACACACACACGCACACGTACACACACACGCACGCACGCACGCACACACACACACACACACATTCATACATACATACATACATACATACATACATACATACATACATACATACATACATACATACATACATACATAGTACATACATACATACATACATACATACATACATACATACATACATACATACATACATACATACATACATACATACATACATACATACATACATACATACATACATACATACATACATACATACATACATACATACATACATACATACATACATACATACATACATACATACATACATACATGCACACATACATACATACATACATACATACACACATGAGCGAGTTCCATCTATAGAGGAGGGAAAGGGGGTAGGGGCGAAGGGATATTATGACGTATGAGCGTATGTGCAGCGCATTGTTCTGTGCACGACGTACTTGATAGGAACGAAATATTAAACTTAGTTAATTCTGTAAGTTGTTTTGGTTCAAAGAAAGGCATGAATGGTTTATAAGATTTAGTTGTCATCACGTGTAGGAGAAACAGTGAATATATTATGATGTAAAAGTAGGTACGCGTATTTTCATATAATGTGCGTTTAGTTTTGTTTTCCAGTGCCTACTACATACGGATAAACACCACAGTGTGTACATGGCGAAAACACCGTACATTGTACACACAACACTACTACCCACTAAATTAAAACACAAGTCACATTCAATCAAACATCTATTACTTACATAATAAAGGTTTGTAATTCAATAAGGTCAAAATATATAACCCCCGATGTCTATGTTGACTACATAAAAGTCTTATAGTTTCACAACATTACGGTTCTTTACAAGTCCTTGGGGTAAAACATAACCTGATTACAAAAAAAAAAGTATACAAAGAAATCAACATACAATCGATAATACATATCACAATTTCTAGACAAAAAAATGAGGTGATCAAATCTTTCACTCTAGGCAATGAATGAGTTTCGTTAACGTTATTCTACTTACTTTTTGTACGATTGAGATGATACAAAGAAATCAACATACAATCGATAATACATGCCACGATTTCTAGACCAAAAAAAATCGAAAAATCAAATCTTAACATCACTCCTTATTGAAAATACAATTTTATTAAAAAACCCAGATGATATTATTTTTTGACGATATTTTTAAATCTATCTATTAGTGTATGGTAACAATTTAAAATGGATTTAAAAAACTGAATAAACTATAAACATATTGAAAAAAACGTTATGCATGGATTTCAGAATGTATGCATTTCATGAAATTTTAGATATGGTGACCCCCTTTTTTCTTTTCACATTTGAATTTATTGCTATAAACTCTATACACATGCAAATTTTCGTTTGGAACTGTGTTTAATATGGAACTAGTGGACCAACAAGTTGCAGAGTTTATAAGTTTGGGGCGTAATATTTAAAAGACACTCGACGATGTATTGTACCTGTACTTGCTGAGTAATACTGAGCTATCGCTTGTAATTCGACTGAACTCAAATCTGGTATTGAGATAATACTTATCAACGATCTGGTGAGATGATTTATGATACGTATAAATAAGACTGGGAAATTCATGTACAAAACAGTCAACTATTTTAATCATACCAGAAGATAATTGTCATTGAAGGTAATCATTGCCATTCAAATTATAGTATAATAATTTAGCCGAGATATTATACAAGTATTTTCACTTGAGTAAATAGCGTATAAAACCAGCTGCAGTATGTGTCGCTTTAAAGTGCATGCGTGTACATGTATGTACATATGTGTGTAGAAGGGAGTAATGTGGTGAAAGAGAGAAATAAAATCGGTCATTTACTTTACTTTCTCACTACTCCCAACCTGTCCTCTCTTTTTTCTCTATCCTGTCAATCTCTTCAGTTTTAGAGTTTCTAAATCGCTAGTCTCAAGCATATGTACTATAATGGCCCAGCTGTACCACAGTTTTTTTCCAGACTTTACAACCATGTGCATGACCACTGGAGAGACTAAACTTATCGAAGATGAGTGAAGATAACTGTAAGTAGCTCTAAAAATTCACGACATGACGCCACTCAGATTACAACGTATACAGGGTCCGAGGGCAACATACTCACAACTGTGAACCACGAATGGTTACTTAGCTATAGCAATATGACCGAACGAATAATTTGATTGGTTCCATAGAACTTGAACTGATTATGTCTAATTGTAGTGTAAACCGTCTATTATATATATTTATTACAATTACCTATTATAGTATTAGTCTCCCAGTGAACATAAGATTGAACATGGCAAAGTATTGACATAGTAATGACACAGACAAGTAAGAATGATAACCTTAAATATATACAGTCCTGTCCCCCCCCCCCTGAATAGTAGTTCGGTCTACCTGTAGCATTGAATTTGCATTATGTGACAGGATGCGGTTGTCAAAGTTTCACTCGTCTTTACACCACAGCGATAAAATGATACCAGATTGAATCGGCCTATCCCTGATTCGAAGTGACAATAAGCTTTCCATGACGACAATAATTATATATTTCATGGACTTTGGCTTCAAATGTCCCTGTATCTTCAAACACCATTGGACAATATCTCATCTTTATTCCCATTTTCCTCTCACGTGGTCTCAATTGGCGATTTTCGCAAACGTTAACGGTATACTGCTTTTACCGTCTGACATCAAGTTGCAGCAATACCTCCTGGCTCAGTGGTCAGAATATTTCAGTGAAAACACAACTCAACGTCATTAGTTCTCAAGTCTACAGATTGGTCCTTTTCAATCTCTTCATCGACAGCTAGGTGGCAGTAAAGAAGTTGAGGATCCAAAATGGTAAGTTCTGTTCTCCTTTTTTCTTGAATATTGGAATACATTTTACTGATAAAATGAATACAGGACTCACTTCCTTACACTGAAATTATATAAATATGTATTACGTAAGGATCTGTGTAAATAGTTTAACTCATGCGACGCATGTTAGTTTTAATTATATCGATCGACCCAAATAGTTTGACTTGTCAAATATCAGTATCTTAATGTCAATTGTTTTTTAGCGGATGGAAGTAAGAACTATAATATTGCAAGTACATAAATGAAATAAATAACTCAATTGCCAAATATGAACACAGTATATTTACGGGTTTTGTCATACCGACGATCGATATTAATCTGTTGAAATTGAGAATGACTATTTTGCTGTATAATATACGTATACAAAAATAATAAGCTCATCATGGTCAGACAGTATTTTCTGACTGCTCGGTTTTACACCCGAGATTTCTTTGATATACCTATTTTTGTGATATGTAATTTAAAATACTTAATTGTTGAACTGTAAGAAGTGATTATTGATCACCTATACGGCTCATTAAATGGATGTTTTCAGTCGGCGTGTCTTCTTTGTAAATATGTGTACACAAAAACCAATATGTCAGGTTGGTCGATTGTCCTGTAGAATTTGGTCGATATGGCAGAGATGTAGATATTTGTCTATATTGAACTGGTAAGTTAGCATGCTGTCACCTATACTGTTATAGGATAGCAAGCTAATTAGGTATATTATAACTCGAATGTGCTCTTCAGTGCTATCAGATGTCCACACCTGTTATTTAAAGGGACACAGTCTGAAACTTTCCAATTTCATGAAAAATAAATAAGTGTTGCACTTGTTGTACAATTATATGCACCACCTATAGTAGCACTTAAATTTCAAATGCCATAGCTAGGAGTATAGCGGTCCTGTCCAGATCACTTGATGTGCATTCTTTGTGTGGTGTACAATCGTCATGGTTCCCGTGGTTATCGGTACTAAACATAATGTAATCAAAACAGTAGTGTAATTTATTGTATATCAAGTTTTGAAAATATAAAGGATCTTTTCCAGTAAAACATGAGAATAAAAACAGCTATAAACTATCAATCACATGGCACATACAAACTGTTACTCTATGACGGCTATACGTTTTATTTGAATTGCACAGACATGTTTATCTAGAACATGGCAACATTTGTCCTGTCGTTAACCCGTTACGTTATCATGATCTAGAGCACATGAATTAGCATTTACAACTAAATGGGCATTTTATCAAACTGTAAAATGGGCTGATATCGAAGATAATTATTTTTTATTTTGCAGTATACTTTTAACAAACGAGGCAAAAGTCTTTTTTTTTGCGATAGTGTAATACGGTCATAGTACTTCACAGACAGATACATAACATAGATGGATCGATAGATAGATAGATAGATAGATAGATAGATAGATAGATAGATAGATAGATAGATAGATAGATAGATAGATAGATAGATAGATAGATAGATAGATAGATAGATAGATAGATAGATAGATAGATAGATAGATAGATAGATAGATAGATAGATAGATAGATAGATAGATAGATAGATAGATAGATAGATAGATAGATTGATTGATTGATTGATTGATTGATTGATTGATTGATTGATTGATTGATTGATTGATTGATTGATTGATTGATTAATTAATACTATTTGTGTAAAATAAGAACACATCATTAACATTTCTATTCAGCTGTCATGAGAGAATATTCATTGATAATGTGGATTTTCGATGGAAAGCACATTGATGACTCTAACACATAAAGTAGCTCACATGAAATTAATACAATAACGACGTTTGACCATACTGAGACGTTCACGGCAGACATGAACTCTCTTCAACCATTTATCTTCATAACTACATAGTTGATTGGCAAGAGAAATTACCGGGATAGCAATATAACTGTGGTAATCGACTGACATAATAATTCGACGGTATTTGATTCGATACATGGTAGTTTAATTCCAAATTATATTTAATAGCAGTTGTTACCAGCTTCTCTTTACAGTAAAGTGCAACGTACGTCACATACTTGTGCTATGTTTTTATCATTTTAGAACGTTTGCAAATTTGAGGGACGCTGATAGGATTTTATAACCAGGCTATCATCTTACATGCTTCACCAAGTACAACGATATCGATGTAAAATAAGTTGAAGCTAAGACTAGAAATACTAGAAATACTCTTCTTTCAGTCCTGGAAAATACAAGTGGCTTAAGGGCCTTTCCATTTTGAGAGCAAGACAAGAAGTGGTAAATTAAGGCACTAATTAGGGAATTATACCATAATTGTACCTGCGCAGGCACGATTTATTAAAACAGGGAAAGGTATTGACAACTTTGTCCAGGAAAAAACATAATATTCCCAGAAGTATTAATTTATAAAATACATTGTGATGATATATTATTACATGGTACAAGGAAAGAAGACAAGTTACTAACTGAGTCTTGAATGGTACAAGGAAAAAGGGATTCGAGGTAGTTGACTAGCTACTGAGTTGTAACTGTTACGTCTCATATTTCGTACATCCCAAAACGAATTACATAGACACTCGTTAACGTTTTCACAATGTTGAACGACCATGGTATAAATAGCTTGCATTTCATTTACTACAAGTTTTTTTTTATCTTTCTATTTCATAGTACCGAATTACCAACAGTCATGTTCGATACAAAATCTAGATCAGTCATTTCAATGTTTGTTCCCTGCTCAATTACCGTGTCTTGTAATACCTATGTTCTTCTTTTTAAAACACAAACAAATTTGTCTGAAGTCTATTGGAAGAAGCAATCAACACATGTCTTTCCGTTTAAAGAAACACGTTAAGCTTACATTATGAGATATTTGAGTGCAAGATTATTAAAGGAATGTTGCACGGAACTTGATTCCATAACTCTACAACTATAATGGATAGCTTGTATGTATGTATGTATGTATGTATGTATGTATGTATGTATGTATGTATGTATGTATGTATGTATGTATGCATGTAACTATGTATGTATGTATGTATGTATGTATGTATGTATGTATGTGTGTATTCATATGAGATTATAAAAGTCCCCCATTACATTATTAGGAATGTAAGCTTCCGATTTTATTCGTGACAAAGTGCGTCCAAACACTCTGCGACCACTGAAAACCGTACAGTGGGTTCCTGATTGAGTTACGACTGCAGTCTCAGAGTTGTATACAGTTTGTCACTGTTTGATGCTGTGCATCCAAGGCGACCTAATTGAGTCATGGTAAGCCTCTAGTGATAAAAACCTTCTACACAAAAAGAAACTTTTCGTTGCTGTGGTGACGATCCTGTTACAATGCTTTTAATAGCAATTATAGTATTAGGTAATTAGTATAGCATACAGTATTATCAATGAGAAAAATTATTTTTTAATAGCCATTAAACTTTAAAATGTCCTCCGAATACTTTGATTTACCCTAAGCTAGTTATATCGAGATTTATACAAATTATGGAAATAGCAAATCTTGCTTGTACGGTTAGTTGAAGACACAGTGTGGAAAAATTATCAGTCTATATCCAGACTTCATAGAGAATAGTGTTCATATTTGCCAATACGATGTTGTTTGCCTACAAAGCAATTTAGTGTTGAAATTCTGCAACTATGTAGTTGTCTGTAGAGTTCACTTTCTGTGTGGTATTACATACAAAGTAGAACTGTTACAGCAGGCATTGATCCTAATAATGCAGTACAGGAATATCCACAAAACGTGTCAATGTATTCCTACCAGTATTATAGATAAGATGTTATACTAATTGCCTATTGTAATTCAAGTGTTGCATTCGTTGATTCACATCTCCCCTCCACTGTCTATGGTTGATTCAAGTGAATCCTCAGTGGACGAACACTTTGAAAGCTAAATATATTTACTATCATCAAGGACTCGTTGAATAAAAAATGATCTTAGTTTGTTCACCTGTATGTACAACAGAGGACCCTCCGCAAAAATTAAAGAGAAGCTTCGGCCAAAGAAACAGATTTACATGCTGGCTAACTGTGTTGTAAGTTTTGTCAAAATTACACACCTCAGGGGATGTATTGGCGATATAGTTATAATTATTATATCGAAGGTCACATAGTTTACAAAAATGGTAATTTTAAGATGTTTTGCATTGACGGTTACATGTACACATTTTATTACGTATTAACAATATTGGATAGGTGGATATAGATAAAACCTAACGTTTTGATGAGGGTGAGGTTTTTTTTTTTTTTGTTTCTCATCTCCAATGGAATAGTCAGGCGGGTCGGGCGGGCGAAATAAAAAAAAAAAGGGGTGCAAGAAAAAAAAATGTATTTTTTCAGTTCTATTCTCTGTCCTTTCTGTCCTGTTAGTCTCTATACAACTTCATTTCTCTTCTCTTTATTGAATTCCTTGTTACAAGTCTCTTTCCTTCATTTTAGCAAGGTTGACAAGTCTGTAGAACAACTTTGTAAGAAGATGATTAAATACTTATCATCCTGATGGGTGTATATCTGTAGCCATGAACTATTGTGTGATTTTATCAGGAGTACTAATACATTCGTCCTATTAATCAAAGTGGCATGGTGCTAGATGAATTTTCATTTATATAAACCATTACTTCTATGAAACATTTTTCTTCAGTGTGAACTTGTCAAAATAATCCACCAGATAACATGTAAACATTTCTAGAACTCAGAACCCCTTTGGGATTTACCGTTTAAAAGTAATTAAAAGTAATAAATGTAAACATCGGAATGTCTTCAAAGGTCATGCATGTCATGGGCCATGAAACGCTATGGAGTCGGTCATTTCCCTGATAATACAACTGATTTAAAGCTAAAAACTGGTCAAGAAATTAGGAATGCAGTATGACTTTTACCAATTTTAAGCATAATTTTGAAAATGATGGAAATATTCTGAGCTATTATTACATTGCAGCAAAATGTACCGCGTGACAGTATTAATTTTGAGCCCTGTCCCTCATCAAACCTCAACGGCTTCTGCCATGATGAAAGACACATGCAGCTCTGACGTAACAAAGGGGTTGGGTGGGTGGGTGGGTGGGTGAGAGGGGGGGGGGGTTAGACGGCGGTGTTCTGCCAAGGTTTCCAACAAGTGGGGACACAGGCCCCTTGGTTCCAAAAAGTGGTGTCATTTGACAGGGAGTGGGGTCAATTATTATTGTCTATGAAATATTCATATAAATTATCTCAGACCACTATTGTGAGTATCAATCTGCTAAGACAGTGCTCTATACCGCAGTGGCAAAGCGCAATTATTGCGCTCTGCCACTGCGGTGGAGCACTGTCTTAGCAGATTGATACTCATCGAGTTACATACGCTCCTCCTCCAAGTCGAGCACTCTACTCAACCAGCTACCAGACCCAGAATGGAACAGCCACAAATATATATATATATATATATATATATATATATATATATATATATATATATATATATATATATATATATATATAGTCTGATGATCGCACTATGCGTGAAACTCCGAGTTACAACCAAGAAAGAGTTCCAGTACTACCAAAACGCTCTGCCACTGCGGTATAGAGCACTGTCTTAGCAGATTGATACTCACCGAGTTATATATATATATATATATATATATATATATATATATATATATATATATATATATATATATATATATATATATATATATATATATATATATATATATATATATATATATATATATATATATATATATATATATATATATATATATATATATATGATATATTGTTTAGAAAGATTGGACAGCCAGGTAGGCACAATTTTTAATCTGAATATCAATGAATAGCAGTGCTCAAATTTATAATTCCCTTTTTTCAGACAAGGACAATGAACAACTTCTAAATAAGTCACAGTGAACATATGATTGAATAAAAACTTTGAGAAATCCTAAACTTGTAACCACTTGTTTCATTTTTAAAATTGTTAGTACACTGCTGTGTTTATCATTCCCTCTTCAAATTCATGACATTTTGAAGAAAAAAATCCCTGACTTTAAAAAGTACCAAATGTGAACGAAAAACTTACAAATAATAGTCAAACAAACTTTAAAATAATTTATTTTTTATTAATTAACCGTTACTGGCTGTGTATCATGATTTGGTCCTGCTATATCAAATGACAGCATAGTTACGTATTGTAAACTTGCAATGATACGGAAAGCTGACATTAGGTGTCCTTGAAACTCAGAAGTTGGATCTTTAACTAAAACTATCAACAAAGTCAAAGTTGGGATGCTCTGTAAATATTACATTAATTTTTTTCTGATTTGCACAACAAGTTCGTTCTTCATGTCTGACCGCGGGCGCACATGCATCGGCCGTCTATCGTGGCCATGCCAGTGATTACGCATTGATTCAGTGCCCAACATTCACATGTGTCACTAGCACTGTCAACATCATGCAACACGATCCCCTAACACAGCTTTTTCGGAATCAAAATACACATGTACTCATTTAATTTAACCCATCAACAAATGAAAATCACAACCTGTTCCATAAATTTGGTTCACGAAGGCTTCTGAGCTGTGGCATGGCAGATAGATGTTCCGGTAGCAAGTTCAGTGTTTCACACACGTCAGTGATTAGGTCAGAGGTCACGACAGTGACAGTAGACAAAACACGTGACGAGAGACGTCCATTTCGACGTCTCATCTAATCCCTCTAATGTTTTAATTTGTAGATTAAGTTTATCAAAGTTGATCTTTTTGTGGCATTTTTTATGTTAACAATAGAACTGCGCGTTGTCACTGTATCTTATATGATGTCAACAAAGCTTTCCCTTAATACGCAGTCAGTATACTTCTTGTGGGATTCACGTCGAGTCAGAGCCTGGCCTGGTCCGGCCGTGGACTTAGATCATTTTCATTTCTGCCGTAAAATGAATGCGCCAAAGCGACGCAAGGTGGGAAAATTATTGCTTCATTTGTAATTTTAGGGGGCCAATGTCGCAAGGTCGTGGCCTCGGCAGAACTGGCCTAAGACGCCATGGGGAACCTTACAATTTTGCTGTGCTCAGGGGTCGGTCGGAAATAAAAAAACTTTTTTTTTTCTGATGTCGGAGCTGCAAATTAGGGTCGGTCGGGAGATGAGAAACAGAAAAATAAAAAGGGCCGCCCTGACTTAATTCTTTCTTGTATATATTCCAAGTGTGCAACTACACAATTATGGAGAACCTTGGCTTGTCGAGTAATAATTCCGGACCACCCGAACAATATATAACACCTTTACATGATAGCATTTCCATATGGATCAAGCTTCCTCCAATTTCCGACTTATAGTCAATTTCACCTTCGACTTCAAGATATCAGTGTTACTATCACACATGGCTGGTTTGTAGTGTTGAATTCGTCCCATTTGTAGCACGATTTTGAAAAACTGAAACACTAATTTCCCCTATAAAGCAACGTACTGTGCTCCAAGGCATGTATACATGTCGAATGGAATAGCAAAATGTCTAGAAATTCAAGATGAAAGAGCAGGTTCATGAACCAACCGTCCTTTAGTGACGTATGTGCTGTTACTTTCTTAGCATTACGCCAGACCCATTACAAGCATGACTTGTGTGTAATGATTGAATTCGTTATGGGCTCAATATAGTGAAAATCAAATGCATTTGTATCATCAACATTTTCTTGTTATTTGGTAATATCACAGTAATGCTTCCAATCCCATATTATTTGATGTATCCATTTTTGATAACAAAGCGAATATAATTCTATATAGCTTGTTGATGAATTTTGTTGAAGCGGTTTTTGGATTTTTTAATAAGTCATTGCATAATTAGTCAATATCTTATACATTCATAATTCAAATTTCATACAATTTTGTGTATACATTGATGATAACTAATCACAAATAACTTGCGATACTTGTTGATATAGCTTTTAGCTTTGAGTCATTTGCATAGTTGATTATTGTTTTTAATTAACCGGGTGTGAATTCAAAAGAAAATATTCAATAAGTCTTGTAAATTAAGGTTGCCTTCTTTTGTTTGTTCTTTTTACTCTAATTACAAGATCTGATATAACTATGACAACCAATCGATACATTATACAAATCTTTATGGTCCTTGACGAGTACAGACAGTGCGTGTAGAAACAACAATGAAAAGGCTTGCTTTCTTGTCCTTACGAAAAGTATTAATTTTGCATCTGGTGTAATCTTTTGAGTACTGCCATTAAAAAGACCCTGATTTACGAGACGTAGCTAGTATAGTAGCCCATGGTCGGGGATAATACAACGCTAGAGCCGGTAGAGCGTAACTACTTGGATACAAAATCGAAATATGTCTTCGGGGTGTTCATTAAGTTCACATCAGAAGGCTCTCTCTACTTTTATATTGTCATTTCTGCATATTATCTCCTAACTCATCAACTAACCGATTACATGTGGGGTACTTATTCATCCAATCATCATGTCCTATTTAACCTAATCAAGGGACCAATTAGGGGTCTGATTATTCCATTCGCTTTGGGGGCACGTCAACCAACAGCTGAGGTTAGGAATAGCTAGAGGCGATGAATCTTATACAAGACAAATGTTGTCTGACAAGTTAAAGATATGTCTAGACTTAACGGATACAGGTTTATGGAGGTAACTCAACTCTTACTCTGGTATTAGTAATATTATGTATTGTAAATGCGTCGTTGAATGGTTAAAATACAACTAGAGGTATCTTTATATTGCCCTTGCATTTTCAAAAGATTCAAACAAGAATTTCAACGAAAATGTGATTGGTCGCAAAAAGGTCTCACAATGCCGAATATCGAAGATATTTAATTTGTAAAATCCATGTTTCTATTAATATTACACATAGGGATATGATGCATAATTGGGTTATGCTGTGGCCAGTTCAATCTACTGAAGCTTACTTTACTTTACTTTACTTTACTTTACTTTACTTTACTTTACTTTACTTTACTTTACTTTACTTTACTTTACTTACTTTACTTTACTTTACTATACTGCAAGACACCAATATTATTGCAACATTTGTGCTTTATTTGATAAATGCCTTTGGCCTACCTTGCTTTGTCATATTTCATATTCACAAATGTTTACAAAGTTGCATTTAAGCTTGTTGATTCAGAAATGCATCCCTGTGAATCCGGTACTCTAACAATGGCGAATTCTTCATTCGGGAATGAAAGGGAAAGAGAGAGAAAGAAGCTGGATACCTTTAGTTGAAAATATAAAGTTTAATGTACTATATAAAGAAGGTAAAGACTTGAGGAATTGTCAGTCTATTACATATATATAGCATAACATTTAAAGTCTTTAGACCAATATATTAATCCTTACAGTACATCTAAATACAGTATACTATGACCTGAATTGAAAATTAATATTCTGGAAGTTGAAAATTGATATCTAACCAATAAATACAACTTTCAATTCTTCTTACTACTGTGACAGCTACTTGAATGACATATGTTCGCGTTCTCAACATCTCTAGACTTCATTAAACATCCCTACAACATATGATTTATTGATCTGAAGAACAATATATGAGGATGTTGATATCAGATTCTTTTATGAGTTTACATATTGGAATTGATAACGCCTATTTTGTTATGATTGAGCATCTAATAAAAATCAATGTATGTAACTATATTATATTTTGTCCGTGGAAAATCGACTAAAACGTTTAAGTAATTGTAATTATTCCAAAATCTTCCATTTAAATGTCGGTTAGTCAACATTATTACTGGATAGCAGTGTATCGATTTTTATTTTCGGTGTGTTTTTGACAGAAAGAGAGTGGTATTTTGGAAAGCTCGTATCTGTAGTAAAGATGTTTATTTTTAACTCACAAAATGTGATCATACATATGCATAAAAGTGTTTTTATATAATCGAAGTAACGTTTCATTTTATGACATTCCGTTAATGTATTAATTACATTGCCTTTCGGGTAGGTTTACTGACAAACCGGTGTTAATCTGTCACCTTGAATTCAAATTAGATATCAACAACTGTAGAGGACACAATTTGGTAATCATTTATTACGCTAACGTCATTGAATGCTGTCTTTTTTAAACAAAAATAAATAAAAAGAACCCATCCCCGTGTAAAATCAACGTGTTCCTGTCCATATGAACTACCCATATATAGTCTATATTTTTTGAGATTCCCAAAAATCGGATTTCACTGATCATTGAATCTTTTTTAGAAAGTGTAGCAAAAAAGCCTCGGCTATGTTTGTAATGACTGTCAATCCTTGAGGGATAAGGTTTTCCAATTATACATTGATAAAGAAATCCTTTTAGTGACACATTGTACCGGAAGAAAACTTGAAAGTTATATGTAATTAGAGTACATAGGGGCATGTGATTAAACAGTATAGAAGGAGGATACACCAATCCAAAGACGAATTGATGGGGTAGTTATTTGTCTTACTTGAAACGTAATATATCGCTATTACTCCGGAACAGGGAGATCTCCACTAGACTGATGGGATGTTCTTTAATTGGTACGTTCTAAATTAATGTTTGTTAAGTTTGACATATCATACTTCATGGGATATAGAACATCAAAGAAAGTATTAACCTTTGATAGACATGATGTAGTAGTATCGTACAATGTTTAATGTACTTTAATACATATACTTACAAGGTAATACCAATTGAGACTGTGCTAATGTTTGTTGTTAAGTACTTTCAGTTTACTCTCAATCAAAGTCCGTTCTACAATAACAATACCTATATTGCAGGATTGACCACATCCAATACATAAAACATCTAAATAGAATGAAGACATCTAAAATATCGTACGTACATACATACATACATACATACATACATACATACATACATACATACATACATACATACATACATACATACATACATACATACGTACATATTGTAGTGAATATCTTTTAAATCAATTGAATCGAACTGAATTGATTTATGATATACCTACTAAAGAAAGCACTATACTTTGTTGATTTTACTTCTGTAGGAGTGTTCGGTGTAAAACATATTCGGAGATTAATGATCATCAGAAAAAGTAAAGCAATACATTGGGAGTGTAGTTGTTTTAGGATTTCTCATTAATATAAACCTTACGCTTGATTTGAACACTTTCTTTTAGAGTTGGTTTATGTAAAGACACAGGCCTTTCGTGTAGGGTCTCTAGTTAGGATTAGTAGCATACACGTTACGTTTTAAGTATCACAATGATTAGAAATTAACAAAATCGGAACAAGGATGGAGAAATATATGGAGTGTTCAGACGTACTTATTGACGCAAGCACAAATGGCAACAGTAGATTGTTCGTTCGATCACTCTTTCAGTTAATGGAAATAAATTGTGACAGAAAGATTATCAAATGATAATAGGATTAACAGATAAAGCTTGATTGATGATGATACATCGTGTTGACCTAGTTTCTATTGCTAAAGTACTATTCATAGTAAGTATATTTTTGAACCATTCCCATCCATTTGGGTACATTAACTTCAAGACAAATTTTAAGGTGTCGAGATTCAAAGTATAAGATCGTGTATATAGAAAATCGATTTTATTTCCACTTAAAGTATCTTGCTGAGCGAATAATATATAACCAACCTGCATATAGTTCAGAATGGATATTATTTTCGTTGGTAAATAAAAGTTGGTTGATAGATAATATTTCTTATAGAATCAGAGGATCGTTTTTACAAAAGCAGACTCAGAGTCACATGTAACAGTTAGGAAAGAGAGGTCAATTTCACTATTGTCTCGTTTTGATTTCAACTGATGCCGAGTTATGTGTTGATGGGAAAATAAATAACTACACAAGATGGCGAGTATGCCATTAGTATCTATTTTCTACAAAGGACTGTTATCGCCATTTCTTTTGACTGGAAAGTAGTCAAATTGATGTTTCTGAAATCATTCTATTTCTGAATGACATTATCTCCATCTCTTCAATAGAAACATGTGTGTTTTTTTCTCATGAAAATAAGAATTTTTGTTTTCCGTCAGATTTTGCACAGCATACCTCAACAAATGTACATTACCTGGAGTACAATCACGTACTCACTTCTCTTCCATGTAATGGTCTGAACATAGAGCTTTATATTGGTTTAACGGATTTGAAAGCTTTAATTGTAAAATCGCAAAATATCTAGGTTTACAACTAACTCCCCAGGAGAAGATTGTTTTTCAAAAACCTTGTCTTTCATACCTGTTTTGCACACTTTATTATCGAACATGCATATTGCAATATTAAAGCACAATTTAATACAAAGGCCCTCCAGGGGAAGGTTCGGTTCACAAATACATCAGATAAAATTTCAAACTGTGTTGTACGAAAGAATAATCGGACGAACCGCTACATTTGAATTCCACCACCAAAAATCTTAAACTTCAGATCTGTTGTTACTTTAAAATTGTGTCTGATTCTCAGTTCAAATCAAGAAAAACATCAGGGTTCATCCTTCAAATTTGAATGATTCATGATAAATATTGCACATGTCAATTATTCTGTACTAAGATTAAGCTGTAGTCATGTTCCGTTGTTTTCCATATGGCCTCTGTGTTATTGGTTTCTTCTCATTAGATGTACAGCCATTACAGATTGGAAGAACAGTTTTAAATTGTGATTTTTAAGTTGATGTCAGTTTTCGCATCCACTATTTCATACGAGTCTTCACAATTTTCGTGATTGTATTATTTTTTTCTCGAATACGTAAAAAAAGTGCAGTGGCCTAATCATGGCTGCTTATATATAACTTATATACGATCGATAACTTTAATTTATTATACATGTAATATGTTGAGAAAATCAAATCCTTACAAAGCAATCAACAGTTCTAACGATGCTAGAAGACCACTTTGATGTCCTATAGAAGATTTGCATCGACATTAATATTACACTGGAATAGTTACTTAAGGTCTTGTGTAAGTATTTTTACTTTAGGCTTCTCAATTCAATTTGTGCCACTTTAGGTACATGGAACAGACGTGTATTATATTACACACGTCTGACTGAGTCTTATGTAATGTCCGCATTATATTGTATCCATGACAATCGGTCAAAGACCACGTCTTTAATTAGAAGAACTGTGTGTGTACGGAAACTAATATTGACTAAAGATGTCCTTCATATTAATCATTCTTTAGCTAACGGACAAATTTCCTATGTGATATCATTAAAGGTTTACCTTATCAAAATATATCAGCATAGACAACAAACATTATGAGATTATATTGCAAAACTGACTCTTAACATAAAACGTCCACCTTTTAGGTCTCAGTTGGTAAGATAAATAGACGAAGGCGATTACAAATTTCAAATGTTTACTTTTCATCAACGATTTAAAACTGGTCTGTTTACTTGATAAATCCTAAACAGTGGTAATTATAGTAAACCAAGACTCTGTATTTGGTTTGTGAAATTGCTATTATAGAATCGATATCTTCCAACCTACAATAACACAACATTTTCATTGAAACAGTAGCAGCCTGCAAACCATGATAAAGTGTTTAACACCTTTCCCCCCATTGTTTGAATACTATCTTGATGTGCTTAAAAGGTTTTGGAATACATTTATAGTATGATACTTGTTTAATGCAATCAATATGTCTAAAACAATATGAAAAACAAAATTCTATAGGAAGATGTATACTTGACAACATGCTCGTTGTGATAAAATATGTCTGTCTGTCTGTCTGTCTGTCTGTCTGTCTGTCTGTCTGTCTGTCTGTCTGTCTGTCTGTCTGTTTGTTTGTCTGTCAGTATGTATGTATGTATGTATGTATGTGTGTGTATGTATGTATGTATGTATGTATGTATGTATGTATGTATGCATGCATGTAGGTAGGTAGGTAGGTAGGTAGGTAGGTATGTATGTATGTATGTATGTATGTATGTATGTATGTATGTATGTATGTATGTAAAACACGCAGCCACAAAACACTGGAACTCATTACCCGACCAACTGAAAAGAATAGAACAAGATCTACCTTTAAATCCCTATTAAAGCAGTATTTACTAGATATATATATTTTGAAATACTGTTATAAACCCTCGTTTGCCCCTTGTATATATATTCAACAGGCGTAATTATTTGTGTATTATTGCACTTCATGCATATGTTTTGTTTGAGTTTAGTTTTTGTCAGGTTTTTTTTGCTTTTGTTTTTGTTTTGTTTTGTTTTTCTTTTATGTTGTAAGTAAATATTACTGTATATGTTTTCCTTGGGCCACAAACCTGACTAGTTTGAACAAACTATTTTTGTAGTCCAGCCAGAAGTTTAAAGTTATTTTTTATTTATTTGTTCGTTGCCGATGTGTTTACTTAACTAATTCATTTTCCTCACTTGATAGGTAAATTTTGTCTTCTTTTTGACCTCTGGCAAATAAATAAATAAATATTTTACTTTTTATCTTATGACTTATCTTTTAACAAATTGTGAATGTGTTGCTCTACGAAAGATGTAGATAGTTTTCCAAAAGAGAAAAATGACGGACCTTGTAAACTTCATGTATCTCTGTGAACTGAAAAACTTATTGAGAAAGGCAAGTTAAAAAGTTGGACCTTGTATTCTCCATGAACTGAAAATCTCAAGACTTAAACGATTTGGAGACCTTTAATCTTGACAATATGCACCTGGTCCTTGTATATATAAGTTGTATTCACCATGAACTGAAAATCTCAAAGACTTAAACGCAAGTTTGGAGTGCTTTAAGATGGACCTGTTCCTTGTATATATAAGTTGTATTCTCCATGAACTGAAAATCTCAAAGACTTAAACGCAAGTTTGGAGTGCTTTAATCTTAACAAGATGCACCTGGCCCTTAAGTTGTATTCTCCATGAACTGAAAATCTCAAAGACTTAAACGCAAGTTTGGAGTGCTTTAAGATGGACCTGGTCCTTGTATATAATAGTTGTATTCTCCATGAACTGAAAATCTCAAAGACTTAAACGCAAGTTTGGAGTGTTTTAATCTTTCACGATGGACCTGGCCCTTGTACATATAAGTTGTATTCGCCATGAACTGAAAATCTCAAAGACTTAAACGCAATTTGGAGTGCTTTAATCTTAACAAGATGGACCTGGCGCTTGTACGTATAAGTTGTATTCTCCATGAACTGAAAATCTCAAAAACACCAACTCTTTATTTCATGTGCGATAGTGATATTATATGCGTAAAGCACTAAGCTGACTTGTTGATAAGACTCCATACATAACTTTTAAACTTAAACTATTACAGAATTCGTGACAGACAGACAGACAGACAGACAGACAGACAGACAGACAGACAGACAGACAGACAGACAGACAGACAGACAGACACGGACGGACGGACGGACGGACGGACGGACAGATCTTTTGAATTTGAGGAGCAGAGAGAGAATTACAACTAAACTACACTGGCTTCGTGCTATTGAATTATGTCAAGCAAATTGCACTGAATTCTAGTAGCGCGTAGGCGCATATCTCTGGTATTATTAAGATTACAAGAATAAACGCATGTCGCAAAATGTTAACGATAGAATGTTTTATTATGAGTCGAGTGTTGTACGACGAACAAATTGTTGATCGACTAAAGACATTTCGAGTAATTCATTTTGATAGCATCCAATTATTCATTTTGAAACATTTTATTTCAAACCTTGACATGTCTTTCATTGTGTAGGGCGTGATTTGGAGCCAATATATGAACAAGTTACACAAAGGCCGTTGGTACATTGCACGTATCCTGTGTAAGAATAGTGAATGGACGTAGGTTTGTATTCAACTAATAATGATGTATATTAAATTTAATAGAATGGGAACATTTGATTGACAATGTATTATCTGGAACTGTTCAGAAGATTATTTCCATTATTGCAGTCACTGACCGTTGGGAATATGTAGCCATCTTAAATTTATTTGCACTTTCCTCGTTCCTGTTGAAGATTACAGGGCACATAATGAAGTATATGTATTACTATTGTTTTGATTTATTCATGGCCATTTATAATAGTTAAAATCCTATTTTAGACTCTGTAATGGCAAGAAGCGAAATCGATAGTAGAGAAATTAATATTAAATTGAGTACATCTCCTTCAAATATATCCATATTGTAGTATTATATTAATACAGGTTAAAGTTTGGAACTTTAATATTCCAGTTTACAGATCATATCGATTATTATTTAATATTTCCAAGGGAACTTTGCTTATATTTTTTTTGAAATATACTTAATTGTCAATCCCGAAAGATTATATTTTCAAAATCATTCAAAGTATAAAAACATTTCAATACCTAAGTTAATGAATTTAACTTCGTATTCCACCGAAATATTCAATTAGTTCACTAAGCTTTCGCTAAGTCTTCGTCAGTGTTTTCTAAAGGATACCTGGCTAAAGTGTTGGTGAGCTAATTGAATATTTCGGTGTAACACGAAGTTAAATCAGACTGAACATTTGCATAGATGAGCTTTCGTCATACATTTCAAAAACTCTGTTTATATTTCTAAGGTCATTCTTATTAATCATTTGTACGATATTTCTAATGACACATTTGCCACAGTAGACTACGTACGTATGAATAGTGATAGTGTTAAAAGTTTCTTATCATTGACAAGTAACCTTGGTAACGGTTACTGGAGACAAATTTACTATACATGTGATAAGATATACAGTAACCAGTTATGAATAATTGACATGGTGACTGACTAGTCAGTTTTAGTTATTATTATCTTTCCTTATATATATATATACAATAAGTGAAATCCTTTTTGTGTGTGTTTAAGGAATAAATATGTTTTTTTTTAAAAAGAGGAACTGACAAAGCTAAGAATCTCAGAAAGGTTACTCTGTTATCAAGAAATTACATCAATTTAATATCACGATTTAATTTAGCTATATATCTCATTACCACGCGCTTCACGTGCATACTATAGGCTATAAATAAATGGACCTTCTATTTTACTCTCTAGCATGAGGTTAAAAGATATTGCAGGTACCGAGAATTCGTGCTCTGTAAAATGAAAGCTTATTAGGTTATTACCAATATTGTGCATTTAAGGTAGTTTTCTTTGTTTTAGTCAACGTTCTAAACGAGCACATTCCATGGTCAAACGTACACTCACTCACTCATTCCAATGTCAGTCTTTCGTTGTTCATATTTTTGTCTTCTGTTTAATTTGTCTAAAGTTTAAAAAAAATGTCTCATTCCTTGCACAACATCCCAGTGCGCCCATTTTGTTCACTACCTTTGTCCTCACTTTTTTGAGACTTATATTTAAAAATGTAAGGTTAATTGTTGATATTTCTAGAATTGCAATGGTCAAATCTCCTACGTTTGTTACCCCTTCAAAATAAATGTGAAAAGATCATTAAAGTTCAAAGTTGTTATCATGAAGTGAACTGAAAATAGGCATGCATGGTTGTAACTCAGTGCGATACAGTGCAATAGAGACGTAACTGGTGAGTTACATGTACATCCATTTTGTACCAAAAGTTTTAAAAAAGCGTTCAGGGTAAGACTGACGTAATTCCAAATTTTGCCAATTTTTAACAAATTGATGACGTCATGATACCACATAACAAGTCCATATCAAATATTTCGGGTAACTCTATCTGCACATATCAACATTGTCAAATTGATTCTTGAGATACGGTAGGCCTACTAAAATATATTTGTTTGGTTCCGGTTACCCGACCCCACCTAGCTTTTCACTGCCGACCCTCAACTTGTTTTACGTATTTCGTGAAAGAAAATAATAAAATCGCAAAAATTGTGAAGTCTCACGAGAAATAGTTGATACAGAAGTTGACCTCAACTTAAAAAAGACAAAATAAAACCAATCTGTAATGGCTGTACATGGAAGAAATAAACAACACAGAAACCATTTGGAAAACAATGGAAACCATGAAATAGAGACTCGCACAGAAAAAAAATATCTACTTACCCTTATTCTAAAATTGAGCGTAATCGGAACCACACAATTTTTTTTTATTAGGCCTAATTTCAAACTTGTTCTTCCTTCTAGAAAAAAAGTGAGTCACGTCTGTTTTGCATTGAGCCATCGATATGAAACAATAATTTGCAATTTTGTAGTGCATAAAACCCCAACTGTTTGTTAGCAAGTTTGGCTTCACTAGTAAGAGTCAACAATTGCTTATTCTGAGATAGTTTTTCTTTCACTAGATAAATTTCCAGCGAAAAATATATTTTAAAAAAAACGGGGAAACCTTTCCAATTTTTCTTGCCACATTTCAGTTCAGTAACAAAGCACCTGGAATGCATTTTCGCTGTCGTGACTACACTGCAACAACACACTAGATAAGGATGGATATACGACGTCGTGTTAAAGTATTTAGTTACTTATATTATATGGTATGATTTTTGTTGAAAGTGGTATTGCCTTTTGATTAAAGGTCTCAAATTCAAGAATAAACGAAACGACAATTTTCGCTCAGATACGAGTATGTGGGATCACTATCTTAGAATCGGTGATTTGTCGGGTTTTTTACTAATCCTGTCGTTGATTTTTCAATTTCTTTTTCATTTGAATGAAGAAATGTATAGTCGGTCGGGTCATGAGATGCATAGAATTTAAAAGACCGTCCTTATCTTAATAAGGCTTAAAAATAAACCTGTGCTCATTGGGCAACCAAGCTCAAAACAGAGTGACTAGGTAGGTGGAGGTTTTTTAGTTGTTCAATGATGATTGACAAGGATGCACATGTATGTCAATGGGCTATACATACTGATAGTAATACATTTGAGTCTATATACTGGCAATATTTTATTCATTCAGTTTGATAGCATTCCCGTGTTTATTTGACTGTATAACAGGCAAGTGCTTTCTTGCCATCAATTCTACATTGATATACTAGCAGCTTTGTTGTCCCAATATCTGTCAGCAGCATCCAAACCAGATAAGGCACAGTGTATACATGTATATATATATATACACATTGAACATGTATTAACGTATGAATTTTCATTAGTTAAATATGAACATATTCCGTTTTCTGTTTGTGTTTTCAAACATTAACCACTTCAGTCCTCAATTTGTGAAAGGAATGTCTGAAATTTAATTATCAAGAAGAACTGATGGCAATATATCCACATTTCGAAATTTTACTTCCATGTTATCGTAAACGTCTATCATCCCTACATGGCTTCTCCATCTACAGCCGTCGAAATATTTTTTATGAAACTCACTATGTTGTGTCATATAAACTGTTACGTTAGCATATAGAAACTATAGTAGTATGTATAGGTCTAACAACATTAATATATTGGTTTAAATTTTAATGACTTAATAACGTCCCTGAAAACTAATACATGACGTTTCTGAAATGATTAAATTGTTCAAGGTTTAGTCTTTAAGATATTGTATCCTTTATGTAATCGATGTGGTGAACCTATTCCAGCGGCCTTAAGCTTACTCCCTTTTCCATTTTGTCGTTACACAATTAGTAGACATGTTTTGCCATTACCTGGTATCATGTTCGCCCAAATTATTCAGAAAAAATGCATTGCGCCCTCTAAGAGACCGGTGGATTAATTCTCTCTCTCTCTCTCTCTCTCTCTCTCTCTCTCTCTCTCTCTCTCTCTCTCTCTCTCTCTCTCTCTCTCTCTCTCTCTCTCTCTCTCTCTCTCTCTCTCTCTCTCTCTCTCTCTCTCTCTCTCTCTCTCTCTCTCTCTCTCTCTCAAAGAACAACGTTGTCACTACAGCAATCCCAGAGTACCAACAGTGGTCGCGAAAGGCGGCAAGTATCGAATTAATGTAGAGTAAGACACCCTAGGCCTACTGTGAGGGCTATGGTAAAATTATACGGGAACTATACTACCTATGTAAATGTTTGATAAATGTGTGCTAGGACATCATGATGCCGAATTTCATTTAACTATAGATCGCTTACAAACCGTTGTAAAACAAAGAATTAAGCCAGTCAATTACAATTATCAAACACGAACAGTTCTTTATATACATATTTGACTATTATCGTGGGGGATGTTGTTTCTACCCAGAATCAAGACCCTACTGACTAAAGTATCTCCATGTACAGCCCAGTGTGAGACCTTTTTCGCAAATCCCACATATATTTGTTAAAAGAATCTCTCATTGTTATGTATGGACGCTGAAGTTCATTTCCACCAGTCTGTTAGTTTACATGTAATGTAGTGTGCTATACTGTGTACATCTTTGCAGTGGAGGGGGGGGGGGGGCTACTATATAATTACACATTTAAAATATGTGTAGCCGGGAGGTGGGGCTACGGAAATTCTTGGGTTCATGGGAGGGGGGGGGGGACTGCGAACTCTTTTTTTGACCAAAATAATTTATCTCCAGCCCCCCCCCCCGCGCCGTAAATTCTGACCCCAACCTAAGATGATAAATGACCTATGCAACGTGACTTCAGATTCAGAATGTAGATAGATCATATTTACATGTATATTAATTAGTATACTGTGATTGTTTAATTACGGTTCAATATGTAGTCTAAATATTTGTTTCAAGTTTACGCTTACGGAACCAACGGTTTGGTGACCCTCTGAGCAAGCATGTGCGCAAATAAGAGTACCTCAGAGATGACGTCACCACACAGTCACTTGTGAGCTAAGACATGCAAGAGTCAATCCATGGATGTCCAAGAACAACATATTTGCATAATTGGCTTTTTTTCGAGACATTCATAAATGTGGAATGGCGTTTTATAGGTGGTATAAAATAGCTCCTACTATAGTGTACTGGATTGACAAGTGACTGTCGTGACGTTATCATTGCAGGCTCGTGATACTCTCATTTGAGCATGTTCTTGCGGTGAGCCATTATATTCTGCAGTATTCATCCACCGTGTACCATGCAAGGTATTTACGAACAAATAACTATTAAAATTCAGAAAATTGCAGAAAATTTGAAGAATGTACATAAAATACAGTGTCCTCATTTTCGCCTTCGTATTTCTGAAAGTTCACTATTACAACTTCTTAATGTGAATTATTATATACATATAATATAATATTCGTCAGTTACACAAACATAATTATTCTCTAAAACGTCCACGAAGCAATTTGTGTCTCAGAAATGGTACTAATAATATGTTCAAATCACTCGTTCATTGACCTTTGTTTTGGCCGTTGTCATAATTTGAGGAATGTGTTCGTTTGTTTGCTAACTACCATTGGCCCAGAGCCAAAGCAAACCCGGCCATCACACATTGCTTGCCATTTCGTTAGAGAGTTCGTTGTCACTCTAGCTGTAGGACGCAGGTATTACTCCAAAATGGTACGTATTTCAGCCTATATACATTTATAGATTTGTCATAGAGAATTCCGACTGCTACATATTTACTGCAGTAGTTTTACAATGACTCTATCGTCAGATTCCCGAATTTGTCACAATTGGAATATTTTTTCCGAAATCGGTATCATGAAAATTGTAATGTAAACATAGTGTAATAATAGTACAGGTCGTATTCCATTCTTTCCTAAAATTACATCTGATTTTGAAGTAAAGATATAGGCGAGTCGGTAAGATCAATCAAACTATTCAGAGAGTATATGTCATTTTTTTCCATGAAGTTTCCATTCAAAGGTCATTTTAACTGTAAATCGTCTGTTTAAATAAAATTACCGTAGACAACCAGGTCATACAGAACAATTTACTAATCTATAGATCAATGTACACATCTTAATCTAAAATGGATGTATAAAAATTGTGTACAAAGCACATTAAAGGGTGTTATGCAAGATTTTTTTAAAAAAATGGTTTCATCGACCTTAATTTCTTTTAAATGTCTAAATCGTGATCGATATATCAGCCAAGACACAGTAATATGACATTAACTACGCATGGTAAACTACTTTATATGTTAATTAGTTAATTAATGATAAATCGGACTGCTTTGAATTCTGACATCTGTTGCGCAGAAAACATCGGAAAGGTACGAAGTTATGATAATTTTGTTGCTAAAGATTGAACGTGTGAATGAAAATTGGGTGGGTACATTTCACAATGTTATGACTTATCTGTAGGTGATTTTCTATGAATATTTGTATCGCATGTCATAACGATAAATATCTATAATAAAGATGTATAATAACATTTCATTGTGATTCGTATCATACTAATAAATCGTAAAATTCACAACGAAACATGCTGTAAAATTGCTGTATGGACGAGATACGCTTTATTGTTTCCAGTTTCGAACATTTTTTGGCATTCTTAACAAAAATCAGAATATATTGATAGTTACGACGAATGACCAATTAATCGAATTACTACGTATACAGAAAGTCGACAAATACTAGCACTTGACCAAATATGGTAATGCTGCAGTAAATCAAACTAGAATGTTTATCAATAGATAGAAAAATAATAATGGGAATAGATATGTAATATGTAATAGTCTGGGACGTAGCCTGCAAGATATGTCGTGTCGTTCAGCTCTATTCAGCCTTTTCTTAGCTGATAGCATGACTCGTCACATCGAATACAGACTACATGGGACCCACGTTCAATTTTTTTTTTCAAGACACGTGAGGTCTTTCCAAAGGCAGGATGTATGAAAGCTGGCCATCAAGCTAAACGTGTAATGGTACTGTCTAATGATAATAATGTAGAAGACACAGTGAATCGAACTGGAATCTAATAATTCTAGCAGTCGCACCACAACATGTCACCTAAGCAACGACGTAGTAGTTGTAAACGTATTATGTAATTCTATTGTAGCTTATAATCCATTTTATTAATTTCCATTCAGTAAAAAGTAGATTTCACGCTCTATCCTCAACCATGTGACACTTTCAAATCCTACATGACTGACTTTGTGATCTAATGTTATATAATGTAGATATTGACAACGTTACATCGAGTAATTCTTGTGAAATTAGTTTTAGCGTGTCGACTTCGATGTATTTCCTCATCTACACTATACATGCTATAAAGGAATGAGAAATAATGACCTAAAAGTTGTTCATGCAAATGAGTGAACCCCCAACAGTTAGAATGATGTAGTGAATTTAGTAGTGCCCTGGTTTTACAAATGTACCATATTGATGCTGTGTAGTAGAATTAGGTAATTGAATAACACAAGCTTGAGGCTAATATTACAGTACTGTGTGAGTGGCTTTTCAATTTTAAATTTGATCTCAGCTCACCGTTCCTCTAAGCGTAGAAGAAGGAAATCATGAAGACATGCTTAGACTCTGGGTTAGAAGAGATTCCCAGTAGTATACGGCAAAGTTGTGTATTTTATCTCCTTTAATTAATAGTTGAGGAAGTAGATCATACAAGAGCCGATGACACAAAAACCGACCCCCTGCTTTCTTCATGTTTCAGCTTTTACCGACTACTTGTAGTAATTCGCAGTGTCGTGTGTCGCCTATATCCAACTACGTGTACCTTGTGATCTTCACCATATTGTAAACATTCGCTACCTCCCTGCTAGTTGTAGCGTGTTCCAGAATACTAAACTGTTGCTATGTAAGGTATTGCGTAGCAACCAGTGCTTTGGTTGTTAATTTAGTAAACCGTTTATTCCAAATTCATATTTTCACGTAAACCACTGTCCTTTCTTACATAGCTATGTTTGCATATCAACCTCGTAAATTTCAGAAGATTTCTATGCTAGAAAAATTCAGAAAATGACAGGAAAACAGAAAAGAATTTAAATTATACATTCCTTACATATTTTGCTACTGACATATCTGTAATGTTTTCACCGTATAAAACCATCAAAATAAAAACATAAGTCTCCATGTGGTTTGTCTGTATATCATGTGAGTCACGATAACGTTCCTTTCAATTTTAATAAAATATTCAATCTTTTTTTATTTGATTGTTGTACATTCGATATATTAGATTAATCCAATGTTTAGACTCACTGACCTCCAGCTGACCTCGTCTTGACTTTAAGGAAATTATGTAAATGAATCAATGACGTATTTAATTGTTTGTTCATATATTTTAAACTTACCTTCAAAAATAATATCATATTCTATTAGAGAATCTAAGAGTATATAATTGTCTTAAAACCGCAAGCCTCGTTGCGGCACAATAGCTTGGTGTAGCCCACTCCCCCACCCCCACCCCCTCCCAGCAAGGTTGAAAGACACATGTGTCTTGGAATGGATATGCCGGTCCAGTGATACATAATTAGTATTGATCGATAGAAAATATGATTTATATAATTTAATTTAATAATGGAAAACTGCACATTTACTTCAAGTGTTATCGATCAATATTTTAATTATTTTGATCATTTTCAATCATGGGTGGTCCGCGGTGTTGATTGGTCGATCATTTTATTTTCACTCAAATTTATTTAGTTAGCCGACAGTCAACGATAATTCTATTCTGTTTATTTTGATTCTAAAGTAGGAACCAAAACGTTATGGTACTCGACACTTTACCGTCATGGTGGCTCAGGCTGTCACGCTGCTAGCCTACCAACTAAACATGACGAGGAATAGTGCCATATATATCCACAGGGGCGTGTATTATTGCTTAGATTTCCGTTTTCTTAGGAAAATATCATACGAATCTTGCTGCTACAAATGTATCAATCTCTATAGTACTACGTATACTCTCTTTCCCTATACAGGTAGGAATATATATTCAAAAGGTTGTTATATTTAGTCTGTAGACCTGGAAAACAACAATCTATGACATATTACACGCCCCTGTGTACATATCCTGTTTACATCGCGACCTGTGTTTTACTTCGCTGTCTCACTAACCGGTTTAATTACATGTTACATCACACATATCACACGACGTAAACAGGGTAGGTTCTATAACGCTAGTCCACTGGATAGGACAGCATTTTGGAATATCATGTACCAAAGCACCTCAGACCACTGTACATAGTGAATAAAATAGTGGTCTAAGGTACCACGTATGCATCATGCCTGAAAACTTGCTACTAAGTATGTGTACCATAGTCTGATATTATTAACGTGAACTGGAATTATAGCGTTACACGTGACTGGAATGAATGACATACATACACGTTAAATGGAACCACACATCATAAAGAGACATGCAAATGCTCTGTAAATCATAATTTCTACTCTATGTTTCAAAGAAAGAAACAGTAGGCACGTGACGATAGAACTACGTGACATACCGTTGTCGAGTCATGTACACCATATCTCATATTACTCTAATGAAGTATAATGTAAACACCAGGACATGGGTTGAGTTTTGATAAGCACCCATAGTTCTGATAACAAAACAACTCGACACTTTTACTTGAAATGAGCATAATAATTATATTAATGAAAAAATATCGAATGTTTTTACACACTCAGGTATATTGGAAATTTATAAGAAATGTTACCAAAGTATGTCTATGAATGTTCTCAATCAGCCAGGTATGAAATTAATAACGAAATAATTATAATCTATCCTACTGGACTTGCTGTTGTTTCATCATGACATGATAATTCTACTCCGCCAGGTGTCACAAACCATCTGTCATCAGATCATCAGTCGGCCTGAAGAATCGTCCAGGATAGGACGTGAAACTGTTGCCATTCAAAACAACAGCAAGTCCAGTAGGATAAATTATATTTACGTTATTACCAAAGTATGAACGTACAAACTGAAGTCAAATATATTGAAATTTCAATCAAAGTAGACAACATAAAATTTATTTATTTGTATACCATCCAACAGGCATTACACAATAACAGGAGGAGGGTTCGGTGTTTGTGCAGGATTCCCCTGGAAAACTCGCGTTTTTCGGTAGAGTCAAACTGAACGACAATCTTCGTACTTACATCGGGGTAAATTTAATCAAACCCAGACTGGGTTCGAACTCCGACCGCAGTGGTAAGAGGCAAGTGTTTTAACCACGTCACTCGGCCACTGGCAACCACAAACAAAATATTATACATTGGAATCATCATTAGAAAAACCGAAAGACAATTCCAACATTACAATGGACATCGAATGTTTCAAAAGCAACATGAAATTTATTCTTTATACCTTGTGGAAATCCTTGTACAGCTCTCTCTCTCTCTCTCTCTGTTTTACAAATTGAATAAAAAAAATAGTGTATTTGAGCTTTTTACGTTTAACGAGTAACTGAATACATGTATTGTTGCATGTTTTGACTTAGATTTTTTGTAAAGCTTGCTAGCATTAATATTTGGCAAAAATGTACACTAGTCTATGTATTGGTGTAATTCTGTTAGACCTAAATTCTAATTCAAATCATGTAATTAGTCAGTGGATATAAACATGGTTGTGAATTTAGTCATTAAAATTAGAATTTCATATAGACCATATTACACAATGGCTGTTTATTTCAGTTTGTTGTTTACGGAGTTCTGAGGTTCTGTACAAGGTCGCATGTACCGTTACCGGGTATATTTCCTGTCAAACGTTGCTAAGTTTTATGGTATGCAACCGTTGGTGTGTCGACCAACGTTTTAAACAAGTTACTGTTAAGAGTTATGAGTTTAACCACAGACAGTGGTTCACCAAAAAGAGTGACTGGACTAAAACATGCAGTGTTGTAGTCTCCGAGTTCTAGATAAAAGGGTCTAATCATTAGTCCATCTATCAGTCGGTCTGATAATGTCATTAATGAATCGTCCTCTTCATTCATTCATTCATTCATTCATTCATTCATTCATTCATTCATTCATTCATTCATTCATTCATTCATTCATTCATTCATTCATTCACCCATTCATCATTCCATCCATCCATCCATCCATCCATCCATCCATCTATCCATCCATCCGTACCTACGTATCGTGACCGACCGACCGACTGACTGACTGACTGACTGACTGACTGACAGACAGACAAATAGACATACATGTACCTGCAGACGTTGGCCCTTTCTCACGTGGTTCTAAGACAAATACATGCCACTTAATATGCAAAATTCAGATTTTAATAAACAAACAATGTTGTTCGTAATTGTTTCATGACATTTATTGTCTGACCTTTTGGCAACGACCTTTCAACCTGCGTATTTTTGAGACAGTGCAGTGCGATACTTTACTCACTCAATCGCAAATGGATCAAACAGTTTTACATTGCTCATCTTCCAAAGCTTTTAAAACAAACACATTGAACTCTCGTCAGTTTTCACTGTGCTGTCATTCATTGAAGCAAATATTACGTCAGTACACATTTTCAAATGTTTCCGAAATGTTATAGGTATTATTTGAACAGAAAGACAATATAGAGATAAGTAGATTATTCCTTCAATGTGTTCTACTATTAGCATGTTTAGTCTGGTACAATCACGACTGTGACGGTCACTGGACAATTCACAGCGATTCTCACTCAAGATAGCAATAAAGGCCACAGTAAAGTTCTACTATCAATGAAGTACAAAACTTTTCAGTCAATATGGAGCAGTGTATTTTCGATGACAATTTTCGGCTTTAAATTTGTAATGTGATTTTAAAATGATAATGTCGTCATTTTTTTCGATTTTCTCTTTAAAATTCCTTATGAAACCAATAATCACGGACGGTTTGTTTGACAAGTTGAATACATAATTATATTATCATTATAATTTGGTATATTTGATTATCACATTTTCAAATATCGATTTAAATTTAATCGTATGCTATTGATTAAATTAGAGATTACAAATACATCCGTTAGAATATTAGATTAGCAAAATACTGCCTATACTAATCTTGTCATAGCCTACAATAATTGGTGAAAATTATGAGAAATGGTAATTTTCAAAGTTCATTTTGGGAACTGTGTCGTTAAAGGATAATTCTGAAAGATAAAAGTTTGCTAAATTCAAAACAAACATTAAAAACTGAAGCGCTTCCTATCTTTAGGTTACTATAAACAATGTACGGCCAGTGTTATACCATGCACAAGCCAAATTATTGTCTTTTTGAACTGAAAATGTGGATTATATACCCTGCACGTTCTACGTAACGCGTACGACAACCTGTGTCTACCTCACTAGCTATGTGGTGCTCTAGTGAAAATTTTCCAAATCGCCATAATTTTCTCCAACTTTTCATGATAAAGTGTATTATTTCCTGAGACTTTCTTTATTCAGCCTGAAAATACTCGTGACCGAAGGGTTTTGTCACTATTAGTCTAGCGACTCGTAGTGACAAGGCCTCATAGATCACTAGTATTTACCTTGGCTAAAAGAAAAACAATACTGGGAAATAATATCTCTAATAATTATGATGATCTCTCTCAGGCTTAAAAACAATTATAGTAACATCATGTTCCTATGTCTTGTGATATATCGCACTTTTTTGTTCGTTCATATATTCGTTTCACTTAAGAACCCTTATACCCAATTCTCAGACCAGTTGCAGATGCAGTCTTAGCCCTAGCTTATTGATCGATAAAGAACCACCATATGGGTATATACAAGCAATCAAAATTCCCCTCCCAAAATTTGTGAGTCACGTGTGAAAATCTTCATATATGAGATTTTAATTCAATTTTCATCACTTCGTCAAATTGAAATTATTACTTACTTCACACGTTACTTTGTTTAGTTTTGGCTTGTTATTGGCCTACATAGATGTAGCTAAGAGTCTAAAATGGCTAATTTGATATTTTCATCGTCTCAAGTTTATTGAATATGTATGGTGTGTACGGACTATTATCATCGGAAATCTCAAAATGAATTATAATATACTGTATATACTCTTACATGAAATATTGATATTATATCAAGCTTAGCAGTATTTTTATCTTTGATCAAAAATCAATAACTTGGAACTAAATTGAATGAAGTAATTTTACCTGTGTGCTGTGTTCATTTTTTTACGCCGTTTTGTTACATTTGCCTCGGGATTATTTGGTTAAAAAGGAAAGATTGTGCGGCGTATGGTCTCCTTCTCAGAAATTACTCTCCTGGGATATTTCGACTGAACAACAACAATAGTAGGACAAATTGGTGTGTTCAATTTGGAACTACAGCAAACTTACCTGACAAATTGTAGTCGTTGAAATCCAGTTGGCAAAATATTTAGTTCTGGCCTCTGAGGATGGTCTCAGTTTGAAAGCACGACGAACTTGGCATTAGATGCATTACGTTGTATTTGAAGTTGTCTTGTGTACGTGCCTGCGGCTAGCATGATTTACACAAATGTCCTTCTGAAAATCAGTCAAATTGCAGTGAGGTCCTTAAATAATTGTTTATCTATAGTGATGCTTTTGGAACAGAAAGAAAGCTAGCCAGGATGTGTACTAGAAACCTACAGAGTTGGGATTTGTTGATATGACGATATGATAAAAAATACCGATAAATTTTTTTGGTCATGAATCAGTTCAGTATTAGACTAGTCTTTGGCTTACGAACCTGGTCACTCAGCGTGGTCATCATTTAATGATGGCCAAGTTCGAACGCCAAAGACCAGTCTCCAGAAACATGGGTGAATGATGAGCGATCACTGTAGGACTTACTCTGGCTCATGTCTGAGTGTGAGTTCAAGACTCAGCTAGAACAATTGATGCTAAATATTGAGACCATCCAGTTGTTTGTTTGTTTGTTTGTTTGTTTGTTTGTTTGTTTGTTTATGTGGTGTTTACATAAAACATGTGATCACGACGTCATCTATTCTCAGTTAATCGTTGTGTTTGTACGGCAGTGGGTTATTTTAACAATAATTGTAACAATGACATAAATAGCCATCCAGCTTCTGTGCTAATACTCACAAATAGGGTTAGTGTTTGTAACACACTACTCACCAAAATCCTACAGTAGCCGAGGAACTCACCTGAGTACATAACTTGGTAATGCAAATCTAAATTTAAGTCGACTTGAAATAATTCATTGTGACGTTGAACATGTAATAAATTGAATTAAATACTTTAAGACGATGATGACATTATCATTTGAGAATGACCGTTTCCATGGTTTCACCATACATCTATTGGTTCAGTTTTATCACAGAAAACGAATGCTTTTACTTTCAGGTGAACGTTTGAAGTGAGACCAAAATTTTTCATTGAAGATTTCTTTTTTTAAGTATTAGTAATGTAGATGAATCGTTTAACCAGAAAATTCGCATCGCCGACACTAGTGCGAGTTAACAGTCAGATATCATAGATAAAAGTCAATCTGACCTGGATATAAATTCCCGTCAATCGTATCAATTACATGTACCGAATTAATTGTATAACGGGTTGTCTTTTTCAATGTGAAAGACTAAGCTGACCTCGATGACCCTACAGTTTTATTTACCTTGCTCTTTAAATGACCGTACGTACACATAAACCAAGTATGTGACTACTCGCTGCACAATAAACACAAATTGAGTACTGACAAAAGAACAATGGTAGCAGGGGTAACTCCGCCAGAGAGGAGAAAGTATGCGTTGTTGGCGTTGGTCAGTTGCCAAGACAACCAAACTTTGGGCAAAAACAACACGACCAGGTACTATTGTCATATAGACGATCACAGCATCAAACAAAAGAAACTGATAGCGTTACGGATCGCGGCCGGGACTACTTTCAATCTATGAGCAAAAATAACTTAATGAAATAGCGAATTTTGGAATGAAATTTGACTAATAAACTTACACGTACATTTAATCTAGTGAAGCTTACGAGTTTGAATAATATGTTTTATTAGAGTTACTCGTTATTAGTTTGATCACAATTGAAGTTAGAAATTGTTCCATGCGAATTTACTGATAACTGTGGTGAACCTCCCCGTATAATAATGGTCTATTCCTGAATCCAGCACACACCTTTGTGCATTTCATATTTAAATTACACCCGATCTAATGTTATCACACTTTACACTGCTCTATCGGATGTCGTACGTGAATCTATCGAACTTATCCGAGAATTGGTGGAAGAGTCTAACATCTGCCGTGTGGTAGAGACTTTAGAAGAGGCGGGAAAATGGTTGGTAAAAGTTGGACTTTCTCTCGATGTGAATAAGTCATGAAAACGACAAAAGGGAACATTAGCTATCTACCTGTACATGTGTATATGTAGTAGGGGTGTACCGTTCTTCACAACACACTGTGGGCTTAACGGAGAATCATAACTGACACATCCCCATTCTTTTTCTGTTATTTGTAGTATGGTTTCATCAATCTATGCGTTAAGGCGCTGGTGACTGAAAAATTTGGAGAAGCTGCATGGACAAAGATTTTGTGAGTACATCTCTTTTAAATTTAAATGTACTGTACTTGTATACAATCCGAGTGTGCCTTTTGGAACAAAAAACACCTGCGTGGGTTATTCTTCGTTGACTCTCTCAACCATTTTATATTGACATTTTTAATATCTTATTTCAAAATGAAACCAAGATCTCGTATCTGCACCTCACTAAAATACAACAATTTTGCCTAGTATGTGTGACCGAAAGTGGGTCACAAATTTAGAGTTCGAAAATGAAAAAAAATTGAGTGAAGTGACTTCAAGTAAAGCTTTCATAATTACGCAATTAACTTGCTTGAAGAGTTGTAATTTGTAATCAGTGAAACACTCACCTAATGAATTGGTTATAACACTTGCCTATAGACAATATCACGTCATTGACAACTTCATCTTTAACGAGTTAATGAGTGCTAATCACTGATTTGTGCGTTCAATCCAAAGTTCATTATTTATGGTAATGACATTTGAAAACATCATCGATGGTGCCATCGTGGGCTAATTTCAGATGTTTTGCAGTAACCCCCATTGTACAGTAACGATATTGTTGGTGACACTTTTTATAAGTCAACATCGAGTGTAACCAGTCTGAAAACGAACAAAGTTTTTGAAAACTCTTGTCGATCTTGGTTACAATTCACATACATACATACATACATACATACATACATACATACATACATACATACATACATACATACATACATACATACATACATACATACGCACACACACATACATGCTTTGCAAACATTTTACTTTTAAATTGGAAAATAGCCCATTTAAGGGGACGAGCTGACTGAACAATTCGTCCCTGACAATCGATATCTGTTTGAGGTGCGATTTACGACTTTACCGTACGTTTGACACACTATATATACGAGACCAATGTCCGAATAAACAGTAGGATTTAGATAAAGTATGTAAATCGTGCGGAATAAGGCAAAGCCTTGAACCACACAAAAAAGGTGAAAATAGGGACAGAGAGTAACAGTAAATCATCCTACAACTTACAAGCTTGATCAGTTTGAGATACTGTTATGTGAGACAATCTGGTATATGCAACTAGTGACGCATGTTATAACACCGTTCTCTTGTAAGTTCTGAATACGCGGGCAGTGATCTGTACAAAACCAGGGACACATTTTGTGTGTATGCGTCCCTGACAAAACCTACGAAAGGAATGTCGTAATCCTATTACTCGACTTGAAGAAGTTGACATAACGCCACTCAAATATCAAATATTCATATCTGTTTTTTTCAAATTACCTTTTTGGCGATGCTCCTAGCAACATCGCATATATCTCCCTGTATTTGCCCGTCATGACGCATTGTCTACAATTCAACCGATTCTTCAACCTTGTCGATTTTGCCTTAAACACGAGTACACAGTATGAAAAGAAAATGAACCCCTTCACTCGACGTAGATTTGTATTTCAATCAATTGAGAAAAAGGGTGTGACGGCTGCAATATTATACGTATCAATCAAACTCCACTTTGTGTACTAAGTAATTTTGCGGTCGGATTGTGATTGTTGAAGTCACACTGTGTTGTTGTATTTGTTAAGTAATACTGACATCTTCTCAATATATATACTACTATTGCGTGAACAAAACTAGACTGTTATATCTGATTTGAGTGGAAAGCACGTAGCTACCAGTCTACCCTCGAAACTGATTCTCCGTGTCTGTTTTAAGGCGACCATCTAAGTGTTATTGATCATTGGACCTTCAGCAAAAGATTGCAGCACGAGTTCACACCAAGTTCAAGGTTAATTACCAAGTTACTTATCACAATTCCCTCCTGACTATAGGTAGGAATTCAAATATGTCGGGTCATCAGACAGGTTAGGGTATTTACAAAACAAATGTTTCTCATCTTGGCCGCACGTCATCGGATTATGTGCTGATAAAATGACATTGCACATATCATATCAAAAAATGTTGTCAGACGTCATGATCTAGAGGAGCATGAAAATTAAAATCTGACCTCTTAGCTGGTGTGTCGTAGATTTCATGACACTCATAACCATACCTTTGTCTTAGAAAACCAATTTCGACAAAAGCAAATATATTTCTGCATCATATCCTATAATATCATATCATGTCATGTCATGTCATGTCATATCATATCATGTCATGTCATGTCATGTCATGCCATGCCATGTCATATCATATCATATATCATATCATATCATATCATATCATATCATACCATATCATATCATATCATATTGTATAACATATGTATCGTATCACGTCTTATAAGCTTATCACATCACATCGCATCGCATCGCATCACATCACACCACGTCACATCACATCACATCACATCACTGAAAAAAAAGTAGAATCACGAGAAAGTACGTTGGTATTGTCCAATCAACAAGTGTTTTATCTTGAAGTAGGTCGCCAAAATCTCGTCATGAAAATTTCTTAATTTTCAGTTTCAATTTCCAGAAACAAACCGCATATTAATATTCTCATCTTGTCTGCTGTTATTGTAAACAAGCCGAATACAAAGTAAACTTGATTTATACGACAAATAACGATGCCAGACCATATTTGGCGGAACTAATTGTACTGGTAGCGTGTTTGTATTGTATCTACTTGAAAAGTATTCATCTTGAGCGTGTATCTACCTTGTAACCATATGGTATTTCTAATTCATAAAATGTAATTACAGATTGTTAGATTTGTGTACGCCTAGGTGAACTATTGCTGTGAATAATAGGCCAGTGCTTACTTGTAACTGTAACGGATACCCAATATTTCACTCAATCTTACGTACAAATATATCATGTGTAGATTTATCTAGTCTAGTTTGAATAATCTATGAGAGAATGAACTTGGGTGATTTATGACGAATATAAACTAGAGCGAAGGACAAACTTGAAGTTGAGAGTTACTGACAGCGCTAGCTTTCATGATGATTACTGTCATTCTTGAGTACTAAAATATAAATGCTTGGCATGTAATCTCTCGTGATACTAGAAATGTTAACCTCGTTCATCAGAGTGTCTGTAGACTTAAATTTAATGATTCTTGTAATTTCACACACAAAGTCTACGGTGATCGAAAAACGGATTGTTGTGTAGAATCGTTATCATTTTCGAATTATCACCATATTTTGAAAACTAACGTTCGGAGTGACTTGAATGTCTGAAAAGGTAAACTGTATATGCCAACGTATCTGCCCGGTCGTATCTGTGCCACCGTGACATGGCGGCTTTTGCGAGCGTGACGGATTTTTTCCTTTCTGTAAAAAGTCAGTGTCTGGATATTTCAAACCTGTTGCTTGTTGTGAGATTCAACACTTCGTGTTTTACGTGGCCTAAATCCAAAATAAACTTATGCTGTCCAAACAGTAATTGTAAAGTGTCCTTGAAAAAATCCCCGCACTTTGTATTGAGAAAGGAAGCCTAAAATTCGACTCAGGTTGTTAGGGGGCTGGATAACATCACTTGAACAAGCATCAATTCTAATAAAAAAGTAGAGTTTTGTGTTTTTATTACCATCAAGTGATTTGTGTAAGATTTATACGTGCCGTGAGAAAGTCGTCAAAATCACAACACTCGCTCTTTGAAAGCACGTATGTCCATAACACATAGCCAAACTTAGGGTGAGTGGCAGCCAAACATACTATAGGCACTAATAAACCTTCAAGACCACCGCAGGTGTTTGCTTGTGCCCCGGAGATACGTAAATGAGACGTGTCTAGGAGAGGGAAATTTGCCGGTTGATATTTAGATAGAAATGTCATTCACTTCATACATCGTTACAACAGTAGAGAAACTGCCCAGACAGTACGCGTCTATAGTTAGTCTAGATTATGCCAGTGTGGAAATTGCTGTCAATTGTTGCCTGTACGCCGAGTGATTCCCTTGACACCAAATAAACATCATTGAACCGCAAGTAACAGCATGGTCTGAAGCATTTACCGTTATTGCTTGTCAAATACTATGGCAGAATTTTAGACTATCTCGACGCAAAACAACGTTCCTCATTACAACATTATTCTGTTTATTAATAACTGTCGGGTTTCCGATTTAATATAACTCTCTTCCGACTTGTTTGTTTTTAGAACATATATTTGTTATGATCACGTGACAGATTCACATATATCTGTCGTTGTCGTACTTATTAAGATGTGATACTTTATTGTGTTGAATATTATTATACAAATATACTTCACTTCTTTGTTTGGTTTGTTTGATATTACTATCCTGTAGTTTGCCAAGATTTGATAACTTTTTGAAGTTTTTTTTTTAAAGATTTGGGGAAATCTCCCTTTTATTCTGGATTGGGATCAATACAATGAAATTACTTGATAAATATTTATTTAAAAATACTTAAATTTGAAATAAATATATTTGACTACAAAAAACATATCAAATATTTTCCCAAATTTGTTTATGTGTGTGAGGTAGTAAAATCAATTCTCATCCTGGCCAGGAATGTTTCTGTAGTAGTACTAGCACAGGACAGCGTGCAATTCGGTAGTGAACGAGGTTCAGTAGATCATATATTTTGGTTTACAATGTTTGATTTGTTCTGGACACATCGTGTTTGTAGATTATTATGACAGATACGACCATAAGCCGTGCCACCTTTATGATTGATTTAGGTCTGGATAGTACAAATGAAAACTTTAAAAAGAAACGGAACATAGATCTAGAGGTGACCTGGTCATGTTTCTGGACCTTTGACAGAGGGTTGCATTAATCAGTTACCGCAAGACGATTCTAAACAAAGTGTTCCTTACAATTCTGTGGCCATAACCGAGAATGGATGTACATAGGGCTGTTCTATAGTACACCGTTGGAAATCCACTCAACCGATGAAATGAGAACAGCAACTCATGGCCAATCAGACAACTCTCAATGACTGGGAGAGGGTGTGGGTACAACGAATGCATTTTCGCCTGAACAGTACACCAAGAGCACTTATTCAGTCTTTGACTATAAATATGTCTTTTTTATTTCAACGTATAATTGTACAATAGGTGAAGTTCTCTTTGTCGAACCTTTAAATCAGCTTGATATGAATACTTGGATGAATCATGACATTTTTAGAACCATTATTCGATAATGGTCCACCGATGAAGACATTTGCTTCATTTGGTGTTCGAACTTGTTTGGAGAAGCATTCATGTATTCAAGTGTTTGTTAAAATGTATTCTCGCTACGGGGCAAAGGCTGATTGCTATCAATCATGTTAGGTTTGGGTATATTTAGTCTTTGTTCATTCATTCGTCCATATTTACACCCCAAATATTGACTGAAAAGTCATGATTGAAATTGTCTATACCAGTAGCGTTATTTCATCACTATCTGTTTATATGTACATATCTATTCCTACATTTAGTGAAGTGCTTGTGTAAATATAAGCTTTGTAATCGAAGGTAAACAGTAAAGATTGCAAACAGACCCTGCAGAATAATTAGCTGAAACACAGTCCATGTAGGAATGTGAGTAAAGGTGTTCCATTTTTTTTACTACTACCACTACTACTGCTGCTGCTGCTGCTGCTGCTGCTGCTACTACTACTGCTACTACTACTACTACTACTACTACTACTACTACTACTACTACTACTACTACTACTACTACTACTACTACTACTACTACATATGCGGTGCAACATGGCCGAATCGGCGTTTAAAGTTCGTACGGCCACCAATATTTTCTTGTCAATTCGTTATGTGTAAATTCTATGGACACACTGACACTCTGTTAGAGTGACGTCATGTGACCTACATTTAAAGGGACATTGCAATATTTGTTGACCATTAAAAGCAAATGGTGATACATATAATCAAATCAGAATAACGTAAATCAAATCAAATCATCTAAATTCGAAGAAAGGGGTGAACAGAAAATAGAGTGATGTCTAATGGGATTATAGTAAATGGAAGGAAAAATTCATGATTTAATGTTCCAGGAGTAGATAAAGCCGATTTATTTCTGAATGATTTAATGTAACATTTTAAGTATGTAATGTTAGTTGTGTTTTTCATTACGTTATCAACAAATAGAGAAGTAGGAATCTCGAACCCCAGAAATGGGTTAGCTTGTATGTGTGACGTATAATTAGGACAACTCGATTACTAGAAGTGTTAATTCCTCTCATCGTCCACGACTCATATTGCCACTGCCAGTGAATGTAACTGACCAGATTATCACTGGAATGGATGGTTTCACCACCTTCTTCAGTTGAAATAGTTAGGTATGAGATTTCATAAACGTTGAATGCCATTCATAGGAAAATCGGCGCGAAGTACAAAACATGAACAAACACACTCATACCAAGGGTAATATGATAGAGGCTGTCCTATTTTGAAACGTGATAAAAATCCATGGGAACTTTCATTGTTGTATTTACTCGCTGTCAGGAAAGTGCATGGAGAGAGGAGTAAGTTAATATACCATAGAATGTTCATTCCCACACCCTAGCCTCAGTACCTTGACATCACTGTTAATAGTATAGCACTGTCAGAATTTAGACAGTTTAGTTCATTATTTGAATTATTATTCAATGATTTCTAAAAAGCGTTTTCATGTACCTTTTGTTGTCTCATACATGTAACACGTACGATTGCCTTGTTCAGTTTCAGATAGCGAGGTCGTTTATTGCATAGTAGACAAAGATGTAATCGTGGTGGTGTTGGTTGTCTGAGGTTTAGTGACTATAGGGACATTTGCCATCGTCGTAAACGGTCCTCTTCCAGGCAACACTAACTCACGTTTCTGTCATCAATATTCAGTATTCATTATTATACTCATTTTTTGTTGATTTAACCTAAAAATGTCCACTGGCTTACGCGAACGATAACGTTATTTTCGTAAATCAGTAAATTTCGTTTACGGTCTCAGCCGTCAGCGCATATCGGAATTCATAAGGTTCACATTTGCAATATTATCATTTTCCGCGCCAATGTGAAAGAAATTCTTGTAACGTTTATGTCAATATTTTGCTACACTTAAAATTAATGTCAGACTAGGATTATAGCAATAGTTCTTGACTTTTACACAACAATATTTTCCCGCCAAAATAGTTCCCTTTGATTTTTTGTAGTTTTTTAATCCTGCATGGATTTGCGGCATCCGACTATTGTATATAAAATATGGGCCATTAAGCTAAGTTTATGCCAAATTTTATTCATAATTATGCAATATTTCATACGATATAACACGTATTGTTTGATTTAAAACAATGACGATTATCAAATCAGAATTCACATCCACACATTTGAACACGTGCTTGTCTACTGCAAAGTTTATCGACATCTGATAAAATTACGTAAAGTAGTGCTTTCTCAAATTTCATTTTTTTTTCGATTTTCTGACGTTATTTAATATCAGAGAAACTGTCAGATTGATTTCCTGACTTGAGTGCTACGTGACGTAAGATATTGATTTAACAATATCATGTCACTTAACACATAGCCTGGCTACAGATCAAATCAGACTGAAAAATTACAATCGATATTAAAATATTAAGTATATGGTGGAAAGTACACCATGAGTGAAAAAAAATTACTGTCAAAGTCTATAATCCATAGAAAAAGTGACGGACTACAAATATGAACAAATTAGCAGCACATCCAGATACAAGTGGTTTTTAAAGTTAATCTTACATATAAAATGAATACTTGTTATGTAACATTGATTTTTTATAAAAATGTCTACTCAAAGTGTTACTTAACGTAATCCGCTGTAACATCATGATGCTAAGTATAACGTCGATGTTAAATTGTTTTATTTCAATTATTTGCCAAAATTTTATTTAAAACCGGAGAAATATTACGTTAATTTATAAATGTTACCCAAGACGCTAAACAAACGTTGCCGCGTTAGATCACATTACAGTCAATTGATGTACATGTTTATATACAAACAACACATGTGCAACACTCATCTACAATAAAACACAACTCATCTACAATAAAACCCTGTTTACCAAATTAAAACAGCACATCGTCTGACGACAAACATCTTACTAACATTGCTACAATTTATCGTTTATGTCAACAAGGGTTTACTAAGACTGTTACTTTTCATTGACGACAAAAATATGTCCAATATTGTTACATTTTCTTTGCATGAACAAACTTTAGGTGATCCACACCCTTACAAGATTAAAATGTAACAATTGTACTTTAATTTTTGTCATAAATTGTAACAATGACAGTAAGATTTTTGTCGAACCAGACGATAACTTGAAATGTAGCAATGTTAGTGAGATATTTGTCGCGCCTGACGATAAAATGTAGAAGTTGTAAAAATGCGTTATCTAGGTATAGCGTTCTCAATTGAACTAAAAATATGGGCGGGATGACATTGTGTCATAAAAACGGGACACTAAAGTAGGTGAATTGGAATCAAGTAGACGCCCAGAAGGTAATAATTTGCTTTGTAGTCAAAACATAAAACGCGTGTTGTCAAAACATTGTCCAACATGCATAACACAATGGAACTTTAATTTGTGGTGCTGGAAGGGTCATTCACAGAGACTGTCGTCCGTCAAAAATACCAAGAGTTGAGTTTATAGGCTTCAGTTGTGTACACGGGTGAAGATACTTCTATGAAACCTGATTTAACCCGAACATTCTAAGTTTAATATCGAGGCTACCTCTGTTGGCATTAACAATCGCCCTGTCATTCTTAGCACGGTTGAATATCATTGACATTAATCTTAATAGTAGTATTAATACATAATATCAAATTACTAGTACCTTCTACCATCTTTATATCTGGTGTATTATACCGTGCTTAATACCTGGTTTGAGTTCTGCCAATAGCAAGTTTAATGTTGGTTAAGTATGCTTCTGTAAAAAGAACAATGATAATAATAATAATAATAATAATAATAATAATAATAATAATAATAATAATAATAATAATAATAATAATAATAATAATAATAATAATAATAATAATAATAATAGTAAAGCAAATTTATAATGCGCCAGACACAGAACTACTAACAAAATGAGAGGATACAGAGAAACAATGTGAAAACACGGAAGGATGTAGAGAGAAGTGTGTATAAAGTGAGTGGGAGTTAAGATTGAAATAGGTCAGTTTTAAGGGCAGAATACTAATAATAATTTGAAGCAAAATTTATTTCCTCCCAAAATACTCACACACACAAACAAACAAACAAACAAACAAACAAACAAACAAAGTCATATCATCTCCCTCTAATATCAAAGCACACAATAACAGTTCAAAGCGAAACCTTTTGGCGATTAAAGATGCATGTCGTCTTTACTCCACTTAAGGAGACTTGTTATAGTCACTACAAGCTAGTGTAACATTTCGTGTGAACGATCGACTGTGATAGTGACGATAAGCCTCGGGATACTTGTAGGGGGAATTCGTGATTGCATTGGCCAAAGAAGTAATAACGCATTTAAAGAAATGACAAAGAGGAACAAATACACTGTGTTAGAGTTTTGAATTGTAAAAAGCTTTTATTGTATGGAAAAAGTAAAGGCATTATCTTGGGGTGAAATTAAATGTCATATTAAGTTATTAGTACTATAAAGTCAGCAAAGGTTGTACAGTTAGATGATATATTAGATAGTCTGGGTCGATATACATTTCTGTTATGATGTTCAAGGAAATTAATTCATATTATCGACTTTAAAGAATTCATTTGATATATGATTGAAATTGTACTTTATTGGCGAACATAAAAGACATCAAAGTCAGTCAGGCTTATTTCTACCTTCAGTACACTTATATTGATTACTGCTACCAACTAAATGGGATTTTGGATAAAGTGTCTAGACAAAGAGATTAGGGTAATCATGACGTCATCGCCAAACGTTTTTCCTTTAACCCTAAGCCCCCGGCCCTAAAGGTAAAGTGGTATCAATTTACTTCTATTTCCGTGTACTACCTTCATGCCTTTGTCTCATCTGTGGTCACTTTTTAAGGACTTTTTAGACTAACAGTACAGTCTACATAACGTGTTCGTCTACTTAAGTTATAAATCATCTTCATTTACTTCTTTTAAACCTCATCAAACTCTCATGGAAGTATTGTGATCACCGAGTATTTTATCTTGGAGTCGAAGTAATTTTTAAAAAAAATAAAGTAAAATAAAATGAAATTCCGACCTACCTACCCTAGTTTCTGAGTCATGTTATCGGAAACAAACCTTTTTTTTATTTTGCCTGATCAATACAAGTGTACTTAAGGCAGAAATATGCCTGACTGGAATTTCCCTTTACACAACAAAGAACTACGTGCCAGTTTGTAAAAGTAGGTTTCTGTCGCCTGAAAATTTGAATATATATTCTAGCAAAAACGACCGGCGGAGGAAATGACTTGCATCAATTTTCTCCTCGTTCAATTGCAAAGTATAGGAAATCAACAGATGTACGGTATTATCGACAACTGCTGCTAGCTAAGAATTTCTTTCAGCGAAGAATCATGTGTACTTATGCATCCGGTTTAATTCTGACAAGATGTCCCTCGGCTACAATTTTGTTTGCTAGCTCTTTTGTACAGTTCAGTGAGATTATACTCTTACATGTAGAAACTGCGAAGTCTAAGAAGGTACTAACACCTAGAAAATAATTTAGCAGGAAGCAAATATATTCAATTGAGCGTTTTTAATTTCCAGGACATGGAAGTATTATTCAAATCTTGATATAGAGCTAATTTTCCATTCTTGATAGACCAATTAGAAATTATGTATTCATATAATTCTCTCCCACACTAATTGATTTCAGTATTATTTCATTAAGTCCCCGTGCACCGTGTCCTATATTGATTTACAGGCCTACAAGCTTTTCACTATGCTGTCATATTTCTATTACCACCAGTGAACTTCCGCTTTGGAAGTTTGTTTTGTGCAGCTTCCAAGGCGGAAGTTTAGAGATTGAACAAGTATTGCTATGAAATAAATATTGTGTGATGGCTTCACAGCTGGTGGTAATAGAAATGATAGAAATATGACTCTCTGAAATGAGCAAACCGGTAATACATATACCTAACAGTAGTGCTACTGAAAGTTTTGAAATACCCTTTTCCACATTTTTCATTTTGCAATTCGGAGTTATTATCACCGTTTTCTAAAGAGACTTATAGTATACATGACCGATATTAATCTAGATATTGCGCATTGTGCTACCAGAGTGCGGGAACGGTTGCTTTAAGACTTCAATTTCGTTGGGCAAATTCCTTTCAATATTTTGAATGACAGAAGTTTCGTTGATAAGAGCATTGCTATGAGAACTCGAGCTCCTAAAGTGCTATGTTTGTATTTTATTTGAACCACATCTATCGTACCTTTTCAATTATAATGCAACACTCAATAGATTCACACCCATCATTTAATTAGCTAATTAAGTCTCGGCCTCATTACCTTAATGATTCTCGTCAAATTTCTAGTCCCCGTTTGTCTTTTACTTCTGCAACGTTAATCCATTTGTATTTTTTATCAACAGAAAAAAAGCCAAAGTGGATGATTCCTTTCTGACGTATGAGGGCTATGATGATGACGTCACGATTAGACTCGTTAAAGCAGCATCAGAAGTTGCATGTAAGTTCTATAAGTAAGCAGTAAACTGGTATGAATATTGGATAGCAGGTGTCAAAGTGGGTGTATGTCATCATGATTTTATTCATAAACTAATGTCGTTTCCAACCCTTGCAAATCTATGCCAAAAATGTACCATTCATAAAATATCGCACTGTCAGACTATAGTAATGTGTACGAATTAATCCGGAACCTAGTATCATTTCAAATGTAAATGTATTCATGCCATTCGTCCAAGATGAAGTGCAGCATGGATTTCTGACTAGTTAACAGGACAGCATTTAATATGTCTAGATAGAAGTCTGATTGTCCTAAAGTACCGTCCTCTCTCGACGGCAACGTTCACTCAGTGTTGTATTTCGTTACATCAGAAGCCCAAACCTGAAAGTCTTGCCATCCAATCAGATACCACGAGAGCGAGAACACTGATAAATCTATTTTGAACCATAGGTACCTCTCACCATAGTCTGGATGCCAACGTGGTCTCTAAACCACACGAATGGAGGTGTAAATGGTAACGATACCGTATAGGGATTGGACTAACGTCACCCTATACCTCGCTCCATGTTTGAACCAAGTCTGTTTCAACACACTTCAGGTCATTGTTAACTTTAAAAAAAAACATAATACAAAACTATATTCGTGGCGCCATATACACAAAGTTATATCGAATTTCCAAAATTTATCAAAATATTAGGAACAAATCCAATCAGAAAGCAATACAACAAAAAAGTTTCTGTATGCTTACATTTTATATGATTAGCTAATCATGATCACTAGTGACGGTTCATTGACCTGTGGCTAAATGACGCCAAAACTTTACCGAACTACACACGGTTGTTTAAGTGAATGTTGAGTGGTTCTCCACACTGCACATTTGAGTGAACAACTGTAACCCTGTAAACATTCACACCGTAGCTCCAATTCATCGTATCTTTACAATTCTGAACTTAATTGCCAGAAATAAATCCTGGTTCTTTTGTCCACTATGTTGGTATGTTTGCAGTTGGTTTGGAGATACCCATGATGTGTAATAAGTATGCAAGAGAGTAAATATAACCCTGTCGACCCCTGTTGGATAACCCTTCACTCAAGAGACTCGCTATGTATTTAGCGTATCTTGTTTACTTTAACAGTCTCGAATCGTCGATCAGCAATAACATATTCAGCAAATAGTGACTCAATACCGTTTTCAATCATTAAGTTTGTCTATAAATGATAGAATGTTTACCTAGTATGCAAATGACAGGATTGTCAGGGCTAACGATAAATGAAATAAAATAAGAATAGAAATTGGTAAAGTGTAAGCTGGGGGTCAACATATTTCGACTACATGTCTGCCGTTCTGTCTGCCGCACTGTACATTGGTATTTTATCATCAGAATTTTAAGACAGACAATATTTTGTTAATGCTGAAATCTTTTTAAAGTAGTAATAAAACTATTACACTTTTGCTGCTACTTTGCTCAAGAAAATTCCTACCCATTCGCTCTGAAATTAAAGAAAAATAGTACGGGTGACCAAGAAAAAATTTGAGATACAAGGCAAAATGATACCAAAGTCGAGTAATTTAGAATCCAAAATGGCCGCCGCCGAATAACGCCTAAAATGATGCATGGCGAGCTCTTTTATTACTTCAAATGGGCCAGGAAAAACTTTTGTATGACAAAGTCTTCAGCGATTCAAACTAGTACTTTGAATTTGTAACAAAGTGGATCGAGAGGCACATTCTTCTGTAAGACATTTTGACACCTAATTTCTCAAGATCACAAGATAGTCTGTGTACAGAATGTTGATGATAATATCTTACTCAATTTTGCAGCCTTGGACGTCGACACCATATTGGAAACTTTTGGTGAATATTTCTTCACATTCTGTCAGCGTTCTGGATATGATGAGATGTTACGGACACTTGGTGGAAACTTGCGAAGTTTTCTTGAGAATTTGGATTCACTGCACAGCTACCTTAGTTTCTCCTATAAAAAAATGGATGCTCCATCTTTCCGCTGTGAGAAAGCAGAAGATGATAGTTTGATACTTCATTACTATTCAAGTAGGAAAGGCATGCACCCCATAGTGGTTGGTAAGTCGAGGAGCCCCGACATTCAGTTATCCCACAATGCATCATCACGGTTACGTTTCCGGTGTCATGACATTCTAGTCGGCCCATTATGACATACTTCTGCTTTGTTCTTGGCTTGCTGCTTTCATGATATATCTGCATATTTGACGTAAATTGCTCATTTGAATCTCTCATCATCGACTATGTTAAATCATTGGCCCCGACTGAAAGTCATGTTACAAGATGCATTGTGGGACAGCTGAAAACCACTATGGAATAGGGTACGACTGCTGTGCAACCTAGCACTCGGCATCGTTTTCATACTTTCAAACTTCTCGTTTCCTCGTTTCACAGCGTAATTTGAGCATAAAATTTTACAGTTGCATGTCTTGTGGTTGCTTTCATAGCATTATACATTCTGCCACAAATGTACCATTTTACAACAAATGGCTTAGCTAACACCAAGAAAACATGCAAACATTTTTAAAAAGTTGGGTTACATTTTCTAATAATACCAGCTATAGCTATTCACAATACAGGTTTCAGAGAAACCTATCAAATGAACACTGTGATATGACCTAACACATTAATACATGCAATACATCAAGCCTAAACACCAAACTAAATGTGCACTGCACTGATTCCAACGGCAAAATTTCAACAAGCAAAGCGTTTATTTAGCCAATCCAAGCTAACAGCTTTTAGTAGCTTCCTTAAAACATAACATTGTTCTATATTGTAACACACTGTGATTTCTCCCGTCATCCCTTGCGTTTCACCCTCTCTCTCTAACTTCCCACACTCCCCGGTGACTTACTTGACAATACCTATAGGACGGAAATGGTAAACTGTTGGACGCAATGAATGTGTCTGACTTAGTTTCTATCCCATAGGCATTATTAGGGCGGTTGGTAGGGAGTTCTTTGAAACTGATGTTAAGATGCATATTATTGACCAGTCTTATGAAAACGAAAGAAACGGAAAGAAAGAACACGTGGTGTTCTCTATACTTCAGAAGAAAATTGAAGTGAAACAGGTAGATGAAGGACCACCAAAGTTCGTTGCCCAGACCAGGAAACACAGTGAACCACTGCTGAATAAGGAGGTTAGTTCTAAACTTACATAATAAAATGATATTTTAATAGTTAACAAGAATATTCTGATAAATCTGATTTGTATATCATACTTTGATTTACACATGTTCCCTCTTCAGAATTTTTTTCCGTTACAAGCATGAAAATGAGACAGTGTTCTTTTAACAGCTCGAAAGGTCAAAATGCTGTATTGCATCGGTAAAATAGCTCTTATCTATCGGCCATTTTATATATTGACCAGAGTGTGTTTGCAGTATCATATCATTTCAGGAGAAATTTATCAAATTAGTCACATGGTACAAACACCCGCTGTTTAAACACTTTAAAGGTTACAGTTCTTGGCTTTTGAAATTTAGTGTGAAAGAATGAGCGTGTCACAGCGCGATGACACATTTGCCAAATGTTTGGAATATCTCGTTAATTGTATGAGTATGACGTCATGACTAGAGTTCATTGTTCATTTTCACTGCTTTACCAAGGAAGTGGAGGATGAGTTGATAGATTTAGACATGGAGGAGGTAGGCCAAGTTTACTATATGTGATATCTGCATGGCCGTAAAATTTGTCATGCTGAAGTCTGACCGATTGCATGGATGTTTAATAATGCATGATGACAAATCACACGATCGTGTACTTCGTTGTTGTACTTGTTTTGCAGCATATCCATTCTCTCACTGGTTTACCTCATTTATACCCCTCACTGTTTTACGTTATTTTTCAACCAATAGCTTTCAGCCGTGTGACACATATCCTCGTTCAAGACATTTAAAGTTTGAGAGACACGGTCGTAGACTGCAGTTTCATATGTAGTCCACTGACATTGGTAAAAAAAAACCTTTGGAATGTACTGTATTTTATAAATCAAAACTATGTTAGATGTAGACTGTGATAGAAATATTTACGTTAGCCAACGAGAATTTTGCAGAGGTTATGTTTTACTTCTGTTTGTTTGTTTGTTTGTTTGTTTGTTTGTTTGTCTGTTTATTTGCGTGTTTGTTTGTTTGTTTGTGTGCTTTATTATTAGCAAGGTATGGGTGGATATAAATGAAACTTGGAATATATTTGCCAATGAGACATTGGGCTGTTTGTCGTAAGCTGTGACATGTGCTAATGCACATGGCAGAATTACGCTCGCTGATTGGTCAATGGGGATCTGTCAATCAATCTCGGCGATCGGTCAATTGTTTAGAATTTGGTGGAGATCCGATCTCGACGAAAGTAAGATAAAAGATAAGATAAAATAAGAATTTGTTTAGCGTAAAGCAAAATATTGATATGTCCTTCAATACCTCCATTGTCCAATGGATGTCCCTAATACATCCATGGTTGTCCAGACCTCCACCATTACCACATTTTACCACCGTTCATCCAAAACGACCTTTATGCAACACTCTTTTTTAATATTCACAGGATGTTGAACAGGTGATGAAGAACTTAGAAAATATGAAAGAGCAAGGCAAACCGCTTGGCAAACGACGAAGTATTGCTCAGCTCAAATCATTAGCCGTCATGTCGAGTCTGTATGGCGGGTTTACTCCTGCCTACCCAAATAAATTCTGGTTGAATCAAAAGATTTTTTGTGACAATTTTCCGTTCCATATCGTGTTTGACAAGGACTTGAGGGTTAAGCAGTCGGGCATACATATTCAAAGAGTTGTGCCAAGGTTAAGGAACTTTGATGCCAAATTAAATGTGTTTTTCAATCTGATTCATCCACAAATTGACTGGAACTTGGAAAGTATGTCAAAGTTCATAAACCAGTTATTTGTTTTGGAGACGAAGAAATCTATGGTGGCGTCAGAATGGGAAGGACGACCGATGCTACAACTGAGAGGTAAGTTCAAGGTTAAAGATCATTGTTCGACAAGTTTGTACCGAGATCCGGGGTCCAGTGATTCCCTCTCAGAACGAGGGTAGAGGTACTACTATTACGTAAACTATTTCACTAATATAACATAGCATCCTAGTACACGCAGAAACTATTCACTCTAAAAACAAATATATTCACATTGCACCCTCAGTGTAGTACATAACATCATATTAAACACTAGTCTCGTTTACCCAGACTCTCACCACCGGGGCTCTACTACAGACTATAGTCTGGGGAACCATAATCCAAATTCGCCCTCACCGGAAGTCATACTGTCATTTCTTCCAAGTTTTCAAAGGCTTACTAGGCTTGTTCATTGTAATTAAGATGTATCAGTCACTTGAGACATGATAACTGTCTGAATCATTAAGTGTGCAATGTTGGACGAGAATTATTCCGCAGCATGCACTGCTCTAGGAAAGAGGTCCGTTCCGGGCAACTTTGGACAATGTTTCCCCAGAGTCTCGCCTGGGTGCACGCGGTCTCGTAGTAGAGCCCCCAGCGACGAGAGTCTGGGTAACCAAGACTCATTTAACCCAAAGGTTTATTGCAAATTACAGACTGTCAATATTTTCCCCGCAGGTCAAATGGTATGGATGGAAGAATTTGAATGCATGATTTACCTTTGTTCACCAAGACTTGCCAGTTTGAAAGAAATGGAAGACAGAGGTCTTCATCTCGCAGACATCCCGCTTCATGATGTCACGCGAGATTTGATCCTCTTCAACCAACAGAGATTGGCTGAAATGGAACTTGGCAAACAACTGGAAATAAAGAAAGAAGAACTGCGCAAGACCATGGGACAATTAGAGGCTGAAAAGCAGAAAACAGATATGTTACTTCATTCAATGTTACCAAGACAAGTTGCAGACCAACTCAGGAATGGTAAGAAGGTAGAAGCAGGTATGTCAAGAGAATTATTGTCTGTCTAGATATGTCTGTCTATCTGTCTATCTATCTATCTGTCTGTCTGTCTGTCTGTCTGTCTGTCTGTCTGTCTGTCTGTCTGTCTGTCTGTCTGTCTGCCTGTCTGTCTGTCTGTATATATGTATGTATGTGTGTATGTATGTATGTATGTATGTATGTATGTATGTATGTATGTATGTATGTATGTATGTATGTATGTATGTACGTACGTATGCTATCATGCATTTATGTATGTATGATAGTGTCTGTGCATGCGTGCATTTATGTATGTATGTATGTATGTATACTATGTATGTATGTATGTATGTATGTATGTATGTATGTATGTGTGTGTGTGTGTGTGTGTGTGTGTGTGTATTTGTTATCATCTTGTTAATAATCAAGTGTTCATATCTTAAAGCTGTATATGTTGGTGTGTTAAACGGTCAACACGATTGACTGCCACCTATAACTCAATACTCAATAAGTCAATACCCAATAAGTCAATCAATACCCAACATATTCAATAGTTACTGTTAATACCTACTTGGATTTCCAAGTTCTAAAGACGACACCATACATTGACATGAGAGGTCGAGGATGACATAAAAGGAAAGCTATTATTATGCTATGTTACTGGATAATGACAGTTTATAACCGTTTGGGACGTGCTAGCATATACAGCTTTTAAATCCTCGACTAAAATAGGAGAGATGCACGCTAGTGAAATCGAAATTTCGTGAATTTGTAACAGAAGAATTTTATATGAATTGTACATTGATTCCTCTACAGGTGAATATGCTCAAGTAACTATCTTGTTTAGTGATATCGTATCATTTACAACCATCTGTTCCCAATCAAAGCCAATTGATATCGTCAATATGTTGAATAGTTTGTATGTCAAGTTTGATAAACTGACCAGTGTCCATGACGTGTACAAGGTAAGAAATGGATAGATATATACTACTCTGGATTCTCATTCTGTACGATACACAGTGTTCCCTGGAAGGCATTCTATAATACTACTACAGAGCTAGCGTGTGATTTATCAAGTAGATTCTGATATACCACCAGTTGAATATTGGAGTGTTTTGATACTTGTATGCTGTCTATCTTGTTTTGAAATTCATTTTTGGCAGTGCAACCTGTCACCAGTGTTATCAGTAGGTTTTAACGCACACATTAGAATAATCGGCTAGAATTTGTTTTATTATTTACTTGAGGAAGAGTCGCTAATGAAGTAAAATCTTTTATTTTTAAGACTTGCAAGTTTCATTTGTTAGTTAGTTAGTTAGTTAGTTAGTTAGTTAGTTAGTTAGTTAGTTTACAAGCGAGGATGCCTCTAAGTCGGTACCCTTGGTCTTCAACCCCATTTTGTGTAATCACTGAGTTAATTATGTCTACGATCCCTCCTTCCTCCTTCCCCTCCCCTCTCTCTCCGCATTCGTTCGTTTATCTCCTTATCCAATTTCCAATTCCAGTCACCTTGGTGAATTGCACTCATGTATTGAATATCCATCAAGTTCAATGTCTTGCTTATATAGTCAGAATTGAACCTATAGACTGAATTTTCTCACAACAACCCTTCCTTCATTGACTGTTCCAAGGTTGAGACGATAGGCGATGCATACATGGTTGTTGGAGGCCTACCTGTACCAGTTAAAACTCACACACAGAGAATAGCTAACATGGCGCTTGGGATGATCATAACGTCAGTTGAAGTCAGTTCACCTGTAACTGGCGAACCAATAGGGGTAAGAAATTTGTTTCATCTACACCTGTTAGTGAGATTTACTTAGCATTTCATGTGTGGGTTGCATTTACATTATATATGTTGCTGTGTAACGTTCCAGTCACAACAGACCACCTATAACATTAATTCAAATATTATGTATTACAAGCGTCAGGTTTAATACCACCTTCAAAAGTATTGCCCTCACATGGCAAAATATATTATCACATACAGGCAATAAACATGAATAATGTGTAATAATAACATATATTTTACCTTTATGGTAAGAAAGCGTCATAACAATACTGAAAATAGTATAGTATACAAAGGTAAAGGGATCAAGAAATAGCATAGCTAGTCTGGCTGTCATCCCTAGTAACACAAAAACAGTCGGACACACATATAAGTATACACACGTAGAATTCGATACAAATTGCTATGGAAACTACATATACATAACATCAGTTGCATCATATTAAACTTGTATTTGATGTGTGTGTATGATGCATCTCTGTACAGATCCGTGTAGGTATCCACTCTGGTCCGGCTTTAGCTGGTGTTGTAGGGGAGAAGATGCCCAGATATTGTTTATTTGGAGATTCTGTAAATACAGCATCAAGGATGGAAAGCCATGGAATGCCAGGGAAGATTCATCTCAGTTCAGATGCTTATAGGTAAGTAAACACAGCTTGATGCTAATGTATGTGTATGAAGACATCATGTTGTAGAAGTGAATACTTATTATCTGATGAGAGGAAACCAATAACACAGAGACCACATGGAAAACAACGGAAAACATAACTACCTGAACTAGACACTCTCATATGAAAAAGATTATAAGAAAATAAATTAAGTAAAAAATCTACCTACACCACCTATTTTAAAATTGAGCGTAATCGGAACCACACTGTGACAATTTTTCTGTTAGGCCTTATTTACAATATTTCATGTTTAATTAATCTGTGACGTTTGAATTGTTACAGACATTTGGAAGGCAAAGGATTTCACATCATTGAACGAGGAGAGATCATCGTCAAAGGGAAGGGCTCCATGACAACGTACTTTCTCGAAGGAAACGAGAATGCAACAGAGGACGAGATTTTGGGACGAGGAATTCAGAGGACGTCACGTGATTCAGGTATTACTGATAGCGACGACTCAAGACGGTCGACACCAGAAAAGGCAGACAAAATGAAGTACTCTCCCACGAGATCAGTGAACGGTACACAATATCACTTATTCTGTCTGAAAAGCTATCACAGATAAACACAATATTTCTTTGTTTTCATCATATATAGCTGTTTACTTTACAAGAGTGAATATCAAACACAATGAAGGGAAATTAAATTTTAGCCTAAAAATGAACTAAAATTAAGGAAAAAATATACTTCTATATCTTTGTCTTTCCTAAAAAGCGACAATTGCGTATTTAGTGATCGACATATCTCCTGCGGCTCTACAATTGGCCCTTTAATTGAACACTGGGGAATGGGCACCTGGTGCCTTATTTACATAGTTCTTGTCATAACTTGGGATTTGTGTTCAAAAAATGATGACTCAAAAGCTGATAAGCATATTGGTGCAATATATGCACGGAAACAATCCATATCATGAACATTATAGGTTATTTGTATAGTCCCTTATATCAGCAACAAATTGTAGTATCAACTTATATAATAATAATTGTATGAAGTGATTAATCCACAAAAGGTCAAATCAGTTGTACTACAATACCATTGGCACATTATTGGACTGGGGAGACTTAAAGCTTTGTACAAGATCCCGATTTCCATTAATGTACTTGGCGTAGAAAATAAGGACCAACTACATCAGATCTAGTTATCACACACGGTACACTATAGTGGTTGAGTTCGATGTACAGTAATCGGGATAAGGTTGACTATCTTTCAATAAAAATAAAGTGAACAGAAAGACTTGTAATTGGATGTAAAATAAACGAACCATTGTAAACAAAATTTAATAAATACAAAAAGAGCATTGATATTAGCATGTACAAACTTTTTGATCTTTCGTTGTACAGCCGGTGGTGATAACTACACACACGATAGAGAAGACGTCATTCCGATGTATTATCCAGACAATGAAAACCGAAGACAGGGAGAGGGCGACAGAGTTAAACCTGTATTCACCAGATCAAGTACACCGGACAGTAGACCCGACACGTCTGCCTCATCAGGTATAAAATGACGTCACCATGATAAAAATATAGTGGTGTATTATCATAACTGGGACACTATGATTATGTGAGGGGGGTGACGTTTGGGGAGGATGCTTTCACCAATCATCATGCTATACATATACCCTATCATTGCTTACCGGCTGCATATACTCGCTTGTATAGCTGTATGACCCCAATATAGTCATATGAACCTGGCACGTGACCGTTTGACTATATCTTGCATCCTGACGAACTATAGAAAGATATGACGAATTCGAATCTATCATCCCTGTTTAAGAACGTCTTACTTTACGCTGTAGCATAAACATACATAAAGTGATTTGTTGTCAAATTGCATTGACAATACTACATTTCTAGCCCTGATACACATGCATGAGGCAAAGTTTGTTCGTATGACTTTCTCCGAAAACGCTACGAGTACGTTATTATGTACATTATGGAGGTTATAACGCACAGACTATTCAACTGACGAACATTGAGATTTAGATCTGTCATATCGTCGTCAGAATGACAAATGCCATTATCATATCGGTAGTTACACTGCAACTGACTTCTAGATGGCGGTATGATCAATCAGTTGATAGATTTTGGTAGTTCGGGTGCACGTCTGTGATGAAGTTGGGATCCAGGATTACAGGCACAGGGTCTGATAATATTACTACGGAATTTGTCAATCTAATTAAGATGAAGATTGTCGACGTCGACGACGACAGATCGAAAGCCCAATGTTATTTTAAAGTTGAACAACTTTTGCGGTATAGCTCTTGCGAACCATTGTTAAGACTGAGGTGAAAGTAACGAATAAGAAAATAGTAAATGGCCAGTGTGACATGTCTGCCAAGTTTTGCATGTTGTGGTGTTTTTTTGGCGTTTCGTATTTTCATGGCGGTTAGACAATTTTCCGGAGGAGGGACGTTACCATGGTAACTGTCCAACTGAAAATATACCAAGCTGACAACTTGAAGACAATAGTTCAGCGTTTCCAAACGTTATGAAAACACCCACAACGAACCGCCATAAAAAGACCAATACCTAAACATCCCATGTTATATGTACCATTTGTTAGTGCATGATATTCGCTTAATTTGCATGCATGCATGTACGCCACCAACGTTGTGTATTTGTGCTCGCTTTCCTTCCCCCAGTTGCATCGGGTAGCGGCGGTGGAATCATCATTGGCAATGTTAAGGCCAAGAAAAGAACAGGCAGAAAGTAGTAACACACTTAAAGCTTAGATTGAGGATAATCAATAATAAGGTAAATTCACACAGTCATGTTCATTATCATTTTACTTCACCTGCATGCCGTAAAGAAGTATGATTGTTTTTTCCCTATCATCAACACGCCTTTTCTCTGCCGTAAAGAAGTACATTTTACCCTCGTCTTTCCAATATAATTAGATACTTCACATTTTTATGATACAAATCACACCTTCCATTCTCATGCTAATCTTTGGTCCGTTTTAATTTGCCAATATCAAAGCGTAACTTGATATACAATGTCACTACATCGCCTGCTGCTATAGTAACAAATTCCCCAATATAACTCCGTCAACACCATACAACTGTAAAAGTGAAGTAGTCGGTATTGATTAAGGGAACTTTTCTAAAGCCAAAAAAGGAATTGTTTCTGGTCAGCGCGCATCACTTATATACCCTCGCTTTGGTATCTGTGTGTGTGTTTATCCAGCCTATGCAGTCTGTAGATCCGGGGGGAGGGGGACGACGACACGAAAATACCCCCCCCCCCCTACTTCAATGAAGACAACTGCAGAGCCAATCATGAACAAGCAAATGACATCTGCCCTATATACACACTTGCTTAAAGTACTAAATAAAAAGAACAGTAACTGCCAGAATGAGTAGAATGCGTGACAGGTTTGAGAATTTAAAAAAAAATCGCGTCGTCGCATCACGTCAGACAAAATGTCCTGACCAGAATCAATTCTTTCTTTTTGGCCTGAGGTACAATGATCACGCGTCATAGTAAAATCGGTTTTGGTGCCGAGTAACATTGGCACGTCTTTTAGACCTCAATAAACTTTAATTGCTGCAAAGGACTTGGTGCAGGTGGCCTATCTTAAAACACAATTGAAATGAGTGCTACCTTCATCAAAGTATACACCGAATGTATGAATTATACGACGACAGACAACTTTACCAAACTGGGGAATCCTGTCAGTTAAACCAGCAGCTGGCCATATGAAAAGGATAAATTATAATCAAAATAATAGTTTAATTTCTGAAGTGCTGCGTGTATTTCAACAAAAATGTCCCAAGTGTAAAAATACTAAACTTGGGAGTTTGGTGTTAGGCTGTAACGTAGAACATACCAGCTCGTATACTAATAATCCCGAGGTACCAACTATTTCCGGCAAACAAATGAAGTAATATTGATTTGAGCGAAGGACGCCCCCATACGATACAAATTTGCAAAACCTCGCAACGAGATTTTATGTTCGCACCACCATCCCTTTGACGTTTAAAGTGAATTAATACTTAAGACTCTTTCCTTTTTATTTCAGGAATGCAAGCAAGTGGAAAGAGTAATGGAAACAGCAATAATTCCAAAGCCTGTAGTATTGTATAGTATAATCATATAGATATCAAATCTTTTATCATTATATTTATGTTTTACTACAAATATAACTTATATTTAGATCAATATTTTCAAATATTTACATAAACTACAACTTCCATATATTTCAGGAAGAGTTGTTACCACTTGCATCAATATTTTAGTTATAAATTTGTTTTTGAAAACTTCATTGTTTAGTTCTAAATTTTGTTAAAACTTGCATCAATATTTCAGGTCGAATTTTAGGTTCATCATTTACGTTACTTCTTCTAGACTTGTAGCTGTCATCATGACAATGGAGTTTGTTTTCATTTATCGTGAGTTCTGTCTTAGGCATTCAAGATAAATTTTGAGATTGTGGTTTTGTTACTCTTTGTGTAAACTTTATTCTATGAATGGAAATATAATCCAAATAAAAACACAAGCCCTACCCGTCCAAACCTTAAACTATTTATCAACTGAACTAACTGATAAATGCAAAGTGTTTTAAGTGGCACACGTTGATGTTATATACTATTTTACTCAAGTAAAAATACTTACATAAAATTTCGATTAAACTATTCTAGTGTAATGTTAAAGTCAATGCACGCCTTCTATGACATCACAATGTATCGGATCATTTATAAGTTATATCTTAATACCAGGTTTGAGTTCAGTCAATTACAGGTTATGTGGTTACGTGTATGCTTCAGTACAGTAAGCGAGTGCCTTTTCAATATGCATTAAAAAATTACTTTAAACCTATAAACAACTTGTTCCACTTCAATTAACCATTTATCCAATTCTTAAATCAAAATTAACTAGCACGCCCCCACAGGTGAAACAATTTTAAACGGAATGAGAACTATTTGTAGACTAAGAACTTCGATAAGGCATTTACTCCACTGAAAGACTCGTCGTTGCGGGCGCCCCACTCATTGCTGAGAACCCGGACAACGACAACTAAATCTTTCAATCCAGGCATGTACGCAAACGGTTTATCCCCTGAAGACTTAGTGTTTTGGATTTAAAACAATGAAGAACTTCTGTAGCATTCGTTTCTTCTATATCTATATCTAGACAATAGTGTCCCAGTGTAGAGGCGTTCATAACTATTTATTTTGATGCTGCCGACAAGGCAACGATCTTTTCCTCATCAGTGTAAACAAATACGTTATAATAATAATTAGCAGTAGTGTTGTGGTAAATAATTACAAAAACGGTTTGAATCGTCGACTAGTTTCGCATTTCACTAGGCCTTTTTATATGTCAAGAAGTTGGAATAAGAATTATGACACGCCATAATTTAGAAATAAACTTTATTTTGACGTACAAAAATCTTAAGAACATTTTTCGCATATTGGTTCCATTTTATTTGGCGGATTTACAATTATTGACGACAGTGTACCTACATTAGAGCCACGTCACTTTTGTAAGTTAATGTACTATTAATCCTTGTTTACATAAATCTCACATTATTACCTGTAGTTACACAAATTCTTGCAGGAAAATTGATTCCAGGTTCACACAGATGAGATGGAGAGAGAGAGAGAGAGAGAGAGAGAGAGAGAGAGAGAGAGAGAGAGAGAGAGAGAGAGAGAGAGAGAGAGAGAGAGAGAGACAGAGACAGAGACAGAGACAGAGAGACAGAGACAGAGACAGACAGACAGAGAGACAGAGAGATAGAGAGATAGAGGGGGAGGGGAGGGAGGGAGGGAGAGAGAGATGAAATGATAAATAATGTATTTGTGAAATAAAATTGATTTTCAAAGATATTCCGTTTTCAGCAAAATAGGCTTCAACTAGTCTACTAGAAACCCTGTGAGATTCTACATCGTTCCATTTGATTTGGATCGATGGAATATTATTGCAACATAGTCATGGGACGATTTTTTTGGCGCCAAACAGTCGGAACTGTAGGGATTATCGTGATCCCTCTATGCAAATATTATCCCAATATCATATATTGTACTCAGGGCTAATATATGACACTCCTATAAACTTAAGCTTTCCAGTTTTTCTGGCGTTTTCAAAAAGAATCGTAGTCAGGCAGAATAAGTTCATCATATACACAGAACTTGGCGACAGAACACTTTCCAACATAGCTTGCCTTAATTGGTGGTCCGCATCTTGTAAGAGGAATTATTAAAATGTAACAATATTACTGATTTTTTTGTCGGGTGGGACGATAAAAATAATGTTAGTTATATTTTTTTTAGCCAGATGATCAAATGTAGAAATATTAGTTTTGATTTTTGTCATGACATGTGACTTATGTTGCAGATTATGCAGCTTCAACTGTAGCTGATTCAGTCACAGGATTAGTTTGAGAGGGTGTTGTATAACACTGCAATAACAAACCACGTTCTCCGTTTCTTAATCTAGACAGTCTGGTTTCGTTTCACAGTATGTTTAGAAGTTTGTAGACAAAGTCAACTTTTTCACAAGTATTCTTTTTACAAACAAGGGATGTGAGGCGTTTGTGTCAAATCAGTTGTTGAAACTCAGAGAGATTACATTTCAGTGGGATTAACTTGAAACTAACGTTGTGTGATATATATCTGCACGTTTTGCTTGTACTTCGAATTCGTCCAAAAAAACTAACCCTTCTTCTCAGATAAAATTTAATACAAACATCAGAGTCGCCATACAAAGTTTTTAAAATAGAAGCCAAACTCATCCAAATTAAGTCATTTTAGAATTCAATATGGCGGCAGAATACAGTATGAACGCTAAAGACAATAAGATATAGTCGATTTCCTTGGAAACAAGACGGGGAATACCCACATCTCTTTTATTATTTCACATGGACCTTGCTTAATCTCTCATATGATACAGTTTGGAGAGATAATTTAGTAGAACTTTGATTTTCAAGGAAATTTGTCCCTGAGGCATATTCAGTTTATCAGTCTCTTGGTGTGAAAGTGAAAATAGACTGACACTCATATATATTAACTATGTACATTTTGTTGTACCTCGTGGATGTGATTTCCTGAGATATAGTTAGTATAAAATCGTATGTCAATTCATCCTCATGGGACGCTAATCCCGACTAAGCCGCCTATTTTTCATAATTAAATGCACGTAAATCAATCAGAGGGAATTCTTAGATATACGTCCAGGTCGTTTTAATTAAACATTGGGATTTGTCAAGCTTTGAAGTTAGCGTTAAAGAAAGGGAAAGTATAGCCTGTACCTCAAAGTTAGCTTAGTGCCTTCTACATATGTATGTTAATGATGAACATTTTTAATCTCTCCCTCAGTTGACTGGATTGTGTGTTGAGTCGACCATCTTGCCTTTGGATAGCCAAGGCTTACTTAATGTATAAAATCAGATTAACCAACTTTGAAACTTTCCTGCTTGAAACTTTCACAAATTATTTTTTAGAAAAGCGAAATGAGTTCTGTTTAGAGTCAGTTCTGTGTAAAGTGTTTGCCTGACGACAACGACAGAAAAAAATGCCAAACAACTTACCTCACTCCTTGGGTGACTGATCACAAACAGTTGTACATGTATTAATAGTTATATCATAATATTTTCATGAGACGTCATTTGATTCTACTATTTTTACTTATATTATTGTATTAATTGTTCAATCCTAGCAAAATTTGCTAGTAAGTGTATATGAGGTATCCGCATTAACAGTAATTACACATATTTGCTGTGTCTATTAACTGAACACTCACATCTATATTATACTATTAGTGCCTTTTGAGAGGTGGTTTTCACAGACGTTCAGAAATCATTTACATGTCATGTGTGTTACATTCCTTTAGGGTGACCGAATTTCCTGTTTAGTGGAACCGACCAATCCTATATTTTGTCAAATTAAAATCCTGGCGTGAACGCTAGACGCCAATGCAGAAATGAAAAGTATACGCCCTCTATGGTTAAATTCGGAAAGATGACGTCACTTGATGCCTCTTGTATTCTGTCGGAAAGAGTCGCCCAGAGCTGAAATTAGTTAGTTGGGGGGGGGGGGGGGGTCCGAAGTCCCTGAAACATCAAGGCATCTTCACTGTTAAAAGTTAGAATATAACTTGAAAGCCAGGCTCTGCCATAAATAAACATACATTAATTCTTCTTCAGCTTTTTATTCAGCAGACCATGTTTGAGTACATTTCCATGAGAACAGAAAAGAAGTCACCCTAGCCTGATTATTTATGTCAAACTAGTTTTGGTATTTAGTGCCTCCTGGTAGACATACATTACCAGTCTGAGCCAATAACCCAAAGAAGTTTTTTTTTTTTTGATAACTTATCAAATCTCATCAAAAAGAGCGTAAACTTAGCAACAGTGACAAATACTGATGCTGTATCATATACTGTTCGAACTTGGTACGAGATATCTTAGTAAATAACATTCATGTTTAAGCTTTGAACTTAAAAATGATATACAAAGGTCGATATTGTTGCCGGAAGGGGTTTTAGAAATGTACCTGTCACAGTTTTGGTTTGATATCTTCAAGAAAATGTCGGCCTTTCCAACTACAAAGTACATTTGATGGCGGACCATCAAAGTCAGAACCCCACAGAGGATTATCGATTGTAACTTTTCAAAATGAATTAAATAAAAATGAACAGTGTTACATTTCAGTACTATGGAGAGAATGTGTTTTTTATTATTCATATGTTCTCATGTTTCACGGCTGCAACTCAGAAATGTTGTATCCTTCTAAAGGTAGTTTCAAGATTTAATAATTCAAAGACGAATGTGATACCAAGAAGGATCTGACATATAGGCTAATCTTTACAAAATGATTGGGTATAGAATTTCACAATCAAGTCTTCATTTCTACACTGTCAGTTGCATTATTATTAGATTTCAACAAATGAACACACATTTCTGTAGGCCTGCTCTTATCGATTCTGTGTTTATACTAGTCTTAAGATGATGTGACGTCACAAATTATGATGATATTTATACATTAATACAGGAAGTTAAGAATAAAACAGGTTTTTGACGCTGGTAGAATAGTTATATAGAGAACATCGAGTGATCCCAAAATTTCATTCGCGGATGTCACACAAAAATGGCAGTGGTAGAGAAGCATTTCTATTGCACATAAGGGTATAGTGGCCTGATATATTATGTATAATAGAAACTTGAATCTAGTATGTGTGCCATAGACTGTAATGAGATGCCACAATGGTTATTTGTAGTATCCGTAATATACAGTGTTCCAGACACTCAGTACATGTACGCATTGATCTCGAAGATACTGAAGAGAAACATGATTAACTTATTTTGCAATTCAAGTAATCTTTAATACTATCAAACCTGTTAGGGAACTTTACATCGTTTTACTAACAAAAGCAACACAAATGAAACATTGATTGTGAAACAACCGAGTATGATAGGGTACTGAATTTGAAGTTTATAACAGGTACTCTGAAATTGCACAGGTAAGGTGATATCTAGAAATCTCGATCCGATCTTAGAATAACTGTATCAAGGCCAACTGGTTCTATTTGTTTTGACAAAATCCTACTTCCATGTAAAAGGAGATCTGGTTTGAATGACTTGGCTATTACAAACTGTCCACACTAGAAGTCAAAGTGGCTGTTGAATTTGAATTTGTTGAAATCCCATCCATATCTTTAACAGGTGAACAGCAAAATGAATGATGGTTTAGTTAGGATATGTAGTCTTTGATCGATCATTACAATCTAAACTGGAAACAAACAAACAAACAAACAAACAAACAAACAAACAAACAAACAAACAAACAAACAAACAAACAGACAGACAGACAGACAGACAGACAGACAGACAGACAGACAGACAGACAGACAGACAGACAGACAAACAAATAAACAAACAATGAATGAACGAACTAACGAACGGACGGACGAATAAACGAACAAATACACAAAAGCAACTCCACACTCTGTATGGTCTTTATTATTGCTTGGTGTTCAACAAGCAATATATACACACATGCATACACTTACATACGTACGTACGTACATACATACATACATACATACATACATACATACATACATACATACATACATACATACATACATACATACATACATACATACACACACACACACATACACACACATACATACATACATACATACATACATACATACATACATACATCCATACATACATACATACATACATACATACATACATACATACATACATACATACATACATACATACATACATACATACATACATAATATATATATAGTGTGTGTGTGTGTGTGTTTGTTTGTTTGTGTACAACTAAGTTTGAAGCTACAGTGAGCAGATTTGTGATAAGAAATTTTAAGTTTAATGATGTCTGATGTCAAAAGATGCAGACTGGTCGATTTCGGGGGGGGGGGAGAATATAGATTATATAAAAGGATCGTAAACATGATTTTAAACCATGTACAAAAATCATAGCAACCATGACCACCTCCGTGACAACACCTTAATTTGGCAATGTTTGAACAGAACAAGTATAGTTATGGATAAACCCGATTTCTGAAATTCTAGCTATATAGTGTAATGACCCTGTCAATCGTGAATACGAAGGGATATAGCAACGTACGAGTATATTACGTCAATTGTGATAACGGAGACAGGACGGTGGCTCCAATACGACGTGGGAGAGTGTAAGTGACAGAGACCGAGGTCTAACTCAGTGATTATCTCAGGTGTTATAAATCAGAAAGTATTTATTCATACGTATTTCTGTCACATTTTGCTAAATGAAAGAATAGAACACATTAGATTCTAATATCAGTTTTATCAAAGAATTATTAGTGAATAATTCATGTATTTTACATTAGAATTCAATATTAATATACAGATTTGTTCCAATTAATTTCATATTCCAAACGTAATTGAGCTAGTCATGTGACCTTCCTTCCACGGGATATGTTAAATGTAATTGATAGACCCCTTCCCAACCCCCATGTCCCACCCACCCAAGTACAAATATTGTAGGCTATGGAACGGAGACCTAAAAGTTGCACACATTAGTATTGTATTTGACGGAGTAACCAAAGTGAAGAACTATAGATAACCAGTTTCGTTTCAAAGCCATAACTGTTCTCTATGTCAAAATCGTATATGCATTATTACGTGAGTAATGATGTTCCCATGACAACATTCTAGACAATGCATACAGTGTCATTATACCAACACACCTTGTTATGTGAATATATCAATTTAATGTGTACGTATTTAAGAAAACTGGCAAATATTTTTGACATACTCAGTCTTACGTGTAGTTGACATTTACAAAAATCTGGCAGTTCAGTATAGAAATTTACAATCCGAATTGTTTTATTAGAATTTATGTCAATGTTATAAAATCACTCCATTTTCTTTAAGAAAAGTTGTGTAGATAATCGCGGCAATATGTTGATGCTTGTTTCGTACTCTTGAATGCGTCATAATGGTTCCACCCATTACGACTGTTTGCCTCACCAAGCGCTGGTCTTGAAACCTTTCGATCGTGTTTGCTTAACTGTTCCTCTGTAAGCCTGTCGGACCTGTCAATAAAGAATATTTCGTATGTAATAATTACAATTGAACTTGCCCATAGGTCTTGAATTAGCCAACCCTGGCGCCACTCTGCTCTGCTCTGCTCTGCTCTGCTCTGCTCTACCCTACTCTACTCTACTCTACTCTACTCTACTCTACTCTACTCTACTCTACTCTACTCTACGATACCCTACCCTACACTGCAATCTTCTCTACTCTATTCTACTCACTCTATACTACTCTATTCTACCCTACCCCACCCTACATACCCTACTCCACGCCACCTCGGCACACCCCACCCCACCCACTCTACTCTACTCTACTCTACTCTACTCTACTCTGCTCTGCTCTGCTCTGCTCTGCTCTGCTCTGCTCTGATCTACTCTACTCTACTCTACTCTACTCTACTCTACTCTACTCTATTTTACTCCACTCTATTGCAACAACAAGGCTTAAGAATAGAGGAACCATAGCATACGGATTACTATCCAGACTAGTCTGGAACTAGTCTAGAGTAAAATGTACAGATCTCGTAAGTACAGGATGAAGTCAGTTCCGAGTAAATGGAACTTCCTCATCACTAGTCATGGTTCATCAAATGCTAAAATTATAGAAGATTGAACCCAATTGTGTAATGTCATAACATTATCGAACGAAGAGTGAGGGCAGCAACACACACACATCCACAGAATTTCTACCGATTTCTAATTTCCTCTCTTATTCAATTGCACTTTTTATTCACATGTTCGTGTTATAACCTTTCCCAAATAACACGTCTACATATTCAGGAAATTGCACCATTTTCAATGTGTCCAAATGTAAATTTACTATTCCTCATGACGTCATCACCATCGGCTTATTGTTAATCCTATGCAGTCTTAAACAATCATGTATTACGTATTTCAAAGTTTGAAGTTCAAATATCTACATGGCCAAGTTGTTGTCCGTATGTCTAACATTGTTTTAGAAAAGCCAACTACGATAACACTGGAGTGATAGCACGTTCGAACTTCAATGTATTCGTATGAATTAGGACCTTTTTTTTCTGAAATAAATTGTTAGAAAATATTTAATAAACTTACATCATCTAAGCAGTCAAGAAAATCATAGATGTTTGCAATCATTTGATTAGCTTCTTCGTCTAGTCTTCGTGTGAGTGTTAATGATTCCATGACGTCATCAGCATTTCTCTTTTTTCTCCACGCACTTGTTTGAAAACTGAAAAAAACAAGATTGTATAGCTTGTAGATACGACTTTTCTGTCGGCATTCTAAGATCCCTTTTTATCGAGAAAGTATAAATAATTGATTGGCTATGGTATTTATCGCATTTCCCATTTGAAATATATCTACGCTGATGTGCTGTAGACGACCTCCAACATTAAGGAAGTTGTGGATTTTCTAACAATTTACATGAGCATTTCATAAAGAAAATATATATATTTTAAAATAAGACAATTTGATTCAAAATGATGGCTCAGCTGTAAGGTTACATTTAATTATTCATAATAGACACTTTCCTGTAAATATGAAGGTGGACGCAACTTGTTCGATCTTTAGATATTTACGAAGAACTCTGCTCATGTTTTCAGATTACTGGGTTTAAAAACCGTTTAATTATGTATACATCGTGTGGAATTCGATCTCTATAGCACGTTTATTCTTCGAGTGGCTTGGTAACAATACATGCTAACGGAGTAACGAGGTCACATCGATGTAAGGTGGTTGTCCAAACTCGATGTGAAATTCGTATTGCTTACCATTACAAAATATTAATCATTAACAATTAGTCTTTGATTAACATTAGCTCTTGTGAAATTGTTGTTTGTTTTTATTTAAGATTTCCTATTTTATTTATTTGTTTATTTATCTATGCAAGCCTCGTTGACTAAATACCGAACAAACAACCCTGTCACGTGAATAAGTCGTAAGTCACCGAAATATATAGGTTCATATATATAATCGAAATATTGTTGTTATAAGAAAGTTTAACTTCTTAATAAAGCGACGTAGATTTTAAAATCTAATGCTAGTGCAGAGTGAAGATGTACATGTTGAATGAATAAATCGAGAGTAGATGACGTGTGGAGAGTAAGAATTAATTCACTAGAGGTTTTAGAAATTAACACTACGATAGATACATTCACAGAAATACATCAGGATGAAGAATGTTTATTTTTAAGATTAAAACAAATAAATATAGATATGAAAATTACAAATTATGCTCCAATTTATTAGGATAACATTTCAAGACTATAACGGTGATAATATTTAGCTATTATTAAACAGAAAACGATAAATATCACGTAAGAAATCTTGATCGATTTGCAGGGTTGGTGGCTGCATTTCGTTGGTGGCTGCATTTCACGATCATGATTTACTTACGATTGAAAGGTTTTACACAACCGATATGTAAATGACAAGATGTATTTATCAATATGGTAGAATAAATTTCGTAAAAACTACATCTCCATTGCTTCTTAAGATGGAGTAACAAGAATTTAAAACATTCTCCAACTTTTGAAGACGACGAAATGATTTGGTTATAGTAGAAAAAAATCGGCAAAAGTTTAAAAAAACAAACCGTGCAAGATATCTCCATGGAAATAAATAGAAAAGAATAAAATGTTGATTTTTTAGGTCTATATAAATAATAAAAAATTCAACACAAGGACCCTGTACACAAAGTTTTTCTCAAAGATGTTAAAACATATAAGACCAAGTCACCATTGCATCTATCGAGTGGAAACTAGAAGAAGACAGTTTTATCAAATATGAATGAGAACACGGATTATAAGAAGACATCGTGATATCTACAACATTAATTTATGAGTTTCGTAGTTTAAGTATTTATCGTTGAAGTTTGAAAACAGGATCTTTAGTTTCATATTATTTGATTGAAAGAAATATTCATTTTTTCATGACTTGCCTCTTGGAATGAAGTACATTACAATTTGATTTCACCTACATTCGTAACTAGCGGAATTCTTTTATCTTTTTTTTGAATTAATTGTACCAATATTTGATAAATAAGTAAAATATTGTCGATACTGTATTGTCCAAGTGGTAGTTCGTAGACTCTTTCCTAAGAGTCAGTTTTTTTGACGTATGATAGATATTTGTTTTTAATAATTATGATAGTACTTGATAACTCCCGGACATGTAAACATTTCTATATTTTCGTGCTTTTATCAAGGAGTGGAGTAATCATGCCTGAGTATGAAATTTCATAATTTTTAAAGTTTGCAAAATTTTCAAAATTAATCGCGATTTCCCTGTCTAAATCTGGAAATAAGTAAAATAACTTTTTTTGTGATGTAGATCGCGAGTCTCATATAAGATAATAATGTAAATGCGCTATAAATATGCAAAAGATTCATACACAGTGAAGTGGGGTAGTTCTTCCAGTACGATCCTTTGTTCTCGCCCCAAGTCCAGTGAGACCGAACCTCGTTGGTTCAGTGTTAATCCATGAGGAAACAAAAGTGCCAAGGGAAAATCTGCGTTGATCTGTGGTCAAACTGAACGACACTCTTCTTACTTCCAGCATGGCAAACTTAAACAACCCCAGACTGGTCTAGAACCCCAACCGAAATGACAAGCTTGTATAATTTATGCTTTAACCACTCGGACTAAAATATAATAATTGCAGTCATTGAAATGTTGACAATTATTCTTTTAATATTCAGGAACGAAGTGATGAAAATCCACATATTTCCGACTTCTCTATTTTTCAAATGTGTCTTACCCGCTAGATAAAACACAGAAAAGGATCAACAATTTTAAAATAACTATAGAGAAATACATTAACATTAAACAAACATTGCAAGACTGTCCAGAATGTCGTCTGCCACGACAGACGGCTCACTCACATTGCTACATTTTATCGACAAAAATCTGTGTAATATTTTGTTACATTTTGTCGTCTGGTGCAACAAACATTTAAGTACAATTTTTACAGTTTAATCATTTTTAAGGATGTAAAACTCCGAAAGGTAGCACACACAAAGAAAATGTAGCAATGCTGATAAGAATTTTGTTGATCCAGACGATAAAATGTAGCAATGTTTAAAAAGATTTCTGTCGACTTCCGTTTTCTACTGTAAGACCTGTAATCGTTTATGAGTCATAACATACCCTCCAAATACACACTGGGACAGAATAGATTATGGAATATGTGAATCTATAGAGAATATTTAAACTGTAATCTCACCCAGGTCCGGCACCACGTTTTTCTGGGAGGATAGTTGAAGCTTTCTCTCTTGCAATTTCGGTACTTTTAGGATCAAGTTGTGAGAGCGTTCCAAGAAATTGAGTAACAGTTTCTAAAACTCCAGCTGCATCCTCGTACAATTCAACAACTTGGTTTACTCTATTCTCAACCTCGTTCGCGGAGTGATCGATTGGTTTAGCTGTGACTGCTACTATCATGAGTAGGAGACATGTGTAGACTTTTTGTTCCATCTCCATTCAAGCACTCCAAAACACCTGTTGTGTAGAATAAACATCAAATTGAATGTATAGTCGAGGTTCAAAATAAAGTCAATGCTCAAATTGTCAAGGTAATGTTAATATAATCAATATAATCATATCGGGACAGAAACGAAAAATTGCTGTAATTGCCGTTGAGCAAACAACAAAAGTTAAGATTACACAAACAATTATAAGGCCAAAAGAAAAATACAGCTAAAATGATAATAACAGCACTTAGAGTTTATTAGATCATAAACAGTGGAGGGAGACACACGGTTTGTAACTGTGGCCCCTTTCAGCTAAGTTTTCTGTACAAAATGCACATATTCGATACACGCCAAGACTTATTTATGGGCAAGTCTGTGTCATTACAACGTGTTAGAGATGATTTGGGGGTTTTTTCCCCTTCTTTAATTGTAGAAGTTTTGGATGTGTAACAAATCCAAAGGAACGGTGAAAAATGCCCAGATAATATTTGCATTCAGAATATTATCACATGTATTTGCAGTGTTAGACTAGATTAGTTGGCAGACAACTATTTTTCGACCGCTTTTCCATTTATTTGTGTAATATAATCATACTCTCTTTACTGACTTGTATTATTTTTTATCTGAGAATAAAGTCATATTATTCGGCATACGTAAAGGGCTTAGTAATGACTGTCATTTTTCGAATCTGGTAACTACAAATTATGCTATCATGTCATTTGTACATCATATCTAACTATTTGGTATGACATACAGTTTCTAGGCACATTTCAATATATGTTACTAGTTTTGTAACATAAGTAGAAGACTTCAATTTGAAATACAAGTAACAATAAAAAACACACCTTAAACTTACAGACCCTTTAAGATTAATAAAACACCTCAAACTTACAGACCCTTAAGATTAATTAAACACCGTAAACTTACAGACCCTTTAAGATTAATAAAACACCGTAAACTTACAGACCCTTTAAGATTAATGAAACACCTTAAACTTACAGACCCTTTAAGATTAATAAAACACCTTAAACTTACAGACCATTTTTAGATTAATAAAACACCGTAAACTTACAGACCCTTTAAGATTAATAAAACACCTTAAACTTTCAGACCATTTTTAGATTAATAAAACACCGTAAACTTACAGACCCTTTAAGATTAATAAAACACCTTAAACTTACAGACCCTTTAAGATTAATAAAACACCTTAAACTTACAGACCCTTTTTAGATTAATAAAACACCTTAAACTTACAGACCCTTTAAGATTAATAAAACACCTTAAACTTACAGACCCTTTAAGATTAATAAAACACCTTAAACTTACAGACTTACAGAAAAATGTATTAACTTAAAGACATGTAATTGTTTAATCGAAATGGGAGAATTTAGATTTAGTCTTTTATCTAAGAAACTAGCGGTCATTAACATCAATGGCAGCTTAAGAATATACAATGATTGGGTTAAATTAATATCATGCGGTGTGTGAGTGTGAGTGTGAGTGTGAGTGTGTGTGTGTGTGTGTGTGTGTGTGTGTGTGTGTAGCACTCATAATGAGTGAATGTCGTTAATAAAATGCAATGATATTCGAGAAAAAATAATAAAATCGCGAAAATTGTTAAGCCTTGCAAGAAATAGTGGATGCGAAAAGTGACATCAACTTAAAAAGATGATATAAAACTGTTCTTCAAATCTGTAATGGTTGTACATCTGATGAGAAGAAACTAATAACACAGAGACCATTTGGAAAACAATGCAAAACCTGAACTAGACACTCACACATGAACAAAAAAATAGATAATAAAATAAAAAAATCTACCCACCCCACCTATTCTAAAATTGAGCGTAATCGGAACCATACAATTTGTTTCATTAGGCTTAAGAGACAAGCTGATTCTGTGTATGAAAAACGACTTTAAAAAAATGTTAGGACGTGAATCTAAAGGGTTTGAAAGTGTTGCACTGAACAAGCATACATTACATATTATATATACTTATACAGAATTAAGTCTTGAGTAGTAGTTGTGTGGATGCCTCAAAACAGCGATTTGGATTATTCACAAAACAGGAACTGTATTTCCCAGTAGTTTTCTTTTATCCAAATAATATTTCAGGACTATCAGTAAGATTTTTTTCTATAGTCTTTTACATGGACGAAAGCATCAATAGTCTTAAACTGTTTAACTAACAACTAAAAAAAAGGACATTTTGCTAGAATGCCGGAATGACTATTTTCGAAGCTTTAAAACGCTAGACACGGTAGATGTTGCAATGTATACCCGTAGTATCGTTTGGGAAGAGAAAGAAAATTGCATTGATTAAAACTGATACTGCCTACATCGAAGAATGACAATCTTTAACTACAGGTATAATATATGAATTTAGTCAATGCATACATGTAACAAGACTGATTCCACTTACTTTGTTATTACGACAGCCTTTGTCTCTCTCTGTGTCGCCTTGCTCGGATAGTGTGAGCGTATGCTTTTTCACTCAATAAAACTTGCCACTATATACAACGTGGGGAATATGAGAATGGGATCAAACGGTGATATCCACTGATCTTAAATAGAGCCCGGGGCAAACAAAAGTATTTGTATTAATATTGAAATAGAAATATCGGGGTTACAGATAAGAAGCCAATGACACATTCTCCACAAATATGTTTTGCATTACTTCAATATTGACAAGAACTAGTACTTTAGCAAAGGTAGCTTACCTGGGTGATATCGTCACCACAGCTGTTTCCGGCCACACGACTCGCCCGACAATCCGACTCGAGATGGTACCACGTGGAAGCTGCCACTGTATTCGACGTTTCACCTGCAAAATCCGTATCTAAGACAGTCTGAAGACACTCGAGCTTAATTTATTGAGCTATTAATTACTGGATAGAAACGTTCTCATGAGACCAGTGTTAGTACTATCAATATTTGCACCTAAAGAGGGATATTTTAGAAATTTGCATATTATTTTCAGTCTTTACATGATGTGTGCGGAATGAATCAATCTTACATAATGTCAAGGTTACCATGCCAACGCACATACCCGCATCAGTCATCTAGCAGTTTTAAAGTAGATGTTTGATTTGAAAAACGCCTTCTTCTGTTTATTCTTGAAGTTCTTCAAAATACAACTAAACGCTTTTGTTACATTTAAGCCAATAAAAGCACGTAGCAAAAACTTTTTTTTTAAAGTCTCCGTTTGCCGAATGATCAGATAATATGAGCAAAAACAGTAACAAGATCATAAAATTTGGTGTTTAGTCCCATATGAGCCAAAAAACATTTGTTCATTTTTACTTACTTCGCATTGAACGAAACCCCCGTGTCTGCGACTAATTTGCATAACTAATTTGCATAAGTAAACGTACAATAATCCTAATAGTTACAAATCGTGGGATGTCTACGAGACGGGATTGGAGTCATTTGTCCATAGCACCAAACCGTTCCCGTCTCAGCTTACGCCTGTACTCATTAATAAATTCTATGAGAACTTTAGAACGTATATTTTTCTCACTAATGCCTTGCACAATGTGGCAACAAGGGTTACGTCATTATACTTTACCAAAAGGCAGCGTAAAGTTATATGCTTGTAACGCCCACCATCAAAGTTAGCGGCGCCGTCAACTGTTTTCAGGAACATTTTTTTCCAGCAATTGACGCCATGCCATTGTATTAAGCTCCACTGCGTCTACAGGTGCACTATTGTAACAAAGTTTTATTAAAATTACAAAGTTACCTCTGTGGTAGGAACATTTTTGAAATGCAGATACAAAAGCCTTAACCAAAATCAAATTGATGATATATGCGTAACAACCACGTAGCCAGGTCTTATATATTATTAAATTACAATCATGTAAAACAAACCCAATCCGTCAATATAATAAAGGGCTGGTGCATATAAACGCGTTTGTAATTAGAGTACTATTTACACGTAATGATAGATTCGACCACTACACGGCAACACATGAGCAAAGAAAGCTTAAGGCTCAAAGCAAGGACGATCCCTTGGACAAAATTAATACTGCCGAATCCTCATATGTTTCCGCTGAGAGTCTAGTCAAGTTATCCACGTCACGTGGGACTAACTTTGACGCAGCAAAGATTATAACGCATATTGTATTCTGTTAGGAAGTTATTGATAATTTAGAATTGTATATTCCTAATTCTTAAAGAACCTGGGTTATGTTTTGAAAATAAAATATACATGATTTCATTAGTTTATATATTTTTTATCCATTATTCATTCATTCATGTGTATGTATGTATGTATGTATGTATGTATGTATGTATGTATGTATGTATGTATGTATGTATGTATGTATGTATGTATGTATGTATGTATGTATGTATGCATGCATGCATGTATGTATGTATATGTGTGTGGGGGGGGGGGTAAGTAGGTAGGTACTAGGTAGATGGATGGATGGATGGGTGGGTGGGTGGATGGATGGCTAGATGGTGGGTGGATGAGTAAGTAGGTAGTTTTGCTAAACGTTATCCCGTTCCTGTTTGGCCGGAAAACATCTGTTGTGATAGGTAGGACTGTATTAAATGAATCGTTGTCAATAGTATTCTATTCACTTGGTACATGTAATCATAACTCTATTGTAAGCGGTACAACACATGGACGAACTATGCCGTCACATACACATGTTATAACACAGGAAAATGGCACACAGTTGCAGGAACAATAGATAGTCGAAGGACTTTCCAGAATGTCTTTGTTAACATTTGGATACATAAGAAACACGTGTGCATGTATTAATAAGTATTACTCAAAAGTACTTGACTTATAACTATTATGAACATAACATTGTTTGAACAGTAACGTCAATGTTACATTTCAGGTTACAAATTAAAATATTATTTGTTTATCTATTCATTTCTTTATCGCATCTTTATCGCATCTTTATCGCATCTTTATCGCATCTGCTTGGATCAGGTGTGTATTAAGAGTGCTGGACATAGTACAGAACTTGACTGAGACGGAACTGAAATGAAAGTTGAAGACAAATATCCCCGTTGGCGAAGAACTGATACATACCATCCACGTAATATAGCTGTGACATTCAATACTAAACTACACTATAGAGCCTTTGGGATTAGAACATTCATTTTCAAAAACATCACATAACTGAAAGAATATAATCTGATTAGTTTCATAAGTCTCGAAGCAGTCGTTTGATTCTTATAGTTATGACGTAGACACAGAATACCATGCATTTTGATTTGACTACAAAACATACGGGTTTTTTTGCGATGAGAGGTACGATAAAATTAAGTATTAAAACCAGACAGTGACCAGTGTTCTGATTTTTTAGTAGATTTGGGAAAAAAATTATATTTCATGTCTTCGATATTTGATAAATGGTTATTTCAACCTAAATGGACGAATTTTTGTAACCTAACCTTTATTACTATTTAAGATGATAGGAATACTTATTAGATGTAATAGTCGCTTCATTTTTGACAATGTACTAAATTGCCCTCTTTGATATTGTACTAGAAATAGAATTCGTGTCATGTGTAGGGCTTGGGAACAAAGTGATGTGAAGATGTAGGAGCTCCTTGTCCTTCGAACAGATAGCTCACAGATACGTGAAGCGCATGCGTTAAGTACAGACGACTATAACCCCTTCCACTCCGGTTCCAATTATTCATATCATTCTATAACACAACTATACACATCAGAATTTCCTTCAACCCCCCACCCCACCCCGTTAAACTCAAGATAAACATATACCTTTAAATTTAGATTAAATTTCCATGGTGATGCTAAGTATGCATTGTATAAAGAGATACCTTATACCAAAATCGACCTTGCCCTTCAATTTTTTTTATGGATGTGTAATGTAACAACCAAAGAAATGTTGTTAACCCATAGGCTAGCAGAAAACTGATTTGACGTGTATTTCCAAGATGAATTAACGCCCAGATGACGAACATAGTGACCATGTGACCATCCATGAATTTCAACAAAGATATAGTAACTTGCATTACAACCACTGATTTTCATATTGAAGTGACATATTCAAACTTACGAAATTGAAGATGAATATATAATCATATATTCCCATTTGTCATAACCCGGAATATCATCACACGCATTAGTTTTATTTGAAATCCAAGCGATTTTACTGAAGCCAACGATACCAAACATTGATGGCAAAACAGGAAAAGATAACAATGATCAAAAACCTGCTGCCTACACATATACATCTCTACATGTGTTGGCGAAAAACTTGATTGTATTTTGTTCAAGCAAGGACAATAGTAAAGCAAATCTACCAACGTCTTAGCTAAAACGTGGGTGAGACTTTGTGTGTTTATATGTGCATACGTGTCTGTGTATGCATGTATGTCTATGTCTGCGTGTGTGTATATGTATGTATGTATGTATGTATGTATGTATGTATGTATGTATGTATGTATGTGTGTATGTATGTATGTATGTATGTATGTATGTATGTATGTATAACATGTATGTATGTGTGTATGTGTGTATGTATGTATGTATGTATGTATGTATGTATATGTCTGTATGACACGTTTTTCTTGTTGATTACAATTATTTTATTCACAACCCAATTGACAAACACATAGATACACAATGAATTAATCATTCTGCTTAAATGCCAATTGGTTACCATGACGAACGGTTGTTATAAATTTCACGATACAGTTTCCAATTATCTCCACTGAAGGCAAAGTACGTGTGTAATCAGATCCCTAAGCAACTAACGTTCGACTAACTAACCTTGAATTACACGTATTTGTTAGAGTGCAGACCAAAACAGAGTTCAGATACGTCAAGCGGTCACAGAAAAAAACAATCGGCATAATAGTTTTGATTGAAAGGACTTTGTAAGAAATATCAACACTTTGTGTGCGTTGTGATTGCAGACGAATTGTTACCTAAGTGCTACGCGGCGACACATTTTGATCTTCAACAGTCGTTGCTTCGTGGCCATGATATTTCGGGTAAGATTTGCATTTGACATTTATAGTCAAAACAATAAAATAACGACTGCCATTACACGTATCCGCCATTAGCTAAGACAACAAGGGCTTGCTGATTCATACACTTTTAATGCTGAGAACCCCAACAGATGATCATATTGAAACCACATGGATCGTTATTTTCAGTTGTCTCGCAAATGACGACGTACCCAGTCAAGTGTGCTGCTGCACATGGAAGTAAAAGCTAAAATATATTTTGTAATAGTCGGAATTAGCTTATGCCAACATAGCCTTAATCTAGTCATTGTGTAGGTCTTAATAAAACAACACTTGGCCTTCCTATCAAAATTTGTCAAACGTCTGTACTGTGTTAACAAGGTTTATTAATGAAAGCTACACGGCAATCATTCATCACATTTTTTTTTGTTTAAAGACCATTTGAGCTCTTCAAAGCTATGAGGAATGAGATCTTATTTGGTTTATGGATTTATATGATAACAGCTGACAAAGATAAATGGTTAATCCATGCATGCATGTATCAATGAAGTGAAGACTAACCATTTGTGAGCGTTGGTGGCACGCATGCATGCACGCACGCGCGCGCACACACACACATACACATACACACACACACACATACACACGTACATCAAGTCACACACGTACACTCATACACACACTTAAGAATGTAGACGGGTACATAGCACATATGTAGCACGTCTTAGATGTGCTACATCCGAGTGGGGCAAATGAAAAAGGGAAATACGTAAATAAAGTGAAGAATGTTCTTTTGTTTTTTAGATAACGTCAATCAAAAGCACAAACCAGCAAACATGTATGGCAGAGTATTTTCATTTTGTACATGTGAATGTGTAATTGTTTTGTGATCTTAGCAAACATAAAATGGAATAATGATGACAGTGTTTTGATATCTAAAAATGGACCTACATATGGTTCATCTTACCTTTTTTGTCATTTTCTTGTTTTGCAAAACCAGAAAGGTTTTAATGATGGGCGCTAATATCGACTAATTATATATACCCACTCATATCGCATGCATGCATATGTACGTAAGCACGCACGCACGCACGCACACACACACGCACACACACACATACATACATACATACATACATACATACATACATACATACATACATACATACATACATACATACATACACATATGCCTACATACCTACCTACCTACCTACCTACACACACACACACACACCCACACATACATACATACATACATACATACATACATACATACATACATACAGACATACACACACACACATACACACACATATATACATACACACACATACATACATACATACATACACACACACACATACATACATACATACATACATACATACATACATACATACATACATACATACATACATACATACATACACACACACACACACACACACACACACACACATACATACATACATACATACATACATACATACATACATACATACATATACATACATACATACATACATACATACATACATACATACATACATACATACATACATACATTATACATAGATTACTAATATAATTGAAGACTAAAAATTGTCCGATGTTGCAATATTCATACAGGAAATAAAAGTAAAGTAGAATAATATGCAATACTTGTTACGTGGTAGCGTTAGGGTTGCTGCTTACAGGAAACCTTGAACACCTCTCACAACAATGTGATATCAGTTTGAATAATTAATCATTTAGACACGTTCATGAAATCTTAATGCATTTATTACTATTATTCATCAGGGAGGAACACTATTAGTCTGGTGTTGATAGCTGAAACACTCCAAGTTCACTATGTATAATGTATTACACAACAACCGAGGTCGTGATGCAGGTATTTACATGTAGTGCGATATTATGCCGAGTTTACTCTGGCCTGTGAGAACGTAGGAATTACTTGATAGTTCGTACGTAGTGTTTAGGGATTATCCAGGAACAAGGCGATGTTGTAAAGGTGATTAAGTTATTATTAAACAAGACCTTCGAAAGTCACCGAGATTACAAAGGTCACTTGTTGGAAAGTACATTCTTAATTATTTATATGAAATTGTCAAAACTTGTAAGTCATAGTATAAACGAAAGTAAACTGTAAATACCAATCAGTGATCTGTTAATTCACAGTGTAATCGTGATCGTAAATACAGTTAAGGATAAGCACTCCTTTGTCACCTAATGCTTTTAGAAATTCTTCTTGTCAATGTCCCCCTCACCCTCGTCGTTGTTGTCGTTGTCGTTGTCATCATCACTGTTGTTGTTGTTGTTGTTGTTGTTGTTGTTGTTGTGTCCATTTACTATCACAGAAGACTACAACGTCACACATCATTGTCCAAATAAGTGTCATCTATGTTCAGGGAAGACATTTTTCAGGAAACTAACAAGATACATTTTCTAACCGAACCTCTATGGATACGGAATAAAAACGCAAAGGTAGTCAATAACTTCGTCTCTGCAGTTTCCCGCTATTTTATGCAGACGAAATCAACACCTGGGTTATAGATTTGAAACACAAGCAGTTACTGAATGTGAAATACAAATAACCGTCTTTTCGATTGACATATATTACGTAAGCCTTGAAGTACACGCGTGAGAGAATCACGTCATGTGGACCATACACCTACATAGTACATGTACCTCGATTTCACAGGTGAAATACGTCATGTCTCTTTGGATAGACGAACAAGAGATTATACACCTAAAAAGGTAAATAATCCTAAATGTCAGCCCAATATTTCTCATTTTTTTGTTAATCTTGTCAGTTATTATAGCAGGACTGACCCGGTAACGTTATGTGGTTAATATTTGATAACTAAAAACCTTTACACCTTCAATTGCCTTTCTTCTCCAGGAGTCATGACGACACAGGTGTTTGTGCCATATATACGAACTTTTAATCTTCTGTTTTTTTCAAGACATGTAGGTTACATTACTGGGATCTGCAAAGATACACTCTTTGTCATAAAAAGCTTAGCATTTGGGTGTTTGAGGCACCCACAATCCTTGTTTGAGACACACACAATCCTGGTCATAAGAGCTTAGCATTTGCCGTTTTGTGCAACAATTTACTCTAAACAAAGTCGTTTACATACACCACACACACACACACACACACCGGGCGATCCCTATAGCACTACTACTACTACTACTACTACTACTACACTACAGTTGTGCTGAAGAACGATAATCGATGTGAATTAAAACATTAACCCCCAAAAACATAGTTATAAACCCAGCTTTGTGAGAAAGAAATAGCCTATTTCTGAACTATATCCTTTTCAGTGCACTGAAAAGGATATAGTTCAGAAATAGGCTATTTAGACATTTAGTTAAATTGTGATTCCAACTATTGTGGGTTTTTATCATCAACAAATAACCGTCCTTAGAATTCCTTCTCGGATATGACGTCAGGTATCCAGGATACACAATTATGTGTGCATGACCTTTGGGTCATGTAATTCTACTTTAGATATCTGTATGTACATTTGCTTGTATTTACATGTACTTGCTCAGTTTGATTGCAATGATTGACCTGAACAGATTTATAGCTCTCATACAGCGATCAGTAATTGGTGCAGATCATCCACGTTATATGGACTAATTTCCCATAGTGACATACATTTTCATAAATTTGCATGCATCGGGTACAACTATTTTTGAATTGCCATAGGGCACGAATATTAGTGCTAGCACAGTCCCTATATACCATGTTAAGTAATCTGATGTAGATCTGAGTTTGGTCGCATATACATTGAATGCTGGAGATCGACGGAACGATATTTATTTAATGCATTAGTAAAAGCACATTGCCTAGCTATAAAAACGGACACTTTAAGTGTTTAACCCGAAGACTAAAAAAAACAATAAAGACTAATAACCTAAAACTTAGTTTGATGTTGTAGCCGATTCAAAGACCATGCAAAGGGGAAAATCAATGGTGCAAAGTGCCAGCATAGACTTGTAGAAGCAAGTAGTTCAACTACGTAAAGATCTAAAGCTGTTCAAATGTCATCTCGACGACACTGGTTTCAACATTTGGTGGTGAGTAACAGCTATCACTAACCAGTCGTCCTTATGGGCAGGAGTAACCTATGTCTTTCATTAACCTCTCTACATTGTGATTGCAGAGATGTCAAAATAGAATCAAGTTCCTTTCGGTGATATTTTCATCACAGTCAGAGTTGTAATGCCTGAAGGAAGCTATTGGCAACACATTGTCCGTTTATTTATGTATTCCTTTATTACATGCTGAACTCTCTTATGTCCTTCAATGAAATTCATAACATTGTTCATAAAAGGAGTGTAAGGTCATATCCTGTACAAAATACCACCACAAACTAGATTGTAACATTTCAGCATATAAATTTATTTTCCAAACAGAGAATATAGCAACTTGTCATACCTCTGTACATATATATACAAAACAATAAACTTGTTGCATGGGCAGAATAAATATCCTTGAAGGTGAAGTGAAATTATTTGACATTGAGAGTCAGTACATGGTCCTTCTACACAGCATTTGGCAATGTAGACGTCACCCGACTGTCACTCATCTTAAAGGTACATCACCTCATAACTTTCATAGAGGAACAGACACAAGAAAAATAATGTGTTAGATTGAAAAGATAACTTAATAATAACATAGTTTGAGCTTTGACACTGGATGTCAGAGCTTTTCCTTAAGACGCGAGGTAAATAAATAGTTAGATTTCCATTTCCGTTCCATTCTGTATTCATTATTCATCCACCCACATAATTTGTCGGAACTTTTTTTGTCTCGGTCAAGGTCTAGTAGGATTGCCGGTAAACTGTTATTATTATGTTGACGCGAAATTAAATCTTATGTTTTATACATTATATAGACAGACACAGACACATACACAGACAGACAGACAGACAGACAGACAGACAGACAGACAGACAGACAGACAGACAGACAGACAGACAGACAGACAGTGACTTTGGGTTATCAAGAAAGTAATACCGTATTTCTGGATAACATAAACCGTACAACACATGTTAATTATTACAGATTAACTTGCGAGACTTTAACAATTTTAAAGCACCAAAAACCTCTTTCCTTATAACTTAGTAATTTATTACTAAATGCAAATACATAGGTTTTACAGAGGATTGAACTTTCTGATGCAATCGAGGTACGTATTCCCGGGTACATTAGCTATACCACTCACTACCAGTAACAAAGACAAAGTCATCGTGCTATCCCTCGTCGTCGTCGTCGTCAAGTCAAGTCAAGTCAAGTCAAGTCAAGTCAAGTCAAGTCAAGCGACGCACTCGATGGCTTGACAGAATCAGTCCTAAATTATTGCAATATCAATGTATTGGTAAAGAAAAACACTGACTTTTCCTTCCCCTTCAAGAACTACTTGTCACATTTGAAACGACTTTTGTAAGAAAGAGCCCGCTCTAATGGTTGCAACATGGATAGAATTTTAATTATTAAAGAGCTCACTTGTAACAGCCTTTTGGTCTTGCTTCATTGTCAAGCTCAACTATTTCCTTCATATCAAGATCTGGTTTCAACAATATTTGAAGTGATTCTATTCATTTATCAAAATTGGCATACATAAGGGGGTTTGTTCCGCATTGGCTCCATAGCACGTACGGTTGTGTTATTTCAGATTTCGTCAAATCCGTACATCTTGAACAAAGTAACCTGATATGTTGTTTGCTAGTAACGCACCATCTCAAATATCAAGGTCATGTGCATTTTTAATAGCCTTCAAATGTCAAAAACCCAATATATATTATTGATTTGATCATACGTGGTAACCATGACCGACAGCAGGATTATACCTCGATCAATTTGTGTCTAAATGGTATGATCTATATATCCCGATAAGGGATAAGTACTACTAAATATGTAAGAAGCAAATATCGACTGTAAATGTTGATTTTATTGCTTTGTTAAATCCAAAACATATCGTGAATTTTAAATTATCCCCTTCGCAATCAAACGAAATTTTTGCAAACTTGAAAACGTACAATTGTAAATGTTTTGATTATATTGTAACTTAGTAAATCATAAACAAATTGTGCATTTTAAATGCGCCCTCTCACAAACAAACGAACATTTTTTGGCAGAAATAAAAACCCTTTTCACAAAACTTAACGTAACAGGAATTATTACAAAACAATATTCTACAGTCACTGAAAAGTATAACTCATTTTTGTCTTTTCAAAGATAACAATATTGAGCTGCTGAATGAAGTGATGTCAAAATCGTAATGTTGCTTGAATTGCTTTCTGATTAAGAGGGTAGAGTTAACGTGGCTAGTTTTTGTGGCTTTCAGCAGCTTCAAGCATTGCACTAAATTTGGATTTGGGGTCTGCCATGAGTACTGATGGTCGGTCGAATTCTGCTATCTGTAGAAAGAAGGAAGTATATATATATTATTCTGCACCAGTCCATTCATAACGAATACAACCGTTTGTCAAAGAGTATCAACACTTTGCTGGGACACATATGTTTTGTTATGAGCAAGACAACATTAGAAGTAATTGGATATGATCTGCGATCATTATCAAAGCTAACCAGTCATCCTCACTGAGTGACACCCACTGAGTGACACAATATAGCAGCACACACAGTCAGGTACGAAGATAAAAACAGAGCAACTGTGTATACTTTCACTAAGTCTTGTTATCTACGTCAGGACTACGTTTTAGTTGGACTGAAAGATTACTATTCTTATTATAGATTACTATTCTCATGATAGAAATCAGACCGAAATGTTTCAAAAATGAAGACAGAAAATCGGTTAAGTTTCAACTTCACAATTGTCATATTTGCCCCAAATCAAGATTTCGAGACTTTGGAGATATACATTACATTCTTCCTAGACACAGAGGCTGCAATACTCGTGGGAATTAATGTAACTTAACTTAATCTGAATAACCATCCGACCACCCGCCACTATAAACTTTTGTCAAGAACACAGCACTAGATTTGAGCATTCATGAATGTTTGTAAAATAATTCATGAAAGGAATAACCGCACTTACCCGACCGTTTTCCATGACCATAATTTTGTCATAGTTTTTGACTGTGTTTAGTCTATGTGCTATTGTTAACATTGTACAATGTTGAAATACGTCACGAATCGTTCGCTGTATCAGACTATCTGTTTCTGTGTCAATGGCTGCAGTAGCCTCGTCCAACATCAGAATCTGCACAAGAAAAAAACAGAACGGCGTTGTTGTTGTTGTTGTTGTTGTTGTTGTTGTTGTTGTTGTTGTTGTTGTTGTTGTATTAATTCATTTTGTTTATATGTATATTGTATTCCTTACATTTTGAAACAACTATTCTTACAGTAAACTTGATGATATTTCTTTCTTAAACTTTATTCTCTAATTTAAATATTTTATCATCGTCAATATCAGATTCTCCTTCGTATGCATTCTCCTCTCTGACCTTCTACCTTTTATCTTTCTATTGTTTCAACCTTTGAATATATTCCTAGTAAGGACTTGTAGGTCATCGTCCGCTCTGAACTATGTATACTAATATTTTACATGTATTCTATCGGTGGCGGTGTTTCGCCAGTAAAAACGGCATACATGAGATCTACCTATAACAGATCTCCATTGGACCATTCAGAGACTTACAAATTACAAACAATTTACCTGACTGTTCCTTAGCAACGCCCTTGCCATGCAAATTAACTGACGTTCGCCGACTGAGAAATTCTCGCCATTCTCAACGACTGGAGCTTCCAACTGTTGTTGTAGACTCATTATCTGTAAAATAATTAATAAATGGTAAACAACAGTGGACGAGGATTTGTATTGTCTCAGCAGTACATATTAGTTTTACCAAGTCATAAAAAACATTTATCATTATTAACATACCCCCCCCCCCCCCGCCATTAATCTCTCGGAAAGGAAGATCGCTCATCACGGACAAAGCTTGGTGAATTGGAAATTATTCAAGGTGGTGGTTCAACGTGTTGTCAAGGAAATCACCAACTAATAATTATCCACATAGTATTTGGTGGTCACCTTGAAATATGAGCTGGAATTTCTTGAACAACAACAGTTTAAGAATTAATTTTATGTCTAAGGCGCATACTATGTTAAAGGAAAAACATCATGATCTTCTACATCCTGTCCAGCAAGACCTAGGTGTAGTTTTCTATTGAGTAGGGAAAGAGAAGTGAACACTTACATTTTCTTTCATGTAGGTTTTTTCTAATGCAGACCATAACTCGTCGTCCGTGTGAACGTCAAATGGGTCTAAATTATATCTATACGTAAAATAGGAAATGAATGACTAAGAAAGTATGCAAAAACAAGGAAATTGGTAGCAATCGATAACGTGTGTGTACCAAATGTCGAAATGACGTCAGCATTTCAGACTAGATTCAAGTTGAAGATTCGGCCATGACATACTGACTATTTCGGTATAAAATGTACAAAATACATAAAAAATGAATCACGAGGAATCCGTTCACACTGATACCATGACACACCTTGTATGCAAATAATTAATCAATCGATTGCAGTGTCGTGTTGGGTCAATATACTCGAAATGTCAACTTTCATAAAAAACGTTGACTGCCTTGACAGATGGTGTTTTATTATCAAAGCTCACCACTTGACTTGCCAAGAATGTTTGTTTATACATCGATAACTATCAAATGATATGAATAATAAACTAGCTTTTCGGAAAACTATGATGTGAACAACATAACGTATCATTAATAATTTCTTATGGGAAAGTTTATAGGCAGTAAATGTAACGAGGTGATTTTCGCTGCAGAGAAGCATTTGATCAACGATGACGATCAATCAATTTTGTAAACCAATATTCACCTTATGGTACCTATGAAAAGTACTGGGTCTTGGGGTATAATTGAAAGCTTGTTTCTCAGATCGTGTAATCCAATCGTGCCAATGTTGACGTCATCAATGATGATCCTACCACTTGCTCCTTCCACTAAACGAAATAGGGCGACCCCTAGCGACGACTTCCCTGTAATGTACGTAACAAGACAAGATTTAAACCTAGTATGTTGCAAAGTACGTATACTTATTTGCATAACACAGTAGTACTGTTCAAGATCTGTTAACAAACACCTTCTAGTCAGTAATCGAATAAATGTTTGAGAAATATCCTCACCACCCTATCATCGAGACGTGTTATTTGCCAAAATGATCACCCCCTACAAGTGGTGCCTCGACCATCATTATCAGCTATAAAAACAACATCCCTCCTTTCCTAAAAATATAGAATAGATCTAGACTGCTTCCAAATTGTGAAATTATCATTAGCATGTCCGTTCAAAATATCAGTCACATGTCGCATGTGTCATATTTCAGAGTTCCTAACCCTATCTATTTAAAAAAACTTGTAAATATATACCACATACCTGACCCTGTCCTCCCCACAATTCCAACTTTCTCTTTCGGGTTTATGGTGCACGTAATGCCTTTTAGGACCAAGGGTAAATGTGGACGGTAACGCATTTTGTATTCTCTGAACAGTATTCGGCCCTCACTCGGCCACTCTGGGGAAGGCTTTTGTTTTTCATCTGCCAACGGTGCCTCTGCGGGTAAATTCTAAAAAGAAACGACAGAAGTTACATTTACCACGTGTTGTTACAAAACATACTCTAGTTAATGCATTACCATGGGAAGAAATTAAATATTGTATTTCATTGAGAAAATGTGAAAGTCAACAACTGCCTGTTGAGGTCTGCTTTTATGTTTGCCATCATTGTTTAGTGGTTGTCATGGGAATCGGTAGACATATATATGGATTGTTGTCAATATATATACGATGCTGTTGTTGATGTCCTCATAGCTTCCGCAATGACGTCAGTTAATATATATACCTTGGTGTAGTCAAGAATTCTCTCGGCAGACGTAAACCTTGCTTCAACTTCAGCATTCATTCTTGCACAAAACTGGAAATATGTCGTTATCTGTGGACATGATAAAACAGAAGTAGGAGTATTTAAATTATTGTTGTTACTTTACAATTCACCACTAAATAAAACTATTCCCGGTGGCAGGGTTCCTCCTCTCTTAGATTATAAGATACATCATGTGGTTCCGCCGTCATCGGCTTTCTCTTCCGGGTGAGGGCGCCCGACACGTCGTATCTTACGGCTTAGTAAGAACATTTAGAGCAGTCTGATTAGCTGTATGCTAATTTAAAATTGATTATACCAGTGGAAATGTACCGTCCATGTCAAAGGTCATATAAAATGATACTATACTATGTTAGGAACCAAAGTTAATAATACATAGTAATAATACGTGCCAGTCAGTTGCCATGACATCATACTCATTCTCTTACATGATCTTAGTAAAAAAAGTTTGAACTGGATAACTCTGGATAAAAAAATTACTTGTTCATTCTCTTTTGGACTTAACTGAGTCCCTGATCACGTGATTTTCTGATGACGAAGGGAATTCTAAAAGAGATAGACTCTATAATCCGAACCTGACTACAGCATACTATGGCCAATCCTGCTAATGCTGGTGTAAGTTGTCCGCTGGTTAAAATAATGATTACCCCAGTACATCCCAGCAGTAAGGCAGTAATGGCGTCCATACGTATCGCTGCCCATCTTGTAACTATGGTGAACGCCATCATTGGCATAGTGGTCATATCCAAGAGACTTTCAAATCTGTTGATGATATACGTGTATATTTTTACCAGAGCCTCGTGATGATGATGATGATGATGATGATGGTGGTGGTGGTGGTGGTGGTGGTGGTGGTGGTGGTGGTGGTGGTGGTGGTGGTGATGATGATGTTGATGATGATGATGATGATGATGATGATGATGATGATGATGTTGATGATGATGATGATGATGATGATGATGATGATGATGATGATGATGATGATGATGATGATATTGTTGTTGTCGTCGTCGTTGTTATTATCGTTGTTGTTGTTGTTGTTGTTGTTGTTGTTTGAATTACAAACATGAACAAAGAAACTCATCATTCCATGCATAAAATGATAACCTGATATGAGTGAGTGAGTGAGTGAGTGAGTGAGTGAGTGAGTGAGTGAGTGAGTGAGTGAGTGAGTGAGTGAGTGAGTGAGTGAGTGAGTGAGTGAGTGAGTGAGTGAGTGAGTGAGTGAGTGAGTGAGTGAGTGAGTGAGTGAGTGAGTGAGTGAGTGAGTGTGTGTGTGAGTGCGGAGTGAGTGATTACAAAATAGTCGGGTGAACGCCCAAGCCTTTGGGAGATGACTAGTAACTGGGATATTAAAATGAAAGAAAGTTGAGGACAACATTTTCCCTAAAAACTAAAAGTGAATATTTAAAAAAAAACTCAATCTATTCAAAGGTTATGAGGCTTAAAATATCTCCCAAGGGACTGGAGACAGTCTGTACTTGCTTGTCTTGGTCATGAGTTAATTAAAATATAACATACGTCACGTGTACTTACTTTCTTTCAAATTCTCTTTGTTTTCCGTAAGCGTAGATCGTTGATACGCCCTGGATTGATGCATTGATGTGAGAAAACCATGGCGACCGAGTAATTTGCTCCAGTCTCCTGAGTTCTCTGATACCATGACGGAAATATTGGTAAATAAATACGAAGAGTATTGCTAAGGGAACCATGGCAATCAGTAACCATGGAAACACAACAGCCATCACAATAACAGCTAAAAAGATCCCGACATTATATTGCAAACTGAAATCCATCTCCAGTGGTAAATAAACATCCACTGTAAGCACAAACATAAATAATAACATATAAACATTATGTCCTTACATTTACGTACAATATGCATAAATCTAATCTGCACGGGTTCCTTTGTATACATATAGTATTACGTACATGTGTTCGTGCGTATGCATGTGTGTGCGTGCGTGTGTCTCTGTGTCTCTGTGTGTGTATGTGTGTGTGCGTGTTTGTATGTATGTATGTGTCTGTCTGTCTGTGTCTGTGTCTGTGTGTGTGTGTGTGTGTGTGAGAGAGAGAGAGAGAGAGAGAGAGAGAGAGAGAGAGAGAGAGAGAGAGAGAGAGAGAGAGAGAGAGAGAGAGAGAGAGAGAGAGAGAGAGAGAGAGAGAGAGAGAGAGAGAGAGAGAGAGAGAGAGATTTGGTTGGTTATGTTAAGCATTGAGTTTTCATTCTTTTGTAACTTTACCATTTTTAGATTACTGTAAATCCACATATTAATGAATATTCCTTTAATATGGAATAGATTTAAAACATGGTTGTCATATTGTGGTTAATGCATGTTGTATGTAAAACATATAGGTGTGTGTCGTTTGTCAAAGCTAACGATTTTTTAGGATACAGACTCAATCGACATACTAGTATCTTGTATATCTTGTTCGCTAATATCACAAGAGGGCGATCAACTTTCAACTTCAACATCAACTTAAATACCCTTTTTTGACAAGTTACAAATCACATTGGATAATATATCATATATTAGCACTGTAATAAATCACGTGACGGACTCAATCATCTGGAATGCAAGTTGTTGCATCAGCTCTTTATCGTGCGTGCACGAGTTAACGTTGTGTGTATAGTAATCGTTTATCTGTGTCTGTATTGTGTCTATGTGGACTCGTATATTTTATAAATGAGTATATTTACTGTATGTGGACTGTGATGAGTCGGAAGGGTACTATAACGAAAAACATATGATGTACTTAACTACACATCATAAAACATGGTCAAACAGAAAATATATCAGAAATACTTACAGTCGTCCATATCTTTGGAAAACTTGTTCAGTATACGCCCTGATGGTGTTGTGTCGAAGAAACTCATCGGACAACGCAAAACACCCCAGAAGAAATTATCATGTAGTTTACTGGAGGATCGCAACACGGTCTGAAACGATAGTAGGGGTAATATGAAGGTAAATCTACTGAATGGAAAGTATCAATACTTACCGATGTTAATGTATTTTCCCCTTTAGGATAAATTTACGAAAAACTAGCTTTGAATCTATTATGTTGAATAATTTATATATGACTGTGTAGTGGAAACATTTCCCGACGAATATTAAAACTTGTGGCCATTTACTTAGAAACAAAACTAACTCGACCCATTAGGACAAAGGGCTTTGAAACTAAGACTGTATTTAGGTTTTTGTGTTTGTTTTGTTTTTGTTTTTTAATTTTAAATTTATGGTTGGTCGAACAAATATTTGTCAAAATGATATATTCATCATCATAATTCGAATAGCTAGTGATGAGAACCCAACCATGCAATAGGGAACTTGCAATCCAGACTGAGCATGCTCAGATGCAAAGGACTATGGGATTATCTGTGGTTATCGTAGTACCTAATCTGGAGCTACCGATAAAATAAACCTCCCACAAAGGTTAGTGTAACTATGAATTGATTATCTGTGGTTACAAACAATGTAACAATATTGTTTAAAAATACTAATTGATTAGCATTTATTATCCCATTTCCCATGATGCAACATTCAACATGGCGGGTTTGCAATTTTCCTATTGTTAGGCAAGACTCAACATGTTTCAGTACTAAGCATACTGTAAAATTATTTCAATATAATACAAAAGTAACCGCCAAAAGACGATAAAGTTACAGACTGTATAACAGACATAATGTAAACAACAAGACAAACGTGATTATGCTACCTACCTTTATATATACAGCTGCCTTGAGAATAATCATAGCCAACATGATAACGACAGAGCTGCCATAGATGTCGGTATACCACGTCAAGTTAGGGTTGTCTGTCAGACTAGGGCTAATGTACGTCATATTGCCGTCTGTGATTGTAGTGTTCTGAGAAACAAACATATGTACACACATGAAAATGAAAAATGCTATATTATTATAATATAAATTGGTACTAAATTATGCCTTCATATGTGAATTTTTGAACACAAACAATCGATCTAATTTTCAACTTTGAAATTATACGCTACATGTGGACCATTCTAGTGCCTTCTTCTCCTTAGGCTTAAGTTGGTGAGTCTAAAAAAAACACTGATATGGGTTTGGAGGGCTGTCAAATCTAAGCCCCCGCCTCAGTGATCGGAAGTCAAATGCAAACATTTCACTTTATTGTTACAAGGCAACTGTAACTTGTCATAACTTGCCATAACTTGCCATAACTTGCCATTGTTATAACTCATAACTAATCACATCTAAGATCAAGGCGTATGAAGCTGATCTAAATTTTCAAAAATGCACGTTTTTTGGTAAATACTCACCCCACTACCCGCTCTCAGCCATACACTGAGCCAAAATACTCCAAACAATAGACCTCCAAAACTCAGTATAAAGAGAAGGATGACAACCAGAAATAAGATATATCCACCGGCAGCCTTCACGTAACTGTGATACGTCCTCCAATTGACAATGCCTTCGGCCTTCTGTTCTTCTTTTGTAAGTTTACCTGATGACAAAAAGGACAAACAAATAATCATACATACAGAAATGAGATGAGAGAGAGGGGAGAGAGAGAGAGAGAGAGAGGGAGAGAGAGAGAGAGAGAGAGAGAGAGAGAGAGAGAGAGAGAGAGAGAGAGTGAGTGAGTGAGTGTGAGAGAGAAAGAGAGAGAGCGCGAGAGAAGGAGAGCGAGCGAGAGAGAGAGAGAGAGAGAGGGGGGGGGAGAGAGAGGGGGAGGGAGAGAGAGATAGAGAGAGAGAAAGTGAGTGAGTGTGAGAGAGAAAGAGAGAGAGAGCGGGAGAGCGCGAGAGAGGGAGAGCGAGCGAGAGAGCGAGAGAGAGAGAGAGAGAGAGAGAGAGGGAGGGAGGGAGAGAGAGAGAGAGAGAGAGAGAGAGAGAGAGAGAGAGAGAGAGAGAGAGAGAGAGAGAGAGCAGTGATGCGGTGGTATACGGACTGATGGGTGGTCAGGAAGAGGGGAAGAGGAATGAAGCAAGCACAGGAAAATATCAAAAGTCTTTTGCCACGCAAAATGACGAAATGGAATTGGAAAACTGCAAAGACTGAATCAAAACAATTTGGTTCCTTTTTTTTCTCAGTTTGTTGTTTTGGTTTGTTTTGTTTGTTCTTAGTTTGCGTATTTATTTGTTCTCGTGTAATATTGAAATGTCACTTGAAAAGGGTTAGAATATATACAAGGTGGCCCTGCTATTTATTCTTTGCTTCGAAGTGGGTTAATGAGACACCTTCATATAATTCTTAACTTTTTAAATCTATTTAAAATCTAATGCTGTTAGGACTAGCAGAAGTTGAATAAAGAAGGCGGTAACTGACTCAAGAGTTTACTCAACACTTTCAAAAATATGTTCACGTTTCACTGAGAAACTACACCTCAACCCACGCCCTTTGTCTAGACCGACAGCTGAATAGGGCTATTTGAATTTTGAGCTCTACTGATTTCGTGAATCCTACGGTTGCAATATACCTGCTGTTTCGTCTTCAACCACCACAGAGTCTACAGAAAGAACACTGTTCATAGAATGATTGCTGTAAGCTCGTTCCCTAGAAAGCTGTTTTTCGTATTCACAAGCCTCTTTCTCAGTAAATGGCAGTACATCCGGGAAATTTTCTTCTTCTTCTTCTCCACTATGGAATGTCTGAATGAGTTTGGCGTAGTCTTTGTCGAGTGCCATCAACTCATCATGTGTGCCCCGTTCCACTATTTGACCGTTATCCATCATTAATACGTCATCACACTCTTTCAAGTACTGAAAAGATCAAAAGACAAATCAGAATCAAAACAGAGCGAATGTACTGATGTTTGTTATCAATAACTCTTCTTGACAGTTCCCTTTTCAACGGGAGGTGCCTATTTGAACAAGAGGTACCCATTTGGACAAGAAGTACCACTGAGTTTTGAACGAGAAGTGCCAGATCGAACAACTTTCAAAAGATTTCCATTAGAATGGGTGGTATACATTGACTAAGAGGTATCCATTGGAAAGAAGTTACCCACCCAGGTAATATTCATCTATGGTGGAAAAACGGTTACCAACTGAAAGTGGGGGGCGTCTAAAAAAAATAGGCCCTTAAATAAAAGAGGGACACTAAATTGAACATGAGAATGATTTATCATTAATAGAGATGTCAATATCAAGAAGTTGGAAGTGAAGGAATACATATGAACAAAAGTATAAAACTCAGCATGTCCTTTTAAAACTTCTTTTTATCTACGTAGGCACTCGTCTAAACAAGAATCGATCTTTTAATCAATAGGTGAATGACTTAATGGCGCCGTTTATAATGAACAACGGTGTCCCTTTTGACCATCTTTTGACAAATGGCTAATAACAAAAAAGAATTATTGGTTGTTTGACGTCAATACAATTTAAAGACGTCAATTCTTATCTCTTACCTGTAATTGATGAGTAACAAACAGAACTGTTTTATTCCTCAAGGCATCTTTAATCAAATTATCAAAAATATGTTTGCCAACATGGACATCAACAGCGCTGAGAGGGTCATCAAGAAGAAAAATGTCTCTGTCGGAGTAGAGGGCTCTAGCAAGGTTGATTCGTTGTTTCTGTCCTCCACTGACATTTATTCCCCGTTCACCAATCTGATGGGTGGATAAAAGTGACAGATATGATATATTGCCCACATACACTTCGATTAAAAGATAGACTACATTACGGATTTCTTCCGTTACCTTTGGGAGATAGAAAACCCCGTGTTGCCTGTTAACTTGGTCGTATATAATGTTTGATCTTTAGAACTGTTTGAGTTCTAGTGTTACTGACAAAATGATCTATAAAATTAATAAAATACTGAAGGCCCCTAGTCTGAAAGGTCCTGGCAGTCGTTGCTTAGACTGTAAGATATAGACGTCGTGTCGTTCCGCCCTCACCGGCCGATGACAGATGTGTGAGGGCGTCAAGGCGTACCTTACAGACTAGTCTTATGTAACCACCTGCCTGAAATGATTTATTCCTTGAAACTGTGCTTTTGGTTACAGTCAAAGGAAAATAAAATGAATATGAAATACTCCAGCTATTTGTAATAACAATAAAGATCAAGACATTTTGACTTAAAGTGGCCATATGGATGAGGATCGGGTATTTATTTTTGATTTTTAATTTATAAAACACTTTTATCATGGCATTGACTAAGTGTGTGTTTGTAACTCAAAACATTGCAAAAAGCTATTTTAAAAAACATAACAGTCACATTATGACAGTCACATAAATATTGGTAACAAACACAGAACAGTGATAAACCAGTGATAAGGAAGTATTCCAAATCGCACTTGCTGGTTATCACAGAATCCCAGCATGAGAAGCACCATTAAAACTAGAAATTAGATTTAAATGAAAACTCAACATTCTTACCTCCGTTTGATCTCCATTGGGTAAAATGTCAAGATCTGGTAACAGACAACACACCGATAGAACTTGTTGGTACTTCGTCTTTTCATAGATGTTACCGAACACGATGTTATCCTTTACAGTCGCATTAACAATCCAGGGTTGCTGGGAAGCATATGCAAAGTTGCCGTCAACTGCAATATCGCCCTCTATCAGGTGCATTTGGTTCAAAATGGCGGATATGAGAGAAGTCTTTCCACTTCCAACTGCTCCACAGATTCCAATAAGTTGGCCCTTGAATGACGAATATTTTAATAAACATATGATAAGTTTACAAGTTGCCAATTAATAATAAGTATTTGATTACTGTTGTAACTCTCTTTCCGTTGCCAACTCAGATATCAAAAGCAAAATTACCTTTACGACATGAAGATTGATGTCGAATAGCGTGTTCGAAAATGCCAGATTTTCTTCAGCGTCGTCCTTACTCTTTACAACATTACCATTTTCTAGTAATTTCTTGTCTTCCCTGTCATTTTCAGACTTAGGTGTAGATTTTGCTGGTTGCGTTCTATCCCATGCAAACGTTGCTTTATTCATTATCAGTGCATCATCAGGATTTTCGGGATGGCCTGCAATTGACACTCTTTCTTCCATCAAAAGAATTTCCTTTATAAAAAAAAAAAAAAAAGAAAAAAAAAAAAAAGTTTAATCGGAGAAAAAAAGACAACAAACGAAGCTATACAATACTTAGATATAGCTGTAACTATGGGAATTTGTCTTTCTGACGAGGATCGCCGACCATTACCCTTACAGATCGAAAGCTCAATGCTCTACAGTTGAACTACCCATGTGTAGCCATATGGATGAGGATTGGGTATATATTTTTGGAATTTTAATTTATAAAACAATTTTATCATGGCTTCCTAATTGAAAAATCAATATGAAACAACAGATGCCAAGTCCTTGTTTGTAACTCATAGCCTTTGTAATTTATAAAAATGGTGAATGTACTCAGTCATCTGGAATGTCATGTTCGGTCGAGTGAGGGCGATGTCACGAGTCTTACCTTGATTCTGTTGATAGAAACCTTTGCTTCAACAAGTGATTTGATTGCAAACGGAGTAGATATGATAAGGAATCTCATAACATCAAACACAGCAACAAGAGTAAATGCCTTAAAAGAGAACATAACATATATAATATGAATACAACTTACATACAATGATTTAAGTGAAATAGAATTCTGTTGATTTTTGATATTTTATTGTTTGGTTGGTATGTTTGTTTTTTGGGGTTATTTTTTGTTGGGGGGGGGGAGGGGTGCTGAAGCATAATGGATTTTAACATGTTTAAACGAAGAGCAAGAATGCGCCTCAAGCCCAACTTCCCTGAAAGCCAAATTCTTCAAATCTCTCCAACTTTGCCATCTGAACTTGTGTTTCCTGGTACATTTAAGTTCACCATCCGGTTTTCAAGGAAATGGACAATTTTTTTTATTTCCACCAAAAGCATTCTTTATTCTTAAATTGGTTTATTTTTGATATAATTTTGACTACAGTTTAAAAAGAAATGCATGGTGATCCCTCCGATTTATTTTCTTAAAGTTAACTGAAAATGAATAGACGTTTTCTTGAAGAAAGCAACAAGAAATTTAAAGATTGTGACTTGTGACATAAGTTAAAGCCAGGGTAAATATTTGCCATAATGTATGACTACAAATATGTTTACTATTGACTTGCTGTGTGTATTACTGTTTGAAGGAATGATAGACCTACCAAAGAATACCGTTTCCGTTTTCAAAAAAAAATATCATAAAATCAAAACGTGAAGTTCTTAATGTCACGACCAAACGCAAGTATAATGTGTACATTTAGGTGGGCAAGTTCAGCATTTGACTTGTATTGTGAAATAAAATACACTTCTTGACTAATTATGATGAATGTTTCTTCAACATCTTCAGGAGTCAGTCTTGTGGGTTTCTAGTGAATGAATTATGTTGGTAAAATAGTTTGATACGTAAAACATGTACACTATGACATCATGGTCTTTGTGGAACACGTCTTACTTGAAGATTTTTCTAGTACCTTGCTAACAGTGATGTCATTTCCGGTCAAAGTGTGCAACGTCAAGGTGGCAACCGAAGCTAGCAGTGACACCAATGGTGATGTCCCCAGACTTACTGCTTGTAAGAAGCCGGCTTTCTCCAAAACCCTGCGTTCTTTTTTTCTAATTGCTGTAGAATTGAAAAAGAAAACGATTTTATTGTTTTCAGCAAAAACAAGTTACAGATTTTTATTTCCATTGTCAAGCTTTCGGTCGGTTTCCTTGTAAATTTTTGTTTGACAAAGTATATCAATATACATTCCTCGCATTAATCAGATACACAAGGTGGCCAATGTTGTCCGTTAAAGGTAAACAAGAGAGGGGAGAAGAGGAGAGGGGGTGAAGGGGAGGGGTGGGAGGGGAGGGGAGAGACAAGACAAGACAAGACAAGACAAGACAAGACAAGACAAGACAAGAGGACAGAAGAGGCCCGAGAGAGGAAAAGAGGTGGATGTGTCCCGGTGACGGGGACGGAAAGGGAAGATGAGAGAATTCATACCTGTTATAACTTTTGCAAAGGAATATTCCCAGGCATACATCTTAATCAGTTTGATACATTGCACCATTTCATTGGTCATGCGCACTCGTTGATTGGTAATGGCGGCAACTTTATTACGTAAACGAGCAGTAAATCTTCCAAGAACCATCTGAAGAAATCAAAGTTGAGCGTTTAGAAATAGATCACCAACGAGTGGTGCACACGCTGGCTGCAACCGACACTCATTTTTTCGGAGTACAAACTATATACAAATATGAACAACTTTTTGGGAGCAATTGGTATAAGCACAGCGTGAGCTAGCGTGCACATGGTGGTAAACTTTCTGTGAGTGAGTGGCTTTTGATTAAACTGAGTTCAAATGTCAGTAACTTTCAGAGGATGTCATATCATTGATCAAGGATATTTTTTCCACTTGAGCCACATTACACATCAAATAATAAACTGTCTTTATGTATATGTCACCAGTCTCGACAGTCCTCGTTGTTGTTGTTGTTGTTGTTGTTGTTGTTGTTGTTGTTGTTGCTGTTGTTGTTGTTGTTGTTGTTGTTGTTGTTGTTGTTGTTGTTGTTGTTGTTGGACTCAGCAGACATAATTTGTTAGATGTACACTGAATATTCATGACTATTTATCTAAAGGTAATAAGCACTTTGGCGTAATTTACCTGCAATGGGACGAACAGGATAAAGACACATGTACCGAGCAAAGCTGCAGGTCCGACCAACAATACGGCATAGACGGCACACAGTGTTGCCAATATTGGTGACGACATAGGTATGACGCAATAGATACAGGCATCAAATAATCGTTGGCCATCTGCCGCGCATATATTCACAATCTAAGAACGGATAGAACAAAATGTATATGTATTAATTGTAAGTGAAAGGCGTACACTTACACAGACATGGAAAAGTGACTGTCCTTGTACGTGACATGTTTATGAGAAAAGTATCGTAAACACAAGAAGTGAGATGATTCAGTATGGTATTCCCGCGTCAAAAAAAATGGCGGCAATTCCTTCTTTCAATTTCAAAACAAATTTATTATTTTTATGAATAATAAATACTGTTGTTCAATTCATATGCCAGATTATACATATTTAAAACAGAAAACACTTTTGATAATATTTAGTGAGTGGTTTTATCGAGTGTACAAAACATGACGTCTTTATATATTTCGTTCGTCAACGCTATATGGGCTGCTATGCGATTCATCCACTCTATGGTTGGGTGATTACCGAGCTGGATAAGATGATAACTTTACCTGTCGAACTTCGACCCAGTAATTAAACTATAAATCAATGAGAGTGGAATAATAATAGTTTTAATGGAATTGACACAAATCTTTGGATACACAACGATCAGAAATAGTCATTCCCCGGTGACATAAACGATAGGCCTCCCCAGTTGATTGTCATCATCCATCGTACCACGCTGAATCTAATCCCAATAACATATTCAACTGTATAGTAGGTGACTTCTTGAACGTACTGAAATAAATGTTTGTTTTCCCTCTCCAGATACGTATGTATGATAGTGTCACGCAACACCTGGCAGTGTGTCTGTCGTGGACGTAAACTCGTTCGTCTCACTGCACTGCATCATGGGAGTAAAATTGAGGCCACGCGTCATGATATTTTTCTACTTTGTTTCACACGTGACAACAACAACGATGTTGTCATACACGTCATCTGAAATTAAACCGTCGTAAAACCGCAGGCCTATTTACGGCACTCTACAAGACGCCCCGAGAACAGCCACTATTTATTGTCGCGTGACGTCAGCGGAAAATATGATCATGTCAATGTAGTGTCTGTGGCCAATCCCTTCCAATTTTTTGTCCACTCTACCTACGTACACTTCTTACGTCTTGCATTTTTCTCCCGTAGCTCCACAAAAATCTTAGTAAATTAAACGAAGTTGTTTGTCGAGTGACCAATTTTGTAAGATTTTTGTTGAGCCAGATGATAACTGTAGCGGTAAGATTTTTTTTTTTCGTTTTGTTTCAGGTTTCGTGATTTTCACCGTACAATCAAATATGAACTGAAATGAACCTAGAATCACGCATCTTATCTGTGTAAGGTTAATTTAAAGGACGCATGCGTCACAACCGTGCAATAATTCTCCTACAACGCCACTCTAGCATGTCTAAGTATGGAGTTGGAATCGTCGTAAAACCCAGCCTCTTTGCGGTAACGGTATGTGATATTGCATCCCATCGTAAGAGAAAGGGAAATATCAATCTACTTTGCTGACGTTGTTTTAAAGCAGTCATCTCTGCCTAAACATATATACAGGCGTATTCTTTACTGAACGAGATTGTTATACAAAATAGTGTTTTCTTCGTAACCTTGATACAGCATACGATGTAACATAAATCTTTATAGCTTAGGCCTAAAAAAATGTTTGGTTCCGGTTACCCGACCCCCACCTAGTGTTTCACTACCGACCCTAAACTTTTGTTTACGTGTTCAAGAAAAAAATGATAAAATCACAAAAATTGAGAAATCTCACGGGAAACAGTGGATGTGGAAACTGACATCAACTTATAAAGACAATATAAAACTGTTCTTCCAATCTGTAATGGCTGTACATCTGATGAGAAGAAACCAATAACACATAGACCATATGGAAAACAACGAAAAACATAACTACCTGAACTAGACACTCACATATGAAAAAATATATATGTAAAAACCACATGATTTTTGTTAGGCCTGGTTTTGCGGTCAATATAACATTTACGTATCTTTCGAAGGTCAGCGCCCTCACCATACAACATTTATCCGGAGAACCTTTGAGCAGTAAAGGTCATATGACAATTGAATGCTATGGGAACCTACCTCTCCAACTGATTTGTCTTGAAGATTCCGGAGTCTTAAGACTTTCTTGAAGACGTTGGCAAGCGCGGCCGCACGAAGACGTGCTCCTGTGCGTGTTGCTATATACCATACTAGTGATGTAAAGACACCCCGAGTCAATGCACATATGAAAAGAGACAATGCCAAGATACATCCATAGTACACGTCCGTCTCTTGAAACTCCACGTATTCTAATATATATCTCAATGCTAGTGCCTAGAAATAAAATGAGTTAAAGTTTTAGTGGCATTATCGACAATCAGGAGTAAAAGAAGAAAAAATAACAGACAGACGGACGGACAAACAGACTGTTGTTATATATTTAGAAGCCGATGCAATCAACATCTCGTTCTTGACAACATAAACCGTACAACACGTGTTAAATTTTTATCCAAAAAATATTAGAAATATTCTGGAAAATATTCCACTGAACATTTTAAGCACAAAGACACATTTTTTTCCTGTATGACGTCACGGTATTAGATTTATTATTTAATGCAAATACATGTGTTTTACAGAGAATTGAACTTTGTAGTACAACCAAATACTACAACTCAATATTTGTATCTAATGATGATTTAACAACAGTCGTACTCTCCCTCCTTCGACTCCTTCGCCGTCCCTTGACAAATACCATCGCAGACAAACAAAATATCTATGTAGCATTTGTTACGAAGTCACTGAACTACAGGGGATTATTATACGATTATGATGGGAAAGTGAGACGTGCAAGAATGTAGCGACAAAAAAGGCATTCTGGTATGTGCTGTTTGATGGGCATTTAAAAACTTACTGCTATGCCATCATATCATATAACACCTGGTTAGGGCTGTATGTCACCACGTTTCTCAGTTTACATCCAACTCTGTAATGCTACATGTACATGTCTCAGAGGGCTGAGAGAAAGTCTACAATTGTTGAAAAATTAGAATTTAGTCTTAATACTGATATCTCACATATACTTACCACGCCAAGGAACTCACAGATTTGGGCTAGGGTCATCAAAACTACTGCAATAATGATCCTTGTTGCCACAAAACGTCTAACAACCCTCCCCAAAGAAGCATTGCGACCTTCCTTTTCGTATTCTTCCATCCATAGCTTTTCAAACCTGAGAATTTTAGAATACACACACAAGTGTTACATATAATATATTTTACAATGGCACATTTAAAGTTTTGTTTTCTTTCAAATATATGTGACATCACATCGATAGCTATACCATCAGCTCATTGGTTAAGAGGGTCAGTCAATCAGAGCGTCAACTTTGGCTCCGCCCTTCGCCTTCAGTATATAAGAAAGGATGTCCGGTAGTATTTTGCCGGAAGTGTTTTATATTATGTTTCTTGAGTTGTCATCTTCCTTTCTTTATATTCATATTTTAACATAAATAGATGATGATGGCGGTGGTGGCAGGAACAACGCCTACGACGCCGCCACCGACGACGACGACGACGACGACGGCAGTGGCGGGGATGATAATGATGATGATGATGATGATGATGATGATGATGATGATGGTGGTGGTGGTGGTGGTGGTGGTGGTGGTGGTGGTGGTGATGATGATGATGATGATGGTGGTGGTGATGATGATGATGATGATGATGATGATGATGATGATGATGATGATGATGATGATGATGATGATGATGATGATGATGATGATGATGATGATCAAGCAGTACAACAAGTAGGTATTAAAATGTGAGATGTGCATCCCTACTACATTACCTCTCAGTGTTCCTACTTGCCCTGTCAGTTTCAGGACAAGCCCAAAGATCTGTCACTTTCAGAGGTGCCTTTATTGCTTTTGATAACACTGGATTTATCCAGCGATGAAACAAAATGGAGAAAAATCCGGCATAGTCCACTGGACAAACTAAAGGATCTCTGGGAATAAAATTCAAACAGATATCTTGATCTTGATAAACCCTATCAACTACTAACACGGTAATGTTAAATGTAACGCTAGTGACACCAGATGAGATTTAAAGAAGAAATTTATACTGTATTATACTATCTAAGCGTGTAGCTAAAACTTAAAATTTAATATGAAGTTCAGATGATGCGCGCGCCCACGCGCGCACACACACACACACACATACATACATACATACATACATACATACATACATACATACATACATACATACATACATACATACATACACGGATAGGCACAAACGGACGGACCGACCAAGAGACAGGCGCACATATACAGCCAGACAGACAAACAGACAGACAGACAGACAAATAGACAGACAGACAGACAGACAGACAGACAGACAGACAGACAGACAGACAGACAGACAGACAGACAGACAGACAGACAGACAGACAGGTAATTAATATGGATACTATATTATTACCTAGCTGCTGCATTTCACTCAATTAATTTGTGGATGAATGCAAGGTCGCGCGTAAATAATATCCTATGGTGTATAAAGCTACCAATGATAGCCTGGTCAGTTCATGTTATCTGATATACGTGTATTAAAGTGTGCAATTATGCCACAGTGTCATGCCCTTGAGTACATATGATATTTACTGAGGAAGCGTCTACAGAACATTGCCGTATTTCTGTAAGATATGGAGTAACTATAGTAACAGATAACATGTTACAAATTACAATCCATCCACATCAAAAAGCCCATTATCATAATAAAATTAAACAAGTAAATATTTTATACATGTACATTAAAAATAATATTTTACATTCAAGCGTTCGACCGTCCTGGGTTCCAATTAAAAAGACAGTCCAGGTTAACACAGTATGAGGTTGAGTCGTTTGACATTTACGGTGTTCGTTGGTGTTAGTTACAAGTTGGAAATTCCTTACCTTACTTTTCGTCGCCATGGCAACAGCATCTTCAAAGTATTGCTGTATTTACTAGATTTGTTCCCGTCTGAAGAGAGTGGCGTTCGGCTATCACTGCCAGGGATATCATCATATTGGTAAAGATCAAAGTCATGACAGTTGAGAGCTTCGGCACACGAATAACTCAAATGACGTGGTCCCATAAATTTATCATCTGATTGGTAAATGACGTTAATATCATCTTGGTCCGCCATAGCTACAGCTAAAGAATATCAAACAGACGAAAAACATGAATTTTGAACAGATTCTGGAAGCCAGGCATGACATCGAGCGGAAGCGGATGGCACTTGAAAATTGATGACGTAACAACTCTGGTATTCGATTTCACGAATTGAGAATTTACTATCAATGTGGTTTTACTTTCACGACTTCCACAATGTACAAAGGTCAGTCCCTTCTAGCAGGGTGGATTATATGTCATTATAGTATGTACTATCAGTTCAAGTTTGTTAAATTCCAACGGCTGTCGAACATACATCAATTTGTCCAAAATATCATTGCTATTTTATAATACATATTAAGTTTCTTGTATATCAAGCGTTAAAGTAATTATAATCTAATAAATATTCGGATAGTTTCTGAACGCATTTTACAGGATACTGTCTTCATGGTTCATCCACTTTGTAACGTATAAATGTTGACTTATTAAAGTCGTTGGCACTATTTTGCATCGTCGTAAACCATAGCCTATTTTACGGCACAACTCCAAGACGCACCAAGTTATTTAGCAGGGTCGCGGAAAAAACCGTCTGGTTTGCAAGAATATTTAATGCTATTTTGGTATAAAGAGTGTCTAATTTTTACTAATATTGACAACAATTGACAACTAAGGATTATTTATAGTAGATAAAGATAATGTGTGTTTAAATATTACACAGTTTCATGTTTTAGATAAAAATAACAGTCTTATGTTGACGTGGGCCAGGGGGAGGGGAGGGGAATTCTGACAGGAAAGGATGTATTACTCAGTTTACAAACAACTACTAGAGCGATACATCAGTTGTTTGGAACGATTGAACTGTTTCCAGTAAAAGTGTGTATTGTAATTGGGACTTGAACATCAATTAAATAGTTCGTCAAAATATATGTCAAGAAGTCCCGCCTCAATATTATTGATGTGGGTTATACAGCAGATAATATTCACAAGAGAAATACTGAGACTACAAACTCAATACAATTATTATAAATAGTAAAGATAATGACCACCACCCCTCTTTACAGCTATCAACATTCATTATTTCATTTTTGTAAAAAAAAAAATATTGATTTATTGAATAATGTAAGCTACGTGCTAATTGATTAAAAACCAAAATAAAGTTAGACAACAGAAAACTTAATGTAACATACAGAGTACGTCACAAAACAATTAGATATTATATCCAACAATATTTTTCTGACCCAACTGACCTAAGGGGCCTTGTCATTACGAGTAGCTGGGCGAGTACTGACAAACCCTTAACTCATGAGTTTTTGCGACTGAATGAATCAAAATATTAATTTGGGGAAATGATTACACCTACTCAAACATAATTTATGATTTTCACAAACGATTATGGCGATTCGGAACGTTTTTACTATGAGCACTGCCGAACCAGTGACGTAGACACGGGTTGTCGTGACGTAGTACGATCAGGGTATATAATCCATGCTTTCTGTTCAAAGACAACAACCTGGCTTGTGCATGATATGATATATGATACGACAATTGAGTATACCTAGACGAAAACGATACTGCCAGTTATAAGAGTGAAACATATGGTGCCATACTGTAGGCTGTAGATAATAGAGTAATACCGCCTTAACATCTATTTCTAGATAGCCTACATTTACCCAAGCATTCAGCGAGTAATTACGAACAAAAACAACCCACATGTTTTCCTCAAAAAATATGTATAGAATCTTAGTGTCAAAATTTATTATTTTATTTTGAACGAAAATAGATCTGAACTTTCCAGGGCATGAATAAAATCGTAAACATATGGATTTGTATATTTTAGTTCTTAATGTTTGGCAGACTGACAACATGAAACCTTGTCGAAAAAAACAATGCATGAAAGTGTTTCCTTTTGTAAGTTGCATTGTGAGGATTGACGACGTCCCTTTTTTGACCTGAAATTTTACGCCCAAATTTTCTGTTTTTTCAGATGAACAACTAATGAAGTCAAATTAACTGAGACTGAAATAAATGAAAATGAAATAAAGTTAATCAGACTGAATTGAATCAATTTCAAATCAAATTAAATCAAGTTAAATAAATGAATTACATGATATGAATCGAAAATGGATTATTTAAAATAGAGTAAAATACATGTCGTAAAACCATGCAAGAAAAACAATAGATTAAATAATATATTTTTTAATTGAATGAAAAACAACTTATCGACCCCAGACTAAAAAGTATACATTTTCAACATTCTGAATAATGTATTGGTAAAATAATTATAATTTATATAGTTAAATGCAAACATTGGCTAATCATTCACCTGTGACTTATAATAAATAAAGATCTCCCAGAGTTTATAGTCTCGAACACCATGGTGTTTTATGATAGATGGAAAACAAGTTTTACATAGAATGAAGGGTAAATATGGAGGAAGGGTTAATATGTATGATTACAGAGACATCGTTGTCTGTGGTTTAACACAACATATAGTGATATTGTTTTTATCCACATACGTTTGAATCCAAAGTAACAACAAGTACTTGAACTGCATCTCACCACAGTGTTGTTATAATTTTACTGATGGTTTATCTGTGTAATCATATATTCATTCAGTAGACAAAGGTACAAATTATTAACCGATAATTTTGAAGAAATCATCAACATCCCACTAATCACAGGAATTGCTTTATCCCTCTTTTAGAGTTTCTGTCTGTGTCTCTGTCGCATATACCTGTAAGGGATGCCTTCAGAAATTAATACAAAGGAGATGGACGAGGAGAAATCGAGCCCGGTCTGTTGTGTGTAAAATGTGACCCATTCCGGACCCAATACCATTTTCTACAAAGTAGGACCCCTACCTCGATTTCCTTTTTCTAAAACATGACCCCCTCCCCCACTTCAAATATTTTTAAAAACACGAGTTTAAATTCTGTCACGCGTAGGTAGAGGGACAATGTAACTGCTTTCACCACATTGATATTGTTTTCTGAAGGCATTGGTTGTTTCCTAATAACTATCACCATGTGTGAAAGCGTTGCATTAATTCTTGTGTTTGGATCTAATTTGCAAAGTTTAATGCCAGAGCTCCCAAAGACTAAACGGTCAAGTTCCTAACATTGTCGATATGTCAACATACCACTTCATCACATTATCGCCAATATCATATTACACCGTTCCTCCTTCACTCCTGCGAGATCAGGCCCTCCTAACCCCACAACTGTATGTAACTGTTGCTTGCCTTCTTACTTCACTCCAAGTTGTCAGCAGCGATTCGACTGATACATTCTGACAATTCAGTACAACGGTAAGTGTCAGTGGTGGGATGTGGCAGCACTGGGATACCCTCCAATTCCCCTGACCCTCCCCTACCTGTAATTACTTAAGAATATATATAGCACAGAGGGTCTGTGTCGTTGCTCTTTGCTTAAAATGCGCAACACCGTGCAGTAACAAATATTTCATATTGATGCATGTTTTAGGCGCAATGTATTTACATCACCGCGATGCATCGTTACCGCTGACTGTTTTGGAATGTACAAACTCAATTACATGGGAATGAATTATTAAGAAGTTGCACTGTCTGTAGATCGATTGGTAGTCTTCAATTGTCCCCGTAAATCAATTCTAAGCAAAGGTTACCGAGTACTCGGACGTGAATGGGCTGGAAATCGATATTTTGTACTATACTGTCCTGTAAGAAACGAGATCTTTACATTTGTCGATGTGTTGTAAAAACACGTTATATGCTGCCATTTGTTTGATTATTTCTGTGAGCCACACTGTACTTTATAATTTATGTGCCAAATAGTAATAACAATATTAATAATACATAGCGCTTTCCAGCACCGTGCACAAAGTGCTCAACAATTACTACCCCTGGCACACACCTATAGAGACACAGAGGCCCTTTATAATTTCACGATTCCCCAGGGAGAATACAATCCATTGCGACCTATGTAAGCGCTGAGGATTAAAACATTCACATCGAAATCGCTGTCCTGTCAGGTCCCAAATACAATTTTACACCTAGGTCGTGGTTCAATCTTGCCCAAGGACTTTAGCCATTCAGAAACGAACGGCATGGTTCGAAACTAAAACCTACATATTCCAAGCAGGCCACTCTAACCATTCGACCATTACATGATTAAACACATTATATATTGACTTGCATTACGTTATGCAGTTAATATTTCTGTAACAAATGCAACACGGTATATGATATCACAGCGGTTGAAAACGGTGGTACCGATGGCCTATCTTTTACTGGCGATCACCGACCAATCAGATATGGTTTTTTTTCAGAATATTTAGCTTATACTGGAAGTAATTTATTACTATGGTAATACTGCTGTGTAGTCTATGGTAGTGGATAATGAAATGGCAACTCTCTAGTCCCGTTACCATGGAGATAAATGGAACATCATGATTAAAGTGGATGGAATCGTTTTATTTTCTCATATAAAGTTCGAATTTGATCAGTCTATGCTCTCAGACTAATGACTCGGATGTGTGTAAGAATTTATCTCTTATTTGAACATTCAAAATTTACAGCCCATTAGTATTCACTTGAATTTATTGTCATGGTAACAAGCAACATGCAGTCCGTTAGTTCGGATACAGCAAGACACATGACTTGTAATACCATTGTAGGACGACACACATCATACATGTGTTATCCTCACCGATTGGCTGTTTACCACCTGCTCACGCTCTTTATATTTTTTTTATTTCAGATCCCTCTGAACTATAAATAGGTTACCGTCTGAGAAAGAAGTGTACTTGTTGGAGATAATGTACAAATTGTTACAGTTGTCTGTACTGTCTCTCAATTGTATCTAAATATAGATATGTTTAGTTTTCTTCAAAATGGGGTTAATTCGAGTTTCTCTTCTGCAAACTGTGGCTGTTGAAAATATCTCAGTGATTTATCTGTGTGTTTGAAAATAGAAGAACTAGCTATTCGTGAAATGAAAATGCGAGGTGCTGCAGATGATAATCGTACATCGAATCCGTTCACTCTCTCAAATGTTCATTATTGTTATGCAAATAAGTATATCATCTATTGTTATCGTGTTATTGTGAATGCCAGCTACTGCTGTACCCGTAATAAAACACGCCATGGATAAAAACGATGAGTGTTCCATTAAAATGAAAAGAATTTTTAAAATTAAAATACTTGTAACACGCACTGACAACACATTGCATTGTTTCGACGTGTCCTTTCTCTAATTTGAATGAAAACACGGTTGGTCTATGCACGGTTGGTTTATGCCCATCTGTTGTCTTTTTATGTGAGCCTTGAATATTACGGTACGTTTGACTTTTATTCACACGGGTAAAGAAAACGACTCGATAGACCAATATATAGCTTTCGAATTCTTAGTGAAAATCTATCGTTTTCATTTAATTAAATAAGAGAATACTCAAACTTGAAATCGAGTTCGATCCAATTTAATTTTTCGGCTGCGAATAATAACGTGTTTTTCGTCTGCGATTGCTAGCCACCCACTATTCAATAACAATGATACCTATAATACGGTGATAACAACGCACACCAATGTCATATCAAACTATCCTTCGCTACCCATTCTCAACACCTACCTTTAAAATGTCCATCAAACGGTCCAGTTTCTGTTCACGTGCAGTGGAAAGCCGACAAGCGAATGTTCAAGGGCTGCAGCGTAAAAACCGACCTTTGAATGGAACGAGCGCTTTTGTCTGACGAACGTTGATGATGAGCGTTATAAACCACACTGCGCTACTCGTACTGTCGTCGTTCGTCGGAGTAGTAACTATAACATGTCAATGTGACCATATTTTACAAAATAACATTGAGGGATCACGCCTTCCGATATTTCCAGAAATAGAAAGCTAGATTTGCTTGTACATACAGCTGATAATTATAATATTTAATACATTCAATATTGGATTTACCTTTCGTTTTCATTGGTACGCCACCGATGCCGGTATGATCACCTGACTATCATGTGACCTGGCACGGTTGAGGTATGCCGTTCCGCGTGTGAGTGTGTTTACGCTCTTTGTATCAATTTGATTCATATTTGATTTTGAATTTTTGGGCGTTTATTAATATCTTACATTGTTTATTTCGTCAACACAAACTGTCAAGTCCAGTTCCGCCGTATTTGCTCAAATATTCAAATAAGCATAAGTGAAAAAGCAAACACGTTTTTTATAATAGAACTGCGTGAAGGTTATTATGGGAACAAATTTGTATTTATTCATAGCACATAGCCGGGCACATACGACTCAATTCATTTATATTCATCTTTAAAAAAATAATGTCATTCTCTTTTATTTATTTTTATTTCAAAATACTCTAATTTCATCCTACAGATCAAAAAATCATTTCTTCCGAAATTATAGTCACGGGAGAGAAACCAATTATTTCTGGTGATATGACCGGCCATCTGTCAGGCCTACCGCCTGGAGCCGCACAACTTAGCGTAATGTCTCGATCATTGAATCGCAATTTCATCATTAAACAGTTGTAAAGACGAACATTTATAAACTGGGTGTACGTACTTTTCAATTTATATGTGATCGAAAAATATGCCCTCGAGTATTATAACTAGTACGTGTCTTTAATCAGTATTGTAGTTGAGAAATGACAACAAATATACACCAAACTCACGGCATCGGACGAATGCAGGGGAAAGGTTGCATACATAATGATGTGACGTCACTCACGTAGCTGCTAAATTTTTAATAGTTATTGTTCCTACTTCGCTATTACGCAGATGTCGTTTGGACAATTACTTTTCATCGTGCGTGCTATTTCAGTGACGCTTAGGTGAGTCATTGAGTGTAAAATAATCACTCACGTTCACAACGATTTTTATCCCGGTTCGTGTGTCGAATCAATACAAGCTGATGACTAGGGTGACCTCTATACAGACATTCGCCCAGGAAGTTGCCATAAAAACTGTTAAACATGCATGCGTGAGCCAGAGCTGTCTGATCCATGCGCTGTTTGATCGGAGTTTATTATTTCCTGTACTATTTAATGTTCAAGTCATTCCCATCTCTTATTAGGAGTTATTAAATGAAACACAAATGATATCAAGACAAACTCACCATCATAGCGCTATGCTTTTATTAAATTAAATCAAATTACTAGTAAATAGAAGAGCGCAATGAGCTTATTATTTGGCTAAAAATATGGCCATCAAGATATATGTCTTTCCTCTATAGTTTTCTTGGAATCTTTTCATGTACTTGCACTATGTATAAAGGTCACGTGTCTACAAGGCGAAGAGAAAAACACACAATTTAAACAAATACATTATTGGAATACAGATGATCTGAGAAATCTATCTTCCCTGTCTCCTTTCTCACGTGACTGACTAACACCAATATTTCATTTCACTCTTGCTGTTTATTGTATGTGCTCATCACAGTATGAGTTTTTGTATTTTATATTTGCTGTCTCTGTATTTTTCAGAGAGTCCTAAGGAAGATTGGCTTCGGCCGACTGGGCTGTCTTCTTTAAATAAAGTTGAATGAATGAATGAATGAATGAATGAATGAATGAATGAATGAATGAATGAATGAATGAATGAATGAATGAATGAATGAACGAACGAACGAATGAATGAATGAATGAATGAACGAACGAATGGATGAATGAATGAATGAATGAATGAATGAATGAATGAATGAATGAATGAACAAATGAATGAATGAACGAATGAATGAATGAATGAATGAATGAATGAATGAATGAATGAATGAATGAATGAACGAACGAATGAACGAATGAATGAATGAATGAATGAATGAATGAATGAATGAACGAACGAACGGATGAATGAATGAATGAATGAATGAATGAATGAACGAACGAACGAATGAATGAATGAATGAATGAATGAACGAACGAACGGATGAATGAATGAATGAATGAATGAATGAATGAATGAATGAATGAACGAATGAATGAATGAATGAATGAATGAATGAATGAATGAATGAATGAATGAATGAACAAATGAATGAATGAATGAATGAATGAATGAATGAATGAATGAATGAATGAATGAATGGTTTAGTTTCATACATTCTGACACGGGCAGTAATTAGGCCCTCCTTCCTCTGACGTCAGAACTGAATATATTCCAGGTTGAGCGCTCACAATAATCATAAGGCAAAAATAAATCAAACATTGTTCATTTCCGATAACAAGACTTCAGAAAATAGGGTAGGTAGAACGGAGTTTTATTTTATTTTTAAAATTTTTTTTGAGAAATTGATTCAACCCTAAGACAAGCCCGGCTTGAGTTGACTAATGACGTCATTGGTCCGGGCTTATCACCCTGCCTTTCCTTGGGGGAAGGGAGATTAGTCCGCGCCCACAACCGCTGATCTGTCACTCTGAGACAAGATACTCGTTGGTTACAATACTTCTGTGATAAATTGATGAGGTGTACAAGAAATGAAGGAAGATAATTATAATATATGATGTACACGACTCGGAGCACAATATGCAGACTACGCAGTTCAACTTACAGTCAACATTACAAGATATCGTTTCTCTGAAGTGTCATATTTTTTTAAAAATTGATCGAAGATATTTTGACGATTTTTTTTTACATGGAAATAGAAGTGAATTGTTATGCCCATGATTTTACCCTTTTCAATGTAAAAAAATGGTTAGGGTCGCTTTCACTAGGGTCGGTCAGGTTTTCGGAAACACACAATTTTTTTTTATTTTTGACCAAATATGAAACGTCAGCTTCTTGGTTGTACTTAATGTCCTTTTCTGTGAATGAATGAATGAATGAATGAATGAATGAATGAATGAATGAATGAACGAACGAACGAACGAACGAACGAACGAACGAACGAACGAACGAACGAACGAACGAACGAACGAATGAATGAATGAATGAATGGATGGATGGATGGATGAATGAATGAATGAATGAATGATGAATGAACACCTATACACACATCAACCATAACAAAGCGCACATGTTCCATAGAGCTTTACGATATAGCTAAAACACATCCAATATGATACCACCCCACCCCAATATTATAACAACAACAACGATAAAGTGTCATTTGTAACTTGATACAACGGGTCATGCTACAGAATGTTTTTCAAACTCCAAGGAAAACAAAAAATTAAAACTTCAGTCAAGGGAGGACAATGACCGCAAGGAGGCGCTGTATAGATACATCGATTCACTTGCAGACCAACCGCATGGAAGCGTGATACATTACATCAAGCATATCACGTGAGAACATTCCAGTTTGTAAATAGCAATTACTTAAATAGGCAATTGTTTATAACTATTCAGATCATAAAAAGTGAAAGTAATACTGGCTTACGGTTTCTGTACAATTTCTTCCACTTTATCTTGAGTATTAAAATTTTACTGTAATAAAAAACAATGTCACTCGGCCGTACCCCTTTACCGTATCTATCTGTACACAAATTATTGTGAAAGTGTGGGTTGAGATTTAAGAATTCGTATGTGACATGAAACTACAAACTTTTTTCAAGGTATAAGAAACAAGTTATGAGCGTAATCACACTTTTTAGGCTTATCAAACAAGGAAGCAATTCTTAAAGAAGGGTCTTGCATCTTCGAAATAAGCCCCATATAATACAAGGTGAATGTGATGTAAAGTTCAAAAATCTAAATTATTTTTCAAGTTTCATTGCTTCATTTCTGAACCCTGCCAAGTTATTTTTTATTTCAAATGCTAACACGGTCATTTAAACATTTACAAAGAGCCCGACTCGAAATGTTCGCTGTTGACAATTATTACACGACCTGTTTGTACTTATTATCACTTCAAATACATGTGGACCGACGACGAGCTGGACTGCTGATACAATTGAGCTAGATATGAACATCGCCCTCACAGTTAGTTATTGGCTGATAAAACCATCCTGCTGACGACCTTCACAGTACTAGTCTGGTCCCCTGCCCCCTTTCTACCGCTACATGTACACTCACGTGAGTGTAGCGCCAGCAGCGGCAGAAAGGGGGCAGGGGACCAGACTATCACAGTACAGGCGACCTTCACTTCCGCAGAAATATTACACACGTCATTGACGCGGGTCGAGAGCCTTACGTATTACAACAATAAGAAAGCCAATTCTGGTGAGTATTTTTCCATTGAACAAATATATTTAGACAGAGCTGTATTCAAATGATAAAAATATACTCGTAGTCTTGCTTGCAGACGGAGTAATTTGGGACTTGCATGTTCTTTGGGACATAGTCAGTCCCGTATGCCGTCTGCAACCAGGACTATGAATGATTTATTATACATGTAGCCCAGGCTGGTAGCCCAACGTTTTTTTAATGTTAAATATCGAGTTGTAAGAATGGCAAACTCAGTAAACAGGGCGGCCACCAGTATCGTGAATTAAGGCAAATCTCACCATTAAAGCAACCTGCAAAGTACGAGAGTGTGGTTGTTTTTACTAATGATACATGCATGTATCAAAGTTGTTCCTTGACTGCGCTGCATGACCTTGTACGTAGAGAAGGGTGTCAACATGTTCTATAATGAGGTCAACCACGTACCATCAATACGTGTGGTACTGACCGGGAAAGACAGAGACAGAGAGACAGAGCTTATAATTGCAAAAAAAATAATTGCGCAAGTTAAAGCTAAGTTTGTAAAGCCAAATAAAAAGTTGTTTGGTACCGGTTACCCGAGCCCACCTAGTTTTTTACGCCGACCCTAAACTTTTTTGTTAACTATTTGAGAAAAATAATAATAAAATCGCGAATATCCTGAAGTCTCGAAAGAAATAATGGGTGTAGAAACTGACATCAACTTAAAAAAGATAATATAAAACTATTCTTCCAATCGATATCTGTAATGGCTGTACATCTGATAGAAATAAATAAACAACACAGACCATTTGGAAAACAATGGAAAACCTGAACTAGACACTCACACATGAAAATAAGTATATAATAAAATAAAATGAAAAATCTACCTACTCCAACTATTTTAAAATTGAATGTAATCGGAACTACACATTTTTTTTTATGCCTAAGCTTTCCATAAAGGGGTGGAATTAATAGTTCAATGTAGGATAATTTCTTTTAGTTAGTCCTTAGATGAGTCAGACACCCCCCCCCCCTAACTAAATAAATAACCAGAATGACTCAAACCCCCACTTTTATCGCATCTAATATTATTCATTATTCTTCAATACGCAGGTAGAAAATCACCGTTACAAAGTACAAAAAAGTGGATCTCAGAAATTCAAGTAGTCCAAGATTGGAACACAATATTTCAGATGAAAGAGAGTCTGTGAGGAATGAAACAAAACCAATGGAGGCTACTGGGAATGAATACACTAGATTAGATAACAGGACATATTCTTTTGCTGAGGCTCTTCACTGTCATGATTTTGATTTATCAAACTCGCCACTAGGGGGCGATGTTTGTAAGTCAGAGGTGCCAAAGGCAACAATTCAAAGCCAAAAGTACCAACCATGGAAAGTACTGAAACCAATTCGAAGGAAGAAAAAGTAAGTATGCAGCACAAATTCACTTTTCCTTCTTCTCATTATTATTACCAGTGTTTTTGTTAAGGGATCTACCTGAGTTCCTATGTCATTTTACCAGGGTTAATCAGTTCCCTACCAGAGTTTTCAGAGTGGTAAGTAGGTAAAATCTGCCTGAGTTTCCCTTTCATTTTACCAGGGTTCCCAACCTAAATTATGGTATTATGCATGTATGTTTTACCATATTTCCCACTTTCTATTAAAAGTAGCAAAAATATTGATCATTATTATTATTTTCATTGCATCGGCAGAAAATATGCTTTAGCTTCTGAGAATGGATGTTCCTTACATAATTAGCACAACTTGGAGCAAAAGTTCTAAAGAAAGGTGTTTGCAAAAATGTAATGGCTTCTCTGCAGTTATACTTCCACAAGCAAATCAAGTTAACATATTGCCAAAAGGATGAAAAAATATGCCATATGATAATACTTACACATCATGGAGTTCCTTATTACATGTACCTCTGAAAAGCAAATGTTGCAAAAATGAAACTTAAAGTGATTGTGAATGCTCACGTGGTAAATTTTCAGTCACTTGTACTCTGGTGCTAATATTTACAGTACATTCATGAAAGTAATGACTGATATATCATGTATTATTATATTTCAGAAGTGAATATTTACCAAGTGAGAATGTAGGATTGATATCATATGTATTCTGTACATGGTTAACACCATTGATAATCAAAGCTTATAAACATGGATTAAATATCGCTGACTTATGGCAGTGTGGAGAACAGGACACAGCGGGATATAACTCAGAAAGGTTGGTGTGTGTCTGTGTGCATGTGTCTGTGTGTGTGTGTGTGTGTGTGTGTGTGTGTATGTATGTGTGTCTCTCTCTGTGTGTATGTGTGTGTCTGTCTGTGTGTATAATGATTCAAGCTATCTACTTGGTCAGAATTTAATTGGATTTGATAATGCATTCTGATGTTACTTGTTACTTTTTATGAGACTGATGTCACTATGGCAACATGGTGATGGTGTTTTTCTTACTACTTTGACTAGATTGACATCACTATGGCATGAAGAAATTCAGAAGAAAGGAAAGGACAATGCATCTTTAAAAATTGTTTTTTGGAAGTTTTGTCGGAGTCGGGTGATAATAGCTTGTGTTTGTCAGTTGACATTTTGCCTTGCCTGTTTTGGTAATGTAGTAAGTATACTACATTGTATATTTAGTGTAGATGATAACATATCTTGTGATGTACCACCATATCGGCCAGAACTAGATCATGTCTGGACTGCAAAATCCCCCCCGCGAGTACTACCATCCCGTCAGCCAGAACTCGTCTGTACTGCCACATATATAAGTTGTCTATAGGTTAATTATAGATGTCTATAGGTTGTGTATAGGCTGACCTATAGAAGTTATAGGCTGTCTATAGGTTGAACTATAGAAGTCTATAGGTTGTCTATAGATTGACCTGTATAGAAGTTATAGGTTGTCTGTAGGTTAACCTATAGAAGTCTATAGGTTATTTATAAGTTGACCTATATGGAAGTCTATAGATTGACCTAAATAGAAGTCTATAGGTTATCCATAGGTTGACCTATATAGAAGTCTATAGGTTAACCTATAGAAGTCTATAGATTGTCTATAGATTGACTTATATAGAAGTCTATAGGTTATCTATAGGTTGGCCTATGGGCTGTCTATAGATTGACCTATATAGAAGTCTAGAGTTGACCTGTGGAATTCTATTTTCTGACATTGTTAAAACAATAGAATTGCATAGTATGGATTTCATCAACATTTTCTGATATCTATAATAAATTATGTCATCGGGTAATTTATGTGTTATATCTTAATACCAGGTTTGAATTGCAAGCTATGGTTAAAAGTATGCTTAAGTAAAAAAAATACTGTGAGTACCTTTTGAATATGTGCCCCAAAATGTTACAGTCAGCTTATGCCCTTTTAGTCAAATGTAAGATTTTTCTATCTTTCAGTTAATTGTACATGCTTTACTGCAATATGTTCAAGGGACGGAATCCAACCTACCGTACGCACTGTCTCTGGTTTTTGCCATTCTGTTAACAGAAGGGACACGGTCTCTTTCTTTATCTTGTCACTGGCAATATGCATACCAGACATCAATGCGGATACGTAGTGCCTTTCTAACAGTTGTTTACAAAAAAGTGTTGTCTTTACAAAATGTACAAGATCAAACTGTTGGACAGGTAAGTTAATTGCTAGCTTTTAATTTAACCCTTCATGTAGTGATTAATAAAATACTTGTAACTGAAAAGTCCAGACAGACTTATTATCGGTGTAAAGAATAAATTGGATAACTCATGTTAGAAGTCTTTTACAAAGCTATAGTTTAAAATATGCATGGATAGCTCAAAAGGTTGGCAACCAAGAATATTTTATAGTTTATGCAAATCAACTTTGAATTTCAATAACATGTTTTAAGTAATTCACTGTGTTACTCAAAATCAACAACAATATTCACATCTTGCCTGTTTTATGGAAATTCATTTAAAACCCTTTCTCTTTTTTAGATTATTAATTTATGTACGAATGATGGACAGCGAATATTTGATGGAGTTGGTTATGCAGCCTTTGTAGTTGGTGGTCCAGTCCTTGCGATTATATGTATCATATATACAACATACATACTGGGACCTGTTGCTTTGTTGGGCAGTTCCTTGTTCTTTCTTGCACATTATCTACAGGTGTGTTCATTTATTAGTACAACTGAACTGAGTTTCAACAGTGCTATAGGCATGATGTGTTTGTCTATCTGTGCAGGTGTGTCTGTCTGTCTTTCTGTTGCTCTGGCTGTGTGTGTGTGTGTGTGCGGTAGAAATAACTCCAAAAGCTGCCCCAAACAGCACTCCTAGTGGCCAAAGTATGCAATCTTTTGTTTTTCTGATAGCTGCATTGTGTACAGAAATTGTCACAGACTAAAAAGTGAGCAACCATACATAACCAGGATAGTTAATAGGAGTTGTTTGTCAGTATTTTGACACTCAACATTTGTGATTTTTTTGATCAAAGACTGAAAAGTGAGAAAACCTGACCAGAATACATTTGTATTTCATTTATTGTGTGCTTTCTTCCAGATTCTTGTCTCCAAGGCAATAGCCCATTTCCGAGTGAAGGCAATTAAGATAACAGACAAGAGAGTAAGAATAGTCAATGAAATGATTACAAGTGTCAAACTTATTAAAATGTATGCATGGGAAAAACCGTTTTCAAAAAAAATTGCAGGTGAGTGGAAACTAGTGTCATGTCTACAACAAAAACATGGTTTCCTTGCTCTGGAATTAATTCCGAACTCAGAGCTTAAAATATAACGTCCAAGTTTTTACTAAACTACATGAATTTACAAGGCATCCTTCTCCTTTGATATATGTGTATATGTTATGAATCACCATCAATATGAACACAATGTTGTCACAAAGTGATGACATATTTAGTAAAGTATGTTGACCTGGCCATTGACTTTTACTCATAGTCATTGTAAATTCAATAGACATGCTTACCACCAACTCAGCCATCTGGTAGTCTAATATGCTAATTCACTACTAATTTATTTACATACAAAGTAAACGCTCACTTGTCTACATAAAAGATAATCAAGTTTTATCTTAAACTCCTAGGGAATCCTCTGTACTATTATCACATAAACACATGCAAATCTTCACCTGTGTGATGTCAAACAAGACAGATAAAACCCCTGAATCACCTCTGTTCTATTGAACTTTTTTTCCCAGAATGACCGTTCCTTTACTAAATTTTTACCCTAAACTCGTATTGGAATCCTCTATTTGTACTAAAATCTCCAAAACTGAAACTCAATTTTCCACATTATTGTATGTTTACTGGAAGTTCAAAAATGATTTTTTTTTAAAATAAGAAACTGACTGTTTATCATGTGTATTTCCAGATATTAGAAGTAAGGAGGATAAAGTCTTAAGGAAATCACGGTTTCTCCTTGGCCTTAATCAATCCATTAACCAAATTGTACAACCTTTGGCACTTATATCAACATTTACGATTCATGTTGCACTGGGCAATGAACTTACACCAGCTATGGTAAGTGTAAAGTCCCCTGGAGGGTGTACTCATGCTTATTGGGTATATGTATATGTGCCGCCCTTTGGTTTTTGGTCAAGATGGTCTAAAATGGGATTTTGGGTTGACAGCTTTGGGCGCACAACCCCTACCAGACCTGGCCTCTGTCCAACAATTGTTTTTCTGACCAAAATGTTCATGATACTATTAAATCTGAGTTCACCTTTAAATAGAATCAGTGTTTTGTTCAGGATCAACTTTTACTGTACCTATGCCAGACATTTGTTTTTATGCCTAAATATTATCTTAATCTGACATTACTAAGGTCTTGCCCAATTATTTCTACATAGCAATACTGTACTGACTAAGGGTTAACTTTACATTTCTTTTCTCCTTTGTAGGCATACACTGTTGTTTCAATGTTTACCCTGACTCGTTTCCTACTGGTAGTAGGTCCAACAGCATTAAAGAATATAGCTGAAAGTTTTGTGGCTATCAATAGAATGAAGGTAAGATTTTGACTCAATACACAATATAAAGATCAGATATAAATCCAGTACTCAGGATTTGTTAACACTGCAGTGCCTCATCAGATGAATTGTACAGCTGTTTTTGCTCTTCCCAAATCCGTTGTCCATTTTGTGATCTGTTGCAGTGTGTACTTGAATTATTTATTTGATAAATGTATGCGCTCAGTGGATAAAGTCCGTAATCCAGTATCTGTCACCATTGATCACACTGTTTGTATTTGTATATTGATATAGGGAGTCTAGTAACGTATAGGATTAAATCCTAAGAAGTCCACTGGGTTGACAGAGAAACAATCATGGTTCAAATCTTACCCAAGAACTCCAACATTTAAGTATAGTTACTGCAGTATTTACATTGAGTATCTTAGAAATATTTATATTTATTTTTTGATACCATAGAAACTGCTACTGGTGAGAGAACTCAAACCATTCATGGACAAGCCAGATGATAAAAACGTTGCTATAGCAATGTCTATGGCAACATTTGGATGGGATAATTTAAGACAAGAACAAAGTGAAAAGAAATCACAGAAAATAAACGGAAACTCTCCAGAAGAAAGAGAGATGATTTCAGACAGAGATGAGGACACACAAGGAAATGGAGAAAATGAAAAATTTGTTGAAACTCTTCATGATATTGATTTAAATGTTAAAAAGGTATGTTTTTGTTGACCAATGAAATATTAATAATTTAGGGGTTTCTCTGCAAATTGGAAAACTATTTTATTGTTTAATGTTAAGTAGAAAAACGCATTCAAGTCTCTGATTCTCATTTGAAATTCGCTAAACTTAATAAACTAAACATTTAATGTTCTTTTTTTTATAATTTGTACCAGGGCCAACTAGTTGGAGTTTGTGGTAGTGTAGGCAGTGGTAAATCATCACTGATTTCGGCCATATTGGCACAAATGCAGTTGATGTCTGGTACAGTGGCTGTTGGTGGATCTATAGCGTACGTTTCACAGCAAGCGTGGATTTTCAATGCTACTTTGAGGGAAAATATTTTATTTGGACTTCAGTACAATCAGAAGCTATATGAAGCTGCACTATTCTCAGCCTGTCTTCAAGAAGATATTGAACAGTTACCAAATGGTGATAAAACTGAGGTGACATAGTTACACTTTATATACTGATTGATTCCCAGAAATACAAATAAATATGATACAATTAATGTACTGATGATAAATCATTACATTACACAGTGAAAGGGGATTTGACATCGTTCACTAATTGAGTCCAACGACTGTAAACATATTTTCAAATTTAGACAAAATGCTCCAAAACCCTCAGATACAATCACGAGCACATAAATGTTAAAGAATGAAAGTAAATAAAAGGAAAGTTATGAGTTGTCTCCTGGTGAATCAAAGAAACTAACTGGATAATTGTAGATTATATTGTTTGCATTTTCGTTTGAATTCTTACCTGCAGTGAATATTCCTGATACCTAGTGGTGTACTATTTCAAAGTTTTGAACCTGCAAACTTTATGGTGAATTTCAGATGAAAATATGGAAATGACAGAACCCAAATAAATGCCAGTATGGGTACATGGGGTATTTAATCTTGTGCTTACAGTGCTTTCTGGTGCACATTTCCCTCATGAACACCACAACCACTTGTCTGAAGCCTAACCTAACCCCCCCCCCCCCCCACTGTATGCAACATGTACATTAACACATTATGGGTTCCTGTCATATTAAATAAAGTCTACACAAATTTTGTTTCAGATTGGAGAAAGAGGTATCAACTTGAGTGGTGGTCAGAAACAAAGAGTGAGTCTAGCCAGGGCCCTCTATGCAAGTCAAGATATTTACCTCCTAGATGACCCTCTAAGTGCTGTGGATGTACAAGTCGGAAAACATATATTTAATCACTACATTAAGGGTGCACTTTGTGGCAAAAGTGTTCTCTTTGTAACACATCAGTTGCAGGTGAGATTTGTATTATGAATCATGTGCTCCCAAGGAAGTTGCAGAATTATATAGGGTCATTTTGCCAATAAAGGACTATATAAAAAACATTATGTCCACTCCTCAGGCCTCCCCCTGCCTTAAATAATACACATTCTGTGTTTCAGGATCCTGGCCTTTTTCAAATTTATGCTTGTTCCATATCCTATCTTGCTGAAGTATATTTCTTTTCCATTCCTGTCCAGTACTTGAGTGGCTGTGACTACATACTTGTAATGAAAGATGGTAGAATAGGTGAGCATGGAACTCATCAACAGTTAATGTTACAAGGTGGCCAGTATGCTACACTGATTGACACGTACCACTCTGATGATAAAGTTAACAACACATCAAGTTCTTCAAGTGGCATTCTGCCCAGATACAAAAAACATCCAAGTAGTCTGAGGAGAAGTAAATCTTTTCAAGGCAATAGTCATGAGGAAAAGAAACACCCTGAAGTTCATAGTGCTTCGAGTTTGAAACACCTTGTAGTTCATAGTGCTTCAAGTTTGAATAAATTAAGTTCTGAAGTAATATTTACAAGAACAGAAAAAAGACTCAGCCATTTGTCATGCAGTACCATAGGAGATGATGATATGGAAGGTATCGAGAATGCATTCGAAAGTAAGTTGCGTACACTCTTTTCATTTTTTAAAAACCTTTTTACTGTTTTAATGTTATGCACAAGCCATTTTGGAGCAAGATGTGAGGACCAGAATAGCATTTTATTGTCAAGCCAGCAGACAGGCAGTTACAACTCAATTTATGCTGTTTTCACTATAATACTGATTTTAGCAACTACCAGTAATCTAAACATGTTGAATAACTACTGTTACAGTAATGCTTGTTTTAGAAAAGTTCTTTTATATAAGCATTTTGTTCATGGCTTCATGTACTGCCATACAATCAGCGATGATAATCAAATTTTGGCCCTCACTTTGTGAAATATAGAATGCCCTCTTGTGAACACTGATGTGTTTACTTAGATTTGAACAGCGAATTGGTTGGAATTGTCTTGAACAAAGTAACAGCAAAAGATTGAACTGTTAAATTTCGGAGGCACAGTTCACATTAACTTGATATTATCATAACAAAATTAAAAGCATGGCCATTTGTGAAATCCAACAGAAACAAAGGAATGTGGAGATCCTATTTATGCATTTTCATCCAAATGTTGTAATCTTTAGGTAAGCTAACCACTGCGGAAGAAAAACTGCACGGAAATGTGAGTTGGAAAACTTACCATTATTATATCCAACAATCTGGTGGCTATATATCAGCTATTGCTGTAGTAGTTCTCTTTCTTCTGACTGCACTGAGTAGTGCTGCATGCAATTGGTGGCTTGCCTACTGGATTGCTGAAGGAACTAAGGTAATGATAATTCTATATCATAAACTTAGTCGGGATGAAGGGCCAGTGTTTTGCCGGCTACTTTTTCAAGAATCTGTGTAAACATTCTTTGTTGCACACAAGCAGTATATTTCCATTGGTACACAGATTCATGGTTCTCGTTCATAGATATCTGATACATCACCTACTTTCACATTTGACCAGCTACTTTTGAAATTTAACCAATATACATTATTTGATAAGCCAAGACGACGTCCCTGCCAGTGTTCCTATAGTGATTCCAAATGTGGACTTTCATCATTGACATGTACAAACTGATTATTTTTTTTTTATTTTTTTTTAATTGACAGACAAACCCACGAGTTTTAAGGTGTTGTGATGAAAAAACTAAAGACAAACATACAATTTCCAGACATATGTTTCCATGACAACACTTACATCTCAATTGAAAGATTTGTCATTGTGGTTTAAATTTTCATTAATCACTAAGATGAGAATTAAAATCTGATGACTCCCCCCCCCCCCCCACACACACACACACACTGGAACCTTTTGATCTTATTGGTCACTGTCCGCAAAATATTCTAAATAACTGAATCTGACATAATCTCAACTGGAACCCTGTCCACTAGATTCCATGCCCTTATGTCCTCATTCTCACATAGGGCTATACTGCAGAAGTCTTGGATTGGAATATTTGAATACTTCTGATAGCATAACCAAAACTTATATTACATTTAAATAAAATTACAATGTGTGTTCAACTTTTGGTTGTGTAATCAGAATTGAACTACAGTGTACTTTATCCGACATGATAAACAATTCAAGGATATTTCAATTTATTTGTTTGTATTAATTATTTGTTTGTTTGTACCAATGGTTTGTTTGATTGTTTGCATCCATGATTTGTTTGTACTAATGATTCTTTTGTTCGTTATCAGGAGATGACCTTCAATGGAACTAACAGCAGTGATAGTGTCATCACTGTTAATTTACTGGAGGATACAGATGTATCATTCTTTGTCACGGTTTATGGCATTATATTAGGTGCTACGATAATTTGTATATTTGTCAAATGTCTATTTTATGTAATGGTGAGTATGCTTTACATATTCAAATATATTTTCATATTACACTGTATTAATATTTTCTGGGCATTGTGATTTGCTACCCATCTGCAATTATAACACTATTCCAAGGAGTGCCAAAATAATGCAGATGAAGTTCTAGCTGAACTATTAATACAAATTATAGTGACTTTAAAAGTTCTGAAACTGAATTTGTGATGTACCTTAAATTGAGATCTTCTCAATTTTCAGATAGCACAGAAAGGAGCAAGTAATTTACATGACAAACTATTTGTGAAAGTCTTCCGTAGTCCAATCAGTTTCTTCGACACAACTCCATCGGGGAGAATTCTAAACAGGTTTTCAAAAGACCAAGATGAAGGTGAGAACCATATCAGATATGCATTAACATAGCACTTTGAGATCAGTATTTTAAATTGGACTTGACCTTGATCTTCTTGATGACACTGAAATGAAGTATTTAAGGCCCAGTTGAAGTAAGGATTAAAATGAAAATGCTAAAAGCATCTGGCAGAGCTATAAAATAGTTTGATCATGACAAAAGAATAATCCTATGTAATTTCTATGGCTCAACTGATTAGATAACACAAATGTGAGAATGAGGGATTGAAACGCTTGCCAATAAGTGAGACGATGTGTCTTCAATGAAGACTTGTTTAGGAATATAGTAAAACCATAACATTACTAGCATCAGCCAGCCCTTAGGGACACCCTTCTTTTACTCTAGATTATGACAGTTGGCACTTTACCCCAAGGTCCTCTGTTATTGAAGGTGAACAAAGATAAGTCTGGTTTTATCTTTTAGGTGTATATTTCGTTATGCTTAGGGGATCCAGAAATGTAATTTTCTCAAAACTTTGCATTATATTCAACCTCTCTAGAATAGAATTATAAAAAGTGGAAAATGTGCATAGAAGAGGCCTGCTCTACCCTGGGGTGAGGAACTATGGGAAATAAACAAAGATAGGTGTTAAACAACTTGTAATACAATTAACTCAGCATTGTTTGAGCAAGGGTTTGACAGATGTTTAGCTGCTTTAATTACTTTGTTCCCCTTTAAAACCCCACTTTGGACTAGGTTTGAAAACATTACAGTAGTTCAGTAGGGCTCTACAAAATGGTGGATAACTACAAAAGACTGATCCCATGTTATCCTGAAGGCATAGCACTAATGTGCTGGGATTGAAACGTAACCCTTTAAGCATACATGATCAAGTAATATAATTTCATGATAACAAATTGAATTGTATGACTGTTTCCTATTCTCTTTTATCTTACAGTTGATACCAACTTACCACATGCTATAGAACATTTTCTTCACAATCTCACCATCATGTCATTTCACTTTCTTACAATCTGCCTTGTGTTTCCATGGTATTTGGTGGCTTTGGTACCATGTGGTTTCATTTATGGTATCGTCTTCAAGTATTACAACCCCGGTATGCGTGATCTTAAACGTTTAGAAAACATTAGTCGGTCGCCATGGTTTTCTCAAATTACAGAGACATTGCAGGGATTGCCAACAATACATGCTTACAATAAAAAACAACAGTTCTATAAAAAGTAAGAAGAGGATCATTTTTTTGGTTTCAATCTGTCGCGTTATTATTACCAATTAGCTTGGTTATCATGTTTACCAAAAGTTTCCAATGTGCATCAAAGTTTGATTGACAATAGAATAACTAGTTTGATGCCAAAAGTTAATCTTTATCACTGACCAATAGAATGCTTTGTTGTACACCAAGAGTTACACATCTATGTTGACCAATAGAATACTTTGTTATACACCAAAGATGGACCAATCTATGTTGACCAATAGAATACTTTGTTATACACCAAGAGTTACCAATCTATGTTGACCAATAGAATACAGTATATATTTGGAAACATGGATGAACCTAAATTACACACCTTATAATTACCGGGTAGTATGTTTTCATATCAGTGACTATTTTCATCATCATAAATACAAGCTATATCCTAAATTCCATCGACATATTATTTCTTTTCCTGTCAAGTTACACAGGTGCCCCCTTGAACCAAGTGAATGATGCTAAACATATACTTCAATGGTATCCTGTCAAGTCACACAGGTGCACACTTTCAACCAAGTGTATGATGCTAAATGTATACGTCACTGGTATCCTGTCAAGTCACACAGGTGCACACTTACAACCAAGTGTATGATGCTAAATGTATACGTCACTGGTATCCTGTCAAGTCACACAGGTGCACACTTACAACCAAGTGTATGATGCTAAATGTATACGTCACTGGTATCCTGTCAAGTCACACAGGTGCACACTTTCAACCAAGTGAATGATGCTAACTGTATACTTCACTGGTATCCTGTCAAGTCACACAGACGCACACTTTCAACCAAGTGAATGATGCTAACTGTATACTTCACTGGTATCCTGTCAAGTCACACAGACGCACACTTTCAACCAAGTGAATGATGCTAACTGTATACTTCACTGGTATCCTGTCAAGTCACACAGGTGCACACTTTCAACCAAGTGAATGATGCTGAACATATACTTCACTGGTATCCTGTCAAGTCACACAGACGCACACTTTCAACCAAGTGAATGATGCTAAACGTATACTTCACTGGTATTATTTATTCCAGATTTACAGAGCAGCTTGATGTAAATGCTGTTGCTTTTTATCTGTTTCATGTAACCAGTCGTTGGACTGCTGTACGACTTAACAGTATAGCTATGTTAACGACATTTCTCACGGCACTATTCACTGTACTTACACATGGAAAAATCAACCCTGCCTATAGTGGTATAGCCCTATCATACTCAATACAGGTAAGACATCAACCCTGCCTATAGTGGTATAGTCCTATCATACTCAATACAGGTAAGACATCAACCCTGCCTATAGTGGTATAGTCCTATCATACTCAATACAGGTAAGACATCAACCCTGCCTATAGTGGTATAGCCCAATCACACAGTACATCAACCCTGCCTATTGTGGTATAGCCCTATTGTACTCAATACAGGTAAGACACAGTTATAGTCCAACTTAGAAATTGGCAAACATGGTGACATTCAAACCTATCTCCTTGAGAATTTAATCACACTGTTATTACATTGTACCTTTATTAAAGTTTCTAACATATTCTAATTCAAATATGTGTTTTTATTTATTCGGTATATACCGGGAAATCATGACAAACAAGTCTTCGTCAAAGATTAGACATAGACCCCAAAGTTTAAACGTACTAAATCATATTCTGAATTGTGTGAAAAATATGGCAGCCACTTGGTTGAAATATCGTCCTCATTTGCATACCGTGTACATGCAAGTATGCAATAATGTTTTCGGTATTGCACTGCAGTGAAAATACCACTTGCATGCATGCGCACCGGTACATGTAATCTCTGGAAAATATGTAATGATGTTTTTAGTCTTGCAGTACAAGTGAAAATACCACTAGTATGTACACATACCATCCAATTCAAGAAATCAGTCATGCTGGTACATACAATGATTGAGTTTTTTGTGTCTTTTTAGCTTACAGGGACCATTTCAGCTACATTAAGACATACAAATGAAGCTCAGGCCAGATTTACATCAGTTGAAAGAATATACTATTATATGGTACGATATAAATTTCAAGTTGTCTTGTTAAGTGTATAAGTTCATATGCAGATACCATGCTGTCCATTATGATTTTTTCCTGCAACCAAGATCACTGTTATGTCTAAATTACAGTCTCTTCAACCACATTATAAGTGAAACAGCCATTGATTTTCCACCCTTCAGAACACAGCTCAATGGGAGGCTGGGCAACACTATTTGAGTCTGTATAAGTATTGTATTAGCATAACTGCAGCATATTGCTTGACAAAAGTCATAATCAATCATGGTTACCAGACATATGAGCTTTCAAAGCCAGGAACATTTTGCCGTTATTCAAAATGGTGTCTTCACTGCATTAACCATAATTGTGAGTGTTACATTGAACGGTTAATGATATGTATTAACAGCTGAAGAAGTGTCTAAATTACAATTGTGTACACAGAGTTCAGAACTTCTACAAAAATGTGAAACATGTCTTACTCAATTCGTCATATGTTGGTAACATCTGCCTTTTTTTATTTAATTTCTTCTTCCTCAGAATTTGATATCTGAGGCAGCATCTATCATAACAGGATGCAGACCACCTGATAGATGGCCACACAAAGGCCATGTACAGGTGGATGATTTAAAAGTTCGTTATCGTGACAATCTACCCTTGGCTTTGAAAGGTGTCAGTTTTGAGGTGAAACCTGTGGAAAAGATAGGTATTGTGGGTAGAACTGGAGCAGGTAAAAATTGTTGTAGATTATGCTGCCCTGTAGTGTTAAGTTAATCCCAAGCATATAAAGCAGTTCCTACCTACATATGAATGCAGGCAGCTTGTATAATAATTCCAAATTAAGATAGATAACGATGGATAATTATCATGCAAGTGATTTTTGATTCAGATCACACTTTTTGAAAAACACAGAAATGCGTAACTATAATCAAAGAATTAAGCAGCACAGTTGGAAGGTAATTTGTACAAATACTAAAATCAAGACTACTTCCAATACAATACGTTATTCCATTTCATCTGACAAAGTTTGGAGAGCTTTTTATAAAATTTTGATTTGTAGCGAAATTGTTCCCATGGTATTAAAATACAAATGTCTGTCTGTGTGTCTGTGTCATCATTTTCTAAAATTCGGCTGGCTCAATTGTAATGAAATTTGGAGTATATAATCTTTAGGGTAATAGCTAGACCTGATTAGGTTTTCAGCCAGATTGATATTCAGTAATTAAGCAGTATCATGCACTCTTCAAATTCCGTATAATTTGGCACATACATTAACTTAAGAAAGCACGCTTGTCCAAAAACAAAGCCTGTTACCATAGTTTTTTTTATTTTAATGAGTTATTTGCATAATTAGTGATTCCCTTACGGGAGGCATTCAGTTTAAATCTGGTACCTTAGGAACTCTGAGACTAGTGAAGCCAATTTATTCATCCATTCTCATTTTAGGAAAGTCATCTCTTTGTCTGAGTGTATTTCGTCTGATGGAAGCAGCAGCTGGCACAATCAAGATAGATGGCATTGATATCAGTACTATTGGATTAGAAGATTTGAGATCAAGATTATCTATAATCCCACAAGATCCAGTACTCTTTGTTGGGACAATCAGGTTAGTAGCTACTTTGAAATTCTCTGCCCAAGTAGACTAAACTTTTGATCATATTATTGGTCAAATATCATAGAGTAGCAGCCAAACCCACTATTGTACAGTATCATGGAAGCTTTAACAGGGAGACTTGTCTTGTAGAAAGACCTTGGATCTGTACTCAGAAGGTTGCCAAACAAAAGTGGAAGATGACAGGGCTAGCGTTCGACCTTTGGCAATGTGCTACCTGTGGCTCCTTTTAAAGGTAGCAGAATTTCTCGAGGGTCTAGAAACTAGTTTATACTGGAGACTAGATTAAAGTGCCTACCTGTATTGTTTTGATCATATCTTTTCTTCAGAATATACCAATTGACCTTGACCTTGACCTGCAAGGTCAGTTGTTAAAATCAGGCTTTGCTTGTACATCATAGAATGTACATCACACAGCAATTTGGCTATTTTCATCCATGCCATCTAAAATGGTTACACATTACATAAGACATTGTTTTGTACATGTTTCACAAGCACCTAAAATATGACATAATGGCAGCCATGTTTGTCTTAAAATACACAACTTGTACAATGATGTGTCTTTAAAAGCACAAAGAGACTTGATTCAACTGTCTATACCCACATTGTCTGTGCTGAACTTCCTTTTGAGAATATGCAAATTAACCTTGACAGTAAACCTTTTGTTGCATATCACAGTTCAGGAATTAGATGATTCAAATTTCACATCATATCTCTTTTCTGACAGATATAATTTGGATCCATTTGACCAGTACTCTGATGAAACTATCTGGAAAGCTCTGGAAAAATGTTATTTAAAACATATGGTAAGCTTGAGTGTAACAGTATATAATATTCAAAATCGATATATCAATTATATTATCATCTCAAAATGGAGAAATAGAAAATTGTTGGGTTCACTCTACATCAGCTTATCAATTCACCAGTTGTATCAAAATATGCAAAAAATTTCAGTTTAGTCCATCAAATTCTTCTATAAGAGCTTTTCATGACCTACAACACGTATATTTACTTCATACCTGATCATAACTTTTAAATATTTTATACCGCTTCTATATTTATATAATATTATATTATATAGTATTATATTATATTATATTATATTATATTATATTATATTATATTATATTACATCATATCATATTATATTATATTATATTATTTGATCTTTTAATTGTCTTTCCCATACATTCATCAGGTATCACAGCTTGATGGTAAACTTGAGGCACCTGTCATGGAGAATGGTGAAAACTTCTCAGTTGGTGAGAGGCAGCTGATATGTCTGGCCAGAGCTCTTTTAAGAAGTTGTAAGGTAAAAACTCCTTCATTCAAAACAACCAAAAATATATGAATATCTTTGGAGTTGGTGCAAGGCAAAACAGAATGGCCAACAAGCATCACTTGCATCGACAAGTCACATTTGTTATGGCAATGCCATAGACAAAGAAACTGAATATTAAAGTTAAGTATTATGATTTTGAAAGTAGATGAATAATTATATCTTGCTGATAATATCAATGATAAATCTCTATTGTTTCCTTATTTTAATGATGAATTAGGCAACAGCCTGAACAGGTACAGAAACAGAACATCAGCATTGGGGCTATGTCTTTGAAAATAGAAGACTTGTTTTTCGCTCAGCAGTGATGTTTATCATAATGATTCTCATTTTTCAGATCTTTATGTTGGATGAAGCAGCAGCTGCTATAGAAAACGAAACCACTTGTGTGGGGGTTGGGGTGTATATCAGTGAAAATAGATGACTTGTGTATCTCTCATTTGCAAAGTATATCATGATGTTTCTGTATTATAGATTCTTATGTTGGATGAGGCGACTGCTGCCATAGACACAGAAACAGACAGTCTGATACAACAGACAATACGGGATGCTTTCAAAGACTGTACAATGCTGATTATTGCTCACAGACTCAACACTGTTCTTAACTGTGATAAAATCCTAGTTATGGACAATGGAAAGGTAAGGTTATACAGTTCTTTTTGGAGTAGCTTACCCAAGCTGTTAAATAAACTATTAAGATCAGTGAGCCTTATCACAAGGCTTCATGTTGAGATAGGCTCAAAAAAGATAACATACAAACGTAACATACACAGTGTGGACTCTTTATTAAGTTAATGATATAAACAGGAACTGCATGGAAAAAGCAGTTCAGTTGGCTGCTAACCGTGGATTTTGTTTGAACTTCAAGAAATTACACCTCATGCCTGTTGTAATTGCAGTAGTGTGCTTGCTGTTACTGTTTATATCATTCACTAAATAAAGAGTTGACACTGTGTCAGAGATGTTTGTGTTATCTTTATGGTGTCTATCTTAACACAAAAGCTTGTGATTAGACACACTGATCTTCAACAGTTTGGGCAAACTTCTTCAAAAAGAGCAGTACTACAGGCAATGTGCTTCTCCAAAACAATTCCTATCACCATAAATGATATAAAACCAAATGGCACGATAGTGTACATCAAAAATTGAAAACAGAACCCCCAAGACACCTTGTAGTATTTGAAAGATTATCTTTCTATATACACATTGATACGTTTAAATGTTGACTATATAGTAACTAATGTAGTTCAACAAGCACAAACTTTACTAAAATATCAATTATACATGTCATACATTAATGAATAGGTAAGTAATTTAATAAATATGTAAATGAAATGAATGGAAGATGAATAATATAAAATAATGTTTACATTTTTGTTTATCTCATTCATTCATTCATTCATTTATTCATTCATTCATTCATTCATTCATTTATGTATTCATGTATTCAGGAAAGTTTACCAATGTTGGACTAAGTAGTTACACGTCAACTACCTCTATCTGCTTTTCCTGGTAATCAGTATGTATTTATTGCTACATGTTAGTGTTTTGGGGTTATAATTTCTTGGAATAAATGAATATAGATTATACATTTAAAGGCAGACAGATGGGAGATAGACAGACACAGACACAGACACAGACACACACACACACACACAGTTAGTTAGGTAGGTAGATAGATAGATAGATAGATAGATAGATAGATAGATAGATAGATAGATAGATAGATAGATAGATAGATAGATAGATAGATAGATGGATGGATGGATGGATGGATGGATGGATGGATGGATGGATGGATGGATGGATGGATGGATGGATGGATTCTAAAAGCCAATCAACTTTCCATTTGTTATTTCAGGTTTTAGAGTTTGACAAACCAGATGTTCTGCTAGCCAGTCAAACTTCAAGATTTAGTATAATGATGGCAGCTGCCGAGACGACCAAAGAGTACCTGACATAATATGGCAGACCATCTGTTCTATTAGCCAATCACACTTCAAGATTTAGTATAATGATGGCAGCTGCTGAGAGGACCAAAGAATACCTGACATAATATGGCAGACCATCTGTTGTATCAAAAATCAATCCCATAACAGCATGCACACTACTACAATTACAATAGACATGAGATATACTATGATTTCTTGAAATCCATGGTCGTCAGCCAACTGAACTGTTTCTTTCATGCAGTTACTGTTTATATCATTAACTAAATAAAGAGTCCACACTGTGTATGTAATGTTTGTTTGGTATCTTTATTGTGTCTATCTCAACATGAAGCCTTGTGATAAGGCTCAGTGATCTTAATAGTTTGTTTAACAGCTTGGGCAAACTTCTCTGAAAAGAACTGTAAAATCAATGAATAAAATCTGAGGTCACTTCACAAATCATTGAAATACTGGTCAAAATGATAGAACAAAGTTATTAATGACAGAAAAAAGTTTCAAAATAGTTTATTTTTATGTCATTTCTATGTCAAGTGCATTTCCATGACATTTATGTCTAACAAATATATTGTTTCATGCCTTACATAATATGTCATACCTTGTTTTCATAAAGCGAACAGTTCTGTGGAATATTTTACATGAATATACCGTAAAAAGCTGAAAAAGTGTTATTTGTACTATGATAGCAAGATTACAATTTCTTGCTACATTTTGTCTAAATGAAATAAACTATTTAAAGTTACTGTGACTTAACATAGACACACAGACACCAGTGTTTTGATGTTTGCATTTGATGTCTGCATCTCTGATCTGCATGGTGGCATATTATAATTCATTTCATTTAAACAAAATGTCCTAAGAAATTGTATTCATTAAATCATAAATAGTACTGGCCATAGCTCCATTAAATCTGGCTATCTTGAAGCGTAGCATGTGCAGTACCGTTCAACGGTTCTGTTTGATACAACCCCACAGTAATCAATAAAAAAACTTGAAATGAGCTGTATCAATGTAGAAAGATAATTCAACTTCTCAAAATGATTAACTTTTTCATGCAAAATGTTTAAATATGTATTTTTCAACTAGCAGATATTGACGAAATATGGCAATAATTTACACCTAGTAGGACTTCTAGAACATGCAAATCATATGGGCAGGGATCCAAAAGAAGGGTTAAACCCATATTGCACCAAGAACGATTTCATCTTAACAAGTTGTTAGGGATCCTAAGGGTTTGTTGGCTTAGATGGCAAGGGGAAGAATCGTACAAAAATATCTTGGTAGAATCTTTTATATAAATCTCATGACACTGCCTACAGCAATTGGTGTAAAAATCTTGATTTTATAAACCAAATCTTGTTCTTATAATCATGAAACTACATCTAAGAACAGATTGTTGCATGTACAGAAACTACATTCAGGTTGTATTTATCATGTGTTGTGATCTAGGTCTGTTGTTTAGATGCTGTCATCAGAGGTGGTAGATCTCGGGATCTGTTCTGAACTTGAGGTTGTTCTTGTCTATCCTTTGTAAATCCAAAGTTGATGAAGTGAAGTTTATTAGCTGCAGTGTAACCCTAGATGAAAACAACAAGATGGAAACTACAAAATTGTCTATTCTAACATATTAATGTCAAATTTTCCAATTTTCAGCTTATTCATCAAAATCTAGTCACCATTCCTTCACATCGAAGTAAAATGTTTTGTTTGTTGTTGTTTTTTTTGTTTTTGTTTTTGTTTTGTTTTTTTTGGGGGGGGGTTTGGGGGTTTGTTTGTTGTTGTTTTGTTTTGTTTTTGTTTTTTTGGGGGGGGCACTCTGTCTATGTTCTATAAAGACTTGGCTTACATGCAGTTGTTGTCAACTTATCAACTTCTTAAATCTGAAATGAGCTGTTATCAAATTATGAACATTAGTACAGATGAGTCTATGTTGGGTTTACTTCAGTGTTTGGGTGAACTATAAGTCATACAGCTATTATACCATGCATCAGCCAAGTTATTGATTTTGAACAGAAAATATGGATTATACACCAGGATAGAAAATATGGATTAGGTACCCATGTCATTCTGCATCACAAAAATCGGTGTCTATGACACTGGTTCGTGCTCAATATGTGAGTTCAAATTGCCATTATTTTTTCAGATTTTTCATAAATTAAGCTTGAGGTATATTTATATTATTCCCCAATAGTGTTCTTCATTCAGCTGAAAAATGCAAGGTCCTCAAGTCACAATTATTTTCCGTGGCTTAATGAATAAAATATTTTGGAATAATATCTAATTACATTTAAATGTCACAGGTAATACAAAGTTTACAACATGTGTTCCATACTAACAATAAACAGTGATGATCATCTCTTTACATAAATATGTAAATATGCATTTTATAAAACCTACATCAAATTCCAGAATTTTCCTTTGAAATTGGTCCACAGTGTTAGGCATATCATTGGCACCACTGGCTTTATCAAGAACTTCCATCTGTTTTCCTTGTAGTCTCTTATGAGATAGTGGCGTTGGACGAATCCTCTTTCTTGATATGGTATCTTCATCTGTCACCAAGAAAAAAACCAAAATGATATTGCATCAAAGTAAACTTTTGTTCCAAACAAGGAATTGAAAACTGTTACCTCCAAACACAGAACTGAAAACTGTTACCTTCAAACACAGAACTGAAAAGTGTTACCTCCAAACACAGAACTGAAAACTGTTACCTCCAAACTCAGAACTGGAAACTGTTGCCTGAAATGTTTGACTTCATACTTCAAACTTTGTCGACAGATTGGCCCATTATTCAGAACATGTGTCCTAAACATGTGAGCCTAGTAAGGGATTACAGGTGCATGTAAGTTTGTATCACCCTCCGTCTCAGTTTATATGCCCAAATGTAAATGGCTTCGTTCACTTCGTCCACGCCATCTTTGTTTGATTTTCCTACACTAACACAGTGTCCCCCTTTTGCAACAAGCATGTTTGGAATAGAATATTCTCATGCAGTAATATGAAATGCCCCAAACTATTCTCCAAGAAATCATTCAAACCTTTGTTTGTAACCTACCAGCTTGTAGTTCAGGTGTTGCATTCTGTGAAGACAGTTTGATCATACCCTTACGGGGAACTGTTGTCTTGGTAACCTTCAGTTCATTTCTGTTAGCTACTTTCTGGCCATCATGTATCAGTAACGCTGGTAAGTGGGCTCTCATCTGTAAAACACCAACATCATCATCATCGTTATCATCATCATCATCATCATCATCATCATCATCTTATTATTATCATTATTATTATTATCATTATTATTATTATTTACACTTTAAGAAAAAACTTTCCTTCACATTCTTTGAAACATAGCTAAAATGATTTAGGCTTGGTGTTTCACTCATGGGACATTATGTTTTTGACACAGAGCTAGACATATTTCAACTCTGGACTGACAAAACAGAGACACAATAAACACAGCAGGATCCTTTGCCCAGTCACATTGAACACAGATAAGCATTGCTATTCTTTCACAGTACAGTAGATACAGGATTCTAATGAAAACATTACACATGGACTTCATATTACAACGCAATGGCTGCAATTTTTATATTTTCTAACTGATAATCAACATTTCAACTTTACTACTACTACTACATCCCCACTGTGCACGGCACCTTTATAATAGTTTCTTTTGCATGAGAAGTTGCCTGAGGGTGTGTAACATTTTTATAAACATCTCGTTCCAGAAAAGAATAATAGAAAAGTACCAATTCCATCAAGTTTTTAAGTAAAATAGGTGTTCACTGCGCCGTTGAGATATATCAATAGCTGGTTGTACCTTCTAGCCCTCGCTAGCAACAGCTTGTCTTGAGAATACATTAAACTGATGCAGATAGCCACACCCCCAATCTGATTAAAATCCGGTTTAGATGTCACTAATCGTTCATTGTTATTTTACCTCGATATTTTTAGTTGAATTGACCTTCGTGATACATGTTTACGTTTTCGTTCTGATCTTAGAGGAGTCAATGAGGACGAAAACGTAAACATGTATCACGAAGGTCAATTCAACCCAAAATACCGAGGTAAAATAACAATGAACGATTAGTCGACATCTACATTGGATTTTAATCAGATTGCCCCCCCCACCCCCCACCCCCCAAAAAAGTCATTATTAAGCACCAGTATGTTGAATTTACATAATTACATGTCAATCAATAATTGTAAAAGGCAAACAAAAATGTACAATAGTTTGTTTTTGTATGTACAGTGATTTGTAAACGAACTGGGTACCAACACAAGCAATCACTATGCTACGTCAAGTCTATGTTTGTGGCAAGTGTCTATGACTTCCCATATATTGAAACATCACCGCATAGCTAGGCATACATTACATAGAGTGATGACTTATTTACTTTTGCTAAGCTTGCTACAAGTCGCTTTTCTAACAAATTGTTGACACATTTTTCGAGGTTTTGAGGTTTTGCAATTTATTGAGTTACAAGTAAGTATGAAGTTGGTCTCTGCTCGTCACCAGGTGACTGGTACATGATAACACCTCATGACGTCATCCATACATAAGTCGTCAGTACAGTACACCCTTCTAGGCTCTTTAACTCACCTTGTTAGTATAAAAGAGAGGACTTGCTGCTAGCGATAACCAAACGTTTGACATTACAGATATGATTTAATGACATTTTCTTTTAGATTTGGCTTCCACTTTCATTGATAAACATATAGTACTAACCACCTAACTTGACTAGAAAATGAAATGTGTATAACTATTATAAAGTCCACTCATCTACAGTCTTGCCATTTCATAGATGTAAGGGGAAATACAATTTTGCTTCTTCACCCTACCTCAGAGGACTCAGATTCAGTTCCATGTACTGACTGTGATTGTTGGAGCTGCAAGTCATCCTGAGTTGGTTTCTTTTTGTCTTCAAAGTATCCATGTGACGTGGAGGTGGTTAGTTTAGGTGCTCTTTTCCCACTAAGATCAAGTCCCTGTGTAAAAGAAAAATGTTACAGTTATTACATCCAACATCATCTTTTACTGCAGCTGTAATTATGAAATTCAGCTTAACTGGCAATCTGTTTAGTTGTTTAATTGATCGCCTGTCAGTGTTAACATGTCATTAGTGAATTAATGGAGGGAGAGAAATTTATAATTTACCATCTACGAAAGGTTATAAACACGCAGTTTTTCATTTACATATTAGGGCCTCCTTTTATCTAATAATTGCCATTTAGTAAGATAATAATCACAATCATTACTCACAAGAGAAATAGTTTTTGCTTCCGCTTCTCTCTTCTTCACAGCCTTGTGTAAAATGGTATATTCTTCCCTCTAACAAACAAATTATGACGGTCACACAAAAAGGAATTCTTGGAGTACATGTAATGTTCAACATTACATACCCAAAGATGATTTCGGCTCTACTTCTATCGTATTTTTTTCATTTTATATTATTTGGAAAAAGTAGGTATTAAACAAAAAGGGATATAAAGTGCTTAAAAATCGGTTACCTTGAAAGACTCAAAAGATACAATTTCGAATACCGTTGCCGATATTGACACAAAAAATGTTAAAAACTAATGTCAATGTGTGTCCTCTCACATTTCTACATTACTAAAAAATTCTGAAATGAGTGCGTTTTGTGATGGACAGTTGAAAATGTGTCATTATGTTAGAAATCATCATGGTCACGTGAGAGAGTGACATTGTTATAGTAGAAATTTTGATATTTGAACAACAAAGTCTATGGTCAAAACTGTCAATTCACTGGGAGAAAAAAAAACTGTATTTACCCTTTCATTCAGGTTTTGTTTCAACATGTTGACGGAGTCACACAACATCCTTGCCATTTGCTGTCCACTTATTGTCAGTTGTTCCTGCAGTGACACCTGTGTCCAATCATATTGGGACCTATATTGACCCTTGAACTGCTCATACTCTGCCAATGATGACAAAAGTGGAAGTTGCCATGGAAATCATCAATTGAAATAAACAGTGAAGTTTGTCAATCCTTAGACTACTAAAATAAGTGGTCTGAGGTCAATCCAATAGATATCGAAGCCATGGCCATTTCAAACAATTCAACCGGAAACAAAATCTTGCTAAACATTACTATATTTTATTGTGTCTTGACCAATATCTTATTACTAGTAGTACAGATTGGAAGAACCATTTTATATTGTCGTTTTAATTTGATGTCAGTTTCCGCATCCACTATGTTTCGTGAGACTTAATAATTTTTGCGAGTTTATTATTGTTTCTCGAATATGTAAAAAAAAAAAAAAAAAAAAAGTTTAGTGAAAAACTACTAAGGTGGGGTCAGGTAATCGTAACCAAATTTCTTAGGCATTAGGACCAAGGCAAAGAAACCAAGTTAAAAAAAACATTGGTTGTCCAATTGCACGACACATTCTGTGAAAAACTAAAACTACATCATACCTACCTAGTCTACCTGGGCTTGGTACATCAGGTTGTCTTCTGTAACAAATTATGAATTTCTGTTAACATTATGAAAGAGCTGTTCATGTTCTCTAACCCACCAGTGAGTAAATTGCAATTGTTTGTTGTCACGTGCATAATATTAATGGTTCATATACATGTACATATACTATTCTCTTGTAGTCTTAAGAGAATTAGCGATCGTTACACATGCAATATTTGTCTGTATCATTACGAACACGGCAAACTCAGTTAGTGCAAACTGTGCCATATGTTCATGTACTTTATTTTCAGTTGCTCTTCATATCCGCCCTCTACAATATCGACTCATCAGACACGCATAAACGATTCAACTCAAGCTAGCATATTTTAATAGGGGGTTCACATTTGACAATTTAAGCTGACTTAAAGTCGACCTTGATGTTCATCCCCTCTTTTTGAACAATAACTCTGAAATTAAAGAACATAGAGACTATTGTTATTAACTTACCTTTGACCCAGAGTACGGAAAGCGCCTTTATTAACAAACTTAGATGACTTCTTGGTACTTGCTAATGAGTAGTTACCCCTAGCAACAGAGGAAAGTGGTTGGCCTGCATCCTGTAGTTTGGGGTCTTCGGTGCTCGGTTTAAATTTACCAGAGGTATCAGGCCTTGATTTCTAATAGCAAACATGCATACAAGGTTCGAGGTGTTACTTAATGTATACACATTGCAGGAGGGGGCTGCCATAATCAGCAATGTGTGGGGAGGGGTGCGCATGAGAAGGGTCCTAAAACAGAAGTAATAAGGTATAAAATCTGAGTTGACCCCTCCATAATTATCGGTAATTTTTGTCATGTTTCCTGTTCACAATAGAGAGGGTTACACAATCACATCACATCCAGGGAAACATCAAATTCATGAGGATATGAGAATATACCTGGCGTTGGACTTTTGTACGAGGAAGAGTCAACTTTTTCGGAAAATGTGTTTGGGTTGGCCTCGTCGTAGCTTACCCATGGAGCTCCCCCCCCCCTCCCCCGCACCTCCATGTGGTGATTGATGATAGCACAGCTGCAGTCAATTGGACAAAATAATGACCAAAGATGTTTATAATCTACGTTTCGTTCGTTCCTTTAGGTAGTGCTACGTCTGGTCATAATTTATTTTTTTGCTATCGGAATTGTGAAAAGTCCCATTCCTCACGTCTTTTGACGTCCAGATATATCATCCAAATAAATCATTACATGGCAATAAGATGAAACAACAGATCGTCTTAGCTTGTCTCAAATCCACCACAGTTTTATAAATATCGCACAATAATACTCCCTAATAGTGTAGCAATGTCAGTAAGATCTCCCTGTACTATTTGCATTTTCCTATTTTTCATGTCTAATTGGGCTGAAATTTCTTGCCAGTTAAAATATTTGCTTTTTATCCTCTCTTCTTGAAAAGATCGTCTCCACAAATGAGCATACTGTAACTTTATAAACCAGTCCCCTCAACCTATCCATTCAGGTTATTCCATACTTCAGAGTCAATGTTGTTGACCACGATTATTTATGGATAAAATCGACCTTTAACCCATTCAGTACTGAAAACTTTGCCGCCAAAATTATTTGAACAAAATTCTTGTTTTATGTAAGTTTTTGGCATAAATCAACTTCATTTTAGACTTGAATTAAAGAAATGTTACTTCCTAATAAAGTAATATTATTGTAATTATGAAAATGTCCACATAAATTGGGTCCCAAAATTATTTAAAACTCGTCTCCAGTCATGAAAGGGTTAACTAAGCATTCTTAATTCAAATAACTAAAGGCCATTGTCGATACATGTCAAACATAACAACCTTGTAAACCTCCCATTGAAGACAGAAATTGATGTCGATTTTATAAAATTGTTTCCTGTGATTACATATACAGACACGACAACTAAAGCATATTCAAGGTTTGTGTAGAAGCAACTACAAAGCATTTCCTTACATGTATCGACACGACACCTATTCAAGGTTTTTGTAAAAACCATATTCTAACTATTCATTTCCTTACCAAGTTGGCATTAACATTTCTTAATGTCCCAGCTGATAGTTTGCTTCTCAGGTTATCATTTGCCTTGGTCATCAGAGCACCTTCATTCTCCAGCAGAGAATTAGTAAAGTCCATGAATCCATTAATGCCAGTCATCATCCGTTCCAGCTGTTAGTCGACCACGAGATAAATTATCATTTTCAATTAGTTATGAAAGATAGCATTTCTTGGCTACAGTCATGTCTTGATTTCAGATCACATAAATTTCGCTCGTTTGCCAAGAAACACAAAATTTAAACTCCTTTTCACTTCTATTGTTCTTTTTGAGTTGTACCATGCATTGCCTCATTGGTCTTCATCAGGCATGTATATGCATTAGATGAACAACGTACAGTCATATATATGTATTAGATGAACAATGTAAGAGTCATGTATATTTATTAGAGGATCAATGTATATTCATGTATATGTATTAGATGAACAATGTATATTCATGTATATTTGTTAGATGGACAATGTATATTCATGTATATTTATTAGATGAACAATGCATATTCATGTATATTTATTAGATGAACAATGTATATTCATGCATTTTACTAGATGAACAATGCATATTCATGTATATTTATTAGATGAACAGTGCATATTCATGTATATGCATTAGATGAACAATTGTATATTCATGTATTTTACTAGATGAACAATGCATATTCATGTATATTTATTAGATGAACAATGCATATTCATGTATATGTATTAGATGAACAATGCATATTCATGTATATGTATTAGATGAACAATGTATATTCATGTATATTTGTTAGATGGACAATGTATATTCATGTATATTTATTAGATGAACAATGCATATTCATGTATATTTATTAGATGAACAATGTATATTCATGTATTTTACTAGATGAACAATGCATATTCATGTATATTTATTAGATGAACAATACATATTCATGACTATTTATCTGAAAGAAATAATATCCAATGTTCATCCAATCCATATCCATGTCTGCTAAGATCTATGAGGCAATTAATGGTGTAATACTGAAAGAGCAGTAGAGGTGAAAAATAGTTTCCATTTGATGTTTCTTGGTAAGTGTGGAAAATTACTGTCATATCAAATCATGAAATGACACCCCAGAATCTCAAAGTTTATTACTTTATTTCCTGAAGTGGCATTCTTCTTTAAAGAATTCATTTTACTCAGTATATTATACTCATTTCTAAAGAATATGATTGAAACTCTTTGAAATTGACTGAAACAGATGATACATTGACCTGATTGTGGCTTTATTTTCAAACTAAACGACGAAGTCCCTTTTCTAATACAACATGACAACATTTTGAAAATGACGCTCACTCAAAGATCACACATTTTTATAAATCGGTAACAGAATTGAACGTGTTTTCTCATTTAACTGTCAATATTCGAGTTGTGATAGGCTGAAAGATTACTGGGAAACCAGTATTCTGCTTTTAAAAGTGTGTGGCGAAAAACGATGCATGACTCGACTTGTAAGTTGTAATACTTGTAATGTGTATTTTAATTTGCTTGTCACAACATACCTCTTTCTGAATGATGTTAGATGTGCTGTTGGTAGCATCTTCATCCAGGTTACCAGGGTCAACACCATCAAGCATCGCCTTGGCAACGGAGTGTCTTTTCCCAGTGGGAAATATTGGTTTCCAACCACTTGATAGATCTCGACTTTCTATTACTTTTTCAATACTCTATAGTTCAAAGGAAAATATTCAGAACTGGGTTTTCATTTGCTATATCTTGTTCTCAGTATTATTTGTCATTTGGACTTCCTAACTATATTGATGCAATCGCAAATAGCAAAGCCCTGCACTGACCTTTCCATGACAATATAACAGTCACGTAAACTATGCTTAAAGTCTTGCATTTATGTTACACAATCTCACGTAATCTTGCATAATTTGAACGCAATCTCACGTTATTCTATAGAAATTATATAGTAGAAAGTACAAGACATCAACTCATTCTGTTACTTTCTAGGTTATTCCTGGTTGACGCCACAGAATGGACAGCCAGCTAGCCACACTCTGAAATGAAAATTTTAAATATAGCTTTATGCAAGCTATCACAGGATGATACCAAAGAGAGAGTTTTGTTCCAATAGTTTCTTTGAACTGATTTCAGTTATGCAGTTATAGAAAGCGCATTTCTGTCCTCTTCGATGCTTTGCCTTTAGATAGTACATGAGTGTGTGTTTTAGGCGTTGGATGTATGTGTATGCAGTCTGTATGGTTACCATTGTGTGTACAGCATTTCTTTATCAAGACTTTGTACATATGTACGATAAACGGAAAATTACCTCTTCCAACGTGTCCATTCTAAGATCCGTCTGTGCACCCTGAAAGAATGTATAACGTAATGATCAGGACTGTGTATTATACGACATTCAACTCTATTACTCTTGAGCATAAATGTTTCATGCCTCCCTTTAAAATCACACCTATATATATATTATTTTATTCGCCATTATTCTTTCTTTTTTTAGCCGGGAAATACTACTAACAAGTGGTTTATTACTAAGAATTGAACACAAGGAGGATTGTCATACGTATTTTCCTCTCATGGAAGAAATAAATATGGGGAAATGTTATCTACATGTCACAATACAGCAAATGCCATATCCCAGGTATTTCCTGTGACGTGTATTCATTCTCCAATGAAGGAGCAACGCATCAGTGGATGGAAAAGATTTAAAACTTCCAAGAGCAGGTGCTTCCCACTTTTTTTTCATTCAATGGGCCATCTCATCTGACCAGGCTATCAGACCAATTGATATGTGCAAGAATTACTGGAGTATCTGTGTTCTTACCTTATTGGCAACCAATATATCGTCAATAAGGGTCATCCATTGGTTGGATTTCGGCATTCTAACCTCTCGAATTCGTTTCATGGGAATAGTGTCATCCGTTTTCTTACTGTTATCCAGACTATCAGCCAAGGCTTCGAACTCATCTTCATATCTCTTCTCCTCTTCGTGGGCAAAGGGATCAGCGTAGACATCATTGCCCTCTGCTTGGTTGGTTAAGTCGGTCATGTCTTTGACAGCACTTTGCAATCTCCCTTGAGAATGGTCCTATGATTCCCAAAAGAATATTTGTTGAGTGAACATTACATGAATCGTTTAAGTGTTCAGAGAGAGAGAGAGAGAGAGAGAGAGAGAGAGAGAGAGAGAGAGAGAGAGTGTGTGTGTGTGTGTCTGTCTGTCTGTCTGTCTGTCTGTCTGTCTGTCTGTCTGTCTATATGTCTGTCTGTCTGTCTGTCTGTCTGTCTGTCTGTGCATGTGGTGTCTGTGTGTGTGTCTGTGTAGGCAACAACAACAAAACGATGGAAGAATCGAAGAGGAACAAAAATTTCAAACCTAATTAAAAGTAGGTCGCAGTATTCATAGTAACTTACATTCGGCTTATTGCTTTATGTTGACGCCTGTTTTTTTATATGAGAAAATAAGTATGCTTAAAATGCACTGATTGCGACTACAACTATTTTTGAAATTGCCAATGTAATGTTATGCTATAACAGTGCAAATACCGCGTTTGCACGTACACCAGTGCAAGTAATCACTCGTCTGGTACATATGTAATAAAAAATGTTATAAAACGGTCAAAAGTTAATCTTACATGAGCAGAAGATTTGTGGTTCATGGCAGTCTTCTTTTTCAACTCCTGTACTGCTTTCATTGTAACAGTACCCATCTTGGTTTGTCTGTCAGCTTGTTTGATAGCTGTCTTAGCTTTATCAAGCTCCGAATTAAGGGTATCACACTTCTCTCTCATACTTTCTATCTCTCTAGTGGCGTCATTAAGTTTTGTTTCAGTATCCTCCAGATCTCGTTGAAGTTTTCCACACTGGTCGACAAGTAGGACTATTTCCTCGTTCTTATCCATTTCATCTGGTTCTTTGGCTTCTTCTGGTTGTTGCGGTGCTTGGACCTCAGTCTCTTGTTTCTGTATGGACAAAGGTGTTGATAATTAAAATAGAGGCAGTGTTACCACAATAATAAATTTGAGGTTTTGTTTTTTGGAAACATTACGAAAATGAGGACGACGCTTACTGTTAAGTAATCTGAATGCATTCCAGTACCATCGTGTCAGTATGACGCTTGGCTAGTACCATATGGTGCAGTAAGATAACAGGGGGATATTATTTATTTCACGTCTTTTTAATTGGAAATGTTTGTCCCGAACCTAGTCGTAGTGGTCAAGTTTGACAATCTCTGTCTGTCTGTCTGTCTCTGTCTGTCTGTCTGTCTGTCTGTCTCTGTCTGTCTCTCTCTGTCTCTCTCTGTCTCTCTCTCTCTCTCTCTCTCTCTCTCTCTCTCTCTCTCTCTCTCTCTCTCTCTCTTTCTCCCTCTCTCTCTCTCTGGGAAAACGGGATGATAACCACTTTTATTTCAAAGATATATAAAACATTTAAAGCAGTTGGAAGAGCGTGATCTCAAACCTGACTTGAGGTCATGACTCATTTCCTCCTACAAATAATACAGTGCCATTCAAATCATAACAAAGCCATAATAGACTTATCACCAGGAAATGCTCAATGTTGACAACCTATTCAATTACTAGGTTTTCTGCTAGTGACAAAATAAGGAAGTAACATGTTTGTTTTTGTTTTTTAAATTCTGTTAAGAATGATTAATAAATAATATGTTTTAATTGATATGAGAAATTTTTTTGAGATTTTTGTTAGCAGGATTTTTGTCAAGTCAGACAATAAAATGTGGCAATGTTAGCAAACTTTATGTTGAGCCAGGTGACACTCTGTTTCTATGGTTACTGGTTTCTATCGTACAATTATTAAACATCTTTTCTCGTCTCATTTTATACCAATATAGGGTAAGATTTTTGTCAATATTTCATTTACCTCTTTTATCCTCAGTTTTCCAAAGATGTGTTTCTGCAACTTTCCCCAGTTTTCTGAGAGATCTCTCCGATAGTGTAGGTGGCAACTACAGTGTGGGCAGTAATGATCAGGCTTCTCACCTGGGGCGGCAGGTCTGTTTACATGCAATGTTAAATGAGACTATGTTTAACAACAACAACAACAATAATTGATTTGGATACCTTTGTTGTGAATCATTTTGTTAAATATGTATTGTAATTGATGTCGCCACTAACATCCTGTATTAACTGAAAACAAGACTTTAAAATTCGTCATTTCACTGTAGAACAATATTACGTTTCCTTTAATCTATGAAATAATATTCTTTCTTGGATACCAGTTTAGACAAACTTTTAAATGTGGCAATCGGTTAACAACATAACTTCTTCTATTTTGAGGGGTGGGGAGGGTGTGTGTGATTAATATAATGGGTATCAAAAGGAATATTGAATACAATTGCTTATCGTGTGTATCAATACATGAACAAATACAATATATTTTACGATTGCTATCAAAGAGTTCATAAACATGATCACAGATGGAAAATGGAAATGGAAGTGATATAGCCAGTGTTACTGTCCAAACTGCCATACACAACATTGTCACGGACCATATCATGAACATCTCTATGTGAAATCGTAATATTATATTCTATAATACTATACGCTAATGTCGTACTCAACATGTCTTTTGTAACTATGTAGTATATCAAAACTCAATGCACAAGGCTCAACTTGCCCAAAAGTAGTCACCAGGAACCAGCTGCAAAAATTAGAATTTGTATAATTTCCTAGCTAGACCTTACAAAGAACGTTTCAAGCTCTGTTGAATTTCAGAGTCTGAATAGCTTCTTGTTGCTTGAATTAGCATTGCATAGGAACTTGCCATATACATGTAACAAATGAATACCATTCGTTCTTACTTTGGTCGTCCTTGTTTCTGGGAGTCGAGTTTGCTCTGCATAATTCTGTTATTACGTTCCAACTTCCTATGATTGTCTTTCATGTCGTCATATTTGATCTCCAAGGAACATATGGTAGACTCCTGTTGAACAGAAATGATCGAGCTGAATAGATTTCCTTCAATAACTAATATCCTACCATTACCACCACCGAAAACTGTTATCTGTTTTGTCATCTAACAGTTCAAACCTCTTGCTTGACATATACATAAGTGTTTCCCATCATATCCACAGACTCTGGAGTGTGCTGCAGGGTCTATTCTTACCGACAGTATCATTCTAAAGTAAAATGAAATGGTTGAGTTCCATTTTTTTCAAAATCTTTTCTCACCTTTTCTTCTGATTCTAGTTCTAAGCTGGTCACCTGGAGTTTAAGCCTGTCGTTTTCCTGTTCTGAAATTGCGACCCTCTGTTTGCAGTCTTTAAGTTGAGCCTTCAGAATGAAAGTACTTTGGCCTGATCCGCCCTGAAATTCAAAATTACTGTAACATTTATTCAATATTCTCTTAACAGTAGAGTTTATTTCTTACGTGCCTATAACTATACACCCATATTATAGAGAAAAAACAATTGCATGCTGTGTTATCTCTCGCCAATCTACTGTCAGGAAAGACCGTTGTCATGGCGATTCACATTTCCAGACATTTGATCAGTCAAGGTGAAAGCCTCTCTATAGCTTAATACTTTATTGTAAATTATCGATTTATCAACAATACAATACATTATATATGACGTCATTGATATAACTTTTAAGTCATGAGTAAACTGACGTCACTTTTACCTGAAAGTCTCCGAACTGGTGTCTATTTTTAGACCTGCGTCCATCTTGGTCATCCCAGTCTGGACTTGGGGTCCCAGCCCCAGGACTGTCTGTTTGTAACTTACGCACTTTCTGTTGGAAATGGACAATATATAGTATATAATAGGCAAAGAGATATTACGTTATGTGATTTTTTGTTAATTCCAGCAAGAAAATGAGTACAGAAAAAAGGCTTGAATTTTCGACAGTTTCGCACCTCAGTGGTCTTTTTGCAAAGAGTTTGATTCAAGATTTATTTTCACGTCTTGCTAATTTGGTATTTGTCATTACAATATCTTTTTATTGCCTTCATATAAACTGTATAATCCGTTGAATATTTATCGTCAATAACGTTTTGAGAGTGTTAGCAGAGTAATCTGTTCTTTCTTTCTCTTTTCAAACAGAACTTGTAACATTCCTATTCAATCTCTCGAAACTCGGTGCCTTTTTAATCGAACCAATTTGTATTAATTCGAAACACTGACATGTTTTCCTCTTACGTATGTATATTTATAAAAGCATTTATGTACCAATATTAACCCACCACCACCACCACTACACCCCCCCCCCCATGAAGGCAATCATTCACATATAGTCCACACAAACTTAGGTTTGTCGTTCAGTGCACGGAGGACTGTAAAGAAGGTGTACACGAAGAATGAACGACATTAGTTTATAGTTTACATATTAAAAGGAAAGGGGACATATGAATTTAGATGTTCAGTCACGCTTTCAATAATTATAGATAATGGTACCTTTTTCAGTTTGACAACTTTATCTTGATATTGCTCTAGTTGTTCCTTGAGATAGGCACTCTCTGTGGTCAAATTGCTGTTTTCGTCTGAGTATTTGGCAGATATCTGGCAGAGGAAACATATCCCTGTGCTTAGATATATATGTCTATTGTGAATTATTGAGATTAAAAAGATCTCTTAAAGGCGGAATAGCTGTAACTGTAACCATAGTTTTCAAAATGTTTTTGTTCATATTTTCGTTCACTGTCTTGGTGTATCTGTGTGGGCGTTTATGACCACTCAGTGACCACGCCCTATCGATAGGCAATCCAACAGTTTGTTGACAAATAGAGTTTATTGTATCCGTATCTCATCAACTGATGTTTACATACAAACATCAATCCGGTGTACTCCATACCTTTAAGGATTAGTAAGACAGTATTATTCAGCAACAGAAAGGTTCAACAATTTCATAAAAAGTTGATTAGTTTCAACAAGTAAAAGTCTATAATAATAAAGAGCGAAATGTTACAACTAGTGTGGCTTGAATGCCATAATATGATTTACAGTGTACATGTATGTTTATTTGCAGTATTTAAGTTAAATCGATGTTAACATTTTCATGGTTTTGAGCAAGTGTTGTTCATCACACCAGTGCAACTTTGGTGACGTTTTTGTACCTTGGTTTCATTGATTACAATGTAACCAGGTATATGTAGCTCGTGAATGAATATTTAATAGCATTTTAAAAAGACTTTCTGGACGTTGCTCACCATCCCAAAATCATGTTAAAGTCGGTAATTAATCGGTACAACTAATCAGTTTTGCAATGTCATCAACATAGTATAACATCTTTCAGTATTGATTGAATTGTAATTGAACAGCTGGGTCAATATCAAATTTCATTTTCAAATTCAGCATTCAACGGGTAAAACTTACTAATTTTTCTTCTTTCAGTTCAGCTTCAGTACTAAAAGTACGAAAATCATATTGTATTATCAGTAAATTAGTAAATAAACGACAACATTCCAACTTAAATCCGTACTCATACTTCACTTTCACCTGTGTATTATAGAATACCACAAGCACAACACGTCCCATGATTGTAGCCGAACAACCCCATAAATTCCCACACAATACCATACACACACACACTCTCTCTCTCTCACACACACACACACACAAAAACACAGTACATACATACATACATACATACATACATACATACATACATACATACACAGACAGACAGACATACAGACAGACAGACAGACAGACAGACAGACAGACAGACAGACAGACAGACACGCATACACACACGCATTCACACACGCACACACACATACACATACATACTTACATACATACACATACATACTTACATACATACATACATGCAAGACGGCAAGACACTTTATATACAGGCTAGTACTTGGCTATGTATCACCTACCGTGCCATGTGTTCATTCTGTCTCTCCAAGAATTCTAGTATTTTTTGCAGCTTTGCTTCGAGTTGGTGTAAATCTTAAAAACAAAACACAAACATCATAAAAACTAAAACAGTCACACTTGTCTTTATTTTGGAAGCCTGACTCTGAATTTACAATTACTGAACTCTTTCAGGCCTATAACCTACTGATAAGATAACAACTACATGTACATTCACTTACATAAACCAAGTTCTGAAAACTGGAAAGCTCTTCAACTCTTCTTGCATTGCAAATACACTGTCCGCTTTACTAACGTAGCCATAAACGAACGATAACAACATTCATGCATATAACAATAAAACTGTGTGCCAATGGTGTGGCGTACTTGGCCTTGAGGTAAAAGGACTAAGTCTTTTCAAACTTGTCATATGCAGACTTGTTCCTGGTCGTTTTGAAAGAATAAAAGAATTTCGTCGTCTCGAAATCGACTATCTTTATTTCCCCATAGTGAGTTAATACATTTTTCGGCAGCCATATTGGATTCTGAATTGGCCTAATTTTGACCTCTATTAAAATATTTGTACAGTTACCCCTTATTTTTTTCTCTTCCACTTTAACTGAGAATGGGTTTGACTTTTCTTGTACAAAGTTACAGCTAAGATTTGAGACGTTTACTTCCGAGGCGCATTCTGCGTAAACTCTATTTAAATTTAGTGGTGATGTCACAATTTTGAAAGTGAAAGTGTACCTGCAAGACCTTCTCCTCGAACTGTCGTTAATAAACCTACGATCTCGTTGGCAGCATGTTTCCAATGAGCCCGCTGATGGTCCTTCATAATGCCCTTGGATTTATGGGCTAAAAAAAGAACGAAATAATAACAACATGAACATGTCTAACCAGATATTTAGAAGAAGAAGTTTGTTTTTAAATAACATGGTTTAATATGTGATTTTAACAACTTGACCTTTGTAGAGAGCTCTGATATGTTAATATTCCTATTCATTTTAGGAGGAGATAGGAGCTTAGAATACTAGTCTGGGCTAAACGTGATGTGTCTAATATTTGTGACAGTGGTACACGTGACCAGGAAAACTCATGAATTACATCAGACCAAAAAAATCGCCCTTATCTTTTGACTTTAACTGTACCATGGAATTAATATTTGCAGCATTTATTTCCAGTGGATGTGAAAAGTTACATCTATGTGTCTGTAAACAAACTTACCTAGACGTACTGCTTTGAACTTGTCTATGACTGTCTTCTCAAGATTTGCCTTCTCTCTATATGTAAGAATTGTACAAGAATAACACATTTACAAGAACTGTACGTAAGGTAAGAATAGAACATTAGGTAAGAATTGTATTTTACGGTAAGATGATTTCATAAATTGTTTCTTTTCCCTGTTGAGTAGTAGCTCGATAATTATAAGAAAGAAAAATGACAAAATGCAGCCACAGACAGCATTCGAAATCGACGTCATCTGTCGTGTTGATAAAGGACATTCCGTCGCATAGCAACGATTCGAACTCCGCTATAGCATGACATTATACCATAAGTACACCATACACCCTACGAATATACACAGGATACTGTATTATTATTTTTTCTTAGTACATATACACTCTCATGAGTTCACCCCTGCTGACATTCTAACAACACACTTACCTTTTAAGATGCGTGCTGGGTTTATTTTGTCTCGAAAGGTGTACGATTTCTTCGTTTAGTTTCTTTAACCTTTCAAAACCAATTCTGGCGTTCACCAAGCCTTCCCTGTTGAAAAGAAAAACAAATAAGACATTTACAATTCAGTAGGTACCAGATGTCGAAGCAGACAGACAGACAGACAGGCAGACAGACAGACAGACAGACAGACAGACAGACAGACAGACAGACAGACAGACAGACAGACAGACAGACAGACAGACAGACAGACAGACAGACAGACAGACAGACAGACAGACAGACAGTGGGAGCGGATTAGATTAACAATTTTCGCGATTTTATTATTTTTTTCTTGAATACGTAAGAAAAAGTTTAGGATCAGCGTGACAAAGTAGGTGGGGTTGGGTAACCAGAACCAAACAACTTTTTAGGCCTAAATAAAGTATATAATTTAGACTATATAGCATAATAACTTTTACATATGTACCTCACACCGTCTTCCATTGACGCCTCTTCGTCTTCAGTAAAGGACAGTCCTAGCGACTGAAATCAATGAAAGTGTTCAAGGTAATTGTTTCTCCTTACTTTCAAGGTTTGGTGAGTGAGATATGACAATTTGAGTAGTATTAATGAAGAATCATATTGGTATGACAAATTGAGTTCATGAGTGTAATTGGGGTTTTGGGGTTTTGGGGGTTCTTTTTGTTTTTGTTTTACGTATATAACTTACTGTATATGTTTTCCTAGGGCAACAAACTCGACTAGTTTGAATAAAGTATTTTTGTGGTCCAGCTAGGAGTTTAAAGTTATTTTTCTTTACCTTTCATTGCCGATGTATTGACTTAGCTAATTCCTTTTCCTCACTTGATATGTCATTTTTTTTTTACTTTTCGACATGAATAAGGCAGATGTATGTAGGTCTAAAATCTGACAAATGTATATGTGTAGTGAAATAGAACTATACACCGCAAGTTTAAATAATGTGTGTGTGTGTGTGTGTGTGTGTGTGTGTGTGTGTGTGTGTGTGTGTGTGTGTGTGTGTGTGTGTGTGTGTGTGTGTGTGTACATTTGTATATACATTCATTCCATTGATTAAGTTAAAAATCAAAATCAAATTTGAACTTACCCCATCTCCTCCTACGAACATCTGGAAAAAAAGAAATTATAAATACATTGCATCATTATAGTCGAATTATGAAGCTTTTGTCATCCATAACTGTATGTTCTTTTTTTTCGATTAGTGTACATGGTAAGGTTTGCTTTAGTAAGTTTGTCATTTGATGAGGATCGTCGACCAGGACAGATCGAACGACCCACGTTCTTTATTAAGTTTAACTGCGTGTGTGTTATATTATGATCATTGTAATCTATTCGCTACTTTTGCGGGTTCTGGTATTTGATTGGCTATTTTTGAGGGTCCCAGTGTTTGATAGGCTACTTTTGAGGGCCCCAGATGTTGTTGGTTATCGTGGTAATCGGGGCGCTGTTTATCGTGCAAAGTGAGAAGTCGTCTGAATGCTCGCTCCCGCGTCGAGAATACATCGAAAGTTCGCCGTTGTTTACAAAAAAACGAACATTTCTTGGCATCAACTTGTTGTATATTGCATGGAGAAAGCGGTGAAAGCGAAATGGGTATTGAAATAGGAGTGTGGAGGGTAAAAATGACGTTTTCTGCTCCCTCTGTCTACCACGGAAGACATCAACGTGTCGGCATAAAGACAACGGCGTCCATCCACCTGTGTGTCTCTTCGACTAGTAGTGGTATGTATATCGAGTCTTCTCATTCTTTGTGGAGATATTGAACTAAACCCAAGTCCACCAAATATGCTACGAGTTGTATTGTCAGTTGTTATAATTCTTTTTAATCATTCACTTTTTTAATGTACTCGGACCAACTTTTTGCCCAATGTCATTTTTGAAAAACATCTCGGAGCTTAGGACCACAATGTAACGTTTTAATTGTTGACTAGTGTTATCGTCGACAGTACTTTTAAAAATATTTAAATGCCAAAATAGAAAAATCTAAATCTATTTCTTATTATTTGCGTAATACTTACGTCTGCTAGTGAAGATAACACCTGAAAAAGAGATGATGATAATACATGTAAATGTTAAGAAGAAAGTGAATGAATATCAAAGACACATAATCCCACAAGATTACCTGGTCCACAACGGAAGCCAGATAACCTGAAACAGAGCATCCTCAGCATTGAAAAATCTTACAAATATTGCTACGTTTTATCGTTTGTTTTGACAAAATCTTACTAACATTGCTACATTTTATTGTCTGGCTCGACAAAATCTTACAATTATTTGCTACATTTTATTGTTTGGTTTGACAAAATTTTACTAAGATTGCTACATTTTATCCTCTGATCATGACTCGACAAAATCACACTAATATTGCTACATTTTAAATCATGCCTCAATAATCATGTTATAAAAATGGTTCCATTTTAAAAACTACTTAAAGCAATTCATGGGAAAAGACCAGCAATACTATACAACTTTTCAATGATGTGTGTGTGTGTGTGTGTGTGTGTGTGTGTGTGTGTGTGCATGTGTGTGTGTCTTTATGTAAATAACATCGCCTCCAATGAGTGAAACGCCAAAGCAACCTCGTTTCTAGTGTATATATACATGTAGCTTGTTGTTCGTCTAATTGAAATACAAGACCCATTCCTTGCTACTTGTTTAACTGTCGTCTGACACACAGACAAATATGACATGTGCACATTGTTACTATAGAAACCAGTTATCCTGGAATAAAACGTCCATCGTCCAAAATTTCATCGCCTAGGACGACAAATTCTTACCACGTACCATTGCTATATTTCCTTTCCGTGAGCTAACGTACATCAGATGAAGAATGTACACAATTACACTTGAACTGTTGTCTCGCCAGATGATGCACTAATATAACAGTGCTAGTAAAAGTCGTGACAGGCGATAACTTGTTTCAGGTTAACTGGTTTTCATCGTGATTGAGTTCAAAGACCTCGCGATTCCATCAAATACAAAGATACAACGAATAAACTAAACTACTACTACTCGGTCCCTACAACAGATTTTAATCAGGATAATTCCACACATGCGCACTTTTTACACTAACTAAGTTCTTACCTCATCCCGATCACTCGATGACTCTTCAATCTGGTTGGACATTTCCTTATATCGGGTAATAAAGTTCTTCATCTGGTATTTCAACTGCAATGAAATGAATCGAATTCTTCTTCTTTCATTTTACATCATAAGTTAGCGCGATTACTTTTTTATCGTGAACCTTAAATGCGACACGGTTTGTAACTTTATAGTTTTATGTCGTATTGAAATATTATACAATATTTGAATCAAGTTATGTGAAATTGGTCGACAAACGCGAAAATAAAGAAATCCCACTTCAAAGGGAAGTGCGAGAAAACAAACCATAAATGACGGCACATACTTATATAGTTTACAGTCGAGGGAGTAACCCCCCCCCCCCCCACAGCATGTGAATGTACGTACGTACCTCACCACTCGCTAGCTCTTCGATGTTTTCCGAAAGATCATCCAGGAATGAGTCCTTGAAACAAAACACACATAAAATGTAGAATTATTCTCTAATTACAAGGGATGCTGAAAGATTTAATTACTGTACATCCAAACTACCTGGAATGTTCAATTTAGAAAGTGTCAGGGATGGGCAGTCAACGATCGACACAGCACGTCTTGAAAGAAATATAAAAGCCAAAACACCTATGTGTGCTTGTATACGATTGTATTACTAGTTCATATCACGTCTAATACGTATGTCCGGATTTCGAAAGTACTTTTTTGTGCGTCGGCTTGCGATCACTAGGTAAGGTCTTCTTCATCCGACCACCATATTGACAAAATCTTACCTAGTTTATGTGTAAACTATATAGTAAGCTTAAGGTTTTGTCTGTCCAGCCGATAAAATATAGCAATTAATTATGTTAATATCAAATGATTTTGTCAAACCAAACAAATGAAATGTAGCAATATTAGTAAGATTTTGTCGAGTCAGAGGATAAAATGTAGCAATGTTAGTAAGATTTTGTCAAAACAAACGATAAAATGTAGCAAGATTTTTCAATCCCGAGGATGCTCTGTTTCAGGTTATCTGGCTTCCGTTGTGGACCGACTAAATTTCTTTTGTAGCATGAACTTGATACTTACATCTTCAAGATTGCCAGATCCGTCATACAATCCCTCGAATTCATCCAGTGTCTAGATATAAATTATAATAATTATAACAACATTAATAGGACATTGTCAATATCATAATTATACACACATATTTGGGGAATTGTTTGTTAGTATGTATTGAGTACTGTATGAGACATTCAACTGGTGTTCACTATTTTTTTGTAAAACATTCAAAATCATTAAGAGTTTTGACAATATTTCTAGTACTTAACATGATCCATATTTAATATTCACCATTATGATGACATCTCATAACACAAATTAAAACCTTGCGAAAACGAGTCTACTATTTTTTCGTAAATACCCATTTCTATATCTGTATTATAGACGTACAAGCACCAATACTGGCTGTCGTGTATGTAGTCAAGGGTCACGTGTGGCGCAATACCATCAAAGTACTAAGGAGCCCTAGTGTTGATAGCATTCAGTGCAGTTTTGAAGGCTTGTGTGTTGGGTGCACAGCGAACTTCTTGAGGTAGCGTTTTCCATTGTGGTAGTGTTTTGGGATTATTCTGGTTGACTTGGAAAAGTTGATCGCAAGTCAAAATTAGTCGACTCCGAATTTCATTAGTACGTTTACTGCAATTACATGTATGTATGTCAACTTTAAATAAGTACACTGGAAAATGATTTCTCGCGTTACCCAATTGCAACGGCCTGCCACCACCACCACTATTACACACTGTGTAAATATATCATTATACCTTTGTCAGTCTATCGGTGATGTTCCCCAATTCGTATTCCATTGTTGATTTCTTAGTAGAAAGTGGTAGGTATGGGCTGCCAAAATCGTCATTTGCATTGTACAAAGGTCTCCTTAGCGTTTCTGGTTCTCTGACTATCGGCATCGGTTCAACCATTTTCGCCACCATGCGAACTGGTGTTGACGTCGCTGTTAAATCCGGTCGCGTCTTGAATCGGCCACGATCCGATGACTGCCCGAAACGCGTTCGGTGACTCATTGCAGGGGAATGTTTGCATTTAGACGACTCAGGAGACTACTGGAACTTTGCAGATCAGATAAATTCGATCCTGTTATTTGTTGCAGACCATGTAATTTTTGTTTTCAGACAATGCATCCCAACATACTTTGCGTTATTGTCTCAAAGCGTCTTGGGAAATTAAACGGAGAGAACTATTGGTACCAAATAATAATAATTGTTACTATAGCAACATAGTTTATGGAACGATTCTCCTGTTCCACGATCTTCCACTCATAGTGCTACAACTTCACGAAAACTCATTGCGCGTGTGTGCTTGCTGTGTGTACATGTATGCGCGTGTATGAATGCATGAGTGCATGTGGACGTGTGTATGTGTGTGTATGTACGTTTACACCATGCACTAGCCAGGTTAAACAAAAATTATGGAATATATACTCTGCTGGTCGCTCTACGTAACGACTACACGTGTCTACGTCATTGGTTCTGCTGTATTCGAAATACGCGTTGCCACTGATTACTTTCCCCGCAAAACGCGCAATCACGATCATAATTACTTACATCTCAGACCACTATATAGAGTGGTCTGAGCTTACATGTACACATTTCAAAAAGTTCCACACTTTTCCTATCAATCACATGAATTTATAATGTCAAAATGATTACAATGATAGCAAATTACCAATCTGACTGAAACACAATTATTTACATCATGTTTTCCGTCATGCCTAATAAGTCAGGCACACATGATCCTCTCAATGATATGACGTTGTCCGGCACCTTGTAATAACGTCAGTCATAGTTCGGGACATGATTTACTGTGATTACCAATCATCATTGTGATTATTGGTACTTATCAATCATCAAATCATGATTATGATTTTGAAAAATCTTCTACGAATCTTCTACGTATACTCTCTATCCCTCCCCCCTCCCTCCCTCCCTCCCTCCCTCCCTCTCTCTGTTGTGAATAAAAGAGAATACATTCCAAGATATAAGTAGTTTGTTTACTTAGTGGAACTGTCTCTACAACCCTCATCACCATATCCCAAATGTGCCGTTTCTCTTAGTCGTTTTAGATTCGGTTCTTGACCACAACATTCAATAACATTTGTATTTTGCGTTTACCGCGGATAACACTGATCGATATCATAGCGCAGGTAAATATAAACAACGGCACTTTGAGGTAATAATTCAACCAATGCCAACCATTTTAAAGTAACAGGCAATTAAAATTGCATCTGTTGTCAACTTGTGTGTCTTCGACGGAAATGTTTCCATGGTGATAACCTTCGAAAGTAATGTGCGTAAGCGCATCGACTCACGAAATGACTTGGTTCAGTAATGATGTCGCAAAGTATGCTGGGAAATGATTGGATTAATAAGGTTCATCAGAATGTAAATCACTTTATATACACAAGAAGTCTGTGCCAGACTGGCTTGCAGAAGTGACACTTGACGATTTATTAGACTCTGGACTTTGGTAAGTGTAATGATTAAATGCGGTGTAAACCATTTGATATTTTCCAGGTAACATTTTTTTCTAGTGCTACTGTAGATTTTTCTTTCGTTTTTTTTATCAAGGAGGGAACTTTTTCTGTAAATAACAATTAATGCTAGCTATTGAAATGGGTGGCTGTTGTCCTTTTTTCTAATTTGACTTCTTCTCTAAAACCGCTCATCATTTTGCGTTGACACTGTGTATGTATGCACCCAGGATGAACATTTTATTTATGTCAATATAATGTGTCATTTTCATTGTTTTTACTTATTATTATTATTATTATTATTATTATTATTATTCACAACTAATTAAATGTGTGACTTTATTAGTTATTTTCTGAACAATTATTAGTAATTATTTAGAGTAAATTGTAATGATATGTAACTACATTAATTTGTAATACATCACTGATTTAATTTGTGATATAATATTGTGAGTATAAGGTTATTTCATTTTATTTGTACACATTAGATGCATTGTATCACATAGTCGCATATGGGCCCTCACTATCCAGTACCTTAGCCTGCGGGGGGGGGGGCAAGGGGGGCAGCTGCCCCCCCCCTGAGATTTTGGAAAAAAGAAAGAAAAAAGCTACTTTTTGAATACACAACAATGCTATTAAAATCGATATTTACGTGACGATTCCTAGCATGCGCGATTTCAATGGATAGTTCACTAAAGTGACTGTACACTGACTCATGGCTAATATATATCTTATATCGTTATTGTACGCTGGCTTAACTTTGAATTAAAACGTGTCCTGTTAAAAACAGTAACAGTAGTCTTGAAAGTCTCCTTCATTTGAAGATAGCAAGTCGCAATTATAATGTCAGCGAGTGAAACTCAAAAAAGACGGAAAAAGTCGTTCAACGTGAGGTTGCCTGCTATGCTGCATGCAGTGACTCGTGACACCGAAGATCATGCTCTCGATCTCATTTACATCTTGTTCATTAAAATATTTCATGCTGATCTCTTTTTGGAATATTTGGTGACCCTGAAAAACTATTAAACTAGGTATGCAGTTTAAGATCCACTATTTGAAGATATTGCTTTCAATAATTGTGTTCGACGTTGTCTTTGGTTAAAATGTTGTTTGATATATTAAATTATCCCATCGCACACTGACACTAGCGTTATTCCACAATTCATTTTGAAGCGACAATTTGCTATGGAAAGCATGGCCCTGAATTTGTAAACAGAGCTGTACCTTCGACATCAAAATCCAAACTTCAATTTCCATTATAATGATAATGACAAGGAAAATTGGGTACGACATAAACGAGGCCATAACAGTTTTGGGAGTTGGGTAAAGAAAATGATTATTTTGTTGTGTTACTTATTTGAGAAAGCACCATCCATTGTTTTTACTTTGAATGTGACATCTTTTCGGCAACTACTTTGAAAGATACGACATCAGGCCAGAAAAAATGAAAAAGCTATATTTTCTGAATAGTACATGTAACAATATACATTTGAGTCTATTCCAAATTATATTATATCTTATACAGTGGTTTACTTGGCTCTGATGTTGCTTACAAGCATGAATTGAGATTAGATATCCAATGTGCACTAAAAAGAATTGAACAAAAGTTTACGACCATTGGGCCATCAAAAGTCTGAAAGTCTTGAAATGTTTTGCTCTTTATTCGGGATTTTTTGGAACGAAATTAAACTTTAGGAGAAGTCATTTACCATGTTTACATCCGCATAATATCTTTCAGCTTTGCCACTTCTAGATAATATGTAACACATAGCATAATTGTTTCAATTCTGGTATTTTATTATGTCTATGGTTTGATATTTTATGCCTCTAAATGGCCTCCTACACTGTCTTATTTTCAATTTTTTTTCACATTTGGAGTTGTCTCCTTCCAATGCATCCTTGTACCATATGATTTCATATCTCCACTGTAGTGTAGGTGACAGAAGGGGTGGCTAAAATAATGCTTGAGTTTCAATTGGCCGGGCTTAACATTTTTTGAGAAGAGAGGGCGAGAGGAACTACACCATTTGTTTAACCGTAAATTGTGTACATTTCCTAACTGTAGCTATGCAGACAAATTGCATGAGATAGTATCAAGATGACTGAATAAGTTCTATCTAAACTCGACCTGAAATATTTTGCTGTCATTATATATGGTTTGTTTTATCCTTGTCAAAAAAATGAAATCGACCTACTTACCCAATGTGATGGGTTAGGTTACCCGTTGACAAGCATTATTTATGTTTTCTGACCTTACATATGATATTTAATTGCGTATGCTAAAATATATATTATGTAAATTGCATGCAAATTTATGTAAATTAGCACTTTTCTAAATTTTAAATGCATGTTGCACCAAGACAAAGTTCTGCCCCCCTTGGCAATTTGGTCAGGCTACGGCCCTGCTATCAGTACACGAATATAGTAGAATTGCTCCGGATCGAAGCGCGGCGACGACTTTAGTTTTAGATAAAACGTAGCAAAAAAGGCGCGAGCGACTGTCGACAGTCTAACGACTTCACTCCACGACGATTAAGCTACCTAGAATAGGACTGTACACTTTTACAGCACGTTTCATGTTATCCGTATCCTTAATATTCTGTCTTGAAATCCCGTAGTAAATTAGTTACGTCATTTAATTACCTTGTAATTAGTTTAGGTCAAGCATAGAGGTAGTTTCTAGCTCCATGGGTCAAGACATGTTTTTGGAATCCACACATTGGAAATGAAAGGAAAATCAATTTTCGTTCGACCATCTTGTAATTTATTGATGCCCAAACGATAAGGAATCTAACCAAATTTCATTCCACTTACAGATATTGTAAGAAAAGATTATTCTACTATAATGGGCTGTACACCTGGCAAAAACCCAAATATAGTCACTATCCATGTGGATGAGTGCTCTCCCATGACGTCACCCGCACATCGAGAAAAGGCGGATAGAAACCCACATCAATACTGTTGGCAAGGAAGTTTTGTCGAGACAACGTACACATCCCACGTGAAAATATCAGACTACGATAAAACTCGGACTACTACGCCTAATCGCAAGACACCTACTACGTGGCATTGTGGTGTAAACGATACACCAGACAAGCCTATCGATGTCGACACTTCATCGACACTACCACCGGCTCTGAAGTACATGCAAGATCACTCATTCAACATGGACAAATTAACCAATACGGATATCATGTTTAAACCTAAACTGTGATACACATTACTTTGCGATATGACTCTACGACAGACTGAGATACATTCTAAATAATAATAAAAAACACAAACACTATCGCAATATACAAGCTACGATTCAGAACCAGTTCTAGTCAAATGGTTGCCTTGACGATTAGATGTTACACATGATTCCAGTAGAATCTTTTAGAAACTTATAGTTCTTTGTAATTTCCAAAAAGGTCTTATTTTGCTCAGAGACTTGGAGTTCACTTGAAAAAAAACATGAAAGTCAGAGAGCAAGATGGAAAGCAAGCTATCAGCAAACCGATGTGTGAGGGCGCCCCGTCACGGCGTACCGTACAGACTACAAACTCTAGCGGTGCCTTGATATACTATATTATGTTCAGATATACAAATGTGAGTTTCGACTCAAGGCTAGTCTGGTAGTAAGACCTGGGGGGGGGGATTGCCGAATAAAGCTGAAACCTAATGAGTGCCTCCATCTGGACGCAGTTTTAATAAAGTCAACACCAACTTCCAGAGTAAAAATAGCATCCAATAGGGGAGGGATTTGTAAAAATTATGTACTATTATATACTATAGTAGTATTTCTCTTCTCTTGTTCTGCATTCTGTTGTATGCAATAAGTGTATACTATTCACAAAACTTTTCAAATATGAACTATTTTCAATATGTGTGGATCATCCTCTCGTGCAGTGTTAGATATCTTATTTGTTTGAACCATTTACCATATTCCACATAAAAATGACCTTACAGTTGAATGGACTTTTATGTATTCCTTTAGATTGCTACGTACTTTGATTAAACCCTTTACCACACTCATGACATAAGGCAAAAAAACAGAATTGTTTCTGGTCAGCGCGCGAATCACTTAAATACCCTCGTGTCGGTCTTTTGTGTGTGTGCGTGTTTCTCCAGCCCATGCAGTCTGAAGATCCGTGAGGAAACACAAAAATAACCCTTCCTACTTCAGTGAAGACAACTGCAGAACCAATTATGAACAAGCAAATGACATCTGTCCCACATACACACTTGCTCTAAAGTACTAAATAAAAAGAACAGTAACTGTCATGAATAGTATACTGAGTGACATGTTTGTTGAGAATTAAAAAAAAAATCGCGTCACACCATTTTAGACAAACTGTCCTGACCAGAAACAATTCTTTTTTTTTTTAGGCGTTACAGACAAGTGGTTTTTCATTAGTGTCATGAATCTATAATTTTCACTTTAGTGAGTAACAATATTTCCGACAATGTGTCTATTTCGAGTGTAGTGACTGACGTCTACTGGTATGACTAAACACGCCATGTATTGTTGTGATGTAGATTGCTCGCATATCGTATTAGTGACGCTAATTAAATATATATATGTTATATTGTTTAATGTAATTAGAACAAAAGAGTATATAAGTGTATATATTGCAGTTCATGTCTTTTTGATATTCACCCTGGAGAGAGCGTTAGTCTGAGACGGACGGGGTCTGCTTCGTCCGATCTCAGCACTATCTATCTATGTACAGAAATAAAGTCACATTGTTATGCTCAATATTCGGTCTACAAGGTGCTTCAATACATTTAATGAACTTCACTATTTGATATTAGTGTGGATTCTCATGTATCTTTCAAGATGGTAACTGCGATTGAATGCTTTACACACATACAACTGGTCTTTCATTTGTGTGGATCCTCATGTCACGTGTTTCACTAGAGAGCGACTAAATAAACCCTTTAAATTTACCACAGTTTTCACAAATATACAAATGGTCTTTCACTTGAATGTGTCCATACATGTTTCTTCAGATCATTGTTTTGATTAATAGAATTAAAGCCCTTACCACACTCTTTACATACATACGCCCTTTGACTTCTATGAATTCTCGCCCGTTTTCTTAAATCATTTTTTTTATCAAACTCTTTAACACACTTTTCACATACAAATGATCTTTCATTTTTATGGAGCCTCATGTTTTGTCAAATACCCACTATGGTTAAACCGTTTTCCAAACTCTCTACATACACATGGTCTTTCATTTGTGTGAACCAGCAAGTGGTGCTTTCAGATTGCTACTTTGTTTAAACATTTAACCACACTCATTACATACAAAATAAAATGGTATTTCATTTGTGTGGATACTCATATGTGAGTTCAGGCCACCACTGTGTTTAAACCCTTTACCACACTCTTTACATGAAAACAGTCTTTCGTTTGTGTGAATTCTCATATGTAACTTCACAGCACTGCTATGTTTCAACTCTCTACTATATACACTCTGCGCATAAGAATGGTTGTTCATTTGTATGGACGATCTATAGTGTGTTTTTAAACCACAGCTTTTAATGGTCAACCCTTTACCACACTCTTCACCTACAAATAGTCTCTCATTAGTATAGCTCCTCATGTCTGCCACAAGACTGCATCTTTCTTTATAAAGCCCTTAGTGCAATCTTTACATACATAGGGTCGTTCATCATTTGTCTTTCAAAATCTACTACCAGTAAAACCTTTGCCACACTCTACACAGAAGCTGTCTTTCATGTGAATGTATTTTTTTTTTTAGATGTTCCTTCAACGCACGTTTTTCACTCTTTAGAATTTCTCCTTATAAAGGATCTGTGAATAAATATCAGTTACCAGTCTACATCTAAGGAGCAGTAAAACAGAGAAAAGTACAGTAATGTCTATGGGGTTTTTTGGGTTGTATGTGGTGAAAATTACACATTTAAATTTGTTGTATCGTTGTGGGGCCAACACAATAAATAGAAAGATGGCGAAAAAAGTTCTAAAGAAGTATACAGAAATACTCATGGCATCATGCTTTATCTTTTTATGTAAAAAGTTTAAATGATAATTCAACGTGATCAACAAGGAATACATCATCTATTATCTGGCAGCGCAGCCAGCTCTGAAGACTGTAAGATATGTCATGTTACTCTGCCCTCAACGGCCATCTCTTAATGGGTGGACCGATGTGTGAGGGCGCTCGATCATGCCGAAAGATTCAGACTGAAAGAATATTTGAAAGGGGTGCTTTCAAAACTTGCAATTCTCAAGTTTTACTCTTTGTAAACTTTAAGATTTTAGAATTTCAAAATAAAGATCGTAATAGTACTATAATGGTATGTCTGTCATATGGCTCGTCATCACCCTGCATACACGTAAAAGAATACGAGAATGAATGTTCATGAAGTCCGAGTTTAAAGTGTCAAATGAAATATCTACTCACAGAGTCAAATAATTCAAATGAAATTCACTTCCAAGAAATTTTTTGACAGTGAGTTTAATAACTGTCGCAGAAGTTTTTTCAAAAAATTGACATTTTATGCATGAAATGCAAACAATCATTTTAAGAAAAAGATAGCTATTTTGTCTATAATTATCATAAACTGACCTTCATCAAGTGTAAATATAAAAGGACTATTATGATTCATAAAATTCATCATAAATAAATGTCCTGCACACCTCTACCCCCCCCCCGAAAAAATTTACATAATTAAAAAAAAAAAGGTAAACTACAGCTACAGAAGCACCCTTGATGAAATGGTTGGACTGTGTGTCAAATGTTAATGGTCAATAACGATAAATGAAGTGATAGTTGCATGACAGTTCTCACTTTTTTATTGTACATGTAATTATACCTCAAAAAGATGTTTGGGTAATACTTGAATAACTGTGTGACCATTTTTAGTGAAATAGCCTATATGTGGGGTTAAAACAACTTTGTAACGACAGCTGTCATCACTTACAACTTATCGTTCGTAGCATGGAAATTATACCATGGGTGATATATGTACTTCCAAGTTCCATAGTCGTAGCATGGTATACCTTATTTATAGTCGTAGTTAATAGTACAGTGTGCAGACGGGGTAATTCGGGACTTGATTCCATTCCCGAGGATTCTGACAATGTCCCTTCGAATTCTCTTCACAAAACTAAGTCTTGCAACGACTACAGAACAATAATACTGTACTCCATGTATGGCATGTAGTGCCGCCCTTCTAGACTTACTTACATGTACCATGGAAGCATAACCCATTTATACTTCCATGCATGTACACAATTCTAGACATGTGTGAAGGAGGTGTTTCGTGCATACCTGGTCATTGATTATACTAGCTAGTATATGAGTTCTGCAAAATATCGTGTGTATCGTTTCGTCAAGGTTGGAACCGAACGCCAAAAGCTACTAACGTGCGTCCTTCCCGATGATGGATCCCGACCGACATCCAAACAAGGATCTAAACTAGAAATATCGCAAAATGGAGGGCGCCCTCAAACAATGGCCTTAAATTTCAAACAAATTAATGCACAGGGTGAGCGTTGATAAGCGAAAATCATCATTTATCGGTGTCATTTAGAACCTTCAATAAAACGAATGTTTCATAATTTCCGCCTGACTTTAATAATTCTGATATATCCAGACGGTCTAAAAGTATTATTATGAATTCGAAATTCACACACACACACACACACACACACACACACACACACACACACACACACACACACACACACACACACACACACAGAGACACACAGACACACATAAATACATACATACACACAGACAGACAGACACAGACACAGACACACCCACAGACACACACACACACACACATACATATACATACATACATACATACATACATACATACATACATACATACATACATACATACATACATACATAGACACACACATATATTATATACACACAAACATTATATACACACACTTTTAATGAGATTGATGGCAACCTACATGACTATGACACTCGTTTTGAAAATATTATAACTTTTATTGAAATAGTTAAACAAAAAATAACATTGCACCAAACTATTAAACATAATATACAGTTGTTAATTCTGAAACTCTAACACTAAAAAACAACTTTTTGAGACAGACAATGTAAAAAATATAATATGATGGATTGAAATATAGATTTACAGATTAAAGTCAGTTATTAGATGTTTTAACATATAATAGAAATATAAGTTGACTTGACACATAGTGTCTGTTTAACACAAATCATCGACTGAATTACATGAAGCAACTCCATGAGCAATACATTAAGCAATTCGTCACATGCAACAAATTGCTTCTTTGCATTACTCCATGTAATTAGGCCTTTACTTTAAATCATACTGAGTTTTTCACTGTGTGGTCAGACAGACCAATTATATTTTCTTTGGATGAGTTACCATTATCTTAGCAGGTTATCACTAAATTATATACATTGTAACAACATATATAGGCATGTGAATGGATTACAATGTAACAATTGTACTTGAATTTTCATGTCAGACGATAAGATGTAGCAATACTGATAAACTTTTGTCAGTCAGGCAATAAGATGTAGCAATGTCGATAAACTGTTGTCAAGTCAGACGATACGATGTAGCAATGATGATAAACTTTTGTCAAGACAAACAATAAGATGTAGCACTTTTGTCAAGTCAGATGATAAGATGTAGCAATGTTGATAAACTTTTGTCAAGCCAGATAAGATGTAGCAATGTTGATAAACTTTTGTCAAGCCAGATAAGATGTAGCAATGTTGATATAGCTTTTGTCAAGCCAGATAAGATGTAGCAATGTTGATAAACTTTTGTCAAGTCAGACGATACGATGTAGCAATGTTGATATAGCTTTTGTCAAGTCAGATGATACGATGTAGCAATGTTAATGAGATATTTGACGACACTTTGCTTCAACTCAATTTGCTTCCATTGTAAATTGTTAGGATTACAATATGTTCTGTTGCTAAAGACATCTGGTAGGAATATCATTGCATTCAAAATAAGAAATAGCTAGAAATCAAGAGAGAGTGGAATAATTGTTGGCTATCTATCTATAGAATGAGTATTTGTGGCAATATGTTGATCAAATTAACAATACTGTTACCTTCCATCAATTTTCCAATATCTTATTTTCTGTAACTTTTACAGCAAAGTATTTCTTACTGTAAACCCTCGCTGCAATATTTGCTTAAATTGGCTTTTATGATCAAACCAACTCAATATACAAAATAGTCCCAACAAATGATACAATTACTGCAGTTAACCAACAGAGACCGTTCATGTAGGTCCGTGGTTAAACAGCAGGCATGTTAAATGGAAACTGAACTAGAAGTGGTTGTTTTACCCTAGTCTTTCTGGCAGATGTCATGTCTGTCGTCCAGCTGTCTGTTCCTGAGTGATGAATCTGCAAGAAATGTTGATACTAAAGTCCCTCACTCTTGTGGCCTCGCCAGTCGGGCAGACTTCTTGCACCTTACAGAAGGACAAAGTCTGGCAGTAAGACTAGTTTTACCCCAAATTTGTGTTTAACTAATAAATGTGCTCATTTGTTACCAGGTAAACTCTTATATAAAGTGTTAATACTTTAGGTATCATGAATGCTATGCCCAATTCCAGGTATAACTACATACAACTAGAAACCATGGACTTTAAAGGTTAATTGCTGAAGTTTTACATCCAATTTTCGTGAACTGGTAGATAAAATAATGATAAACTTTGAGTCTTATAGGTGTCAAAATACATACCACTTTTTTGGGGACAAGCATATTTTTTTCAGTGCTGCATGCATGTGATGCCTACCTTTCCATGTTTGAAGTTAAACCTTTCTTGTTATCAAACAGCCAGATTAGCAATCATAATTTTGTATTTCCTACAGTGAAAATATTATTGTACCATATTACTTCAATTGCAGATTATTAATGCTGTCTCCCCCTCCATCCCCCCTCCCCCCATGAAAGTGATTACAGTCTGAATTCATCACTTTGTTGTATTTCTCTAAAAATCATTCACTATTTATTCATTTAAGTGTTAATTATCTCATAATTGTGCTAAAATACTCCATTATTTTTCTAAAATGTACAGAATTTGTAAATTTAAAAATCTTGAATATTTTATAGTAATACGTAGTACCGGGGTAGAAATATACCTCTCTGGTTCTGTGGAATACTCCATTCTCATATGGGGGGACACAAGCTTTTAGATACAACATTTGGGTACGACATAAGATATTCAGTATAGATTTGAAAAGCAGCATAAGATTACTTCGTTGAAGACAGCTGTCTTGAAGTTTCTGAGCACAATATATTACAAAATCAGCAATTTCTGAGCATGCGATTTTGAACTCATCATTATATGGCTTGTCTACCCTATACGATCAGAATGGAATATCCCAGTTTGTGATTTTATTCAAAGATGATAACTACTATATACAGTAAATATAAAGATATTTTCATACAAATAAGAACAAAAGAACTTGAACATAGGAATTATAAACAATATGTGTTACTTGTTATATTTCGAATAAAAATACAACACAAACTAAATTACCAACAAATTCACAATTATAATGCTTTGCGAAGACAGATTACAATAATACTTGCAAATCTTTCCAAATACAATTAATTGTAAAATTACATGGATGGAACTGCAAAGTCTTAAAATGTTGATAAAAACTTTAAGCAAGATTCTAGCTAGACAAAATTAATACCAAATACTTTTTTTTTCATAAGATAACAAACTGTGAGGTATAACATTGAGTTACACACCGCTCAGAGTTAATTTGGATTAGGAATACATACATGACTAAAATTGTGACTTTTTCTGTTAGTCTTATGTGCATGGTTATTTTCATGACTCCATTTTGTAAGTCCTGGGCAGACAACCTTTCAAAACAACATGGGTCTTTATTTGTAGTTTGTAAAAACAAACGTTAGAGTAAATGCTACATGTTGACCTGTTGAGGGCGCTGTTGCTTATCGACGAGCAACAAACTAAATGAGGGCAGTATAACAGTGACTAATATTCTTTCATTGAATCCAATTCAAGGGTCAATCTAAGGTCACTGACAACATCCTTGATAATGAAGTTGAACAGTTATCACATAACCGACTCTCTATGGAAGCACGTTTCTACAAGTCTATATGCCTGGTTTATCCAATTTTTTAAATCTGGAACTATTTCAGTCATTCACTGTCCTTGGAAGACATTTGTATAATTTACAATGTTTTAACATTTTTATTTTGTTTGATTTGAAATGATGTCAAGGTTACTACAGGGCTTGTATTTTAAATTTGACACATCCTAAAAATGTCAAGAAATGATGATACGCTTTCCCGTGAATTGCTGTGCAAACATAGTTCCTGTAAGAGTAAAGCTGATGGTGCTACAACATAAGTTAGCAGACCTGTGCAAAGTATCAAACTAATTACCCACAAAGTAAGAGCAGCACGACTGAAATGTGATAGAATTTAAGAATAACATTTTGCAGAAATGTGTCTTTTTAGCAAATACACAAAACAAAGACTCTCTCTACATTTTCGACTAATATTTTTAAAATTTACTTATGTACATGAATACAGTACAGTAGTAGTCCAGAGACTTGGCTATCTGGTTTGACATTGTCGTTCCCTAGCATCACAATAAGCCAGTATGTCGTGTCAGGTAACCAAGTCTCTGGGCTAACAGAATAGATAATCTACTTTTTCAAGCCTGTATGTCGAGTCAGATAACCAAGTCTCAGGGCTAACAATTCAGATGAATCTACTTTTACAAGTAAGAGTTTGTTTCTACTCTCACACACATTACTAGATAGATCATTAATGCTGTAGACAAAAAGGCTAAGTGTTTCTACGCTTGAGGCTATCTGAGATTTTAAGGATTCAAAACCATGGACAGCCACTAGATTTGAGAGTCCCCAACTATAAGCAGCAAACACCCTCTTATCACTCAAGTGCAGCATGTAGCATTGAACTCTAGGAGGCAAAAATCTTGTCACTGATAAGACAATTTGACCTGAATATAAATGAAGTTGCCCTCTTTAAACATGCACATAATAGGACATACAATGCAGAGAAATATAACACATGCAATTTGTAATCTTTTAACTATAACGAAGGCTTCAAAACTATAAGAAAATCTCTCTTTAGTTTCAACGATAGAAGTTGGATAAACATAACTCCAACTATCTTAAAATTGGAGGTAAAATCACAGTCTGAAATAAGGTAGAAACCTCAGGAACACATACTCTCAAAACATGGCCGCCACTAACATGGCCGCCATTATGAAGGCCTAATATTTGAGCTAAGTCTGCAAGTCATTTCAAGTGTGTTCATTCATTTGTTATACATAAATACATAAAATATCCAGTTCATGTGGACATAGTATTTCTATAAATATCAAGACAACAGTCTTTGCCTTGTAACATTTCATTACAGAGTTGTTTGTGCCTCCAACAAAATGTTGGAATATTGAATAATTATTCCATAAGTTAAAGGTGTACTTTTGGTATTTCTACACCTTCAAGTAAAAATATTTTACAGTTGTACTATCTGTAAATGTTTTTGTCTCCAAGTCACAACTTGGAGTATAACTGTCACTGATGCCACCTCTTCTGCTTCAAAAGAATACCCCCATCCCCATCTGCACCATTATTCACTAAAATAGCAGAAGGTGAATATTATATTTCCTTGATTACATTTTAAACATAATTATAATTCATGGCCATTTTTCCTCACATATTTTCATAAATTACATAGTTATATTCTGTATGTCATAAAGTCTGAGATGTGTTGGGTTCATTTTTTTTCTAAATTTTCAAAATTCTACTGAAAATATTAAATCTGTATGAAAGATTTGGCGGGAAATGTTGATGACTACCGTATGTAGACAGATGTTCCTTGATGACAGATCGTCAGATTGGCTTCAGTTTTGTGTATTATGAAGGTCAGAGATTTAGAGTTGAGTTTCAGCTAGAACTGACTTCTGTCAAAATTATTCAGACGTCCATAATAATGTGATTTACCATTCCCTGGTGAAATTCTGCTATCTAAAACTATAAACTTCATTTTTCTTTTCACTATATCATAAAATTCCATAAAAAGTTTCTTGACAAGTTTGCTACAATTCTAGCATCAAATAACTTTTTCATACACCTGAATCTTGGAGACTTGGCAACCAAATGATCTGCATGTACAGAAATTTTAATTCACTCACAAAATATTCTGACGCCAAAATTAAGTTAACAGAAATTCTAGTTTTTTTTAAATTGTCTGGTGAGTATTTCAAAACTTTAAGTTTATTCTGACATAAAATGCCTTTTTGCCAAATTCATTCTGAAATGAATTTTAAAACATACAATTTGTGTTCCTGAAAAATGCTTTTTGTATGAAATGTTCGACACTAAAGATACATGGCTGGCAATATTTTCTAAGATGGCATTTTAGAAGGTATACCCCAGCTAAGTACATACATGTAATGTGAACTAACATAGTGAAGTAGGAAGGTATAATGATTAGTGAAAAGTGGATGTGGAGTGCCTTGTCATAAATTGGATGCTTCTGACAATAAAACCAATTTTTAGAACATTTGTCCAGCCATGTTGATAATAGACCAGGCTGACATGGGAGTACTTCAAGTCATTAGATTCAACAACCTGTCTTGTTTTCTAACAATCTGGAGTAGTTTTAGAATTTAGATTGCATTTGTACACTATTATCACCTGATTTTCTGACAATAAATCTCCGGGTGGAATGAGAGTAGAAATGCCATAGAAATTCACCTGCTGTTATGACAACAATATAAATGACTAAAAGTTGTAATTTGATGGTTATTGTGTAGAGTGCTTGTAGTAATTCATCCGAGTTTGGAAAGACAAACTCTGAGTTTGAAGATGTTTCACAGCAGCCGTTTTTTTTTTCATACCTGGTACTATACTATTTAACACAGCTAGCTTAGAAGTTAACCTTTGCTTGAGCCAATGCACTGACATTGTCTGTCTAGAGAGAATGACAGTGGCTTGGATCACGTAAGATTAGGATCAATTACTGCTATATTGAAGCAGCATGAGAGGCTTTAGGGACATTTCCAACAAACTGTTTCAAAGATATGAAAGTAGATATTGAAAACACAGCTGTGCTGTTATCCTAAGATAAACAGTCTGACACAGGGAAACTGTGTCCATGTCTTTCAATTCTTTGAATCTTATCAGTTTATGGCATCAACTTGGCTCCAGATTTTGTAGCTTCCATGCAGCACAATTCAACTCTTGTGAATACAATGCAAAATTGTTGATCTTTTCGCCTGATTTATCTTTTGTGTTGAATTGAACTCTTGATTCTGTTTATCTACCTTTGAAAAAGTGTGATAACAGCTCACATCAAATGTGTTGAGGCAAAAAAAATCACAAAATTTTACATCTGTATTCTGCAATTCTGGAGTCAAGTTTCGTGCATTGCACAGCACTGTCTGAGATACAAACAAGTTTGCAATATGGAGGATTTACATAGTTGAGAATTTTTTTGGTAAGACTAACAAAAATTTTGCAAATGCAACCAAAAATTCAAAATTTCTGTTAAAACACCTATAATCGAGTTCATTTCAGGTCTTGGCATATTAATGGCAGTACTAAACTTGCATTTCTTCTTTTCTTCGAATTGTAGCTACTGAAGCACTGTTCAAATCATGGCAGACGACAACTCAGAGAAAATGGCGGCATAGACAGACTTACATCATTATGCGAGACAAAAAATATTTTGTTAATGTTAGCACACAGAATTTGAAAATATATGCAGATTTCAACTCTGTAAATATATCAAGAATAGGTAATAGAAATAGCGAAGTGAATTTTTACGTCCTTCTGCATTCTCTTTGGAAGACATTTATATACTCATTTGAGTGAGACGTCAACCTTGACATTATGGTCTTGTCTGGGGGGAAAAAGCCTCAGTACAGGTGAAGTCTTCTCTTCAAATGGCCTTCCTTTCATAGGTGACTACCTGCAATGAAAAGACAGACAGACATAATTAATGGCTTGTCAGAATACATCGTGACCCTCTCATTACGATGTTCTTTCATTTACAATACCATCTTTGTGTACGGCAAGCAGACTCACTGTCACTTAGTTTCTATATTTGGTTTCAATGAATCAGTTTTGAAAAGAGTCGTTTCTTCTGTTCCCCTCTCTAGAAACAGGTTTTTAGAGATTTGTCAGTCTCTAAACATTTCAATAACCTACTTATGATAGTAATTCGATCAAAAGTAGTCTTTTAAAGATTCTTTCAATCCATTCCATCATTAGTTCAGGAATTCCACCTCCACAGCAATTACCGTTGTTCTACATTTATACAAAGACATGTAGTCTGATGGCTAAAGGTATTATTTCTTCAGCCTTGACATAGCTTGCACTGCATTTACATATTTCCAACATTAACACTTGGAAAATAATAATAATAATAAGTTAGTTTTTATATAGCACTTTCCCACTCTGTACTCAAGGCACTTTACAATTATGACCCCTGGCACAGAAAAGACTACATGTAAAAGCTGTACTATGAGGCACATTTTTTTAAATATTATTTTTATTTTTTTTATTCTTTATTGTTATTTTTTTTTAAATTTTATTTTATTTTATTTTATTTTAATTTTTTTTATTTATTTTTTTTTGTTGGGGGGAGGGGGTTAAGATGTGTGTAACCTGGAAATAAAGACTGTCCTGTTCTGTTCTACAACATACTGTCCAGCATAACATAACAGCATGGGTTCCTGGCACTTTCTTACATGGTTGTTCTTTCATGATATGAAATAAAACATACTTCATAACATGACAATTCAGACACGTGCTAACAACATATTGTTGTCATTCAACACATTCTTCCAGGTGATAAAGAAATGAACTATACATACACCACATAACTTGGTTATGATACATATAAGTATGATTACTATACATATCTAAATAAACTTTAGAACTTTAGAAGTCGGTTTTAAAATTTGAATAACGTTCCAACTAAAATTCCTTTGGTGTATTTTGTCCATGCGGTACAAACCTAGTACAGATATCTCCATCAAACTTTAGAAGTCTGTTTTAAAATTTGAATAACATTCCAACTAAAATTCATTTAGTGTATTTTGTCCATGCGGTACAAACCTAGTACAGATATCTCCATCAAACTTTAGAAGTCGGTTTTAAAATTTGAATACCGTTCCAACTAAAATTCACTTATTATGTATTTGTCCTTGAAGAGCAAACCTAGTACGGGTAGTACATGTACATGTCTAGTTGCACATAACAGTAAATATGGGTTAGCTAAGTCAATAGTTTACTCCTGGTGACATGTCATATCTGAATCACTAGAGACCTAGATACTACTGTGTAGAAAGGCCCCACCTAACAATAAAATAATGTATAGTATAGTATAGTATATTTTATTTGTCATGTATGTCTGGTTTCAAATTACACATCTGTATAAGGTGCCTTTACAAATCTGAGCCCACATACTTATCAAGGTCTCTCATTCTCAAGGTTATCTTTCAAACCACAGTAAGTACAAGACAGGTCACTGGGCTACACATACCTAGTATCACAGAGTACTAAACATATGACATGCAATAAGGGTTTTTCAGAATCGAAGGGACAGTCGCATGATGTCACAGAAGCTCAATAAACAAACTTAATTCATTTATTAGGGGGAGTTGGGGTTTCTGGCATCAATGTGATTGCTGAACTTAATTTTCGCATTTCCAACCAAATTTAAAAAAACTTGCACACTTTCAATGATAACACATTCTGTATTTCCTACTGAGATGTTGATAAGTTGATTAAAATTTACTGGAAACATGATATACAGTGCTGGCTTACTGATAATGTATTTACCATGGTTTTACATTGATCAATCATAATGATGTGACTGCTGCAATTTTCATCATGATTTACACCATATATAAATGTGTGAATGTTGCACGTTTGAACATTCATTCGAGAAGGGAGATGGTGGGGGGAGGGGGGAGGGGTTGAATTATAAATTGAATGATGTTCCTTTATTGAATCTGATTTTAACTGACAATGGATGTAAATTTTCTTGAGCAAAGTAACAGCAAAAATGTAAACCATACCACATCACTTATACATTTGACTTGGGTTTTTTTTCGCACTAGTTCCAAACTCAGAGCGTAAATATTTTACGAAGCTAAATCACTCGGCCTTTCGCCATGTATACAGGTAATTCAAGTAGTGAACCAGAAATGTCACAATGGCCTGTCTACTAACATGATGAATAGGACTGTAACAATTGGTAATAGAACAATTACTAGTCACTTTCACCACATTAGTGGACAGTGTAGTGTTGTCTGTCTAGTAGTAGCATTGGCTGATCAGATTTGCTGCTTACCTCACCTCTTGGGATAACTAAATACCAAATTTGAGTGAATATAGAGGGGGGAGGGGGTGATGGTGAGGAGACTTGGGTTGATTTTATCGATAATAAACTACCATCAATGAAAACCTTGCTGCCTCAATGACCTGTACACCAGATCCTACCAATTATTTCCAGACACTGATTCTCTGGGGAACTGAACAATAATGGGAAACTTACTGCCCTAAAGGAAGGCAGGCAATGTATACTTATGGTTTCCCTGCATTTTACAGACACAATAATAGATGAACAAGGCCAGGCACCTGAGGCAGTTTTAGTATCTAGGGATACACATTTGAATCATAACCCACAAACGATTTGCTAACCTATTAGCGTCATTATAACGACTGTCCTCTTTATGGCGAGCCTACCTAACGTACCTGAAGATGTCCTTTTTTTATACATTATCAGAAAACTATGCTGATTACAAGCCAAGGGTTAGAAATTCATCATTAAGTAATCTAGTCTTGTATATATATATTATAAGTCAGGCCCCTTAGGTCACTCATATTTTCCTTGACTGAACAAAGAAAAATATTGGTGAATAATATCAAATTAACTATTCACTGTAAATAGCCTTGATTCCTGTACAACTACAAACATGGAAAGTTGATAGTCATGATGAAAATCGGGTAGCTTTAAACAATAGCTTGTGATTATAAAGAAAAGTTCACTTGACCTTGTTATTACTTTGTCAAAACAATGGGATACATGCCAACCACTAAGATGACAGAATGTTAGTAACAGCAAACATTCAAACCTCAGAAGTTAGTAATATCAAACATTCAAAACTCAGTAGTTAGTAATATCAAACATTCAATACTTTAATACTAATTCTAGTCCATGTGTACAGATAATCCAACTGGACTACCCTCTTTAAATAAAGTTGATTGATTGATTGATTGATTGATTGATTGATTGATTGATTGATTGATTGATTGATTGATTGATTGATTGATTGATTGATTGATTGATTGATTGATTGATCTTGAAGACTATTTCCAAAACAACTGATTTAAATTCTGTGGCTAAAGTGACTCCAAAGTCAGACAACTAATTATTTGTCCATGTGACAATGACTACAGAGTGTATACAGTCCATCCTTGACGATATAAATGTGTTTATGTACAATTTAATACAACAATGGAGTGAATTTCTGTGGCCAAGGTGACATGATTGGGCAAGGACTACCTTCCATCCAATATTCTAACAATATGTATTGACTTTTAAAGGATGTCATTTCCTATGGCTGATTAAAAGAATGGAATGCATTTCGACATCTAAGTTAAGACATTAAATGTCTACGTAATCTATTGTCCAATATTTATCATGTTAGTCTGGGATGTCAGCTATTCACATGAGTGAAGGTATAAATCATAATGATACTATATAGGAACTAGACTATTATCATGTTTGCTATTTGACAAGCGTTTATCTTCCATTCTACTTCCTCAGTAACCATGTTTGGTTTTTAAACAATTAAATTGGAATAAATTCCTGCATCACAGGTGAGGAACTGTGTCCTCACCAGTAGTCCAATACATACATACATACATATACCGGTATGGAACTGTGTCCTCACCAGTAGTCCAATACATACGTATGTACATATACTGGTATTAAACATCCATATGGCAAAGGTTTACTAATGAAATTCCTAACTAATAATTATTTATTTATATGAAATTAAGGAAGTCAAATATGTATCATTATTAAATCAAATGCATTAAAATTATGAATTTTCAATTTCACCAACAGTTATTTGTGTAAGTTTATGCTGCACTGAGGAATTTATCAATTTACATTATCGTATCAACTTTACCTCTTTCATTCGAGGCCTCATCTGGTATTTTTTCGCTCAATTAGCAAAAAATAGAAGAATAATGAAAGTCTCAAAAAATAGGTAATTTCCTGTCATATTGAATAATGGTTATATTATATCACACGTGTGTTCCTATCAATTTTATAAATTAATAAATGATGTATCACAAGTTCTTGATCTATTCAACCCTGACAGAGATCACCTCTGACAACTTTTACGTCGGCAATTTGAACAACTATTAGAAAATAAATGTCTTATCAAGACTTTTGACTTGCATACGGTTACAGAATTATTGACCTTTGACCTGTATCAGATCCTCCAGAAAGTTGTCAATCATTTTTCAAGGTCTACTTTCATTTTTTTAAGTGATACTTTTTTTTCGCTTTTTATTTCCTCTAGCAGTTTCTATATTATCTAACTCTCTTATACCATAAAGTTTAAGATAAAATCTATTAAATTGTATCCATATATTTTTATCAGAAGTAGTATAAATTAATTTCACGGTGAAATAATCATGAAGGAAGCCTGAGAAAAAATATGACTTACTGTTAGTTTAGTTTGAAAGGGGAGACTGGTTCGTTTGCGGCAAAAGTATAGTAATTTATTTTTTAATCCTGCATAGATCTTTGAACATTTAGCTATAATTCTGATCAGGTGCAGTAAATTTCCTTGAAGATGAAGATGAAATAAATAAATACTCTCGTATTCACCAGGTGTTATCAATGTTTGATAACTGTAAGTGGTTATAAATCATGAAATGCATCACAATGAATTCACCATAGTATACTTGATATGCGTATGTTATTAAAATTCCTACACAGCCTGCAACGACACACATATCGTCAGAAAACCCTGATAAGGCATTGTTGAATTAACAAACTCTATCCCTGAAGACATGATGTAGTTACCATAGCAATAAATGACGACGATGTCTGGTTCTCTTTTATTGATTACCAGGTCAACACATCTTTTCTGTTTGGAAAACGTATTCATCTTGTTTTCCCAAATTACAATTTGTGGCATCACTCACTTTTAAGTCAATCATCTGAATCAAGTCTTCAACCATTAATACTAACAAACATCAGGGAATATTCCTAAGGCTTGTACATTGATACAGATGTGTACATCTGAAAACCACATGCAGAAATGGTGTTCTGATTTTTCATGCAACTTTTTATTCATCCTCAAAGGTAAACATTTAGATAGTGCTATACTAACCACAGGTTCTCACACACACTGACCACAAATGACATTAATTTTAGCTTCCTTATATTTGCATATTCACTATACCATTTTGCTACTCAAATTGCTACATTGTTTTATTTTGTAACCACCATGATTAATATGGAATTTTGAAATCTACAAAAGTCTGTGTGTAATCTACAAAGACTGCCGAACTAACCATCAAAGTAGAGATAATTCGATTTTTAAACGTAATTAAATTTACACCGTATATTCCAATTAGTCTGTCTTAATAGATCCTACCTACTTCTGCATTGTATTTTCACAGAATGGTAATTGTAGAATCTCTAGGGAAATTATTGCTTCACCCAATGGGACTGGTCCAAGTATCATCTGCTTGTAACTCATTCACACAGGTGTATTCATGGATGAAATTTAATCTTTCGGCCATGACATCAGTTTTCTGACATGCTACCTGGGCTGTGACTTTGTTCATGCAGAACTGTTACAGTCTTGACATCAGTTTTCTGACATGCTACCTGGGCTGTGACTGTGTTCATACAGAACTGTTACAGTCATGACATCAGTTTTCTGACATGCTACCTGGGCTGTGACTATGTTCATGCAGAACTATTACAGCCATGACATCAGTTTTCTGACAGGCTACCTGGGCTGTGACTGTGTTCATGCAGAACTGTTACAGTCATGACATCAGTTTTCTGACATGCTACCTGAGCTGTGACCGTGTTCATGCAGAACTATTACAGCCATGACATCAGTTTTCTGACAGGCTACCTGGGCTGTGACTGTGTTCATGCAGAACTGTTACAGGCATGACATCAGTTTTCTGACTTGCCCTTGCTACTTAAAACAGCACTGCTCATCTAGAACTATAATTACAGCCATAATTTTGTGAGTTGTGACTTCATACAGGACTGTTCATCTGGAAATGTTACAGCCCATTTTCTGACTTGCTACTTTACAGGACTGTTTCATCCAGAACTGTTACAGGCAGCCATAGTTTTGTGACCATACTAAACACAGGACTGTACATGGAGAACTTGCAACTATGCTACAGTTTTCCAAGTACTGCACATGAAATGCATACAGTTCTATTTCTTAATTATTACCTTTGGAAGTCTCTAAAAATGTCCCATACATCATTAATTTGCAAGTACACTGTTAGTTTGAATAAAAGCTGGTAACCACTACCTTATTCAGTTACTTTTAAAAGTGTCATAATGGTCTATCACCTTTCATTATCAATCTATCCTTGCATTCATCATCCAACAATACCATTTGACCCTAGGTCAAGGTTCACTATAGGTCAAATCAATTTACATATCTCACCAACCATTTCACTAAAGTAACACTACAGTTTCCTGCATCTAACAATATCACATGACATTGGCAAGGACAACTCTACAAAACCACCCACTAAAGTGAATTCACTAATTCAAGGTTGTCTCCTCAACAAGAAGCATAGAATTAGAATTAGAATGAGTTTATTTATATTGCGACATGTCAACAAAAAAGTTAACCACATTGTTCACAACCATGTGTTAGCCCTACATGCGTATGGTCTATGGTTAAACTGTTTTATTGTAAGACACAAGATAGCGTCCACACAAACTAAATCTACTGTCTTCAATGTGGTAGATTACACAAGTGGGTGACAGCGATTTCCTCTGTTGTGTGATTGTAATCACCCTGTCATCAAAATAGTGTAAACATTGGAAGTTCTAAAACAGTACACTGCAAGTTCAAGAAACTCTAAATAAACTAGTTTTCAGAGATGCTTCCCTACTGAGTCTATAATTAAACCAACATCCATTCAATAGCTTATCATTATTGTATCAACATGTTGCGACAATAGTTTTAGTTTGTGTCTATCTTAGAAACTGAAGGCTCAACTACCAGGGTAATATTTTGGTTCAAGATGAAAACATGGTCAAAGTAGTAGAGTTCAATATTTTAAAGTAATTATTCAGAATTATAAAATATTACTTATTTAGAACAGAAGGACTGTGACAACAAAACAATAGGTTACTATCCTCTGTTTATGTAGTGTCCACAATCACAAATAAACCAAATATTTACTTTACTCTATTCTGACAAGCAAACATTCAACACCAGATTCAGTTATACAATGCCAGTATTTTGATTATAGTGTTATATATAGATAAGACTAGACTACATGTAACTATGCAGTTGGAAGGCTATATGGCTTCATGACCCACTTGGCCATTTTCATATTACACATACCTACACGCTATGACCCAATTTGTGTGTATATATGTTAGAAGTAATAGAACGATTCTGTCTCTGGGCATTGTTTTGTAAGTGTTCATTCCAAATGTCAGCTCCATCCAGCATTTTTTAGTGTATTTGGTTATAAATACGAGTTATATGTTAATGCTAAATTGTGTGTTTGTACTAATTAACTACATGTGATCTAGTAGCTACACACTATGATCATTTTCACCATCTAGTCAAATGGATTTCTCTAACACAACATTCCATTCTTAACCACTAGTCTAGTTCCTATATGGTATCATTACCATTTACACCTCCACTCACAGTCTAGTTCCTATACAGTATCATTACGATTTACACCTCCACTCACAGTGGTTTAGTTAGAGACCATGTTGGCATCCGGACTATCTTACCACTGATAGCGGTATTTTAATGCTATTGAAGCGTTAATATAAACATGATGACATTATCGCGTTCGACTTACTTTAACACTGGAGGTTGAAATTGAGATTGTAGGTAACTGAACAAAATACATGTATTAAACCAAAGACAACTGTATGCCAGTAACCAATGACAACTGTATGTCAGTGTACAGTGTGTGATATATTATTACTGACATACACTGTTCACCCTTTCCACAGCTGATTTAGCTAGATTTTCGGTAGAATTTGTCTGTTTGACTACACATGGGGAGAGAGAAAGCAAGATCACACAAAATGACTAAATACATAGTAACTAGACTACCAGTTTAAGGAACAGTCTGACCCTGTGTATGACTCCATAATGGGAGTTCTTTATATGTACTCTATATAACCAGTCAGAACAAGAACCAGAGTCAGCCAGTAGACAGACTATTTGAAACATGGCTTCCTTCGTTTAATTTCTAGAAAAACAAACAAATGAGTACATCAATATGAAATACATTATCAACCTTGTTTATAGGTACATATTTTTGTCCACACAAAAAATTTCAGAATGAAACCTTTTTTTTTCTTCTTCTGTATATCAGTTTAATTCATTTTAAAATTGATTATTTAAATATGGTCACAAATAATACGCTAGTATGTTGTCTGAATTCTGATGGTAGAAAACACCAGAAATAGTTACAATGAAAACAGCTGGTCATGTTGGAATTCATAAATTTACCATAAAATCTACGTGTAATCAGTTCATATAGTGCAATGGTTCACTGTACTTCTGTGTGTTTTTCCCCAATATTTTTCTTCATTCAGCCTGGTAAAATGTGAGTGGCCTAAGGGGTCTTTGTAACTACAGTCGCTAGACAACCCTTCAGTCATAAGTATTTTCCTGCTGAATGAAGAAAAATATTGGAGAATTACATAATTATACCAGCGCCAGTAATAGTAAAGAAAAACTGGGGAAAGTAATGGTAATTTTGAATGACTTGGCTAATATTCCAAACACAACAGAACCAGTGATGTAGGCATGTGTTGTCGTGATATAGATGTGCGTCGTCATGATGTAGAAAGACCAGCGTATATATTCCATATTTTTGTGCTAAATGGTTCATGCAGCATGGTATAATTATAGTCAATACATACAACTAGAAGGGATTCCTAAACTATATCCTGACATTTAAAGTTCAACAGATTACATGGACCTTAGTTGAAATAGGGAGATCAATGTTATCAATCTTTTAAGAGAGAAAAACATCTATATGACTGAAGGGTGTACATGAAAATTTCATTGCTGTTCTGATGTAGAATGTACAACAGTTCTATGGATTCATCAATCTATAATGATGGCTAGGTAGAAATGAATCTGTCTTGTTGTAAGCATCAGTGCACATATGTGTATATGTGTATAGTTTTGTAGCTAACCTCTCGTGCACAGACATTTAGCTTTTTGAAATGGATGTGGTGCAAGGCTGGTATGTGAAGTGTGTGTGTGTGTGTGTGTGTGTGTGTGTGTGTGTGTGTGTGTGTGTGTGTGTGTGTGTGTGTGTGTGTGTGTGTTTATACATGTGTGTGTCCACATGTGCATGTTGTGTGTATACGTGTGTACGTGACTATATGTGTCAGTGTGTTGTGTATGTGTCTGTGTAAATATATATATCAGTATGTGTTGTGTGTATTGTCTGTCTATGTGTCTAATCAGTGTGTGTTGTGCATGTCTCAATTGAAAGTGTTCTATTCACAAACAGTTTTTGGTTTGATCATTTCCTTCTGCTGGTTGGGTAAAAATATGAACATGACAATTCAGAATACTGGGTATATGAAATCTTGGTGTCTGAATGGCTGTCATGCACACAGTGGTGGTGGTGGTGATGATGGCAATGATTGGGGGGGGGTTTTTTTTTTCGAAATGTCAGGGTTCAGAAAGAATATTCAATTTTCTGTCCATGTAGATACAGTGAACTTATGAATTCATAGATTATTTCTACCGGTTAAATAAAAACTGGAACACAGAGCTGTATGATATACACAAATCTTGGTCATGTGTGTGGGAGGGTGGGAGGGAGTAGGAGATTTATATTTTACAAGAGATGTCTCTGAATCAAACCCTAAATCTACAGTAGTCCTATCCTACTTCACATAGTTTCAAGGCTCCATTTATTATTTCTAGTAGATTTGTGGCGAAACTAAAACAAGGTGCTCCATACAGTGAATATTTAATTAGAGCAGACAATTTTACACAGCCCAGTGCACCTGTATAAAAATTTCATTGCCATCAATTTCCTTGTGGCTATAGTGCTTCTGTCAATTATATCATATCATTAAGTCTAGGAATGATATCGACAGGGCCTACTCATGGGGAACTTCTCAAAATAAATTCCAAATTATGATTTAATTATAATTATGCCCCTGATACTAAAACACTGCAATAATGGTGAGTGGAAAGCAATAGTATTCTACAACATATGTACATCATACATGCAGGTATTGATGTAATATGGCAGATCATTTTTAATTAAATAATAATAATAATCATTTGACCTACAAGTACCAGAAAATGTTGCAGATTTTTGTCTGTAACTGCGTTCACTTTATGAGTGTATACTTTGACTTTTTATCGAATGTGGTATATTTGCATTAATGTACAATACAATATGGTTTCAAAATATGTCAGCAAATGAACTATTTTCACATTTTTCTTACACCCATAAAACAAGTAAAAATTTGTCTTCCACAAAAATATTCTGAGATAAGTACAAAATAATAGGTAAATCTAGTAGATCAAATTCATCTCATGTCCCGGAAACAAAACATAATGAAAACCACTCCCTAAGTGAACGAAAAAAAATATCCCATGTTGTTCCAAGACTTCCTTAATATTAATTTCAATTCCCATAATTTCAGTTTATTGAATAAATAAATGACAATTTCTTTCATGATAATTGCAATTTTAAATCAACATTACCCACTTAATGAGTTGAAATTTATACTCTACGGCATCTATATATATTTTAATTATTAATTTTATTAGATTGATCTAATAAATATTGTAATTTTCATTTGACACAATATAATACTGTATTTATACATACATTTGTACAACTGATACACTTCTAGGGATAATTAACAGGAAGTGAGAGAGAAAATTACGTCTTAGGGAATGCTACAAGGAAGAAATGGGAATATAGCCAGGAAATGTGTTTGATTCCATAGGGTATGACTGTGTTTAAATTTAGAAATGTGACCTCATTCAGTGAATTGATATTTTAGCTGACACAGACCAGGAAAAATTCTTGTTTATATAACCCGGTCTATAATATAATGACAGTCACTTTTATCATTCTATGCACACACTGGCCTACATGTATTACAACTGCAAACATCAGACAGTGGACAAACAGAACCTGTTACAAACAGGGAAAGTAAAGAACTGAATTGGATTAATAACATTTGGCACAGCATGGTGGAAGTACACAGACTTATATTACATTCAATCATTTGATATGAACAGTTTTATGACCACTTTACATAATAGTTCACATTCACAAACAAATTTCCAGTTCCCCTGGCATTTCATGTAAAGAGGCCATAAAACTTTTCACATCAAACTAAGGTGTGTGATGTAAGTCTCTGCTGTTCCAACATGCTGAGCCAAGTGTTATTGATCAATTCATTTGTTTACTTTCCCTGTTTGTAGCAGGTTCCGTTCATCCACGGTCTGATGTCAGCATTTGTATAAACGCAGACACCCTTTTAACTTAATATTATCAGGGTGTAGTTACTTGAAAGTTAATGAGTTAAAGGCCCACGTTCAGAAAGGGGCATTGAAGTCATTTCCATGTTTAGCATTTCAATCATAACATTGGAATGAGGATACGAGACAAAATATTTCCCATACATTTTTTATCAGGATATCCTTCCATACTCAGCTGATCGGGTCAAGAGTCAATCTGTCCATGTAAACAAGGTTTCCACAGCCGGAAGGATGTATCTGTGGCATTGACATGTTGTCACTTAGGAAGTCAGATAGAGAGCCATTCCATATATCATTGACATACTCACTGTACAAAAGTTAAACACAGATAATAATCCTTTCCTGTTAAATACAGCTATCTCATATTCCTTTTCATCTAGACATGAATGACAGAGTCACTCAACTCACAATTGCTTATGGTATTAACCCTTTCATTCCTAGAGTAGAGACGACATTGGAATAAATAGAAACTTGATTGTAAGAACATTTTCTAAAATTTAAGAATATTACTTCATTGGGAAGTAATATTTCTTGAATTCTGGTCTAAAATAAAGTTGATCTTTTTCCAAAAATTACAGAGAAACAAGAATTTTTGTTCAAAACTTTTGGCAGGAAAGTTTCTAGTCCTGAAGGGGTTAAAGGCCATTAGAAGCCTGTCTGCATATCAAATGGTCTCTATCTCCTCCATTGCTATAGTCTGGTTGCCAACGTGGTTTGTAACTAAACTCAGAGTGGAAGTGTAAATGGATTAAGCGACTCTGTTGTACTAGCTCAGACACATGGCTATCTGACTCTGTTCTGAAAAATGACACTGTTATGCCAGATATTAAACCAAATCTCCTGGTCAATATCAAGACATCACTAGAACTTCTCCTGTGACCCTGTGACATTGTAACCTTACATAGAACACATAAGATGTGGAAAGGTTTTGAATAAACATTGTGTTCATTGTTATCTCCTATGCAGACAGTGGAGTTCTACAATTTGATATCTCTATTACAATCTTCTAATGATGGGTGGGGAGGGGGGGGGGGAGAGGGAGGAGTGATCAGTCATTTTTCCCCAACAGTCATCACTGCCAACAATAAAATGATGAAATGATGAAATATGACTTCCTGTGTTAACAGACAAAGAATGATAAGTACATATCATACAATGTATATTATCATAACTAGAATTAAGGAAGTGAGTGATTGAGAAATTGATCCAAATCCTATTTTAGTCACATTGTTTCATCACACCAGTCACTTTTTTTTGTCAAAATGAAACAAAGTTTCAGTTTAATTTTATTTGTACACTGGTAAATTTATTGACACTGTTGCTATGGTAACCGTTACCGATGTTAACAGGGTAGAGCTCACACAATACACATGTATGAAAACATACACTGTATTTACTGATAACACCTAAGCCTGTCATGATAAATCATTTGGCATGGCATTGGCATAGTTTCCTAAAAGTTTTGGCTGATGACTATTTGGCAACTAGTAAAAAGGCTATCAAACTAGAGTAGGGAAATTTTATGGCAGACACATGTTGTATATTCTCAAGGCTTTTCTCCAAGGGTTTTTGCAATTGTGCCCTAAATTCATTTTTAAATACTGAAACAAAAACTGTCAATTTAAAGAAATACTCTTTGTCCAATACCACAGCAAAATCAAGGCACACAGACTAGACTCTCTCACAATCCGTGGGAACATCGCTAAATAGGCTTTTTGTATGTACCGCATAATTGTACTTGAATATCCTTGTACTGTAGGCCATTATTGACTACATAGGGCTAATCATTCTTTGACATAATACTGCATCGATTCTGTGGTACATATTGGTATATACAAAACAGCCCTTTTAGTGATGCTCCAGACGACTAGGAGAACGTCTACACAGAGACTTGGCTATCTGACTTGACATACTGGCTTGACAGTATACAAACGACATTTTCAAACCAGATAGCCAAGTCTCTGAGATAGTGAAACCACTTCTTGGAGATTAACTCAATTTATTTTATGAAAACAAGTTTCTACTAACCCAAACAGTCAAAGTTTTGAAATAGAATTTAGAATATAAAATTGATGTCTCCTCTGTATCATAAGAATGTAGGCAGGCTGCATAGAGACTTGTCATTGGCTATTCAAATCTAGAGACCCTCCAATTAAAATCATTTAACAACCCACAACCACTCTCAGGCTGAAATGACTAACTATCTAACTCTAACATATATCGTCATGGTAACACAAACCAGGTCAAAACCAGTAAAGACTGTTATCTCACTTCAACAACATTCTGTTACACTTTTTTCTCTCCAATCTGTACATCCATCCGTTATCATTTCTTTCACACCTCTCACATTGTCAAATTTTGTATTGCGGTGCTCCTCTGAGCAATTGTTTTATTTTTTGGATTTTGGCATGATACAAGTTTTTACTTTTTGTTATTATTGTTATGTATCTTATCCAGGTTACTGATGAGAGATAGTCTTGTTTTCATACATAAATGTAGTCCATACAAAAAACTTGATGGAAGACAAAGGATCATAGTTCTTGATATGATAGAAACTAATGGCAACATATGTTGTATGAATAATATGATTATTTGTGCTGATCTAGCTACTGTTTAGTTCCAATATCCAAACACATGGTAGCCTTTCTAAATCCCAGATCTGAGTCCGTGATAACTGTCACCTACTGAGAACAAACACAGATTATAGAATGTCACTAGACAGGCTAAACACATGGTAGTGATGAAAGACAGATACAATCACACAGTGAGTGTCAAACCTAGCAATAGCCTAGAGACTACAATGTAGGTCTGACTAGAGATATACTAGAATGACAACATGGTGTATGACGTTTTTTAAGCCAATTACCTACAGTCTCTGGGCTAAACCTACAATGTCTTCACAAGAAACTTGAAAGCTCACAGTCTGGTAATTGCTCACATTAGAATATTTTTACAAGAAGGTTCACGTACTATCAATTAAAAAATTAACCTATTTAATTTATAATTGCCTAAAAGACCAGGTTCCAATTTATGATTCAAATTTGTGTGAAAAAAAACCCAGCCATCTTGCAGACAATTTGAAAAAGTTCATCAAGAAGAAAAGAATCGTCATTTTTCAAACCTAAGGGCTCCACTAACAAAAACGTAGATAGTACTAATGCGAGAACCTTGGATTGAATCATGGGCCATTAAACAAAACTACTGATACACTAAAAATACATGAACCATGGTATAATTTTTTTACAGGGTGCCGCGGAAGGTAGGGGGTAAAATTGACCTACATTGTTGAAGTTACCGAGGTATTGAAATATATCATTCTTAGTGTGTAAATTTCACCAGATTTCATTTCTCTGTTATTAGTATTACTGAAGTTCCCAGATCTTGGCTATAAGTTTAACCTTCTCACAGTGGTAAAGCAAACTAATTCCCTACATATAAAAACACTACATAGAATGATTCACCAATGTTACAACCATTCTTTTGTAACGTCTTTGTATTAGTTTAGTCTATTTTATGAATCTCTGCTGTTGTTAGGCTGGGTGGAGTGTGACTACCTGATAACTGGAAAGAATGACTCATTATATTTTAACACTGACTTAAGTAGACTTAATATCCTACCACTAGTTTAGTTTTTACAACTTGAATTTTAAGTTGATGTAGTTTCAAAGGGTGGGGCTGTTTTATTTTATTGAGATCGTCAGTATTTAGAAGTCACGTTTTTACGAGTAATTCATTACGCAAATCTGCATGTAATGAAAACATCGACAATGTAGACAAGAAAAGGCTAGCAGAAGCAGTGAGATGTACTATGACCACCAGTTGCATGGACATGTACTTATTTAGTAGCCTTGAATGGGTACACATTGAGTCACTATACTCTCAATTGTTTTACATCATCAATTATTCAGCACGATTACAAAAGAAAGACAAAAACCAGGTACATAAAACTTGACAGTCCTTTACAATAGTACACTGAATCACCTATTGGATCCCACACACCTAAAATAAAGACTTCACATGACGAAAACAGCTGACGGAGAAATGACCCTCGGAATGACAGTGTTTTAGATTCTGTGGGGATGATGCATGTGACTGGTATATGTGTTTCATGGTACTGCAGAAATACCTGGAGCTTGTAACACTGACCCAGTTAGAGATAGTGCCAAGTAAAATCAAGGCTAACCTGTAGATATTTTGGTTGACTGCCAGGGATACAATGAAGGTTACTATTATATCAATGCCAGTCAATATCTCTTTAAAAGTTCAAATAGACACAAAAAAGCTCTTCCATCTAATATGCACACACACTGTATATTTTACAGATGGTTTTACATTGTAAAACTGACTCTTTTCCTGTACAAACTTCTAGAGGAGGGGGGGGGGGGGGTAGCCTTGACAAATACACAGACTTGCACTTCTATAATTCCAACAGATAGTAGATTTGGTGGGGGCTGGGGCATGGCCATGCAACATGGATGCTAATAGTGTTAGTAAGTGTGTTACCTCTCGTACCCCTCACCTACATGCCCGCCCTCCTCCCCCCCCCCCCCCACTCCCTTAATATAGCTTAGTTATGCATCTAATAAGTTAATAAGAAATGTAGGTTTGATACCTAGGTTAGGTGAAAAAAAATAATATGTGTTTCCAAGAACATGACTTCAGAAAATAGGGTAGGTAGGTCGGAATTATATTTTATCTTTTTAATTGTTTTTATTTTTTGAAAAATATTGCTAGACCCAAAACCAAAGAAATGTCAGTGAGAATACACCTTCTGAGATAGTTTGATGAAATAGGTACAGGCATTGTTTGGGAAAGAAAGCATATGTGCATGAAGATAAAGAATTTCTTATCTTTTTGTTTTAAATTATTAACAAAATGTTTTGGTTAGTTGGGTTATCAGAAACTAAATTTTTGTTTTATTTGGCCTTATATAGGTAAATTAATCAGTTCAAATGTTTATTTTCCTGACACATTACTAGGATTATGTTGTGAAAGAACCTGGATAACGTCCCTAGAGGACTGATAAAAGACAGATTTTATCAACTTCTCACCTTCTGGAGCTCAGAATCCAACCATCAAATTATTTTACTCATGGGTGACATAAGTGTAATATAGCACATAGCTAAAGTTATTTTACCATGAACTGAACATAAATCAAGGCGGCCTACCTAGCTGAGACACAAACATAGCACTACACCATGAACTGAACATAAATCAAGGCGGCCTATCTAGCTGAGACACAAAAATAGCACTACACCATGAACTGAACATAAATCAAGGCGGCCTACCTAGCCAAGACACAAACATAGCACTACACCATGAACTGAACATAAATCAAGGCGGCCTACCTAGCCAAGACACAAACATAGCACTACACCATGAACTGAACATAAATCAAGGCGGCCTACCTAGCTGAGACACAAACATAGCACTACACCATGAACTGAACATAAATCAAGGCGGCCTACCTAGCTGAGACACAAATAAAGCTTACATTTTAAATCTTTGACTAGTATGCTGAGTGTTTTAGTCCAGAGACTTTGAAGATCTGGGCTAGAGGTTATCCATGGTTTTGAAGATCTCTTCACCCCATCTAGATAAATGAGAAATCATGAACTAAAACTTGTTGGAATGCAAATCAGTAAGCCCCAACTTTTAGTGAGAGGAGATTCAATGCCACAGACAGCCTCGAGACTACCCGTAGTAGTGTTTTTCCTAAAGATTTTAGTCTCGGTTACCCAGACTCTCATCGCTGGGTGTTCTCTGCCTATGAGACTTCCCCAAGCAAAAATCTGGAGAAACTGAATGTCAACTCACCTACACAAGAACGAACTAGCTCCTACAGCAGTGCATGCTGGGGAATACTTCACATTCAACATTGTAGGCTGAATGATTTAGATACCTTCACAACAGATTATCACTTCTCAAGCGACTGATATATATATTAATTATAACAAACAGGCCTCATAAACCCATTTTTTATGACTTGGAAGAAATGTAGTGTGTGACTTCCGGCATGGGGTAGTTGAAACGTGGTTTCCCCAGACGAGAGTGGTCTCCTAGAAGAGCCCCTGGTGGTGAGAGTCTGGGTAACTGAGACTACTAAGGATTGGGAATCATGGTAGGGGAACAGGAAAGCTGTTAAAATTGAACAGAATTTACATATACTATATCCAAACTATGTACCAGGTTTTGGTGAGGAACTTAAAAGCTAAATGTTACTTATTTTCTGCTCTTAACAAAAGTAACAATACATACTTTTACTGATATCTACATGATTAGTCACTGGTATGTCATTTACAGTAAATACTTCATTCTAATATTAAATTTAATAATGGGAAATTAAGTAAGTTATTGGATCTTGATTTGAATGATATTTCACCCACCAATTCTAATAACAATGATATTTCAGCCATAACTGCATGATATTAATAACAAACAGCCCCAGGCTACCAATCGCCTTGTTTTCACATCTTGTTTTTTTAACATTACATTATGTAATTGAAAACAATATTGAATACACCTTTAATTGACTATATTCAATGTAATTCAATAAAATATTCCATCTCGTCTGAAATGTGTTTTTGTACTAGCTAACAACAAATTCCATCACATGCATTCCCACGATCTGTTTTTTGAGATAAATTACTACATCAACATTTAGTCATAAACACAGCTGTCATCATCTTCAGATTATCTTGTCAGTGCTCACATTAATAATATTCCTAAATTCGACTCAAATTACAGCGATATTTCTACAAGTGCAAGATTGATGAGAGGCATGTTTGTTTCGTATCTGAGCATCTGTTGGGCAGCCTCTATATGTTCAATCTTGGACAGTCACAAAGTTTGTATGTATATGTATTTTGATTTTTATACAGAGGGAAGAAGGGAGCAAGGTCTTCCTAAAGTCTATCTATTTAATTCAATTTGTACAAAACTACAATATGTAAGCTTTCAGACAGTTTTCCTGTAAAGGTATCATCAAAATATTGTAAATTGGTGGTGAACTACACTGTACATGTATATGCATGCATGTGTATGTGTGTCTGTGTGTACATATGTACATGTATCTTGTATGAATGTATGCATGCACGTGTAGACTGTATATGTATGTAATAATGTATGTATGTATGTATGTATGTATGTATGTATGTATGTATGTATGTATGTATGTATGTATGTATGTATGTATGTATGTATGTACATGTATGTATGTATGTATGTATGTATGTATGTATGTATGTATGTATGTATGTATGTATGTATGTATGTATGTATGTATGTTTTTATAACTTATAAACATTTATATATGCATACATACTATATGTATATGTATCTGTCTGCCTTTGTTATTGGATTCTATTTTAGTGATGCTTTTCAGAACAAACATTCCATCATTTCAATACAACCTTGTATATCAACATATTAAGTATCTTATATAAAGAAACATTTCTGTCGGCCATTTTCTATTTTGTGAGTGACATGGCATGAAAATTCTGGCAGCTTATTGCTTTTACAATATACTCAATGTCCAAAGTTGAAAAGAGAAAATGACTGAAAATAGTTGCATTTAGCAACTAATTGAGTTCAGCCTCAATGAGATTGGATGGAGGTTATGTTTGCACTGTCTCTATCTATCTGTAGATTTGTCTGTCTGTTTGTCTAGACGGCTGTCTATCTATCTGTCTGACTGACTGACTGACTGACTGACTGACTGACTGACTGACTGACTGACTGACTGACTGTCTGCCTGCCTGCCTGTCTGTCTGTCTGTACTGTTACCAAGATATCTCAAAGGATGGCTGGATTTAGATGAAACATTACTGAGTTTTTTTTATAAGGTTAGTGAACTCCTGTAACAGAAGTGGGAAAGGAATAAACATGACATACATATAGTTTCCAAAAGACTCTCCCATTATTTTTCTTGTGAACCCTAATAAAATGACATGGAACCCTGGTTGATTTTACCTATGTACCATCCCCTTAATTCAAAGACCAATGTGTTGAATGATTGACTGTCATTAAATTTTGATAGCGATCTAATTTTGGATCTGTATAAAGCTGTAGCATCAGCCATTAAGCTTCAACAATTGAGGGGGCCCATCTTTGGTTTTTGTTGGTGTGGGCAAATCAATGGCTCTACCAAGTGCTCTCAAATTGTATATGTACAGTGTTTCACTATTACAGTATTAACCACCCCTTCTATGATGACTTTATATCTTATTCATTGACTTTTTCTAAACATTGAAGCAAGTTATTATACTTCAAATAAGGTCAGCGACACATCTCTTTGCAAAGAGGCAAATGTCCAATCAATCAAATATAATTCAATGAATAAATAATTACATTGATAAAGTCCTAGCTTCCTTATATACATGTATAATGCTAAATACCCTAGTTTAAATTACGGGCTACAGTTTGGTAACCCTGGTAACAGAACGAGGAAAATATGGTAAAAACTGGCATTATAGGACAGTAAATTGGTAAAATCTACCTGAATTCCACACTCATTTGACTGAGTTCTTGGGTAACAATGCTAGACTTAGCACATTTCCCTCTTTCCATTACCTGGGATCCCAGACCTTCACAAAAACACCACATTGTGCAATAATTTTGTTGGTTTACAATGCCATAATTTTGTTGGTTTAACGCCAATGAAATTATTGGGGAACTAAGAGAGATTACTACAATTACTAGGATGGAATAACTTTACAAGTACATGACAACTATCATCCAAACATCAAACTTCAGTTATAAAGTAATAAATGTACAAATTCACTTCCTGTGGTCTCATTGCCTAGAGACTCGGTCTTGGTTTTCAACCAATTACAGCGAATAGCAAATCTCTTGATTAAAAGCCAATAATATATCTTTGGTCAAGTGGTTTCACTGAAAAAGGTAACAAAGTAATAAACCACTCTTGAAATTTCTGAGCACCCTCTTCAGAAAATGACAACTACACTCTGTTCTCGGCAAAAAAAGGTATTGAAACAGTTACAAGAGCATGATAACCCCTTCATGGTCTCTACCTGGCAAAATTAGAAGGTGTTACCACTTTCTGAGGCCACTTGTGAAAACCTGTAAGGAGAACCTTACAACTTGCAAGTCCATTCTTCCATTTGTAAAGTTTGTTAGTTAGTTAGTTAGTTCGTTAGTTTGTTTGTTGCTAATCAAACACAGTCAATGTATACAAGTTGTGAATCCCCACTCAAGTCTCCCCGACACATTCTCACAAACCGGAGCTATTATTCTTTGAAATAATAGCTCCAGTAGAGTCCAGTAGGGACCGGCTCCTTAAGAACAGTACCTTAAAGGTCGTTGTTTGCGACGATGCCCTGACACAACTGGCAGATGTTATCACGCCTTTCAAAGTCAAGCATAACTTAAACTTAATATTATGAATGTGATAGTGAACACAACTCTTTTTCAGCCATGTTCAGTACATTTGCTGTCAATTTTTTTCTGATTAAAATACATTATCCCACTATTGAGGAAAATTAATAACAACATTTTCTAAACTAAATTGTCAAACAATCGCTACATCATTAGCAGAGAAGTATTTTTGTCTTCCTATATATGTTAAAAGTGGAAGGGACTTTAACACACTTCTTTGTAAAATTTGAAATTGAAGTTGCACAAATTTTTGGGTCTCAGTAGATAACATTTGCCCTAATGCTAAGTTTTACATTGTTTACTCTGTAAACTACTTCCTACTCTAATTTTCAATCATTGACTCTACTTCCTGTGTTTAACACCATATAATTAATTTTGACTTGTTTATACAGTATTTCGTCTTTCCTACATAGTACATGTAGCAAATTATACAGGGCAATGCCCTTATCAAAATTCCACACACACCTCCACTGCAGTTCTATTTAAAATTCATCTGATGCAGCCAGTGTTTATTTTTCTTATCACCGATACTATAGTACTGTAAGTTTTTCCCACACTACTCATAACTTAAATTGGTTAAAATCCCTTACTCTTTTAACACTGATTTAAATGTCAGTGATAATAAACATGAACTGACGAGGTCGGACCAGTGATCTAGTCACGAATTGTTGACCGGTGGCATGTATGTTGCTGAAATATGGGTGTAACACTTGTACACATACAGCACAGGAAGTCACTTCACTCGCTATTCCACTTAACAACACCTTTAGCTCAGCACAATCCACTTAGACAAGTGTTTCTGTGTAACGTGAGCTTATTTAGAAGGTTTTAGAGCCTCGTGCACTGCCAAGCCTAGCTACTGATATTCTCCTTTCGTAGTTTTATAAATGCTTTTGCAATATATCATTTCCTTTGCTGTTTCATTGAATGCGCTCCACGGGGGGTTCAAATGGTGAAAGTGACAGCGCCATAAATGGCTGTCAAAAATTGTCAATACTTTCTCTACGGGTAAGGAGACATGGATATGCATGTTTGCATATCCAAAAATCGTTCGATAAACAGCGATGACAAGTTTAAACTTTACCTTGATTACGGTTACAACACTGTACAGCAACCTTTCTGTTTGGAAGGTCCCGTTGAAATTGAAGCAACCTCTCGGACCACTTCCGCAAAAAGTTCATTGACATTCTGTGTGTTTTTCGCCGATGCCTCGAAGAATGGACAACTCCACTGTTGTGCCAATGACATTCCATCATTTGTTGACACTTCTCGTTCTTTTTCAAGATCACACTTATTCCCAACAAGAATGATGGGAACCTTTTCCATGCCCTTCACCCGTTGAATCTGTTCCCGAAGCGGTTTCACGTCTCGGAATGTGTGTTGTCCCGTGACACTATATACCAACACGAAGCCCTGCCCATTTTTTATGTATAAATCTCGCATCGACGCGAACTGTTCTGTTCCAGCAGTATCTAAAATTTCCAATATAGCAGGATTAGTGTCAACTTCTATCTCCTTTCGATAGAAGTCTTCAATTGTTGGGTCATACTTCTCTACGAAAGTTCCTGAGACAAACTGTACAGTGATGGCACTCTTGCCGACTCCTCCACTCCCCAACACCACAACTTTGTACTCCTTCATTTTCTTGCCGATCGCCACAGAAATCCAAGCTAATTCTTAGTCAAAGCCACTCTTCGAATACTAGGGAATCCTTTGATCACCTTCGTAAGTAGTGTAAATCCAGCATAATTTCAAAGCGAACCAACTTACTACTCAGCGAACTTTCCGGCGTCCTGTTGAAACATGACGGCCATACCAATACTCCCTAACTCATTAAAAATTCTCTGGCGTCTGCAATTTTACACTTGATTGAGGGTCCAGTCTTTTGATAGCTTTGAAAGCAAACTAATTTCGTATGCTATTGTATCTTTAAAGGTCTCTTTGAATTGGGTGATTAACATGAATTAACACCAAAGCCCTTTAGGAATATAAACTAACTGCAAAACTGTTCATGTGCGCATATCGCTGGAATGATGACCTTCATTAGGTATTGTAAATAGGAAATGGAGAGAACACCGTTGTGTCCCTATTGTAAGATTCCGGGGAGGTCGACATGACCAAAAAAAAAAAATCATGAAAAGAGAAAAATATAAATTGGAAAGGTTAAGTCGGGTGTACGTGTAGATGGATAGTCCACAGTCCTTCTATGGTGATAGAGGGACTTTGGGTAGGCTTATGCCTCGTGATTATTGGGAAGGGGAAGGGGAAGGGGCAGACTTGCCAAACTTTAATACTTGAACCATATTCACTGCCCCGACAGACCCTGCCCAATTCATGTCTGCTAACACTTAATTTGTCTGATATAAACTAAAAGTTTGATTCCTCAGACTGTGGCAGAAACAAGAACACGATAACGCTTAGGCATATATATGTGGTGACAGCTAAATGGTATATACTAGTATGTGGTGATTGGCAGACTTTCAGGAAAATGCCGTCATATGGAGAGATTAACAACGGAGATTAAAAAATTAAACAGTCGCTAAGCTTTTAGTCAAACAGTTTGAGTGTATGTAGTTATAGGAAGATCAAAGGATACTGACAAAACTAAATTCACAGGACTTCTGTTTCCATGGTCTATCATGATGTTAGGCGTACTTGAGTTGGCTATCAGATACAGAAAATAACGTTTGTTGTCGGTAAGAAGAATTCTGGAGGTAAAGCAACGTTAACGGACTGAACCATGCGCTGTCTCTCAACATCAGAAATGTTTTCTCTTGATCCTTGTCTGTGGTTTTCCTTATGAGAGAGAGAGAGAAAGAGAGAGAGAGAGAGAGAGAGAGAGAGAGAGAGAGAGAGTGTGTGTGTGTGTGTGTGTGTGTGTGTGTGTGTGTGTGTGTGTGAGTCTCAGATAGACAGACAGACAGACAGACAGACAGACAGACAGACAGACAGACAGACAGACAGACAGACAGACAGACAGACAGACAGACAGACAGACAGACAGACAGACAGACAGACAGACAGACAGACAGACAGAGCGAGCGAGCGAGCGAGCGAGACAGATGGGCAAAAGGGACAAAGATAGGTAGATAGATAGAGTGGGGAGAGAAAATTAAGTAGAAGTAGGGGGAATCCCGGGGAAGAGTCCTGGAAGTATTGGTAGTACCATGGAAGAGAGAAAGCGTACTTGGCTGGAAAGTGGGAATATCGAATCTATTACGTTTTCGCTCCGAACACCTTTGATATCAGTTAGTATAACCAATCTGATAGACCCACTAGTGTGTTAAACTTACGAAAAACAGCTCATGCAAGGTGGTTTTGACATATTGCTATTGAAATATTTTGCTTCCAAAAAAATTCTTATAATCTTATATTTTTTATCATTAAAAGAAGTGAATTTATGTTCTTGTGAAAACTACTTGGCTCACTTCAGACAGTTGCAATGAAACACAAACCAGTACAATAACTGCTGTTATGTAATAATAAAGTTGGTTGAAGTGTACAATATTGGTAGGTAGCATTCGAAGGGAAGGAAATATGGCAGGCAAAACTTTGTTATATGGATTCATCATCTGATGGTACTATACGAGAAAAAATACTAGTATATTATAATTGTTATAGGTAGACACCTCGTCCAACTTGAACGCTGGGGGCGCCCTCGAGGTCAGCACTCAATGACTTACACTCGTACTCAGATGACCAATTCGATCAGAGAATTCGATGTTCTTAAAATCTATCAAAATTTTGAAATATGAAAGATTGTTGCTTGTTTTCAAAGAAATGCCAATATTTATTAAGCGGATATCAAACCCAGAATCAACACAGATGAGATGTCACTGATGTCTGTACTATTTTAAACAGCACGCAAAACATTGAACTATCCTTATGGATTTTTTCGAGGTAATTAAAGGTGCACATATTTGTTTTCTGTTAGAAAGTGTATGCGTTTGTGAAACCGTCCACTGCAAGCCTTGCACAACCTATCATACCTCAATCTAAGGAACACCTGTGAAAACAAAAGAAACCCAGGGGTGGAGCATGGAGGCGCAGTATACATAGTAGTACTACAAGATTTGCATGTCTTTCGCAATGTATCTTATTTACTTACATTTACTTTTTGTGTTTGTACTTTTTTCGTTCTATATGAGCCGAAGGTCTGGAAATACAATAAATATATTATAACATTTATATAATGATATAAAAGTATTATGCGCTCACAACTTCTTCGTTCAGTTTCTCTTTTAAAACATAAATGTAGAAAAAAGGGGAGATGAATGGTATACTTCCTTTTTTATTTTGTCAACAATTAAAACTGACATGAACTAGATATGAACACTTTCATCAGGAATTATATTCTATGAAAAAAAAATATTACCGAGATAGTTATGTCGAGATAACGAGATATTTTGTCGAGATAATGTGATAATATATATTTTTTGCTCCGGGAAAATGTTCACAATGGGCTTTCATAATATTCAACTCACTGTCAAAAACATAATTTATAACAAAACAAAAACTGTTGCCTTTTTAAAACTTGATAATCTATACCTAGAAAAAATGTCGGCAGTTTTTCAATTTCAATTTCTGAACAGAAAAGGTTTTGTCTGTTTGCCTATTACAAAGAAGTCTTGATAATGTTTTTTTTTTATCTATTTGCTTTTTTGTTTGTTTGCTTATTTTGTCATTAAAATTACTATTACAATTTTCACACGCATCTGACATTTCCCATAGACATTTGTTGTATCCCGGTTGATGTGTACACTGTTATGTAAATATCCCTATGGAGCAAACTTTTAACCAACAAGCATACATTTATTCCGCCATTTTGTTGATGAAGTGAAAGACGATCGCGACCATCGTTATCAGAAAACATCAAGAAATAATTCATTTTATCTCTATTGTGGTGGGAAAAAATCGTCATTTCCAGAAGAGTTTTACATTTCTTGTGGAAGCGAGAAGGAATGGTGTACTGGAGAATTGCTGTGTTGAATTTTATGTGAGGCAAGCGGTTTCCGAACGAGTCTCATAATAAGACTGCGAATGCAGAAGACAAAACAGTTCCGGGCTGGGGTCTCAAAATATGTTTGCCGTGAAATTCCAGATGGTCAACGCCATGTAGAAGCTAACGACGGAAAAATACAGTGACGTGTTCTACCTTCCAAGATACAAAAAGAATATATCGTGAAATGATGCCACTCTGAACTTTGACTTCTAACATCACTGTGTGTGTCCTGAATTAACTAGAAACATGCCGCCGATTGAGAGTCAAACACAGATGGCATTGACGCCTGCAACCCCGGGTGGCCTAGGTACTCCAACCGCTGGTGCGGGGAACACCGTCTCGTTGTCAATGTTGATTGAATTTCTCCTACAGAAGACATACCACGAGATAACAGTACTGGCGGAGTTGTGAGTAAAATAGTGATAATGATATGCTGTACAATAATTTGTATGTTCATTGTGGTTTGACAAAGTTTTGTATTCTTTACTACTGTAGTACATATGTGGCACCAGAAACATAAACTTATTATATTCTCAACCAAAATCAACACTACTATATTAATGTATAATGTTGTATTTATTTTTATCGACATTTATTTTTCACAAATATAATCAGATTATGCAAATTAATCAAACTCTTATTCAATACATTTATGAATTCACAATTTTATTATTAAAGTTTCCTTCTTTTCCACAGGTTGCCACGAAAAACTGACATGGAAAGGTGAGTACTACAATACAATGAATCAAAATACTTTAGAAATACTACTAATATATAATCATACCTCATCATAATTTATAAAAACTCAGGAAAAATAACAGTGAGTTTGAATGTTTGGACTCATATTTCGACCACATGTTGTCCTGATGTAGAACGACCAGGGTATATGTATTATATGTAGTTCATGTTTTCAGTTCAAAGACAATAACTGGGCTTGTTCATAGTATAATGTGTTTGAACCTATGTTCAATGTCAAATTTGATTATGATTGAAAGTGTTGTCTGTCTTAAATCATTGAAATTAGTTTTCGATGGTAAAGTTTTTTAAATGAGAAAAAAATGTTTGCACATGTATCAGTATGAGGAAAACCAACAGTGAAAGTAGACTATTTAGGGTTTTTAATATAAATTATACTGTAGTCCAAAAGCAAGTTCTTTGGATTAAAAGATCAAGTGTAGTTTCATAGCTTATGGATTTTTATTGTATCTATCTTGTTATATTGTGTGCATGCAGTTTCTGAAAGTTTCATATCATCAAATATAACCAGAACTTTGTGTAACTTTGCAGGAAAATAGAAATTGTTCAGTTTGCCAGTCGAACCAGACAGCAGTTTGTAAGAGTGTTGGCCTTGGTAAAGTGGGCTAACAGTGCTGCAAAAGTTGATAAGTGTGGGGTAAGTTAAGTGTAAGAGTGTTGACATTGGTAAAGTGGGCTAACAGTGTTGCAAAAGTTGATAGGTGTGGGTAAGTTAAGTGTAAGAGTGTTGACATTGGTAAAGTGGGCTAACAGTGCTGCAAAAGTTGATAAGTGTGGGGTAAGTCAAATGTAAAGTGGGCTAACAGTGCTGCAAAAGTTGGTAAGTGTGGGGTAAATCAAGTGTAAAGTGGACTAACAGTGATGCAAAAGTTGATGTGTGGGGTAAGTTAAATGTAAAGTGGGCTAACAGTGCTGCAAAAGTTGGTAAGTGTGGGGTAAATCAAGTGTAAAGTGGACTAACAGTGATGCAAAAGTTGATGTGTGGGGTAAGTTAAATGTAAAGTGGGCTAACAGTGCTGCAAAAGTTGGTAAGTGTGGGGTAAATCAAGTGTAAAGTGGACTAACAGTGATGCAAAAGTTGATGTGTGGGGTAAGTTAAATGTAAAGTGGGCTAACAGTGCTGCAAAAGTTGGTAAGTGTGGGGTAAATCAAGTGTAAAGTGGACTAACAGTGATGCAAAAGTTGATGTGTGGGGTAAGTTAAATGTAAAGTGGGCTAACAGTGCTGCAAAAGTTGGTAAGTGTGGGGTAAATCAAGTGTAAAGTGGACTAACAGTGATGCAAAAGTTGATGTGTGGGGTAAGTTAAATGTAAAGTGGGCTAACAGTGCTGCAAAAGTTGGTAAGTGTGGGGTAAATCAAGTGTAAAGTGGACTAACAGTGATGCAAAAGTTGATGTGTGGGGTAAGTTAAATGTAAAGTGGGCTAACAGTGCTGCAAAAGTTGGTAAGTGTGGGGTAAATCAAGTGTAAAGTGGGCTAACAGTGATGCAAAAGTTGATGTGTGGGGTAAGTTAAATGTAAAGTGGGCTAACAGTAGGGTAAATGTTGATAAGTGTGGGGTAAGTTAAAGGGACCATATGGATGACAAACTGGTGTTTATTTTGGATTTTCAATTCATAAAATAACTATGTTTTCCTACTTGAAAAAAAAACAATGTGAAACAGCGTATACCAAGTCCATTTTTATATTTTTATAACTCAATAAATTGCAAAAAAAGCTAGAAAGCTAGTACTTACAATAACAAAGATTTTGCATATTTTTTAATATGTGGCAGTTACAAACATGGACTTAGTACATGTATCTGTTGTTTCACATTGTTTTTAAAGTAGGAAAATATAGTGTTGTTTTATGAATTGAAAATCAAAATTTCAAAATAAATACAGATTTGTCATCCATATGGCAATTTTAAGTGCAAGACTAAGAGTTCAGTTATTATTTTTATGGTATATAATATACCATAAAAATAATAACTGAACTCTTAGTCTTACACTTAAAATTGTCATATGGATGACAAATCTGTATTTATTTTGAAATTTTGATTTTCAATTCATAAAACAACACTATATAATATATGCAAATTTCATCCTCTGTGTATATATATCTACAAGCAATAACCCTTGCAAGTCTGATCAAACCCCACAATGCATACCTCGTAGACATGAAACCTGTATAGGCAGATACAAATTTTGAGTTGTCAAAGGCAACTAAGCAAAGTCAGTTAGTTGCAACACACATGGTTGTGTATGTGACAAAAGTAATATGTCATTACAGCCCTGAAGCTCACTGGGTAGTACAAAAGGAACCCTTATACATTATTTGACTTGTGTATGTGAACATTAATTTGGATTATATTGTATAATGGAACATTGCCAGCAATGTTAAAGTTAATATGTACCTACTGCCTGACCTCTTGACCCCATGGCACAAGAAAATAGGTTAATACAGATAAAGGTATGCTTGTTTACGTCACTATTTTCATCTACTTCACATATGTTAAAATATATGCATACTAATGATCGTTTTCTGTCCATTCTTTTGCAGACAATTTCCAGTTTCCTGGACCAACAAGCGTTGTTGTTTGTTGATACTGCTGATCAGCTGGCTAAAATGGCTAGAGAAGTGCTAGTCAGCGCTAGGTAAATTTATTTTTAACACGTCAACATAACTTATTTTTTTGCGTTTCATAGTGGTTTCACAGTAAGTGATTTACAGGTCAAATTATCGTGGTTACCAGAACATGCAAAAAAGAAAAATTCACAGGTCAGGCACTCCGCATTTACCTTCTCACTACTATTGCTGATGCAACATGTTCTGTACACTAAGTGGTATGGCTTGTTGTTCAGACCCGTATTGACTGTTAGCTGACAGTGTCACACAAATTTCATATCTTACAGATTATATGTTTCGACACCCCAAAAAATAATGGTTGCAAAAGTCTTGTTTCACAAACTATTGTGATCAACTCCAAGTTCATGTTGACATTTTTCTTGACATATGTGTAGATAGTTATAAATTAGGCAGTTAATATGAAGACATGTTTCTATTATAACAGGATATCACAAAATGTTACTTTCATTTTAAGAGAACACACTGTAGTAATATAATCATTATTTTATAATATTCAAGTTTTGTAATCATGAAATGAAAAAGAGTATTTTCTGATTTAAAGGGTTACCGATACCACTTCTTGTGATACTTAAAATGACCCACCGGTACTTGAAGTACTAGACTAACAGTTGAGGTTTTGATTTACTAAGATAGACAAACTAAAACTATTATTGTTCAATGTGGATGTGTAATACACAAGTGGGTGATAACGGTTACTCTGTTGTACAGATATAATTACCTGTAATCAAGGTAGTGTTTGGCCAATTTAGAAAAAAAAACTACATATCTGAAATGAACCCAGGTGACCCTTCTGAGAGCAATGTCCATTCAATCAAAAGAGTGTGTATAGTGCCAAAAAATCGGAATCCAATATGATGTAATGATCTTTGACGCTGAACAGGAACAATAGTAGATCATAGTAAAAGTTAGAAAGCTCTTGCGAACAGATGTGTCTTGATATCCTTCTTAAATTTATCGACAGTGGTTGATGAGCTAAGTTCAAGTGGTGTAGTGTTCCATAAGAGGGGCACTGCTTGTGAGAATGCAGTGCACACTCACCATATGACTTTGTATTACAGCGGTGTACATGAAGAAGACTTTTGTTGTTTGCCATATCAACATGTCATAACAATAGTTTTAGTTTGTGGCTACCTTAGTAAGCTGATACCTCAATTGCTGCTGTTGTATCATTATCTGTAACTGTAACCATATACACTTTTTACAATGTGTAGCTGTACATTGTCTGGCAAAGAATACTTTTTCTCCCCAGAGATTTTTGGATAAGGAAAGAACAAGGATTCTATTGCATTGTTCTCAAAAAGATTGTTTGGTTGAATCCACTAATCTGTGAGGTCCTTGGAAGACCAGAAATGATGGTCTGTTCATCTGTATAGTTATGAAACTTGCTAATCATTCAATCAATCAATCAATCTGTCAATCTGTCAATCAATCAAAGACCTTTATCACATACCTGATGAGCTACTTGAAAATGTTGGTGCAATATGAAGTTAATTCATGAACTCGGTAAATTGATGTTTACTGATTGATTTCAAATACAAATGTGTGTGTTTTTCCACAGACTCCCAAATTTCTCAATACCTCAGGCAGTTGATGTCCTGACCACAGGTTCTTATCCTAGATTGCCAGCCTGTATCAAGGTAAAGTAACAAGAAACACACATCTCTCATTGTGCATTTAAAAAAAATTGATAGCAAAGAAATCTGTGTTATGTAGCATAGACTAGTGCTTGTCCAGTTAAGGCTTCTCTTGCATTATTACATTTAGATGGAAGGGAAGTTCCGTAATCTTCCATTTTGATATTCTTGATGAATCTTTTTCTGTCGAGAGTTTAGGTTGTATTTTGCAATTCAGAAGTTCAAACAAAAATTGCAATTTATTTTGTTTTACAGGAGAAAATAATTCCTCCGGACCCCATCACTGCTACAGAGAAGGCCACAACTTTGTCAAGATTAAACCAGATCTTACAGCATAGATTGGTAACCATAGATCTCCCACACCAACTAGCTAATTTGTCTATCAGTAAGTATTGTCTATAGTTCATAGATTGGTAACCATAGATCTCCCCCATCAACTAGCTAATTTGTCTATTAGTAAGTATTGTCTATAGTTCATAGATTGTATATCTCCCCCATCAACTAGCTAATTTGTCTACCAGTAAATATTGTCTATAGTTCATAGATTGGTAACCATAGATCTCCCCCATCAACTAGCTAATTTGTCTACCAGTAAGTATTGTCTATAGTTCATAGATTGTATATCTCCCACATCAACTAGCTAATCTGTCTATCAGTAAGTATTGTCTATAGTTCATAGATTGTATATCTCCCACATCAACTAGCTAATCTGTCTATCAGTAAGTATTCTAGACCTCTTTCTACCAGACAGTATTTGTTTATACACAAAGACTACAAGTTTGAAAAAAACAGGAATATACTGCCCATATGTAGACTGTAAAGTACATCCTGTTATTCAGCCCTGTTAGACTTCTTTGGTGACAACTGACAGTGTTACATGACACATCATATCTCACAGACTAAATATATATATTTTCATTCAACAGAGGATGGGAGAGTGAAGTTTCTGGTTCCCCATGAATTTGAGGTAAGTTTTACAATATAAGTGACAGTGGATTACAATGCAGGGCTGTAGCTTTGTTGGAAATCATTTAGTATAAACAGTTTCATCAACTTTGTCTTAAACTGCGTAACTATTATTATGACGAGTTCTTTGTAATACTTCCAATGTCTGAGTGATTTCAAATATTGTAAAATGAATCATTCATTAATGTAGTGTGATACACTTTTCAGAATATAAGCTGTTCACTGCTTTTACAGGTGGTAGAAATATGATACATTTTTATACCTTCAGTTTTAGACTAAAACATAGCTACTTAATTGTACCAGGTGTGTTGTTGTACATAACGAGATTGAAAGAAATCTCATCTCAAATGTTATCACTATTCACAGGCAACTTTGACCCTTATGGGTGATGACCCTACCATACCATGGAGGTTACTCAGTATAGAGATATTAGTACAAGACCCTGAGACTGGTGATGGCAAAGCATTGGTTCATAGTATGCAGGTAAGTTATACACAGGATATGAGAGAGAAAACTTTAAAAAGTCATCCTGTTCGAAATCTATATGAATTGTCACAGGTAATTTGAGGCAGTTAAACAAAAAATATTTACTTAACTGAATGCATGGCCAAAAAAAAACCATGACTTTTAGTTGTTATCAACTTGTAAACCTTTATGCTGGCCTCCTTTGAGTATAGTTAGTAGGAATAAAGAAAGTTTTTGGAATCTTTGCATCATTACACTGATGATGTCAGAATGATTTAGACAAAACCTACGAGTTGCTTCAAAACTAGACTTCAAAAAGACGACTTTATCCGCACTAACTTCCATGTTGTTTAATCTGAGCATGTTACTTTTGTAAAGTGTGCTTACAATAAATTCACTGATTTTCATTCTTACAGGTTAACTACATTCATCAGTTGATCCAATCTAGACTGTTTGATGATGATAAACAGTTACTAGATTTATATAACTGTTTACGTATCCTTTTATGTCAGGACAATTACATAGTGAGGTAGACAGTCACATATTACTCTGGTAATTGAACCTTTGGTTTGCTAAGATAGACACAAACTAAAACTATTGTCGCAACATGTTGATACAACAGTGATAAGCTATTCAATGGATGTTGGTTTAATTATAGTCTCAGTAGGGTGGTGTTACAAAGTTTTATTGACAGAGTTCCATGAAGTTGCAGTGTACTGTTTTTGAGCCTCCAATGTTTACATTATCTTGATCACAGGGTGATTAGAATCACACAACAGAGGAACTGCTATCACCCACTTGTGTAATCTATCACATTGAAGAACACTAAATTTAGTTTGCATCTATCTTAGTAAACTGAAGGCTCGATCTCCAGAGTCGTAATTAGCGGTACAGATAGGATATACATGTATTTAGTGGTTGAAAATGAACATTTGATGTAGTCTGATTGCATGGTGTACTCTTTCTTGCAATTTATATTAGGAACTCCAAAAAAATAAGGAGGAATATGTTGATCGGTAGATGGAGCAAACAGTGATAGATGGATGGATGGAAAGACAGACAGACAGTCAGTCAGTCAGTCAGACAGTCAGACAGTCAGACAGTCAGTCAGTCAGATGATGGTTAGATGGATGGACAGACAGACAGACAGTCAGTCAGACAGTCAGTCAGTCAGTCAGTCAGTTAGATGATGGTTAGATGGATGGACAGACAGTCAGTCAGTCAGTCAAACAGACAGACAGACAGACAGATAGATACATTTGGAAATCAAAACAAAGAATGAATTGATTGGTAGATGGAACAAGGAGTGATGGTTAGATAGATGGAGAGACAGAGAGACAGGCAAACATTCAGAATGCCAAACAAAGAATGAGAGTGCATGGATGGATGGATGGATGGACAGACTAATGTTGATACAAAGTCGAGGGGAATGGGATCATGGGAAATAGGGAAAGGATGGTGAGACAAAAATGATAAAAAAGATAGGCAGTCAGACCAGTGGATAATCAACCCAAAAATCACTAATTTCTGTTCACTCAAAAGTGAAACTTTCACCAATGTCTTGACAAGGATGCCAACTAACCATGTTTATCATTAAGTGTTTCCTTAACCATTGCAACAGACAGCTTTTGTCAATCACTACAGTTAGAAGTACTACACTCACAGGTAAGTATCATGTAATCCTCAATGAAACATTTTATGGAGTACAAAAGTGAAACTGTATATTTGCAACTGTGATAGTGTATTAGTGTGTATGTACATGTATATGTTCATATGTGTACATTAGTGTGTGTTTGTGTGTGTGTTAATGTATTTGTATGTTTGTATATTTAAGTCTATGTAATGAATTACAAATATTTTCTGTTCTCCATTGTAGGCACACATGCAGATTGTGTGTGTGTGTGTGTGTGTGTATGTATGTATGTATGTATGTATGTATGTATGTATGTATGTGTGTGTGTGTGTGTGTGTGTGTGTGTGTCTATGTGTGTGTGTGTGTCTATGTATGTGATAGGTATTTTATTTTCTTGTCATTCCTCTCTGTAGGCACAAAGGCTGATAAGAGAAAGATGGGGTGAACATGTGACAATAAACAAGTATTCAGCTGGACAGTGCCTTACCCTAGATTACTGGAGGTAAGTAACAACAAACTGAATATGTTGTTCTGTGAAGCCAAAGCCTGCATTTACAGCTGTTTAGGAACATAGAACAATGGCTGCCCTATCATATACAACATATCAAGGATCTGTGATTTGTATTTTATTAAATGAAGATTTTTATTGACTACATTTTTCCCTTGGTGTATTTTTCAGAGCCCAAAATTTCCATGCCGATAAATTCAAGAGAGAGACATACATGCTGACAGTGTGTATAGATCAACATGATAGTTCTAAACCATTACAAGTACAACACCAACCAACTCTTAGCAGTGAAGAAACACAGCAAGCTGACCAGGCTATTAAGGTACATATCAGACATGCTCAAGTCTATGGGATGCCAACCACTTCCTGTTTTACCACATCTATAGGAGAAAAAAAATATCAAGTAGAACACATCACCCACAGTAAATGAGTTTTAAAAATGTATGTCCATAGCTGTTTGTATTTGTATAGTTCAGACAATGTACAAATAATATTCTTCAGGTCAGAGGTTAAATAGTCTTTACATTTACACACACATAAGTTCATAGTGGTAAGTTGATAATTTTCAGATTATTGAAAGATTATTGAAATTCTGTCAAATCATGATATTCATATTTTGATTTGTATATTTTGATATGATTTCAGTGTGATCAGCTGTCTATTGAGAAATTATTGGTTCAAACAGTCAAGGTCAGATCAAAGGCCAAGTTACAGGTATGTATGTGTGTGTGTGTGTGTGTGTGTGTGTGTGTGTGTGTGTGCGCGCGCATATGTATGTATGTATGTATGTTTGTTTGTTTGTTTGTCTGTTTGTCTGTTTATGCATTCTGTTTGCATTAACACTAAAGGTCTGATAATTTGTTGATAGTTGATTATAGCTAATTGTTAATTTGCTATTCAGCCATGTTTATCTGTATTGGGTCTTGTGCATATTACATACCTTGCTATATGTCTATACAAGTTCGAACACAGTGTGATTCATACTTTGTTTATATCCTATTTCAAGTACAGTATATATTGTTTTGATTTAACTTTTGAGTAAAAAGCTTGAAAAAAGAAAACTTTACCAATAGTTCTCATTTGTCCTTAGGTGAAACCAGTACATTTTTTTGTTCAAGTTTTGCATATAGTCATTATCAAAGTTGATTTAATTTCAGTGTTTGTTATCTTTCTATTATAGGAACTGAAATCTGTTTTAGAGACTGAAATGCCAGAGCTGACAGGTAAGTATTTAATTTAGATTGTTTGTAACTCTTTGTATACAGAGGTTGATTGATTGATTGATTGATTGATTGACTGGCTGGCTGGCTAACTGACTGATTGGCTAATTGATTGCTTTGTTAGTTGATTGACTGATTAGTTGATTGATTGGTGGATTGATTATAGAAATGAGATGTAAAACAGATGTTGTCAGAAACTATAATAATGTAACTAGTCCTGTGTTCAGTGTTTTTACCAATGTTTGGAAACTTGATAATGGAAGGGGACAGGAAGGGGGGGGGGGGGGGTCTGCTGAAAGAGTTTGCTTTGGAACCCTGGTAAACTCAGGTAAATTTTACCTACTTCCTGCCTTTAACAAAAACACTGATGTATATCAATAACTGAAGTATCAGGGTACATTATCTTTACGATTTCTATCTTGTTTGTAATCATTGGAAAAGTTGTTCACTAAATTCATCTTAGATTGTCCTTGATTGTTACATAAGATATTTCTTCTTCTACCCGCCAGTTATTTTGGAAATCAGTACTCCGGTGTTAATAGTAGCAGTCTTACAGCCATGTGCTAGATCTGAATTGCTGTCTATATCAGTTGATCTACAGACTGGAACACTACAACCAAGCCTTCCATATGGTGGTAAATAGTATTCCTTTCACGCTAACCGTAGTTTGCTTTTGTATTATCCAGTGTTTCTAGAACTGTAAACGATTGGAAATACAATTTTGTACGCATGTACAATAATAAACTTTTTACACATCTTTGCAATGTATTGAGTTACAAACAGACTTGGTCAATGTTGTTTCACATTGATTTTTCCAAGTAGGAAGCCATGATGAAATTATTTTATAAATTAAAAATCAAAAAAAAAAATCAAATCCTCATCCCTACGGCCATTTTAAGTTAAGATATTCTCTAGCTATTTCCTTCAGGTTCTTATTTTGATATGTTTCGTTTCATTTTTATTTCAGATGGTCCTTTGATAGAAGATTTAGAGCAGTGCTTGAATACTAACCTAACAAACCTGGACCAACACATTATCAAAATAAGGTAACTTACTTTGATATTCATATTGTTTTAAAGTCTTGTAGTGTAAGACCTCAGATCTGAGAGATCATGTTACTGTACTGTTAAAGTTCAAAGTTCAGAGTTCAATGTACTATTACCTAGACTGTAAGATACGTCGTGACGTTTCACCCTCACCGGCCTCCTCAGTGAAATTAAAATAAATTAAAATAAAAAGTGTGATGTCACTGTCATTTGACGCCCTCTAATTGTGTGCATGCCTGTGATTGGCCGCAACCATTTCTGGTTGGTAATGCTGGGAAGAGAGCAGTTTGATACAGACGTGTTAGGGGTTGCCTGATGTTTGAGGGTGCCCCGTCACGGCATACCTTACAGACTAACTATTACCATGTCATGTTATATGTTGTAGGTATCAACTTGGTCTAGAGAGATGTTACCGTACTGTGAGTGCACTGCCAAGTCACTGTGCCAAGAAACTACCTTTACTGCCACTCAGTGATGACCATCCACTAAAGAAGATTTCACAACATAAAATTTTTATACATTTTAACAGACATTCTAACTATTATTTGGTAAGTCAAAGAAGATTCCACAATATTAGACATTTTCAGACATTCCAATGATTATTATATATATATTTATATACCAGACATTACTTGCACTTGTGCAACTGCATACAAGTTGTATTTGCACTGCAGTGCAATACCAAAAACAATATTGCATACCTGTATTCAAATGATATGCAAATGAGTAAACCAGTATTACATACCTGTATTCAAATGATATGCAAATGAGTACACAATCTTTCCATGTACATGAAACCACATGACCACACTGTTTGATGTTTACATAATTTTGCTGTTTTGGATAAACATATATAATAGTAAAATAACTCTGTGAAAGTACAACTGTTGAAAACACTGCAAGCATTTATACAAGTACCCAAAGTACACCACACTTACACTCAATGCATAAGGGGTTGTGTCATATTACTTGATGGAGAGAATAAGAACACTTACTAGAAATTGGTTGATGTGGTGATTTGCTACTGGGACTAAACATCTTTTACACAAACATACAGACAACTTCAAACCCCAATTAAATGATACTAGAGGTGTCATGGACAGTTAGGATGTAGAAGCAGATAAGATAGTGTTATAATATTCCCCACAAAAGGCCACCCTGTTGTCAGGTACCTTTTGTTATAATTATTAAATTAATGACCCTTTGATTTGTATTCTTTTGTATTTCACAGGTGGTAGAGTTGTCTCAGAATCCCAGACATTCTGATATTAGCTACAAGTATTATTTATTGTATGTCAGATCAGCTTCATACCCATTAGCGTCACATGTAGATATCGATACATCGGATCAATTCCTGCAACCAGTTAGTCTTATACCTGTTAACCCACACAGTGCAACACATGGTCCAGAGACACAACTGCATGGTAAGTCAGTCAGTCTGTCAGTCTACACTCATGGTCAGTCAGTCAGTCAGTCAGTCAATCCACACAGTGCAACACATGGTCCAGAGACACAACTGCATGGTAAGTCAGTCAGTCAGTCAGTCTGTCAATCTACACTCATTGTCAGTCAGTTAGTCAGTCAGTCAATCCACACAGTGCCATGCATGGCCCAGAGACACAACTACATGGTAAGTTAGTCAGTCAGTCATTCAGTCGGTCAATCCACACAGTGCCACTCATAGCCCAGAAACACAACTACATGGTAAGACAGCCAACCAGTCAGTCAGTCAATCCGTGCAATGCCAAACATGGCCCAGAAACATAATTCCATGGTAAGTTAACTGGTCTTTGCCATCTAGCTTCATGAGGTTAGTGTCCTATTGAATATATAATAAACCTTTACAGGTCATGTCAATTGTCTTCTGATTGTTTTCTTATGCTTACAAAACATAACTTCAGACTGTCATGCAGTCTCACTTCAACAAACAAATAATTATATATATTGCAAAGATTATTACACCATTTTGTCGGAAAATTAAAAAAAAAGTTGTTAATTTCATTTCAGATGATGATACACAACTAGGTCAGAAGAGAAAGGTGAGTTTGTAGGAGAAAACAGAACTTGATATCTTGGCTGCTTTCCAATATAAAAACTTGTGATAGTTCCTAAAACAAAAATCAAAGTTTGTACATAGATTTGTGTATTTTGTACGCGACATTATGTTGGATTATTCATCCAATCCGTCCATCATGTGTCGCATATGTAATGATATGCAAATATTGTTTGTCTCATTTACATCTCCATATCCAATCAGTGCCATGCATTTCATGATATGCAAATATTCTTGTTTCAGCTGCATCTCCATGACCAATCAGAGCCCTCCTCTAAGGTAGTGCGGTATTCTGATGATATTCCATACTTTGTACCTGAGCTAGCTCACGTTGTAGCTATGTGTGATTGTAGGATTCCATTTATTGGACTTTGTGATGAGGTAAATTTATAACATTTCACACTGCCAACCCTATTCTCGCATAGTAGTGACAACCCAACACACAAGACACAATAGGAATAAACCAAGATACAGGTCTATAGGGGTGACTTTATCGATTATACATTGTAATTTCTTGACTTGAGTCTATTTTTTAAAATGAATGCGTCATATCATAAGTGCTTTGTCCATTACAAACATCCAATAATCCAGTATGTATTACCAGTAGTAATGATATGAAAATCGTAAAGGGGGAAGGGGTTCGACAAAAAAAAAATAAACAAAAGGTGATAGATGTAGGTGAGAGGAGAAGCAATGGAAGAGGAAGAGGCAAGACAGTGGGATAGAGGATAGTCTTAAAATTACGCAATAGTCCCTTGCTGAAGAGCCTCATTCTGGCATACACATTCACAATGGTGGATGTGTGAAAGAAACATGGCCAAAGAGTAAGAAATAATCTGTTGATGTTTTGTTATTTTTTCAGTTGTCATTATTTGGTATATGTCATCAAGGAGTACAAGTAGAAGGAGAGGGTCTAGGACTTGTTGTCAAACTTGTCAGGTATTTACACTTTTATTCTATTCTCAAATCTTCATTCCTAAGGTTATTGAATGGGACAATGAGAGCTGAGTATTCATGATCAGTCTTGTGGGTTGTGAGAGTTATTTGGGTATAGTCTTGTGGGTTGTGAGAGTTATTTGGGTATAGTCTTGTGGGTTGTGAGAGTTATTTGGGTATAGTCTTGTGGGTTGTGAGAGTTATTGGGGTATAGTCTCGTGGGTTGTGAGAGTTATTTGGGTATAGTCTTGTGGGTTGTGAGAGTTATTTGGGTATAGTCTTGTGGGTTGTGAGAGTTATTGGGGTATAGTCTTGTGGGTTGTGAGAGTGGGTAGACGAGACCTTGATTGTTATTGCCTCGAATGAGAAAAGACATTAGCCTTTGTATTGAGTGACAGGTAAGTATGTGTTCTCACAGAAAAGGGTTGCTTTCAAAAAACTTCTATTCTGTGTTTGTTGAAACTTAGTCAGTGATGTCATCTCATGTGTCTACATGTTGATTGAAGCTACCTGTACAGAAAGGCCAACTATGGACTGTAGGGTTTAAATTCTGGTGTGAAAAACAGTTACTGTAGCAAAATATGAACCAAGGAATGATTCTGTTATGATTGTAATCTTTGTGGTGGCTGCCCAAATAAGGTAATACTAAACCAAAGATATGGGATTCAGACAGTGGGAGTTAACAAACAGTGAGACTCTCGATGATTCATGTAAATATATTTGTGTAGTGCTTTTCAACTCTACAACAAGGATCACATATCGATGTTATTCCATGAATTTTTTTGTAATTTGAAAATATTGACTGTTTGTGTTTCAGTATGCCACCTTGTGAGGGTATACCCAGTGATGTCTGTGATTCACTTGTGAAATCAGTTTTGGATTGTTCTGTACGACTGCAGGGAAAGACAAACAGAACATGGCTTATACATGTAAGTCAATAATACTTATGATGACTGTAACTCAGCTCACTGAGCAGGCATGTCTCATCACTCTCACACATACCACCTATCTGGAAATGCAAGAAACACACACATTGTAAATGAACATTTCATGCCAAACTTACCTTTTGCTGCCTGTAGGGGTCGCTATGACTTTGACAATTGCAAAAAATATATATAAAATGCATGAGGCATTGTCCAAATGCATCTTGCATAGACGAATTGCATGGGTAATTTTGACATTTATTGAACACTGTATCTGTGATAGTTTGATGAAATATGTACAGGCATCACTTGGGAAAGAAACCAGAGGTACATGAAGGTCAAGAAAGCAAAGAATTCTTTTTGAAATGTTTATGTCGGTTTAAACTAAGGTCGGTCAGGTTATTGGAAACAACACAATTTTATTCTATATTGCCTAATACAGTGTTTTGTTTATCAATTTCTTAATATGGTTTATAATCACTGACAGTCCTTATTCAGTATTTTTGTACATATGTTATCTTTCTATCTGTTCTTATACTCTTATTTCTTGTTTGTTTTCCTAGTTTACATTCAGTGACTGTCCATTACCTAGTAGTGCCAGTAATCACCGAGAGCAGGGTGACATCAGAAATGCCTATTTACAGTATGATAGTCTACCTGGACAGACCTATACACCAGTGTTTCAACAGTTACTACAAGACTGGCAAGCCATTGGACATCTCTATACATTGGTTGTAGATCTAGCTAACACTGCACAAGGTAAGAATCAATTGATCGATCAATCAATCAATCAATCAATCAATCAATCAATCAATCAATCAGTTATTGTGCCACTAGTTTACAACAATAACTACAGGATTGGCAAGCCATTGGATGACTCTATATAACTCCATAGATTACATGTACATAGTTAACCATCATTAGCTGTGGAAACCTACAAACACATGCAGAGTTGTACTTGAACCTCCAGAGAATGAAGTTGTCTGTCGTTTCCATTTTTTCATACCACTTATTTATGTATTTCAGATATGAATCATGGAATTGGAAGTCTTTTTGAAGTGAAGTCGTATAATTTCAGAAAACTAACCCTGTCTTATGGTAAAGATAGGACATCAACAGTAAGTCATTCTGATATCTGTCTGTCTGTCTGTCTGTCTGTCTGTCTGTCTGTCTGTCTGTCTGTCTGTCAGTCTGTCTCTCTCTCTCTCCCTCTGTCTCTCTCTCTGTCTCTGTTTCTCTCTGTCTGTCTGTCTGTCTCTCTCTCGCTCTCTCTCTGTCTGTCTGTCTGTCTGTCTGTCTGTCTCTCTCTCTCTCTATATATATCTCTCTCTCCCTCTGAAGTAGATGTAATATTCACTTGTATGACATTCAATTAATTTCATAAAACATATTTATCTTCTTCTTGTTACTGATTCTTATTAACTTACATCTTACATTATCTCAGGTCACAGTCCATTGGCAACCATCTGATGGAAAATTCCATTTGAACCTAGGGGTGGTAGGTCCATCAAGTACTGCCAATTGTCATACAGTTATACTAGCTCAGTTGGAACAAGAACTTAACCAGCATAAAAACCTGCCATATCTTGTACAGGTAAGTAAGAAAGTCAAATTTATTTCTGAACGTCAAACAGGCCTGGAGGAGGTTATTAGAATTACCCTTTATTCATTTATTTATTATAGTTATCCATGTATTCACAACCCTATATATGCCCTTGAAGGTAGCATACTTGTTATTTTATAATATTTTATTCAGAAAAAATTATTTTAAAAATCGTAGCTTTCCATAATTCTTTAAATTCTGTTGGTATACTGTCAGTCTAAGGTTATTTATTGTGTAGAAATACAACAATGTGCTGCCTAATAAAACTTTGACTTTATTTCACAGATACTACATGACACACAGAGTCCTCTACAGGCTATCTGTAAGTTACCAATGACTCCAATGTTAGGATCACAGACAGTAAGTTTTACTTTACAGACATTTCTATTTTGTAAATTCCTCAGTACTTAGTATTTCAATTACCCGTTTTACTCATTGACAGTATAGTAAGCTTCTCTCAGGGGATGATGTAACAAACAAAAGTTTATTCTGGTCATTAGGTTGAGGGCGCCCATCATATTGTGGCACCTTGTTTGATATGAGCTTGGGAAATCTGAAACATAAAGTTCGCAGTCTTAGTTGCTGTGTATTTGAACCCAATCCTTTTGTTCATAATGATATACTACAAGTGGTTGTTCACATTTTGAAACAGACAACGTATCATATTGTAGATCTCACCTCAAGTAGTGTTTTCTGTGTAGAAATTTGACGTTTATCTCTCTCTTTTTCAGCGTCCATTGGCACCATGGCAGACTTTTACTATAATGCCACAGTCATCTACTCATATCAGGATTGCATTTAGAAGCATGTATCCTTTGTTTTCAACTATAGTGTACTTGATTATGTACTAGTTTATGGGTTAGACTGTAAGATGCACCATGTTGTTCCACCCTCACACACCCACTCGTCTCTCCGACTAAGGGGTTGACTGATGTGTGAGGGTGCCCCATCACAGCATACCTTACAAACTAGTTTATAGGTCTACTAATATGTTTAGCATAGTCTCTTTGATGTTGGATAGTTCTGACAGAGACATTGTACACGATATACCACAATTGACTGAATTCAAACGTGGTGTTTAGATAGAACTCATGAACAATCCAAATACATAATTTATTATCATACGTATAACAAATGTTCATGAAATCCATACTATGCAATTACCAGTTCTAATACCAGAAGACAACTGTATTGTTATAGATGGGCATACATCGACATTAACAATATACTGGAATGTGGTTTTTTATTTAAGTATTTTCACTTGAGTGAAAAACTTATAAACTCAACTTGTGCCACTTCAAATACGATTATCCAGTGAAGTGAGTAATCTTTAGCATAGTAGACATGTTTGTATCAGTACAGCAACTACCCTTTACTTGTTGGCAGTCAGTCCCAAAATATTCAGAATTGGAATGTATCTATTTTTATCCACCCTAGTTGTCGTCTTAATATATGAGTAGTGTAATCTGCTGAGTGAAAATTGCACCTTATGAATAATGTAATCTGGTGAGTGTACATTGCACCTTAACCTTACATTAAGATACTGTCTGGATATACAATGTAAAGGCAAGAATATAATAGCCATAAGAGGTAAGTTATTGTATTGAATACTTTTAGTCTCTTGTAAATTATTACTGCGATCAGCTGTTTAGTTCTTGGGTGTTCAGCGAAATCACCACAAGGATGGGAGACAATTTGTTGAATGATTTGTGTATACAGCAATTTGCATAAGAGTACATGTTCAAGGTACAAACCTTCCTACATTTAGTATATTACAAGGAATGCCTAGCAGTAAAGCCAGCACAAGGACAGTTTGACAATGCCTATTGACCTGAACAGGTGAAATGTTACTTGTATTTGAACCATTGGTCATGATACAATAACTAACTATTACATGCTCTCTGTCTGTCTGTCTGTCTGTCTGTCTGTCTGTCTGTCTGTCTGTCTGTCTGTCAGTCTGTCTCTGTTTGTGTCTGTTTGTCTGTCTCTTTCTCTCTCTCTCTCTCTGTATTCTCTTTTACTTATCTAATAAATATACTTGCTACATTTGCATCTTATAACTAAGATAAACTCCTTCTTTCCTGTTATCATCAAAGTTGATACTATACACGATTATCATTTCAGATGGTGCTTACAGCTTATTTGACATCAGTAAAGTTGTAGAAGCATTCACACCAACACCTGGACTAAAGGTAAGTTGATGTCAGCTGATGTAATTGTGGTCTCCAGTATTGCAATAATTTTGGTCTTCCATATTGTGATAATTTTCATTTAACTTAATATGTTTTCTTCTTTCATGTCCATGTTCAGTCGTTTCTAACAATGTTTGTGGATGAGAGTGTGACACATGCCAGGCGTCGCTCCATCAGTGAGGACGACAACCCTCCATCACCCATCGGCATGGATACCATGGATACATTCATGTCACAGACTTCAACTGCCTCACCTATGTCCAGATCTGGTGGATTTGCACATCCCATGACCCCTCCGAGTAATCCTGCCACCCCTGCCTCACCACATGGTTCAGTCCTATCTCAGAGTGGGCAACAGTATGGAATGTCACCTGGACCAAGTGCATATCCACTGGCATCCCCACCATCAATACCTAGTGCTATCACCCCTTCACCGATACTTGGAACGCCCTCACCAGGTAAGGCCATACAGATCTTGTTACTTGTTTCTCATACACCATGAATGGTTATACTGTCAGGAAACTCAATTCCAGAAAAGAAAAGAAAGAGTGTTTAGATTATCTCAAATATGTACAAATTCATTCAGTGCAAGAAAGAAAATTGAATTCGAAAGTAACAGTAATTTATTCACCTCGTAATATTTTTTCTTGTCTAGGTACACTTCTTACAACAAGTTCACCTAGCAGTATGGTTCATGAACCATCACCAGGTTCATTTGTGCCAGCACCATCACCAACATCTATGGGTATACATATATCAATGTCATCGCCAGCCAGTTCCTTTATGCCAGGTATGACAGTTATGTGTCTTGGTAATCAATTTCCTTGAAAAGAAATCTGGTGTCATCTATAAATTGTTGAAATAGAGATCAAAATGATATCAATATTGAGTCATTTTAAAATCCAATATGGCCACCAAATCCAATATGGTCGCCAAATCCAATATGGCCACCAAATCCAATATGGCCACCAAATACTGTGTTAACCGTATGAGGAAATACAAGGTTGTTAATTTCTTTGAAAACATGACAGTTTCTTTTAAGTTTATTATTTCAAAAAGACCAGGAACAAGCTTTCAAATGGGAAAGGTTGAAGAGAATTGAAGAACTTTGATTTTCAGGACAACTTGTCCCAGAGGTGCATTCTACCTTCACAACGAGTCATTTAGTGTTTTATTGTCCAACATACCTGTGCATGATAGATTTGTTATTGTTGCTTTTATTTCATAATGATAACTTAGTTGCATTTATGATATTTGACTTTGTGTCTTGTAGGAATAGAAGGTGGGTCACCCTTTCCAAATCTTGGAATCACCATGCCATCACCCAGCGCACGTACTTGGGCAGGTAGCCCCTCCATACCTGGACCCTCCCCTGTAACACGTCATGGTATGGCCCACTCACCAGGCAACCCAGCGATGATGCATTCACCAGGGGGTGCCACAACCTCAACAATTCCAGCAGGTAGGTCCATACATTACTCAGTCTGTTAATTTTCCTATGCCATTTACACTTGCCAGAATGTTCTACTCTTTGTATCACAAGAGTCCAAACACAATACAACTTATAACATGTGATACTTTGTTTCCATAACAGCAATGACCAGTCCACCATTCAGGATCTTACCTCAGCGGTCCTGGGCTGCCTCCATACCTACCTTACTGTCACATGAAGCCCTACATAGTTTGTTCACCCCATCACCACCACCTTGTGTGAGTGGTGGTCCATCTGCCTACATGTGTTGTCCAATGGAAAGGTTCCTTGGATCTGTATTCATGAAGAGGCATCTACATAGAGTTATACAGACCGATGATTCAGTAAGTATGACATCATCTTGAAATTTGTCTACCTGCCTAAGGGGTCAGCATAATATTTAGAATTTATAGATAGCTAAGGAGTTTATAACTTACAGACATCTCACTGTTACATATTTTTGAAAATATTTTTGGGCTGAATTGGTTAAAACATTGTGAAATTATGTACCCTCCTAAGGGGTCACAGCATGTCAGGAATTTATTTGTAGCTAGGGGGTTTACATCTGCTTTCAAACATTTTGAAGCTCAATTAGCCTAGAATCCATGTAATGGGGTTTTGACTTTGTTATTTCAACATCAAAATTTACTATCCCCATCCGTATGGATTCCAGGCTCGAGCTGAATTGTTTATGACTTCATTGTGCAATTTGGTGCCCTCCTAAGGGGTCAGCATAGTGGTGAATTTATATGTACCTAAGGGGTTACAATTTTTGGAAACATTTCAGAGTTGAAAAGGATATATTTTACAAGCTTGAATCTTATTTTATGTTTACAGCTTCAGTTGGCTACTACCAATGAACCAGGAGTTATTCAATTTCAGACAGATTCACTGCAGTGTAGAGTTAACTTTAATCCTAACACACTGCAAACACTGCATCTCAAACTTACACCAAAACCAGGTAAGTTGTCACCCTGTAACTCTGTAGTGCTAAGAAATTGTGGTTTTCACCATACTCAAAGGAGGGACAGACATATTGCTGAAAATCATCTCTGTATGAAGTATTTATCTGTCAAGGTACATGGTATGTTACATAGGAAGAGATATGCCAGCAATGCTTCATGTTATGCCAAAGTTACGACATTTTGTAAATAGTAGAAGAAGAACTAGTAAGACTTGTGTAGATTTGTGTATCTTATACCATAATTTTAGTGGGGAACACCAAAGGAACTTTGGCAATTTTCACATACTTACAATAGAAGTGTAAAATACTGTAGATTTATAGTAGTACGTAGTGTATTACATAAGATATTGGTTTCATGATATCTTTCACATCTCATTATTTCAGAAACCAAAGACAACTGGACACAAGAGGAACTTCAAATCCTGGAGAAATTCTTTGAAACTAAGGTATGAAGATGTTGATAACACTGCCAGTGTCGTTTTATGAGTGAGTGAGTGAGTGAGTGAGTGAGTGAGTGAGTGAGTGAGTGAGTGAGTGAGTGAGTGAGTGAGTGAGTGAGTGAGTGAGTGAGTGAGTGAGTGAGTGAGTGAGTGAGTGAGTGAGTGAGTGAGTGAGTGAGTGAGTGAGTGAGTGAGTGAGTGAGTGAGTGAGTGAGTGAGTGAGTGATATTCTGAACAACATGATGCATCACTTTGAATTTAGGGAAGATGTACACAGAATTCCAAACACCCAAATTTAAGCGGGTATTGAGATAAAATGAATTTGATTTGTATCAATCATGTTTACGTAGTAAAATGATATGCACATTATGCAAATGTTATGCTAATGTTTGTAAATTATGCAAATGTTATGCTATGAAGATAAATTTTGCTAATGTTATGGTAATGTTTGTAAATTATGCAAATGTTATGGTAATGTTAAATTAACTATCATGTTTTCTCATTGACAGGTTGTGTGTCCACCATTTAAAGCTAATGCATTGACAGCCTTTGGTAGATTACTAGGTGCCCCTAGAGCAATACTAAAAGACTGTGTACAGATCATGAGACTGGAACTGGTAAGGAAACACAGACACAGACACAGACGCAGACACACACGTACATACAGACACACACACCCCACACACACGCACAGACATGCAAACAGACATGTGCACACATATACGTGCACACACGCATGCACACACACACACACACACACCATTTATATGTAAATGTCTGCTATGTTCTTGACCACACTACAGCATCATGCACAATAACATCAAAGCCCTTTCTGCTAAGGAATCATTACATTTCAATGTACATTTGTAATATTATCATATGCTATATCTTATTTCATAGACATGATAAAAATATGGCAGTAGAATTGAGTGCATTGCTCAAAGGAACAATCCTCTTTCTCAAAACTTTTACTTGGTTGTGTACAAACAAATACCGCCTAGGGAGAAAGAGAAATAGCTTCAATACACTATGACAACCATGTCATTAATTGTGAGTGCCAAGAGTTGTATCAAAACAGCACCCTCTAGTGGTCAATTAACAAATTATTTGTGAATTTCACCTTCGACTACTAAAAGTATATTTAGTTGTCTGGGATTCCTATCCTTCTGCACTAACAGGAACACCATGACATGACTTCTAAGGATGAAACTATGTACTAAAATATTTTGCAATTTTTTCTTTTGTTACAGCTTCCAGATTTGTCATTGAAATGGACGGTACAGTGGTGTTTAACAATCCCACCTAGTGCTCCACCGATAGCACCACCAGGAACACCAGCTGTTGTCATCAAGAACAAAGTCCTGTTCTTTGTAAGTGTACTAACTTTGTTGGTGGTTTACTACTGCCAGTTTCATGTTACTGTGTCTGATTGAACCATGCAGAAACCAACAAGGAAGTGTTCATGCTACACTTTAAGTTACAAAAACTACCAACAGTTTTAATTAAGTGATTGATTGATTGATTGATTGATTGATATGTATACCTTTTATTCGTACAGATTCAACTGACCCGTATTGGTGTAAATCTGCCTGTCCAATCAGAGCCACAGACTATAGTCATTCCTATTATCCATGATATACAGGCCAACAATACACAGCAAGCTGATGTTACTCTCAGAAACACACCAACTCCACAAGTAGCTACAGCTATCAGTAACATGCTAAGACGATGGGGTGAAATGGGTCCACATACAGGTAAGTACTAAGTTGACTTTTTACACAAGGCTTTCAATTGTAGGAACAACACCATTTACAACTTAGACATATGTGATATTTATTTATATATTTAATTTGATATTCTTTGTGTCCTGTAAGCCAGAGGGCTGGATGTGGCTCTTTTTTTGTTAATGTTATTTAAGTACTGTAGTCCACATAGGACACCTTAATAAACAAATAGCATAACATAACAAGTTGACTGAAAAAGATCAAAGTTGCACAAAGTTGCCCAAATATACTGTTTGCTCTGTATAAAAACTAAAAAGTTAAGTTTACTTTCTATAGCCATGCATATTACTGTAAAAGTTATTCATAGTACAGCAGTTGTATTTGCCTTATCATTTTCACAAGAAAAGTTGAAAATGATGATACAAGTTAACAAGTTTTCTTTGTTATTGTTACCTAGGTGATTGCACCATATATGCAGCAGTTAGAGAACTCATGGCAAATCTAGTCCTACCGCATTGAGTGACCCCTCACCTTTGACCTTGGATGACCTATGCCCTTACCCATGTGCTGAAAGATCTCCATAGGAATCAACATGAATATTCCATGATGAAATGAAGAGCTGTTCAACACACCACAATTCATTCTAATATTAGATTTCCAACTTTATACATGTAATTTATGCAAAGAACATGTCAAACTTTACAAGCCATATTTCAGTTCTGTGGGGGGAAGGGGGAGGGAGGAGTTAGTAATGTTAGGAAAATTCCTTGAGTAAATTTATACGTAAGAGAAGCAAATACAACTCTCTCATGTTATTTAGAGTAACAAATCACAGATTACAAAATATGGCTTGTTTTCGGCATTGGTATTCATCTTTAGTACTGTGAAAGTATGTACTGCCCATGTCATGTTAGTGTTCACTGACTCTTCTTGATACAGAGATGCAGAAATCATTAAGAAACTGCACATTTTATACTCTTAAGATTGCAAGATTACAATTTCTTGCTACATTGTGTCTATTAGAAATAAACCATTAGAATGTACAGCAACTAGACACAGACATGCAGACGTCTATTGTTTTGATGTCTGCATAGTGGTACATTAGTTCATTTCATTTTAGACAAAACGTTGCAAAAAACTGTATTCATTCAATCTTGCTATCTTAAAGTATAGCATGTACAGTTTCTAAATGGTTTCTGTGTGGTTGTATCAAACAGAGCCTGGAAACACTAACATGAAATGGGCTGTATTTTGGAACTAAACTTCATCAACTGAAACAAATTTGACACCAAAATAAATCAGTGTGAAAATAGAATCACTAGAAATTCAACTATTGAACATATTCTTTCACTACCTTTCAAATATTTGCTGGCACTTCCTTCAGTGGCAGTAGTTATATTATACTTAAAAGACAAATTAATTTAGGAATGATTTATAGTATTTATACTTTCCAAGTAAATTTTGCTATGCAAAGTTTGTCAAAGTGTAGCAATCTATGTAGGATTTGTAAATAGCAATTATAACCAGTGACACGCACGCAGTAACAAGCAGAATTTGTTACAAACAGGGAAAGTAAACAAATAAATTGGATTAACCCATAAGGTGCTAACTATGAGAAAACATGTATTGATGTATCCCCTTCAGTTTTGCTAACTACGTGAAAACTCGTACAACGGTTTTGGATAGCCATGCACATGTTTTGATAACGATTTTTAATAACACAACACAGTATTTTGTATGTATGGAGATGTGTGTGTTACATTTCATGCCTTGATAAAAACAGTCTTATGGCTTCTTAACATGAACATGAAGAAAAGCCAGGGGAACTGGAGATTTGTTTGTGAATATGAACTATTAGAGTAAAGAGGCCATACAACTGTTCTTATCAAATGATGGAATGTAATATAGTCTCTCTACTTCCAGCAAGCTGTACCAAGTGTTAGTAATCCAATTCATCTGTTTGTAGCTTGTTACTGCTTACATGTCACAGGTTGTATATGTATTTGTAGACTTATTAATTGTAATCTGTGTCTTTTTACTGTTCACAACTCTAGAAAGGCACATGATGAGATAGACTGTAGTTTTCTGATACATAACATCTAAACTATTTCAGAAAAATGTATCCACAGCAATTTTTTTCTTTAATTTAAATAGATTTTATCATTTTATATTTCTCTTTTTTTTGCATAAAACTTTGTAAATATATTGAATTTTACATAGTGGAATATAGAGGAAAAACAGGTAGACAGTTATAGTACATATTCTCATTTAAGAACATGCTGTATAGTGAGATGTCACTTTTGTAGTGTTCACAAGTACGTCCATTGTATAGTGTACCCATGATGCAATATGTACCCATGATGCAATGTATGTCCATTGTATAGTGTACCCATGATGCAATGTGTACCCATGTTGCAATGGGTGTACATTGTATTGACCCATGATGCAATGTGTGTCCATTGTATAGTGTACCCATGATGCAATGTGTGTCCATTGTATAGTGTACCCATGATGCAATGTGTGTCCATTCAACTGAAGGAGTAATAAATCTGATAACAACATAAAGCAAATAGCAGTTGTTCATTTCTGTGAGTGTGCTATTGGTGGTAGTGTGACCGTAATGTTTGCTGGAAGGTAGAAGCTGAACATCAAACCATCAGGGGATTTAAAAAATTTCTTGGTCTCCATTTGGACATATTTTAATCCATGGACTGTTTCATATTATCCCCATCCCTATCTGGTTGTATACTGGACATAACTAAACTGTGTATTCTTGACCAGCTGCTTGTTGTCATGGGAACAATCTGACACGATATTACTGCAGTGTTACTCAAAGGTCGATCAAATCTGGAACATGGAGTTTACTGTAACCTTATAGAGATGAAAATGAAAACATTAATTTTTGAAATACTACTGAATGAGTTGGTCATATATTTTATTACTGAAAATGAAATAGTCAAAATTTTCTTTTGAAGATGATCGGTGAAGCAGGTCTTGAGTACTTGTTTGCAGTTATGTTTCATAAAGGTTGTTTACCTCAAAAACAGTGGAAGTACACTATCAAAATGTTTATCAATTATTGGTGAGTTTATCTATAGCTAACATGTGGCATTTCCCACCAGAGATTTTAGATATATTAATACACCCTGGTTGCCATTACAAGAGTTAACAGCGTGAAACAGAGACAGAACGCAGTATTCAATATGTACGTCCTACTGGGCCTTGTACTGGTTTCCATACCATGTGTACTGGGCAGTCTACCTCCAGGTTGTACTGCGTTGAACGGGGTCCCAATCTCCACTGAAGATGTGTCTCTCATCTTTGGAACTGACTCCCAGTTATCAGAGTATGGACATCGATGGACTGGTAATCTACGTAGTGTTGGTGCCATACCAACCCAACATTTTATCACAAATGAAATCAAGACTGAAGAACAAGCACCACTAAGACTGATGCCATATCAAGGTAAGTGTGTAAGAGTTACTTGTCAGTAACCTGAGACAATGTCACCATCTACAGAATGTATAATCAACAGTTATGTCATCTAAAATTGTGCAATTTCTTTCATAAACGGGGCTGTTAAAATAGTCTGAAGTACTTCTGTTCTTTCCATACATGTCTGTCAGGTTTTGTTTTTTTACATATTGCTTGGATGTGTGGTTGGTTGGTACATGATATTACATGTAATGGTTGAATGGCTACAAAGAAATCGATTGCTTATAGGTACCACTGCCAATTCTTGGTCCCTTTTGCAAATTGTTAGTACGAATATTTTGAAATGAAAAACCAAATAATTTCTCTTGAAGCTGTGATGTCCAAAGATGGTGTAGTGTATGATGCGTACACTTTAGATCGATGGAATGTTACAGAACGATCCGATGCCATGATGCAGCAAACACCACACAAAGTCGATGAACCGTGGGCTAAGGTGACCAGTCTGGGTACGAATATGAAACAAATGGTATCAGGCCCTGATGGACACCCAAAGGGAGTCTTTACAGGTTGGTATTGCTGTTATGATGTAATAGAAAAAAGAAACCAATAAGAATTAAACTGACTATACTACCCTAAGATAGCAATATCCAATTTCTGCTGGGTTGTATCAAACATAGCCAGTGAACAGTAACTTGAAACGGGCTGTAATTAGATGTTGATATGGAAAACATCGAAATGGCTTCTTTCTTTCTTTTTATAAAATCTCAAAAACACTCAGCAGTCTTTATTAGACTTGACAATAATGTTAAATTTGTATTGTTTGTAATCTAAAAAGTATCGAAATTAAATTTTACTCACAGGGAATTCTGGAATCAGAGTCGGTATTGACAACAGTGGTGATCCAGAGATGACTGATTTTGGGGACATGTATGCAAACTTTCTCTGGCAAAACACTGAGGGCAGTATGGAGATTCCATTTGTTAGAGGAAGTCCATTACTTACTCACTTATTTACCAATACCAATCCTGTACTTCAACCTCTGTGTCTAAGTGCTATCAATGGCCAACCAACATCCTATGACTGCCCAGAAGAAATGTCAGGTTTGGCAATTATTTGTCATTTTCATCTTAGCATTTGAAAAAAGGGAAAAGGAGAAACGTTTTTACTTAATATACCACAGGCTCTCTCACTCCAAAGGCTATATTGTGGCGATGATATGATATAGTTGTGTATATTTTCAAAGCAATGGAACCTTTTTCAGGGGTACCTTCATATTTGCTCCTTGCTCATTAACTCTGGCGAGCATAATTTACCACTAGAGGGTGCTGCTCACCAGAAAGGTATACTATGTACAATGTACTATATTGCAGGTGGTGATGGTGGTGAGGGATACATACTTGGGACTTGCTCTTCCAGTTTGTTGACAATAACACTGAAAGCTACGAAACCAGTGAAATTAGAACAAGTCCAGTGGGCAGCCAAACCAGCCTCACTTTGGTTCTCTGAAGGACCTGCTCCCATGGTAACCTGTGACACACAGACATGTAGTATCAGTGAAAATGGTCTAGAAGTCATCATCACCGTTCCTGGAGATGGTGAAATGGCATATGCTGTAAATGTGATTGGTCGATATATCATACCAACTGATTGGACCAATAATCCTGAAACAACCACCTGCGTCAGTAAGTCAAACACACCACTGCCTCCTATTATATTAGGAACTTACATACAAATTAATATTCTATGAAACTGATCAGTATTTGTACAGAGAATAAATATTCAACTTTTTTCTAGTGCAATCATAGCATTTGTAAAGTTTTCTATGACATTTGGTGTTCAAAATGTCACAATCCTGTGGACATCAAGCAATCTAATTACCAATGCCCTGAACAGCATAATAGTTCTTGCTGTATTTCACATCTTTCAAAAGACTCCATTGACCCTAATTTATATACAGTACTAATACATTCTTGTACCAAAACCAAGGCTTCGTATTACTTATGAGTAACTTTTGGTCTGTTTAGGTCGACAGGCTTTGTCATAGGTGGTAAAGCCAGCAAATGGATAGTTTGACAAAGCCTATCGACATGAACAGGTGATTATGTTACTCGTAAGTAATAAGAACCCTTTTTAGTGGTACAAGAATGTATTATTACTATGTTTTACCAATCTGATGAACGTGTTTACTTTAAGAATATATAGTGACCTTTTATGTAATTCTAATAGACAAATGATGTAAAATGTTGATATCTACCAGTATGTGGTATTTCTGTCACACTTGACAAATGTTTCTTATTTCAGTAACTTTAAGATTTAACATCTACCTGTAGGTACATTGAAAATTGCTAAGATGGCATCCAGTCAAGGTGTCAGCCATAGTGTAAACTGTGGTGATGAATTAACACTTGAGATTACTGTATACATGGACACTGCTGTATCTGATATATACAAGGTAGGTACATGTAATTATATCCCACTGTACAAGTTTGATCATAACATCCTGAAGTTAAAAAACTAGATTCCAATAGGGTAACTTAATTCACTATAGCTAGTACTATCCTGAAGGGACTATTTGCTAATTGATGATAATATCTGAGATTATCAAATTCAGTCCTTAGCGAAAATTTCCAAGTTTACAGTATCTCATTTCAAGGATAGTTCATCTGTAATATTTTTTTATAGGTTCAATTTGCCGTAAACAGTGCCTCAGAGTGGGATAGTTACCATCCAATGATAACGTGTAAAGAGAGTACATGTAAACTATCTACAGACAAGAAAACATTGATCTTCACACAACAAGTCAAAGACAAACACATCAAGTAAGTGTCTGATTAAACTATGGCGGTATTTCAATTTGAAATGATATACCCATTTAATCTTTGACAACTTAGTCCATATTTACAACACATACAAACAAAATATTAGATTTTCTTTTCATAACTGTGCATGAACTAATTCAAGTTTAGCACATGTTATGTGGTAGGGCAGGGCTTAATATCAGCGGATCTAAGAACTGTTTGTAGACTTGGAAGGACAAGTGAAAATTTAAAGTCTACGGGTACGCTATATATCTATATAATTGACTATAAAGTAATCAGCTATGTTTAAAGTGGCCATATGGATGAGATTTGAATATTTATTTTGGCCATGTTAAAATTGTTTTATAAATTAAAAATCTGAAGTAAATATCCAATCTTCATCCATATGGCCACTTTAAACATAGATGTTTACATATGAACTTCACAGATATGCTTACAACATCATTGGTAGCACAGTGCAACCTACTGACTGGGAGAAGAATCCATTTCAACACACCTGCATTGATGATGATGATGATGATGACGATGATGATCAACCTCAGAGTACCCAGTCTCCTAGCAACCCAATTACCATGCGTATAAATCCAACTGATCCATCTGTACCTTGTACTGAGGACTACTGTGTATATGATAGCTGTGACACTGATGGACTCCTTCAAATATTTCTTGGGGTAAGAAACAATCCCTAGAGGCAGTGACATCAATGTTTTGGAGGACTTGAAAATTTAAAAGTAAAAAATTATACTCCGTAACATTTTTCTTCTCACTGTGCAGACTAACAGACCTGTAATAATATTGAAATATGTTTTTTTGTATCAGTTGGCAGATCCTATTGGGTCAATCTCTGAAGTCCAGTTTGCAGTCAATGACGGCAACTTGTGGGATTTAGGACCAGAATACAGACCTATGAAAACATGTGATGCTTCACGCTGCACACTGTCAGCTGATGGAAAGTCATTATATTACGTTGATGTTGTTTCGTATTCATATGTGAAATATGCCATCAATATCATTGGTCGAACTACATTACCACCTGGCGTAGACTGGCACACTGATCCATATGAGGTAAGTATATACAGTGATATCATTGGTCATATTTCATTACCATCTGGTTAGACTGATCCATATGACTTCACTTGAAATAATTAGTGTGGACACTGATTAATATTGATCATTGGTCAATAACGTTGCCCTGTGCTCTCCCCCCCCCCCCTTTTTTTTTAACTTTGCACTCAGCCTTCTGGAAAAGGTGAACTAAACAGTGTGTATATTGTTATGTTTGGTCCTTTTTTAGTATCACCAAGTGTAATTAGCATACTGGTCCTAATTGGTTAGACAAACCAATTAGAATGCTGACTACTACCATTACGTTGGTTAGATTTTAACTTCCTGGTTTATATCAATATATGCCTTCATTTCTGTGTGCTTTCCCTGTCATTACTCTGTTCATGGAATTAAAGACTGTTACCTCCTATCTCTGCAGACACACTGTGATGGTAGTACTGCAAGTCCACCAGACCCCCCAGGTGGTGAGTTCATTCTGTCTGAAATGAGGACTGTCTTGGTTATTTCTGTGTTTCTAATGACTCAACTGACTCTAAGTTTCTTTAATTTGGTAAAGTCATTAAACAAAATGTACAGCCTATAAGGAAAGATTAATTAGAAAAAAATCACATCGTCACTGCAGGTTGTATAATGACAACCATAAGTTCTTACCTGAACAGAACATTTTCATTATTGCTGAAATGTAGGACCCTGAATACAATTAGAACTATATAATGGTTCATATTTACCTTCTGGCTGTAATTGTAATTTTAAAGTCATTTTAAGACTGATAAAAGTATGATTATGAATCGAAAGTATCTAGTGACTCGTAGTGACAAGGCCCCTTAGGTCACATGTATTTTCCTTGGAATGATATCTTATTGTCATACTGTAATGAATTGCTTCTTCTTTTGTACATGATTTACATATTAGGTGGAATAATAGACACCAGGTTTGTATTTGAGTTGGATGAACCTGATGATGAGATGTCTGGACAAACTCGTAAATTTGTAGCTTACTTCTCAGAGGAAATGGAGTTGCAGATGTATCCAGATGGTGCTAGGTTTGTACCAACTGCAGGAGGTACATTTACTGGTATATTACAGGTTAGTTTATATAACAACTGGGTGTTACTAGCTTTCCACCAATCAAAGGTGACACATTTACTGGTATATTACGGGCTAGTTACTGACAGCCAGGTGTTACTAGATTACTTCCAATCATAGGTGACACATTTAATTGTGCATTACATATTAGTAACTGACGACCAGGTAATGCAATAAATACATTACCAATCAAATAGTGAGACACACTTCTCTCATATCAACATTTGTGTATGTAGTCTTCCATATTTGCTGACCAGATTCCCTTAAAAGGTTAAAAAAAAACCAATTAAATGAAGATTTGACAAACTATTGCAATCACACCTTTTTCAAATAATTATTGTTACTTAACTTTTCAGTTAACCTATGTTGGAAGTACAGCTCGCGGTGACATGTCTTCAACCACATTCATGGATGGATATTCCGGTGTTTACTCCTACAATCCAAAAACTCTGTACTGTGTTGATGACAGCAATAATGGATACATCAGTTTTGAGTGGAATAAACGAGGCAACAATTTCAATGGATTGAACCCAAATCAAGATTTATTGATGACAGTTATGCCGCACCAGGTAACTTTGAAATAGAAGTAGTACTATACCCATTTCATAAGAACGTTTGGTACGACCAGTTGTCAGTTATCTATTTGGGTTAATCAATTCATGAAAAGTAGGGGTGGATGAGTTAACAAACGTTAAGTAGCTCTTGTAGCAGTAGATATTATCAGTACACAACCACCTGTTGCTTTCTCCCTTTGCAAAAAATTAGCATCTCGTCTCAACCGTACATTGCCAGTGGATGAATTATGACATGTTATTGGTCTTAATTATCTCTGTTCAGATGAGATCATAGCTCAGCTTCTTTTTATAATGGCCATGTAATCCTGAAAAGTCACAGTATACCACTTTTGTGAGCCAGAGCGTATTTTCCAAAATAAAAAATATTTTGGAAAAAAAAAAAAAAAGCCAGAGTATATTTGCTATTGGTGAGGTAGTTTTGTCATCTAGAGGACAATTATTTACAACTGAACACATATATTTCAAATGTGCATTACCTTTAGGAGCCATTGCTAGAAATATCCCAAAGTTTAATATCAACACCGTATGGATACAAAGGTTATGTAGGTGATGACTGGTTAATGGTGGAAGAAGATTTACCAAAAGCAACACTGAATCCAGACATGGATGCTGTCAATGCTATCAAACAAAATGCTACTAGGTATCAGGTGAGAGTTGTGTAGTTGTTATGTAGCTATTAAGGCATGATGCACTTGTTTATGGACATATATTAATGTGTGTGTGTGTGTGTGGGAGAGCGAGAGAGAGGGAGAGAGAGACAAACAGACAGACAGACAGACAGACAGACAGAGACAGAGAAATAAACAGAGACAGACAGTGTGTGTGCATGTGTCATTCCTTATTATATCTATGTAAATGTTGTACAAATTATAATATGTAGCATATAGTATTAGTAATTATACATGTAAAGATATATAGTGGAATGAGAATTCCAATGGTGCACTTTTACATTTTCACATCGTGATTTCTTTGCAATATTTAACATTTATGGAAGAAATTGATAAAATATTGCACTGTTTAATGCACCAAATATGATACATCGGATGGTGCAAGAATTGGTCTTTCAAGCTCTATGTGTTTAGAATGCAACAGTAAATAGAACTTAGAATTGATATATCTTAATCCCACTTTACAGGACTTATTAGATGGTTTGGATAAAGATACTGCCCAGCAGGGCCTTAGTTGGATATGTACACTAAGTAACAGTTATGGTGTTGGTAAAGAAATTGCTATGGTGGCTAGATTAGCTAGTATCTCCCGTGCCTTTGGTACTAATCACTACCAGACTGTTGACCCAATCATCAGAGATTGTCTTGACATGTGGTTACAACTCAAACCAGGACTCAAAGAAAGTGAAACATTTTACTACGACAATATTTGGGGTGGTATGTTTTTGTCGAGTACACCAGAAGGGCAACCATTGGATCCACATGCTAGTTTTGGGTTTCCTTTATACAGTGACCATCACTTCCATCTGGGATATTTCCTCTATGCCATGGCATACTATGCTGAGAATTATCAAGATTGGGCCTTTGATCCAGGTACGCAGATGAAAGTGACTTAAACTGTATATGCACCAAAGATTAACTTTGTGAAAGTGAAAGTGAAAGTCTAGATCAAAGTAGAATGTGTGACACCTTTAGAAAAGTGGCATTATTATTAACCCCTTCAATACTGAAAACATTCCCGCCAAAATTGTTTGGACAAAATTCTTGTTTTATGTAAGTTTTTGGCATATATCAACTTCATTTTAGACTGGAATTAAATAAATGTTACTTCCTAATAAAGTAATATTATTGTAATTATGAAAATATTCATATAAATTGGGTCCCCATATTATTTAAAACTCGTCTCTAGTCATAAAAGGGTTAAAGTGACCATATGGATGAAAATTGACTATTTATTTGTGAACTTTAATTGATAAAACAACTCTATGTTTATCTACCTGGAAATACAATGTGAAAGAACAGATATCAAGGCTGTGTTTGTAACTCAATACATTGCAAAACATAAATAAATGTACATACAATAACAAACTTTTTACATATTTTGTAGCTTCTTGCAATGTATTGAGTTGCAAACACAGACTTTGTCAATGTGGTTTCACATTGATTTTCAAGTAAGAAGCCTTGATAAAATTGTTATGTAAATTACAAAATCCAAAATAAATACCCAATCCTCATCCATATGGCCACATTAAATTTTATCAAAAACTTAGTTTAACAATTGATTTTATTTTGCTAGTTAATTAGTGATAGGATAAACTAATATAATATGTTACCAAGTCACTACAGTCTAATAATATGATTACAATCAATAAATGTCTTCTATTTAAACCTGTATTAGACGTACATCCACGTATCCTAGCCATTGCACGAGATGTTGGTAATCCAAGTAGAGAAGATCCTTACTTTCCTGTTGTACGTCATAAAGATTGGTATCTAGGAATGTCATGGGCTACAGGTGTAATTGGTGGATTAAGACAGGCCGAGTCTTCCACTGAGGTAAGATTAATCACAGTTTGACTAACTTTGATCAGCGATGTTTTTCCTGGTTTTAGCTCTAGAGACATTTGGTGTGATACATCATGCTCATAAGCTTTCCAGACCAGATTTTTCTATACAGTACTGGCATATAGAGTCATTCCATCGTCAGCACACATTACTACTTATGACATCATGTTTATGATTTGAATAATGTCCATTTGATATACAACCAAGTTACTTGTTCTCCATATTCCAAGTTTCAACTTTATGAACCTGTTACTAGTTGAGATCACGGTTTGTGTTTCTGTTGTGTAATAGAAATTGATACTGCACAAAAACCATTCTTTGCTGATGTCACTCTTAACCAAATACTGAGAAAATTTGTTTTGATATCTATCTAAAATTGTTTTTAAATTACTACACTCATTTATAATAAACTTTGTGCTTATGTGTGTGTGTGTGTGTGCGTGCATGTGTGATGTGTGTGTGTGTGCATGTGTGATGTGTGTGTGTGATGTGTGATGTGTGTGTGTGTATATGTATGTATGTGTGTGTGTTAAATGCATATCTTCCCAGAAACGCTCAAATGTCAACTCTCTTGTGTTTACCACAGGCTATAAACTGTTACCATGGTTTGGCAGCACTGGGTGAGGCTCTGAAGGATGATACAATGAAACACATAGGACAGCTAACCCTGGCTACTGAGATACGTTCTGTGCGTGAATATTGGCATGTCAGATCACACAATCGTGAACTATTCCCTCCATTGATACAAGACTATGGAACCATTGGTCAGTTTGCTGAAGATGCTATATTTTACTACACATTGAACTGGCCATGTGATCCAGCTGAATTCCCCATGAGACATGCATGTTTAGTCGGTATTCAAGTCATTCCTATAACATCTATATCATATCTCTACCAAGATCAGGTTAGTTAATATTTTCAATAGACCTGGAGTTTAAAGATAAAGAAAATATGCAATATTATGTCCTGGTAGCTATGGTTGGCTTTATTTTTTTCATAGCTTGACCTTTTGTTTTGGGCTGATTTCATGTTATTGTAATCATGAAACATCAATGATTACTCAGTGTCAAATCCTGCCAACAGCCACAAATCTATATAATTCACACACACACACACACACACATACATACATACACATATGCACACTATTAGGGTTACAAGTCTTGTAGTAAAACCTCGGATCTGCACTGAGAAGTTTGCTGAACAATAGTCAAGAATAAATACTTCTTAGGCAAGCTCTTGATGGCATCTTTAGCACTATGTGATCTATGGTCACTTTTAAAGTTAGAAAAATGCCTGAGAGTATAGCAATGAGACTACCAGGTTGAATCATGATGAAATTGAATATCTATCATAACAGTTATCTTTCTATTTTCACATAGGAATGGGCCGGTAGTGTGAAAGATGTCTGTGATTACTCTGTTGACCCGTGGTCAGCACCAGGTTCTGACTTGATAGATCAGTCTATCCTAAAACCTGTAAATGAAGGCTGGGGTGCTTTCTGTCTCTCTGTTGTGTCACAACTCAATGACTATGAAGAGGAACGTGCTGCAAATTATGTCCGTGACTTGGAAACCTGGCAACTGGTCGGTGGTTCTGGGATTGCAAGCACTATGTTGTTTATTTATGAATCAACGTAAAGTGTGTTTTTGGGAAATTAAAATTGCACTCAAAAAGGGAAATTTCCGATTCATAAAAATTTGAATTGACAATTACACACATCAACAGCTATTTGAAGCAATTTACATGAAAGAAACTTCATCACTAAATGATATACAATTGTTGAGATGTCAAATTAGATTTGTTCCTCTGTGCTTGTAAAGATTGTGATCTTCTGAGTGACTTTCAGTACACATGGTTTTGAAATCGACATGTTTTGATTAAATGTGTGTGAATTCTTTACTTTGTTCCTTTCAGTGTGTAGTCACGGTTACCCAGATTCTCACTGCTGGGACTCTTCTCACTTGGGAAGGTTTCGTAGGCAGAGCCCCCCCCCCCCTCCCCCAGCGGTGATAGTCTGGGTAACTAAGACTATTCAGTGTGTGACGTAAGTGAAAGTATCAAAATATACTTCAAATAAATTAAATGTACAATTGAGCAAATCATATAAAATACTGCTCTATATATGACAGATCATTCCAAAGAAAGAGGACATGATATGACTTTTAAATTGCTCCTGAACAGAAACTCTGTTCACTGAATGTACATGCATAAACTAAGTTCAATTTCAGGAATGATTGTCAGTTTTCTTTCCTACACATATAAATTGGAATATTCAAAAAAGTGTCTATCCCTTTTAACGGTGGCCACACACAAACTACAGTCGTTATCCACAACTTGGTGGGACACATCAACAGATATGGAAATGACAGCAATTAATAATAAGGCAATTAATAATAAGGCAAAATAAATGTTTGTTTCCGATAACATGACTTCAGATAATAGGAAAGGTAGGTTGGAATGTCATTTTATTTCAAATATAAAAAATAAATAAATGAACTACTTTGACTCCCAAAATATGAATACATAGTCGTTGATCACAATACTTCCGTAAGAGTTTGATCAGGTGTAAAAGATGAATAAAGACAGTTATGAGTTAAGTAGAGGAACATGTTATGCAGACTGTATTGTTATAGTCTTAAAAAGATCTGGTTTCTCTGCAATGGCTAGGATACGTGGATGTATGTCTAATACAGATTTAAATATAAGACATTTTTATTGATTGTAATCATATTATTAGATTGTAGTGAATTGGTAACATATTATATTGGTTTATCCTATCACTAGAATAAGGTTTCCAAATTCGCTCATTTCTGGTGCATTGTGACAAAAAATTTTTTTTCACTTCTGTCTGTTATGACAATTTTTTTCTCTCAAGCCATTACAGGATCAAATTTTTTTTTTCTGGTTCACCTGGAAACAATTTTTTTTTCTCAAAATCCTCCATAACCCCCCCCCCCCCAGAAATCAATTGGTTTTGCCTTATTAATAGACGTGAAAAAAGACTGTCAATGAGGTTTAAATTAAAAGTGACAGTTAGTTCTACTTTGATATGAAATGGCTTCACCACAATATGGTGCTTTCCTTAAATGAAATGGCTTCACTGCAATGGGGTGTTTTCCTTCAATGAATCAAATATATGTCCGGTTCTCTCTTTGACCTTTGTCGCTGTCGTAACCTAAGGGAAAATTGAAGAATAAATCAGGTTAACCACCTTGACTACCAGGCATGTATGAAACGATACAGAGGCTCCAATTCTAAGAATGTATTAAGTAAATGGGATCATTTCGTAGCATAATTTTAACATGGGACAACAATTCAAGAAAAACAGGAATTTTGTTCAAAGAATTTTGACGGGAAAATGCTTGGTACCGAAGAGCTTTAAAAACGAACAACAACAACAACAACAACAACAACAACAACAACAACAACAACAAAGATATTTGACGATATGATTCTATGGTTTGAACGGCTGAAAATAGGGGCGAAATTTAAATCATATAATGTTGACCTTGCCAGAACGTCAAGTATGATAGCCTTCAATACCAGTGCATACATCTTCGTGGAATATTGAGAGTTTATTGATGCCAACCTGCGGCGATGAAAAGTTTGGTAAAGGAAGTCGATAGGTTTAATTTTCAACAGCTTCACCACACATCTTGGATTTGTTTTGTCACTGTACTGCCGCACGTGTTAAATGGAAAGGCCCCATTTGGTTGATTTGCGTGTGTCTTTTGGTACTCGAGACTTCTGTACTGTTTGTCACTGTTCGCTACTTACAGGTTCTGCAAACGTGCTAGGTTTTGAAGTCTTTGAATTGGAGACTAGACGTCAATTCCAATTGCGAGCAGAATCGTTCCAAATTACTATCAGATAATCGTGCATATCATGGGAAGTCAGGAAATACGTCCATCCTGACTCAAGACTCGGTAAGAATGATAGTGTAGACTAAATAACACGCAACTAAATAATTAGATGAATAATGCTATACAATGTCCACCTGGGTTACAACTGTTTACTAATTACATACACCATCTGTACGATGTCGGCGGCACCTAAACTTTAAAAGTTTCTCGTCAAAGGTTTATACTAACTCTTGGCAAATGCTGAAACGAAACACTACATTCAAATCAAAGAATACTGACCTGACTTAGTACCTTGAATGAATCCTGTAATGTTTCATGATAATATAATTGTAAATGGTATCGCATCGGGATGGCATGCAACAAATAAAAAAATTCTCAGCCTTGGCTTCTAAATTCAAATTTAAATTGTGATTGTCATTGATGTTTAAATTGGAAGTCATCACTGCACCTTGACATGTTAAAATAACACCAGATAGCACTTTTATATAGGATCCACCTACCGTATTATGGGTTCAGTTTTGATTCCTATTACAATTGAAGAAGTTTTTACTGAGGGCCATTGGTTATAAATACTTTAATACAGTGTGGAGTAGTGGTTAAAGTGTTGGACATCAGAACCCTAAGCCCATATGAGAGTTACAGGTTCGATTCCTATTAAGAATTGAGAATTTCTTTTTACTTGTCAACTTGTCAAGTATTGATAATACATACATATAATTATGCTTAATGTAACCGATGTAATAACAAGATCCATGTGGAGTAGTGGTTAAAGCAGTGGACTTCAAAACCTAAGCTTCTATCGCTGTTTTCGGGTTCGATTCCCACTAGTGTAGGAGAATCTTTTTTTACGTACTGAGGGCCACTGATTATAAACATATAAGCGACTAAAGCAACATAATACTGTAGGGACCAAAACGGAGTCGCGGGTAAAATTCGGGACGCCAAGGCTGAGTCGTCTGAGTTTCAGGTTCGATTCCTACCCTCCCACTCGAAAAAAAATTGCCATCGTAGATAATAACACCATACGATTCCCCACTCGCATAAAACCGTCGAAGATAATAACACCATACTATCCCCCCCCCCCCTCGAATATAATTGCCATCGTAGATAATAACAGCATACGAATAGTACTGAGGGTAGTAGAATGGATAGTTTTTTATTAACATTGTGTACCAGTGTTGCGGGGTAAAAGGAGTAATGACTTGTACACGACAACGATAGTTGTTAAGAATGTATTGTTTTTTATTAACATTGTCTATCAGTGTTGCAGGGTAAAATTTTCATACACCAGGTTGCCTTTATGATTAGTGACACAATTTACAGTATATGAGTTTGGCACAATAAAAGACAGCTGTTGGAACAAAACTATGACATAAACTAACCATCTAAGACACTAATTGTCCTCAATTAATATAATTAAAAACTACCTTTAAAAATACAAATTACACAATAAAGTTGGTTTGGACTAAGTCAAAAAAGCAAACAATATGTAGACCAAAGTTAATAATACCCCTTCACCTATTAACCATACATACCTCTACAATGCAATGGTATCACCATTACTCTGAAAAAACAATAGGACTGTACCAAAATGTAGATAAAGTAGGGGTGATCAATTTAAAAAGAAACTTTTTTTGTGGTCTGTTTCTCATGTTGGGTAGTATTGGGTCATATATCTAAACTAGAACAACATTGGAAACTTATATTGCCTGTGTGAAGGTTTTGTATTTTATGTGATAATAGTTCTCTTATGAATTCAAATGCATGAATACTTTGATCCAAAGCTAAATTACATATTTAAAATGAATTAAAGAACTTTTACTAATTCATTCCTTCATATTTAGTCCTCTTTCAAATATGTGACATACTGAAGGCCAACAACTACATCAAAAACGGTTTTGTCAATGTAGAACTTCAGTTACAAATGAGTCATTGACAAAACCATTTTATTGACATGACTGGTACATAGTGGAATATTTGGTGTTTAGATAAACTTTCTGTTCACAAAATTACAAAAGATGTGAGAAAATTGTCTTTCCCTACACATCAAGTCTCCAAATGTTCATTTTTTTGAATAAAAATGATTCCTTGAGCAACAACAAACAACTGCCCTTTAGGTTAATTTTAAATCAATCATAATAGTTTGCACAATATCTGAAGATAAAACAGAACTTGTCATTTTTACTCTTTTTAGCAGGGGTTTAGATATAGCGACAAAGTTTAATGTACCTAAGGTTAGAACCAGGCAAAGAAAGAAGTTAATGACTTCTATTCTACATATTTGTACATATAAGCATTGTGTGACAGATCTCACAAATAAAATAGATAATTGTAAATTATATATAATAATAAGTGGTCTAGTATTATAAAGTAAACATTGAAGAAAATATAGCAGGAAAAAGCCACAACATATTAAAAGAATTCCTCATACACAAACTAAATAAAACAAGACTACACTGCAACTAAAAACATGTGACATGTGGTAGACATCGTAAAGATGGGTAAGGTCTATTTTTGTGTGTGATAGTTTGATTATTTATTTAAAAGGACTGTTACATTTTATATCATATCCAACTTGAAGCATTTATAATTCTGAAAGGGAAAAATTTCTCAAAAAATCATGTTTTTAAATTCCAAGCTGATAGAAATGTTTTCTTCCGTTGAAGACAAAGTCTCTCAAAGGATAAGGAAGCCCCCCCACCCCCCACCCCCTGGGTAAGTTCCCCCTTACAAATAGAATTCATCAACACATGACTAGTTCTTCCTAAAAAGTATGAAATTGTGCCTCTAAAATGAAGAACCTCTAATGAAAATGATAGAGTTTTCTACAACATGACAGTCTCTACAAGTGCCGAAGCAACACCATCTTCAAATGTTGAAGTTCTCTGTAGATGATGAAGACAAGCTCCCTCAAATGATACAGAAATCTCTAACTAACGACACAAAGTGAATATTCAACCTCAAAACAAAGCAAACAACTACGAGAAAGAGCCTAAACTGTCACATACTTAATTTGTTGGCAGTGTTTTCCAGTGTTTACTTTAATATCTATGTGCTTGCAAAACCATTGATATTAGGCACATTCAATTTTTGACATAATTTACTACTTTACCTTTCAGTTCTAACTATGAGAAAGGAACACCTTTTTTTTTTGCTTTTGTACCAAATAAACAAAACATTTATGAAGCGCGAAACAAATGTCATTGTTCTATTCATTGTGAACACAACTTTAGTAGTATGCTTCAAGCATGACAGATTGATGTGACCGTTATAACTATAATCTGGCATTTGGCGAAATATTTACAATGATCTCTAAAACACAATATGAAATAATACAAATTTGTAAGTATTCATGGCATTAGAGTTTCATAGCATTTGAGGGAGCACTTTATATAACAATTAACATACACCCAGTATCTCTACCTATGCAATGCAATGGAAAGAGTGCAATAATGTCATTTATCACACCTTGGCACACTTTGCCCAAATATGGTAAGTGGTGCACTCACTGATATCTGTTCACTCAGTTATTCAGTTTTGATTTTTCCTCAATGTCTTTACATTTTTGAACATAATATGTTTCACAATCAATTTATGTGATTATGTGATTCACATGATGTTTTCATGCCACTACATGGAGTATATGATAAAATCTTTATGGCCCGGATATGGGTTTTACAGACTTCAGTAATACAGCTTACAGGCTTCCGAAGTGGGGCTTTTTTTTTTGCAGTACAAGCTCAGTCCGCAAAACCCACATCAGAGCCGTCAAAACTAGTAATGATTGCATCAGTTGTTTCGTATATGTATATTTTATCAAACCAGACTCAGAACAACAAAGACATGAGTATTATATACCTTTGATTGTTCAGGTTTTTGATACCAACAATCGTATACACCTGGAAATGTTCACTTGTCTAATTTTGACAACTTCTTGTTTTAGTTGTTTCTTATCTACTCTTCAGGGACAGGTCTGTATGATTACTATACACACAGACTGATGTCCACAGTGTTCATCTCTCTTTGTGTGAAATATTTTCATTAGGTACATCAAAGCATACAGAAAACAAAACACACAGAACTTGGACTGATATCAGGGTCCATTGTGCAAAATTCAACTAATTGGCATATATCTAGACATTGAGGCTATGTTAGCAGTGATCGCAAATGTCATCAAAAATCAAATGAGCATGAGAGAAATGGCAACATGATGTCTACATATTAATATATGTCAGCTGATTGTTACTATCAAAGTGTCATTGAAGCATAATCTAGACAAAACATTTTCTAAGTGACAATGATGTTGTTGTGAATGTGTGTGCAATGTCGTCAAATTTAGTGACTGACTGACGGACATATGCGACCAATGCTATTACTATACATTGCAGTGTCATATACATGGTTATACATAGATAAACACAACACTGTTAATGTAGCATATAGAACTAAACTTAATATACCTCTAAATGTTTGATATTATCGATTACATCTGGTGACATAAAAGTGTCATTTCAGCGTTTCATTTTACTGTTTGTATTTATAACAAGAAACAACATCTAATATGCCATAACTAAAGCATTTCAATTATAACCCTCTCGTTACTTCCGAAAAAAAAATGTTTCAAACATGTCAGAAAAAATGTCAATATAACTAGTAAAATATGTATCATAATCAAACTGTAACACTAGGTTTTAGTGTTTGACAACACTATATTACAGTGTTTTACAACAAGGAGATTTCAATTGGTGACTTACCCACCTAAATTTTAGTCCAGAAAATTTTCAACATCATGTAAATATTTTTAACAAAAAAATTAAGTTGTGATCTTTATTATCGATGATAGTCACAAATGGGTTGACTTGAGTGGAACTGGTTTGCCAGTACATGCATATTAAACACCTGTCAACATAACAGTAATATGCTAATCTATGCAAATAAGATGCAAATTGTCACCCACTCATATGACTATTTCGATTATTCCATCATATTTCCTTTATAACATTTTGCCCGTTGCTATAGCAATTTAACACCACATAATCTACACCTTGTCGGTATTCCAAGGCAACAAGCTTGTTTTCTCCCTTAGCAACAATGTTTTGTTTCCATGACAAACGTAAACAGCTGTCGTTTATGAAAGTGGCACTGACATAACAGGAAATGTGGCTACGTTTTGTAGCTATAGAGAGTAAAGGAATTATTAGAATAAGCATTTTAATATTTTTTTGGATTAACAATACACTTCATCAGAATCTGAAATAGCTGTAGTGCCATCGTCATTTGTGGACTGTACACTATCAAAACTGCCATGTACCATCATTTTTGTAAACTTTGATTTACATCATTTTTTTGACCATACACCTCATAATATTACAAGAAACATCAAAATTACATTCAAATTCTGCAAACTGGCAGATACCCAAACCCCCTGTAAAAACACATCCTATGGTGTCCAGCTAGCTAAAAGATCACAACTTGACTTAATGGCATCCCTATAGTTAAACACCATCCCACCACTAGAAGGCAGCCTAACTTTGCTGGTTGGACATCTCACCACTTGAGGGCAGCCTACTCGTGCTAGACAATCCAACACTGAGGGCAGTCTGATTGTGCTGGAAATCTTGTCACTAGAGGGCGCCCTATACTACATAAACTCCATGGAATGTGATTGGAAGCCATCAGTCAGAAAATTTGTTTTGAAACGAGTATTAAAAACACAGACCCATGAAATGCATAGATGATAATGGCAGAAACAACTAAAATATCTAATCGTGGGGTATGCTATTGCCAATACTTTTAATACTGTATACAACTTAACTAAAAATACTTGCTAAATTCAAGGGTTACATCAATTTGTGATAGTTGTGTGAGTTTTTAGTGGTCTGTGTTTCTATTACTGTTATTAGTACACCCAGCTGACTGGAACCCACTGTGGTGTGGTACATATCTCATCTATTGCATTTTCCAGGGTTTTAATTGTTTCTTCTATATCATTATTGACTATGATGAGATCAAAATAGTGTCCATATGCTTGACGCAGAAGTTCAGACTCTTTGGCCAGTCTTTCTAAGCTGCCATCCTATAAAACAATGTAAAAAAAGTTTCAAAAGTGTTAATCATGTTTCAGACCTTGGAATAAAATCATTGGTTTCACTGTGAAAGTTTCAGCTACATAATACTATTGCAGCACAGATGTACACATAACCAACTATTTTAAAGTCTACACGTTCCAGAGAACATCTGACTTTATTTATTTCCTGTTAAAAAAACCAACATGAATCACATATAAATGTCTGCAAATATGCCAGGTGACATATATCAATATATCACACAATAGGTTTGATGAATATGGACAACCTTCAAACTATGTACCTATGACATGCAAAGTTTGCTTTATAAGCTTGTCACCTTTGTGCCAGATTTGAAAGAAATTGGATATTGCATATCTGAGAAATGACGCATTACGGACATATGGACAGACAGATGGTGCCAATGTAATAGTCCCCCCTCCCCCTTCGATGTACTAACCAGACAGTGATAGTACATGTACAGGATGTCATTGTACGTTTCACTCTGCCAAACCTCTTATCACAATGTGTTGAAATACAACAGAATTGAATGTCTCACAATGTAACTGGATACACTGTTCTCATTACTTGTCAGCATACATGTTGTGTTCTGGCATATTTGTTGAAAATCTTTTGTCTTTAGAAACCAATATTTACATTTTCTATATATTGTGACCAGCTAGAGTAAAACTGTCGAACACTCTATATCTGTTTTCCATTCTCTACACTATAAGCATTACAGTGTCTTTTAACCAATGCTAGTACGCCATAGATCTAACTCAGCTGTTATTCCAAGTTCTGGCAGATCTCAAATCCATGGGATCATAGTAATCAAAATAGTACAATGATGGTGGTTACCCAACAACATGTTTTGACGTTGCCATGGTAACCACATGTTTTTTATGTTGTCATGGTAACAACAACAAATCAGTTTACACTTACATCATTCATGTGAGCAATTGTTGGTGCTGCAATAAACACAACAAAGGGAGCAAATTCAGCTGTACGAAGAACCTTGAGTGCCTGCGAATGCAAGGTATACCATTCTAATATTAGACAATACATGAAAATATCACAAGTCAAATTATGATGACATGGATGGTTACAGTGCCAACTGGTGTGAAAAGTGACGTGTTGTACCAATAGCGCCCTCTAGTGGGTGGTGATGTTTAGCAGTAAAATACACACTTTGATGAAAAATGAACCGCCTACCAATAGCGCCCTCTAGTGGTAGTGCTTAGAAGTAACATACATGAGTGGCAGGTGATTCGTTATACCATTAGCGCCCCCAAGTGGTGATGATTAGCTCAAAATTAACCTTTAACCCCATAAATCACCTGTGCAGGATGTAGTTTAGTTCATATAGATATATAATGAGAAATTTGACAATGATAAAAGAGTTATTGAAATGCACAGTTATGAAATATGATAATTACACATGTAACAGACATTAACATTTACAGAGAGACATTACAATTTAGGAGAGGTTATGGATAGAGGTATGTATGATGATATGAAAAGTGTAAGAACTATGGTATGGAAACTATCAAGATAGTGATGTTTTTATTATTTAGAATGACAATGATTTGGACAATAAAAACTGATAAATTTATAAGAAATAAGACCTCTAAAATAACCTGGTGTATATTTGATGTTGATATTATATGCCTTCTAACTTCAAATAAGATAATTACTGGTAAGCTCTACTTAGATTTCAACAAAACTGTTGAGTTATTTTCCCGGGAGCTATTGCATTTCGCAACAAAATACATTTCAACCAATAGAATGGCAGCTGACATGAGTTATTGTCACATGACATAAATTTTAAAAGTCAGCAAAAATTTGAGATTTGTTTCGAAGAATTTTTTTTTGAATCTGTGCGAAGAAATTTGTATTTGTAACTATGAACCCGGAGTCCGTGAACATTCATTTTTGCATGAATTTTCAATATTTTATGGGTGATCATTTGGTGACTGAGATTATTTCAAAGCTTTCAAAGAGTTTCCACGAATGGTGTGCAATTCCTGGACTTTCAAGGTCTTTCCCCTGTGAGCTATAGCTGTATGTAGCCATGGTTTATTGTTAATCTGTCTTCACTATTTATATGATACTCTATGTAATCAAATATAACTATTAAGTTACATAATTTCATAAATAAATCAAATTATAATTTCCAGATATTATAAATTTCATAATTCAATTATATAGCCATACTGAATTTGTTTTCTGTTTAACATCTTGATAAGTGTTTGAATCAGACATCCTGTATAAAACACATATTGCATGGCCTAAAGAGGGGTTTACATTGTTTGTAGGCTTATCTCACAGTTATCAACTTATTTCATGTTTTCTTTCATTTGCCAACTTAACTAGACAAGTCAGATTGGCAATAGAATGCCCCAGTTTGACGTATTTTCAAAACTACAGAAACAGCGTTAACCAAAGTGGCTTGATAGCGAAGTATCATGGTTCAGCTCCTTTCAATATCAAAAATTCAAAGTCTTTTTCAAAAATAATTATTTATAGGAAGTAAATTAACATCATTTTCCACAAGTATTAAGTTGTACATTTCATAAATCCTTCACCATATGAAAATTTGCATATCAAACTATGGGAATTATTAATATTAATACGACTAATTACTTCATAAATTTCATTTTTCAGGCGTGAATTTAAGTATTACTGGGTCTCCAAGGATTTCCCAGGAATGATTTGAAATTGCATGAGTTTAAGGAACTTTCCAGCAGCAAGTTAAACCCTGGAGAATTGACTAATTGACAGCGTGTCATTATAACGTGTCAACACAGGATTAAAATACTCTAGTTTGATGTACAACCAATTAGAAAACTAAACATAGTATTAATGACAAAAACAATTCTTAAAGATTATTTAAACTTCAGGTTGATGAGAAAACTCAGGATTTGACAAATTGGCAATTTGGATGTATAACTTTGTATATTGATAACTTTAACAATCTGACAGTATAGCGAGGCATGTGAGAATTGCTGACAACTTGTACTAAGAAACTAAATGGATAAATATTAATGACAAAACTGCTGTTATATTAACTGTCGCCGATGTAGCTATATAAAAGGATTGCTAATAACTAAAAGGTTCTGTCGAGTGTAAACATCATTTGATGAGAAATTCTAGTTTGATAGATTATCAATTAAATGGACATATAGGAGTTAGAAGTCAAATAATTGTTATGGATTACCAAAAGTGGTTGAATAAAGTAGAGTTGACGATGTGCACAGTTTCAACAAATAGGCAATATGGTTGAATTGAGTGGGATTTATGAAGTAAACGGTTTCAATAGATTGCTTCAAATTCTGTAGCTGGTTTACAGAGATAGTTATCAGAAAAAAATTAATTTTTCCCCATCGTAATAATTTTTTGTGTGCAAATAAATACCCAAGAATTAACTTTGTTCAAATTTCTGCATTGATGTTTTGAGCTGTTTTAACTCATTTACTGCAGATGTAAAGGTGATATAATAATACTAACGTGTCACGTTGCACAATTACTAGCCTAAAGCTTGGAGTCCAAAGGTTACGTGTTTACGCATTCAAATTTCAATGATTCATATTTTGGTTAAATAATTTTGAGTATCTGTACAAGGCAAGGGGTTACAAACTTAAAATACAAGTTTGACATGAATCAACGTAGTGTCTGGATAAGGTAGGATAGACGACATATAACCAGGAAGGCTAGTCTACCAACATCAAATAACACCTAGATATACTTAGTGGTCATTCACCGTTACCTGTGGCTCCACATCTAATATAGCCATCAATCCCTCTTCGTGTATTTTCCTGATAGTTTCTAATTTAGTGCCGTACATGGCGTCTTCATGAGTTCCATACTCTAAATATTCATTAGCTGCAATGTCTGCCATCATCTGTTCATGCGTCACAAAATAGTAATTTTTTCCATTTTCTTCATCTCTTCTGCATGGCCGTGTTGTGTCTGTCAATGAGAAATATCTGTTGTGTTGAGAATCTCAAACTTTTAGAGTGTTAAATTCTAGGTCTGGAGACAGCTCCGATTGTTGAAGCGTAAAAGTTACACACTTGGCTGTTAACCATGTTGTCCTATTCTGACGACAACAACAACAACAACAACAACAACAACAACAACAACAACAACAACATCAACAACATCATCATCATCATCATCATCATCATCATCATCATCATCATAATCATAATCATCATCATCATCATCATCATCATCATCATCATCATCATCATCATCATCTTCTTCATCAATTCTCCTTGTCACTGATAATGTACACAGCCTCAAGGTGACATTGCTGGTTTTTCCCAAAATGCAATTCAAACAATTAAATGCTTGGAAAACCTACCAACATCCATATTCAATGAAATCTAAGGCGCCATCATTTAAACACTAGCGATTTTCAGCCACTGAGGGCGCTATACTGTGACATCACTGAGGATATTACACAGTCACCAGTACAATTCACATTGTGATACAGATTGTTTGAAAATGATTTAACCCAAGAATTTCAAGACAACATGGTACCCATCTTTACCAACCCAATGTTCAGGTATTTTTTGACAGAAAAGTGGACCTGTACTTAGGGATTTTTTGTGAAATAGTGACACATTTGAGTTAACACTCCTCCATTCAGCTTCATATGGGAGGACCCTCTCCCTCCTGTAACACAGTCTATATTCCTCATGACTGGGGTTAAATATATACTTATATATACTTACGTGGTATTGGATATGCAAATCTTTCTGGATGTGTGGTTATTAACGTGTTCTTTATATGCCTTCTTCCAACGCCATGTGCTCCTGTGAAAATAAAGTAAAAATACAAATTATATGATGAAAAGAAATTATGACAGATCAACATTGGATAAGACTCTGGAGAGTAAATATCAAGTACATGTATAGTAAATCCTTCAATGTAGAATCTACAGTTTATTTTTGATGGTTCATTTATCACTCTTTACACAAATTCAATGATAATGTATAATTTTATGAGTACAAATGTGCTTTTTTTGCTAAAAAAATTGATATTCTACGTCAACTTACCTAGTAATACTAAGGTTTTCCTCATGAATGCTGGCAGACGTACTACTTCTTCATAAGTGACCAAATCTAACTGATCAAACACTGTAAAGAGAATCAAACATGACATTTTCAGTCAAACATTACCACTGGGATGAATTGTACTCAGTTATTTTAACTCTTTAGCACACTTAAAAACACTCTAAATATTCAACAGGTTTTGTAACATTTGAAATATTCACTGTCTCTACATCTCCTATCAATGATAATTTCTTTACTGTTTCTAGACCCCCTAAGTGCAATTAGAGTGTACTGTTTCTACATACCCAATCTCAAATCATTATTTTTTACTGTTTCTAGACCCCCTGAGTGCAATTATACTTTACTTTTTCTACATACCCAATTTTAAATCATGACTTTTTACTGTTTCTAGACTCCCACAATACAAATACATCATAGACAGGCAGACTTGAAAAGTACTCACCAGCATTGTGTTTTGCTAAATATTTATCTCTGTATTGTTTCTTTTTACGTCCAAACCACGTACATGTGGTGTGTTGCTCCTTTTTAGCTTTCTCTATGGCAAGACAAGCAACTCGCCTGTAAAATAGAATAGTAATCAAGTATTCAGTCTACAAAAACACTGAGTGGCTTACAAGAACATACAAGAATCTAATTTCCTGTACAATTTTGGACAACTTACTCCTTTACATTTCTGAACAGTAGAAAGATAGACATACATACATATGTACATACACACACATACATATACATTAGGACAGGCAGGCAGACAGACAGACAGACAGACAGACAGACAGACAGACAGACAGACAGACAGACAGACAGACAGACAGACAGAGAGGCAGAGTGATGGATGGATGAATGAATGAATGAATGGAAAGACAACCTGGCACATGGTTTACCATTATTATTATAGCACTACTGAAACTTTGGTTCTTTTGAGCTATAATTAAACAATTTTGAAATTTTTTTCAAAATGTGGAATAATTCTTACCATTCCTGGAGTTCTGGTGATGGAATGAGTCCTGCTGTTCCATTGAGTGGTGCACCTTCTTTCCTGGCTTGCCACCAATTATGGTCGTCTTTACTGATTATTTGCAGGATATCACCACACTTGAATGCCAATCCAGCCTGCTGACATGGTACAAGGTCATCCTGGAATGGGTCGTAGTCAAACTGGGCACGGCAATAAATCTAGAACAAATCCAGAAGAGAGAATTGAACGTTTGTGAGGATACTGACAATTTTTATATTTGTAATGGTAACAATGAAAATTTGCACTGATACAACTTTGTCTATTGACATATCATGCAATTTGGACATCTTTAATTTTTTTTTCCGCAACTTGTCATTAAAATATGTAAATTGTCACAGGATAATGCAATTTATTCTCATTTCTGACTGAAATACAATCTTGGTTTTTCAGGTTTTACCATTTCATTCAATCTCATCAGTGTTACTGTTCAATACATTTTGTAGTCAATAGTGTTGTTGTTATGTAATATTTTGTAGACAAATATACTGTAGCTATGAAATATGTTGTAATTCCACACCATTGCTATGTAATATTAGTAGTCAATATTGTTAGTATGTAGAAGTTGTAGTCAATATTGTTGCTATGCAATATTTTGTAGGGTTAATACTGTTGCTATGTCAGATTTTGTAGTCAATATCGTTGCTAAGTCAGATTTTGTAGTCAATATCGTTGCTATGTAATATTTATAGTCAATATTGTTGCTAAGTCACATTTGTAGTCAATATTGTTGCTATGCAATACTTTTTAGTAAATATTGTGTTGCTACATCATAAATTTGTATTTTGCAGAGTCAATATCGTTGCTATGCAATACAACCGTTCTTTATTTAATAGTCATATCCATCTAATGTCATCTAGTTCATCACAGTTTATAACCTTGCACTGTACACATTCTGACAAAGTAATATTAATATTAACTACAAATTCCACTGACAGACTGTATAATTCAGAAGAATGTGACATCGGCTCCTTGGAATTCAGACCACTTCAAATTTCATTCACTGAAAGCAGTGACCAAACCTTCCAACTGTACAACTAGACATTGGACACACAGTATTAGTACCATAAATTGTATTATACATTCTGGAGGAACACCACTATAGAAAACGAGGCACTAGAGAGGCACATGTCGGACTGAGTTTCAAGTGTGGGTTTGACACACAATTGTTTGGTGAAGCTTTAGAGGAAGTTGATCTTGAAGAGAATGACCACACCTTATCCCTATGACCCCATAACAACATTGTGGTAATATAAACCCCAGCTTAATATTCTGCTTTTTGAGGAAAAGGAATAATTTTCCAAATCAGCATTTTCTGGTTGTTACAACTTCTTAAGTCTCTCAATGTCCTGTGTAAAATGTCACATTTGTAAAAAGTTTACAGTCATGAACTTACACCTACCGTGGCCCATATATACTAAACAGTCTTCCTATGAAATCAATAAGTTATCATTTTGAAAATACATGCCTATGATGAGAGGCTTTCCTATGAAAAGACATGTGCCTATGAAATCGACAAAGTATCTGTTTAAGGACCTGAATTTAGGTATCAAGGTCCACAAAATCTGAGCAGTAAAGGTTTTATCATATTATAATCCATGTACATGTGTTGTAGCATGGAAACATTATTTGAAGCCCATAATCATGTAACATGGCAGTGAAATATGCAAATAAACGTACAAATAGTGAAGAAGTTAATAAAGCTAAATCATTGAGTGTCAAGAGCGAACAGATAGCGATGAATGTGCTGGGGCGTAATACAGAAAATTATTGCCCAGATTCAATGTGCATGTGTGCTCGCCATTGAATTGCATTGGAAGAGATCCTGGGTACAAAATAATGATTAAAACTAACACTTACATCAATGTCACTGTGTTGTAATTACTGTAATAACTGTGACGGATTATACACTCACTTTTCAATTCCTATCATAATGCTACATAATCCTATACTTAATATTTATCTAAATTACATATCAACAATTTTCACTTAGATTTATATTCTAGATAATTACAAAGTTGACAAAAATTAACTGGTCTTATTGCTCATCTGTCAGTTTGCTATATTAATGTATTGGTTTCATTTGGTCAGTATGTATGCTAATAGACTTTGTAAGTACATTACAGGGTTCTACCCAGCTTTTTACAAAATGACACCTCCAGCCACTATTACGAAACCATTCTAGATAACAATATCTGATTAACATTCTTATGGACATTTCTAGTGATTATTATTTGCACACGAGGGCAGAATGAACATTTGGGTTATGTTAGACAAAATTAAATCATAAAGTTTATTTGACTTTGAAATTATGAGGACATACTAAATAAAGTTTGTGTTATATCAAATCTTTGATCCATACAAGAGAGAGATAGCATACACTAGAAAGGATGGCAACATTTTTATGGGGCACGAGCTGAATTTATTTGGGTGTAATTTTTCTGTAAATTCAAAAGGTATTCACAGTATTCTACTTTATACTGAAGTATACTTATAACCATCATTTGTAACTGATTCAATTCAAACCTGAAGATAAAACTTCGAAACGATCCAATGACATAATTTTTTATACAAATAGTAAAGAAATGTTGAGAAATCCCTACTCTGCAATGAATTGTTCTAATGATACCAGGAGACACTATTGTAATGTCTTCGAAGGAATGATGTATTGACATTAACATTACACTAGAATGGTTTAATCAAGGCTTGACTCAATGTGAGGGAGGGGGGATTGTAGCCAAAAAAATCAGTCCGTCTTTGCACCTGTCCGTGTATCTCCCCCCCCCCTCCCTCTCTCTCTCTCTCTCTCTCTCTCTCTCTCTCTCTCTCTCTCTCTCTCTCTCTCTCTCTCTCTCTCTCTCTCTCTCTCTCTCTCTCTCTCTCTCTCCCTCCCTCCCTCCCTCCCTCCCTCCCTCCCTCCCTCCCTCCCTCCCTCCCTCCCTCCCTCCCTCCCTCCCTCCCTCTCTCTCTCTCTCTCTCTCTCTCTCTCTCTCTCTCTCTCTCTCTCTCTCTCTCTCTCTCTCTCTCTCTCTCTCTCTCTCTCTCTCTCTCTCTCTCATCAACTCAATGTGGTATATACTTAGACAACAGCTGGTTATTTAGATCACACTAAAAGTTCTTAATCCTGGTCTTGGTAGCAAGTTTACAATATATGTGTGTGCTTTTATATAACTGTCTAGTTTGAGATGCATTATATTAGCACTTTGGATTTCTATGTTACAAACTGCTAACCTCAACATGGCCAGACAGTTATGTCTGTACACTTTAAGAATTTGGTACAGCCTTGTACTGCATGTATTAAACACTGCATGTATTGTAGACATTTTATTTAATTTCCTCTACCTTTTTTCATTATATATTTATCTAATTTAGGAAGTACAAAATCAAACGGAAGACAGTATAGACAAGGTTGCTATGGCAACAATTTAGAAATCAACATGTTATGTTCTGGTATCTAGGGTAACTGAAGATTAACCTTTTACAAGTCACCCATATTGAAATGTTTCTGTAATGTAATGTTACTCAATACTGTAGACATTTTTATGTGTGGAAATCAACGTGCTGTGATCTTGTTTCTATGGTAACGACAGATTTAACCAGCAATATTTGTAAGAATCTATGAGAATCTCCAAATGTCAGCCATATTGGAAAATGTCAGTTTAAGGCAAGGTTTATGGAAACGTTTTGGGAAATCAACATGCCATGGCCTGGTTTCTGTGATACCTACAGACTTGACCTAAAACTTTGCGAAGTATATGTTTTATGGAGAGTTGCTATGAATTGTGTTTGGAAATCAACCATGACCTGGTTTATATGGTAAATACAGACTTGAGTCATATTTCAGAGTATCTGTTTGAGGGAAGTTGCTAAGGACATTTTTTTAAAATTGATATTCCATGACACAGTTTCTATGGCAACTACGGTAGTCGTGACCTCAAAATATCATTTCTAGTGAAAGTGTCAATAAAGCGCTATGCAGTCAGCTTTCTCTTAATGGCTTATCACATAGCAGCTTTTAATGAATTTGCTTTTAGCATATTTTTTTATGAGGTGCTACGACACAGGAAATTTAGTTGACACAAGGTATGGTATTGACTGATCTGATTGTATGCAGCTCAGTGTATAATTTGTGAAAAGGAAAAGGGGTGACACATCCTAATGACAGCAATGAAATGAAAATAATAGATGTGAACTGACATCTATTTACATTTAAATTTATTTCTAAAAGAGGTCACGACCTTTACAATACTTCAACTTATTGGCATGAATATGGCCTTTCTATGGTTAAATCCTACAGAATCTGAAAACAGCTGTACTTTCAGTGAAATAAAGGACTTTATCCGACTTGTAGTTAGAAATATATTTGTTAGTTTTTTTTTTTACTGAAACCTGGGCAAATAGTTTTCAGGATCAACTCTAACACTAAACAGTCAATAGCTTTTTATGTCACTGAAAATATACATATAGTTGTTCAAAAAAATTAATTTCAATATAGCTTTTGAACTATAATTTAGAAATGCAAATTTTCAGAAAGAATCAAATTTCATTCACTTTGTACGGTTTCTTTTTATAAATTAATGATGAAAAAATAAACACATTTTAATGTTATTTTCATATCTGGAAATATTAAGCCAACAAAAGTGTATGTCATGAAAATAAAATTTTTGCAAAGTGATATTCCCTATTCTAGGTTCGTACCTAATGTTTTCTACATTCAAAAGATGAAGTCAAGATACTTCTTAACTGAACAGTGTCAACAACCTATCTGAACTGTATTTAACCAGTAAGACTTAAAGACCTTCAAAAATAAAATTGCTGAATAAAATTGTATCTTGATGCTAGATCTCATAAATAATGTTTTCAAAATGGAAAAGAGTGTGTTGAAATAAAATTGCCGCAAAGTACCACCTTTCCACCTAATGTGTTCAGAAATGCAAATGATGGCATTGGACTTCTTTTACTGCTGATGTCAACATTGACAAGGCTTCAGTTTTAACCTGCTAGTAAGAAAGTTAATGTGCTTATTGATTATAACCGGAGACAATATAGAGGAAGTCTTGCTTTAGTAGTCAGTATAAGTGTCACCTCTTGGGGATTTCACAAGCTTTGCAATTTCTTTTTTCCTTAAGGTGTGTGTAAGAGAACACTAACTCTACTTCAGTTCTCTAGCTACTTTATGCTAGGGTACCCCTAGACTGTAAGATACACCGTGTTGCTCCGCCCTCACCGGCCTCATGGCTTGACCGATATGTGTAAGGGTGCCCCATCATGGCATACCTTACAGACTACATGAACTAAGGCACCCCTACATCCTTAAAATGACTACAAATGTACAAGAAATTGAATAATTTGATATATATTCCCTTATGTTCAAATACCTGTTACTAACCAAAAGCAAAGCGATTTAATATAAATATAAAAAGTACTTTTGTCATTTGCTAGGCTTAAAAGTATGTTCTCAAGGCTTTTTATCAATTAAAAATTATAAATAAATTTATGCATAATTAACTAAACTGATGTATTCAAAAATTTCAAAATGCAAAATAAAGTTCATGTCAGTTATCTTTTAACTGTATTTTGGTAAAGTTACTATAACCATGATTTGTGTATAAAAATCCTAGCAAATTGTAAACGTTGCTAGATTTGCTTGAAGGCATTACCAGGGTCTTAAACCGAAGTCTAGATACTTTTCAGGTTCTTATCTAATCTAAAACAGTCTCTCTGTTGATTAATGTAAGTCTGCCTTCCAGGAAACCAAGGGAATGTGAAAAGTATTGAAGCGTGAACACCTAGACAAAGTGAAAAAAAATGGAGACTTCATGCTGGGTCTCATGCAGAGGATGCAAACACACAGCAACACAGACGGCCACAGCAGAAAAAAGACAGATAGACAAGGTAAGATTGAGAGTAGAAGAAGATTTATTAGCTAAGAATCATGCACTACTGGGGATGCAGGGCTCTCCCCCAGGCCATAATGGAGTAGTCGGTTCTACCCTGTAGTGCCTTGAAAATAGAATATGTAAATTTGCATAACAATGCATTATTTTGTTATGTAAATTTCTCATGACTCTACCATTATTTTTCTGGGGAGAACACTGAGATGAATGGAAAATTTGCTAATAGCTGTGAGCTGAGGTGAAAAAGCTAAACTGCAGACAAATGACTAATATAAAAGCCTTGAGAAAAATACACAATGGGGTATCATTTTCAAAATTTTCTCCATTCAACTCAGAAAGTTGACTGTCTACTGCCCTTCCACACCAAAGCCCGAATTAAATCATTCTTTATAATTTTTGATCTCCACAAACATATCTCTTAATTTCCTTTTTTGTATTTTGTATAATATTTTTGTACATGTACATGTATGTAAGCAAATTTGTTAGTACAGCAAGTACATATGATGGATGAGCTTTTTTACAGTCAGTCATACAGTCATAATACTATGATGTAATGTATGCTTTGACCAATCAGCTTCAACATAGTGTTTCCCTATGAAAATTTAATGAATGGTTTTAGCCAATCAGCTTCAACATAGTTTTGCCCTATGAGTAATGACTACTTAATGAATGCTTTGGCCAATCAGCTTCCACATAGTGTTTCCTTATGAATATTGAATGAATATCTTGGCCAATCAGCTTCAACATAGTGTTTCCCTATACCAATAGCTACACATACTGATTACAGGCGCTGGTGTAGAAAATTACAAAATCACAACCATTGCTTGCCTGTAGACAGGCTATCTAGTGATAGAGTCTTGTCACTAGCATAAGGAAGGATAAAGGCAGCAATTTTTCAAGTTGAATGAAGGGAATATTAAAGAATGACACAAGTAGTATATCAAATGAAACACACTAAGCTTCTACACCTTGCCTGATATAGGTTTTATGATTTGGAACATTGCTTTACTAAACTTCTCAAGTACACGTACTGTCCAAATATCCTTGCTATATTCTCTCTTTTGAATCTACAATTTTTCAAGTGGTGCAAATTCACATACAATAAGATACCTATGCTGACTGCCAAGAGCTTTGTAAGCTTTTGATTAAGAGGGAACTCCCTTCCACGAAATAGAGACATTTTCAAAAACTATAGTTTCTGGACAGTCATTTCACGCTTTTACATCACCTTAGCCACATACAATTCATTGCGATTTCAGACAAACATCGTGTTGATTTTCTCCCTTTATAGGATATCTTTGCTATGGACTATTGCATCATGGGAGTCTGCAGAAATAATGTATTCAAGTTGAACACTGAATATTCATGAGTCCTGATTGCCTATACCCTTCAGTTTAAAAAGTTTCATGAATATTCAGTATTGAACCACTGAATACGTTATTTCTGCTGACTCCCATGATGCAATAGCCCATAGCAGAGATACCATATAAATACACAACATCAACTTGATGTTTCTCTGAAATCAAAAGTAATTGTAGGTGATGTAAAATCCTGAAATTACTGTCCAGAACCCATAGTTTATAAAAAAAATAGCTGTTTTGTTGAGTGGTGTTCCCCTTTAAGTAGTTATATCTAATTACTACGCTGACTATTGAGGATTTACACTGTAAGGATACTACACCAAAAGTTTTTTGTTTTTTCAAACCATTACACTTCTACCTTAACATTGAAATTTTTGAAAAAATTCTACCAAGCTATAGATTCTTGACAAAAATTGATTTTATAGCGAACATTTTGTCCGTTTGTTGGCAAGTTTGTTTCTCTGACAATAACACTTGCTACAAATTCATTTGTTATCCAAGAAAGAAATTTACTGAAAATCAAAAAATCATTTTCTTTTGCATTTATAATTTGTAAATAATTTAATTCTCCAAGTTGCTTACTTCAGCGATAAATGATGAAAATTAAAAATGGACGCAAAAAAATATGAGTTTCTATTTGTGGTTATTCTAAAATTATTCATTAATTTAATGTACATAATAACATCCACATAAATTTGTAAGATATTTTATAAATCTAAAATCAATCTATGAAAATATCTTAAGTAATATTAGCACCTTCAATATAATTCAATATTTTTTGCATGTAATATAACTACAAGATGTGAAGTTACAGCTAGGATGGGTAGTATGAGCAAATGGAACTGGTTTTGAAGTTGATCGTTTAAAATGGTGACATGGATGAGAATTGGGGTATTAATTTTGGATTTTTTAATTTATAAAACTATTTATCATGGTTTCCTACTTGAAATAAATGAGAAACAACATATGCCAGGTCACTCAATAAATAGCAAAAGATAAATAAATATGTAAAATGTTTGTTATTGTACGTACAATAACAAACTTTTTACACATATGTTTCACTCTTTGCAATGTATTGAGTTCCAAATAAGGACTTGATCAATGTTGTTTCACATGGATTTTCCAAGTAGGATGTCACGATAAAATTGTTTTATAAATCCAAAATCCAAAATTAATACCAAATCCTCATCCACATGGTGACATGTGCACGTTGTTCAATTAATAAAAATATGATGATTACAACAGATACTGCTGTTGTTAGTTTGATGTTAAACACACTAACTAATCGATTACACATTTTCACTGCCAGATAATGTTTTCCTTACAAAAGTTTTTCTCTAAATGATTTCAACAACACTGATACACTCTTTAAAGTCACTTAAATTTCCAGGGTTTCGTTGTAATTTTCCCTGAGTGACTATTAAACTAATGTCATTTTCCTGCAGTACTTTGCTGTATACTTTATCTACAGACTGATATTTGATTTGTTATGTAGAGTTTATCTTAGTCATACCCTATATTCCTGCTCATTTTTTTTGTTTTTTTGTTTTTTTGTTTTTTTTTAAGGGGCTTCAGGATGTTGCATTTGTAGTTTTTCAAATAACTGGCCTTTATAGTACTTTCTTCTTTTTCTGATCATGTTATACTCTTTGGAATGAACTTATATACAAAAGACCAAAATTTAGTCATATCATGTCACTCTACCTAAAGTGTTTATGAAGTATACTATTTTTACTACACATCAGTGACATTGGCACACTGATCACTATGGCAACTGTGAATCACATGATGATTTGCATATTGTAAACCTGGAAATTTTCGCTAGAGACTTATTTTTGCTTATTTTGCTGGAAAATAAAGATGCAAAAATAAGTAGTGACTGAAATATCTTCTTGTACATGAACACAATGTATGAGTCTGGCAATTAGCGGAAATTAGTCATTGAAAACTAGCTGAAGAATGTAAAATCGCAAAATTTCCGGGAAATATCTAGGTTTGCTTTACATCTGATCTGATATCACTTAAAATCAATGGAATTGGCTATTTTAGTATTTACTCAATCTCGTACATTTAGATATATCAACTGCCTTAAAGTTAAAATCATCATGTTTCTGCATAAACATCACAATCAGTCACCATAGAAACAAACATATGAAAACATATTGTCCATTTGCTTTCATATTACCCCCAAAAGTCATATGTATTTTGTGATTGCATCTGTTGGCATTTGACACTGATTTGGTCAAATTAGAATGCTAGAATATATCAAATTGAGAACAAAATGACTTTAACCTGTACTTCATCTTGAAATTAAATAGTACTATGTAAAATGATGCTGGTTATTATATACAGATTGACATCATAATAAAAGTGGATTTCAAAAAATAGTGCCAATGGTGTTGTAGCACAACTGTACAATTTATGTGTTATTTGATTTATGCAAATGAGAACAGGATGGTCTTAACAAAACTCAAATCACAGAGTTTCCAAAAGGTCTGAATAATTTTTTTAAAATTGTTTATATACACCATAACTGCACTGTTGGTATGGGCAGTATCTTTGTTGCTGGGTCAGTTTATCCATTTGCTCAATGATCCATATTGTTATTTTTGCAATATACATCACCCATTTCACTGTTGCTATGGGCATGATCTTGTTGCTAGCCATATGTGCATTCACTTTTTGGATGTTTATTGACTTGCGTAACCATCCATATTTGTATCTTTGCAATATACACCATTATTTGGCTGTTGTTATGGGAATGTTCTTGTTGCTAGGTACATATGTCCATTTTTGGAATGTCTATCCACTTGTCTATTAAACTGTTGTTATCTTCGCAATGTACAACATCATTTGGATGTTGCTATGGGAGTGGTCTTGTTGCTAGGCATATTTGCATACATTTTTTGAATCTTTATTCATCTACCCACCTATGCCTGTTATTATCTTTGTAATGTGCATCATCATTTCACTGTTGCTAAGGGTGAGCTTGTGGTTGTTAGGGCCAGTTGTGTCAAAATGTTTTGAACACTAACTGTAGGATAACACCTTCAGAAACATCCTCACCAAGTTTCAGTCCTATTCATGTAGTTCAGCCCCATATAGTTTTCGAGATACAAGTTTTTGACCAAAATTGAGAGATTTATAGACCTAATTTCCATATCGCCAATAGGATCATCATGTTGTGAATAAACCTTCAGCTACACAGATAATGTCCACACCAAATACCAAGGCAATTGGCAGTTTTTGAGTTTAAGTTGTCCACACACACACAAACACACACACACACACACACACACACACACACACAGACAGACAGACAGACAGATGAACAGACACCGCACCATGCCATAAGCACTACTGAACCTTATCAGTTCAGTTGTGCTAAAAAACTGAACTCCTGCATTCCCCATTCACAGCAAATCGGATCAACCACAGCAAAGAAGACAATAGGAATATACCAAAATACACAGCCAATAGGGATGACAAGATGTGGTACATGTAAGTATAGGATAAGAAGATTGAGGAGTGGAATAACTTTGTTGCACAATAAATTTGTACACTATCTACAATTGAATCCGTGCTGGATCAAGTCTGTATATAATTTATACAATATCCAGATCTACATTTCTATTCTATATATTCTATTATCAAGATTACACCATTCTAAGTAAAAAAATCACAACCAGAAAAACGTCAGAAGTAATAGTGCACCCTGATAACTCCACCCTGATGTTGTGTATATATGAAAATTCCTGAATTGTTTTACTACTACTAGTATCAATACCATTACACCTCCCTACCCCAACCATTTGAACCACTTCTTAACCAAAATATTCAGCCTCAACAAAAACTCTAGATCTGGGTTTTGTCATATGAAAACATTCTATACTAATGTTCTTGAATATGTATTCTTCATATTCCAACAACCCTAATCATCTATCCCCCCCCCCCCCTTTCCTTTCTCTCTTCCACATTTATTACTCTATGTGCACTCCCAAATATTTTCCATTTTCATTTTGTTTTCTACTAAAAATGACTTTGTTTCAGGGTACCTTTCAATGCAATGTTTCTTTAATAGCCAAAACACTACCCAAATATTTAAAGTTCTCTTTAGTTTGACTACACTTGTGTCAAGCATATATATAGGTATAGTCTTAAAGGAATTTTTGGAAAATCTTGAAGTTTAGTTTTGTTTACACCAAACAGTTATATCCTCCTATTAACTACAACAAGTTCATATTTGTAACAGTTCTGTCATATTTCAATTTCATTCATTCATTTATGTACATTCCATTACATCTTGACGCCCACAAATTTTCCCTCAGAACCTTTACTATTTGTTCCAAATCCTTCTTCCCATAAGTATGGTGAATGGAGAACATTTTCTGAATTAGCAACTAAGATATGATTTAAGTCTGATTTTCAAACTAAAGAATGGATGTACTTTTTTAAAAAAAAGGTGTTCAAGCATACCATGCACATATTATTTGTTTTGATAGAAAGTGTACAAATCACCACCACCATCATAATAATATTTACTAAAATTTCCTTTCCATCAATCACTATTCATCATTTCTGTGCACTTAAAAAGTTACATCTGCCCCCCCCCCCCCCCCACTCCTCCTAAAAGGACTACTTTGGTTCATATGTATGTACATTTATGATATCGTCTGCACTAACCATTGCTTTCCAGTATCAAGACAACAAGAAAGTGAGACCACAGTAGAAGAGTGGACCCTCATTGTAAACAACACAAATTTGGTGCAAGTTAAGTGGTCTAAGCCTATCCATAACTCCCTAGGTTTATGAGAATTGTAAGGTTAGTCAGCCAGCTAACCAGCAAGACCACAGCAGAAAAGTTGACCACTCATTGCAAACAATTTGGTGCAAGTTAGGTGGTCTAAGCCTATCCATAACTCCCTAGAATTGTGTACCATTGCAAGGTTTAATCCATTCATTTGTATTCCTGTTGACTGAAGATCTTCCATTGTTTATTGATTGCCTTACTTGTACTGTTCTACTCCTACAAGTCTGTACTAAGCTAACCTAATGATCAAATTTTTCATGAGCCGTAAATAAGTTTTTTTCAGATACTGTTCTACTCCTACAAGTCTGTACTAAGGTAACCTAATGATCGAATTTATCATGAGCCGTAAACAAGTTTTTTTTCAGATATAAAATGGTATAGAAGTCAAAATAAGAAAATGCAAGACTTGTATATCAATCACTGAGAAAAAATCAGAATATGAGAGATCAACATTTGGAAATTCATGACCAGCAATGAGCGGACATTTACATTCACTTTGTTCTTCATTTGTTCTGTAGTAATCAATACATTTGTATTTGAAAGCTACCCATTCCCCTTATCATATGGTTTACTATAGTTAGTAGTTACTTAGATTGAAATATCTCAATTTTGACCCAATCTGTTAGTTATTCTTATCTTACCAAGTCTTTCAAATTATTTATTAGAGTTAGTAAACTACTACTATACCATGATTTTGACCAAATTATTAATTTTTAACCTTTACTTTCCTTCATGTTATCTGTAAGTTAGTACACTACATTATAAATGTAATTCCATGATTTTGAACAAAAGTGTTAATTATCACGCTCATCATCATTCAAATGACTACAGTAGTTAGTTACTATGACTACATCTAATTTTAGTGACTACTTTGGGGGATGGTATACCTCGCATGGCTGTGGAGCACTTCGGTAGCTTGGTACAATCTTGAACGTTATACTGCCACGGGCGTCTCGTAAAATTTTCTGTAAGTGTTCTACTGACTGGTTACTGACGCTGATTCCATTGATTTCACGGATTTCGTCGTTGACATGCAACGTTGCTTGTCTGTGGATCATACCGCCATGCATGATACGAGCTACGATACAACGCCCGTCATCATTCATTTTGAGAGTAATACCCTGTGGTAAAGAAAGATAAACAAAGTATTAATTTCGGATACACACGATTTTAACACTCAGGAAATTTGCAAAAATATAAGCCATATTTTACCTTGAAGTTATTTTCATAAATGGGACCACATTTAGGCAAAAGGGAGGGCCAAGAGGAACATTGAAACATCATGTCAAGTTTTTAAATGTTGATAATAATAATAGAATTACTTGAAGACAATTACATTACAAGATGTACATATGGTTGAGTTGTGTGAAGTATACAGATTACTTGCACTTTGTGGGGGTTATAAACCGAATCAAGAGTACAAAATCAAAACTAATGCATGACAAATTCATGTTTTGTTTTGTTTTCAAACTCAAGTAAATAATTTTCTTTGGTGCAAGATAAATGATGACACACTCTATCAAACAGCAGATATGAACTTTTCATACAAGATTTTCGATTTGTAAGAAACCTTCTCCAAGAATGCCATTTGAAGTACATCATTTCCTTTGGTATATGAGCTCAATGAAAAACAACATACCTTCTCACAACAATAAATATGATTTTTTTATACCTAGTCCTCCACTGTACAATGCCACTATTAGCACTGTACAATGCCACTATTAGTCACTATTAGCACGGTACAATTCCACTATTAGCCAATATTAGCCATTATTAGCATTGAAGAAAGCTACTATTAGCATATGATATAACTTACCATTGGTTCTTCTGTATTTTTCTGGAATTGAACTAAACGAACTCTTGTTACATTATCCATAGTGTCTAAATCACCATTAGGTCTATCTTCATCATCTCCATTCAAATAAGGACTAGATGGGGGTGGCGTTACACGGATAGCATTCTCTCCGTACACTTCATGAGACACGACGTCATGTGATTGTAATAATGCCTGCAGGAATAGACAGATAGAAACAAGAATGGTCACATCATGTCTGGTCAGGTAGGTAATAGGGTCAAGTAAGGTCAAATCAGGTTGAAATCAGCCAGACAGTACAATACATACATGTAATAACTGTTTTGCTTGTGAACTGTTCCTAAAAACAGTTCTGTACACATAGCTTGGAGGAAATCTGACAAACATAATCATGCATCAACAGTCTGATGCTAAGTTCACACTTTGCTCCATTGTGTTTTTCCTATGGTTCAGGACAAGGAGAAACATGGTAAATTTTCATATCTTGCACTGACTTTGGTAGGGAAACCCTTTGTAAAATACCTAGAAAACTCAGGTAGTGTTTATCTTCTTTACTACCTAATAAAATGAATGATCAAATCTAATCTTTATTACTCTACTATAACAGTGTAAGATAGCACTAGTATGGAAAACATGGGATTCAACACTGTGCTATTACGTCACAATACTGCTGGAAGGTTTCCTGTAACCATTCTGTAACCAACCTATCAAGTACAATCATGACTTAACAGGTAATATCTGTCATGTAACCAACCAACCAACCAACCAACCAACCAACCAACCAACCAACCAACCAACCAACCAACGAATCAATCAATCAATCAATCAATCAATCAAATTTCTATATTGCTGATTTCCAGAGCAATGTTCTAGCATGGAATTAGCCATTCATATGTTTTGGTGAACAAATAAGTCTTCAGTTTTGTTTTGAAATAATCCAAGCTGGAGGCTTCGTGAATGTCAAGTGGCAAAGAGTTCCATAGTTTGGGGGCGACATATTAGAATTAGCAACCTCCATAGGTGACTTGTCTGTAATTTGTTGTTGCAAGCAGATTCTTGTATGTAGAACGTAGAGTGCGACTTGATGTGTTTGGCTGGAGGAGATCACAAATGTATTCTGGAGTTAAGCCATGAAGAGCTTCATATGTCAACAGTAAAATTTTGTAATCAGATGTAAATAGAAACCTATCCTAAGGAAGGCAGTATATCTATACTATGAACTAAATAGGGGTTATTGACTGTAAGATATGTCCTGCCTTCTTGCTTGCTGTATAATCAATATTTGACACCTCATCATTTTCACTTGGAATACAACTGTTTAAGAAATTAGTAATATCACTTTAATATATGAGTATTTGAGCTTGCTGTTTATATTGCCAGTACACTTATATGAAATATTAGCATTATGATATCATTTTACCAGTTCAGTACTTAATTGAGAGACATGTCTTAACATGTTATACAAAATTAATTTACTGATATAATAAAATTAATCAATCATGGCTATTATACTTTATTTTATTTGGTACCTAACCTAACACTAACTGAGTATTTTATTTCCTTGGTTATATGATAAAACAGGACAGCCCTAGTCTAGAGGCTATAGCCTAATCTAAATTTGTACACAAAAAACTACAAGTTAGGAAAACAAGGATTAAGGATATTGGAACATAGAATGTTGGTGTGCCATAATAATTTGATGGGTTTACAGAGAACATAGTACCTTGATTGTCATAAACCACAGCTTCTTTTTACGGCACCATCCTAAACATGATTTCACAGTGTCGCGGAAGGAATAACAGCTCTAGTGTGCGAGAATAAGTACCTTGAATCCAAGCAAACAACTGGACAGTCTATTTTGTTACATTTTCTGTAAAAACTGAATCTATGCTAAGTACAGGTATTTCATTCCAACTTAGAAAATGGCAGGACCGTACTTCATTTGTACTTCAAGGCATTCCAGTTTAGTCTTCCTCTGCTAAAAGACCACTTCATCTGACATAGCTCATCTACTATTTTTAACTAAATGTAAACTACTTTCAAAGTAAATGAAAATAGAAAACTGTGACTTGAGTTGAGAATTACTTAGATAAGAATCAGCAAGTGGTAAAAAACCATTACCTACTTTGACTGTTCTCTAACTTTACACCTGCTACTCTAGTCTTAGCAGTTTTCTAATCACCTAATAGTAAATCTAGCTGTCCTACACTTCTTACACTAGTGGTTTTACTATTCTGCTAAGGATGTGGCTCTCATGTAACAGAGGATGGAGTTGACTGCTTCCAGTAATCATACTCATATATTTCCCACGACAGTCCATGAAGCTTTCTATCATTTTCCAGGAGTTATTTGCAGTACTTCTCATCAAATCACAAACTATCATCTGATAACTAATGAAAATATTCTTATCATCATAGAGAACCGGGAATTGAATCATTGGCCTTTAAAAACCACCACATACAGAGATGATATGTTCCCTTCTTGGATCAACTCAGTATATATTGTTGCGGAAAGTGTCACGCCCCCAGGTGCCTGTATTTGCCTCATCTCCACATCTCAGTACCTTATGGGAGAAAGTCAAATTTTTCCTGCTGTTCAGGTCTAAATATGAAGTGTATTAGTCAAAGCACACTTTTCATATGTCGGTCAGCTACTGAGGGATGGAGTCTTGGTCACATGGTCAGGTAACTATAGCAACACTTTTCTCCCACCTCCTCTCTCTCTCACTGGACACCATGATCTAGTCAACACCATGTCAACTATGCTCTTGACATGATTGGTTTAACACTATCTCCACTTTTTTTCTGTTCCTGTAAAACCTACTACAGTGGGCCCTCGCTAACTCGCGCCTCGGTAAGTCGCGGATTCGGCTAAGTCGCGGGTGTCACCTTGGATCCCATTTTTTCTTTAGTTTTCCTATTGTTCTCGGAACTCCTCTTTGTGTATTTTTTTAAACAAATGGCACGCCTGCCAATTTCAAAATCGTTGGTGTTTCGATGAAGAGGTGTCGCGGTTTGACTTTGATGTTAGCAATCGCCTTCTATTTATTCGGACTGCCTCATAAGTTCCGTATGCACTTCTCGGCTAGTCAACAAACATGTCGACCATTTTCGTCTGACTGGTGAACGGTGCATTGATCGATTCGACTCGCAGGATTCGTCAGTCGAATTCGAACATTGTCCACAAAAACAAATTAATAACTAAAGCTTTCTCGCATTAATATATCGTTTGATTTGATTGATTTAGAAGTCAACTAAAAACGTTTTGTTTCTTCAAAATTTTGAGGAAAAACGTCATTTATATAACGAAATTTCGGGCTACGAATAACTGCATACGTTCATCACTTGCGTCTCTATGTTTATCTACCGACATCATGCATCATGCCACTGGCGTGTTGCCGAATCTTGCGATTTCTCAACTCAACCCCATCATTTAGGAATGTTACTGGACTGAGAAACATAAAAAAATAGTTGTTGTTTTAGAATATATAAAACAAATCCCGTTATTCGATGATATAAAAGTCAAAACTGCACTTCCGCAACCCGGAAATTCAACAGCATTTCTTGGCCCTACCATGGCCGCCAGGCGTGAGCTTGTAAGTTGACCGTGCAAAAAACAAAAAAGAAAGTCTAGCCGCGATTGATGCTTTGAGAGTCACACAATTGTACGATAATCTTCCTCAAAGATTTACTGTTAACCCAGGACTGTTACAATATTACGTCCATGCGTCCATCACAATAAATTTCGAATACATACCGTCATGTTCGTGAAGAGATTTATTGAAACTTTGATTTCGTGCGTATCTTTTTTTTAAATGAATATCGCCCATGAACTTGCACTCATAAAAACATGTACAGTACTAGTTTCACCAGCACATTACTGAAGAATGAAGAAAAGCTGACGTGTGACGTGTGTTAATGTGTGGTTATGAATATTTAATGAGCACCTCGCTAAGTCGCGGCCCTCGCTAAGTCGCGGGTTTCTTGATGGACCCGGACACCCGCGAGTTAGCGAGGGTCTACTGTACTACCTTTAGGGAAATGTTTTCTTGTATGCCTCTGTAAGGTCTTTTAGTGTATGTTCTGCCATACACAAAATCAATCAAACAGCTTTGTGTGACGGTGCGGGTTTCTCACATTTATCGAAGGCTTACTAACGCTACCACTTATTAGCTTCCGTAGGCATTCTACTCTTAGTATTTTATAAGGTGTTAGCCATCAGTGCTTTTTGTGTACTTTTCACGACTTCGTCAAAATATATATATCATCATTATTATTAATGTAATCTTCCATTGACAATCTATAAATCCTATGATTCTGTATTACATAAAGTAAAATAAATGACTTTTTTTACGACAATATCATCCTATCTCTTCTGATGTATGACAACATTAAATGATTATTGACTAGTTGGACTACATATGTTATTGAACCAGACTTGTCAAACGTAATCAAAACAAATGACAAAAATATGTGAGACGAGAAACAGAAGGATAGTGAATCCATTTGAAAGATGAGTAAGTTAACAGCTACTGGCTGTGAAATCACGGCATAAACAGGAGGAAGGAATTCGTCATTACGTATGCTGTGTAGCTGATCATATGGGGATGAGTAAACATTTTCTGACAGATCATTGCTAAAGTGGGTTTAAAATCCTGAAAAAATTGCACGATTCTTGTGCTTGGATAAACAAAAAAATTGCACAATTCTTGTGCTTGGATAAACAAAACTATTATATGTAACATACCATTACTGTTCGTGCCAATATCAACTGAGTTGACTGTCACCAAACATGTCAGACTAGTCTGTCTGGTTCATTAAAATACCACCAATAAAGTCATTTCAAGTGACACCTATCATCTTCATATAATTTGCATATCAAAGCAAAACTAACAAGGATTCTCATTAATTATTTGCATATAAGTACAAAATTGATACAATGTTCTAATTACATTTGCATATGAATGAAAATTGGTACAATGTTTCTCATCTGTATGTAAATACCTAATATGATGATCTCATTGAAATTTTACATATCAATACAGATATTCTAATATTTGGTAATTTTTTCATCATAATCTAGGAAATCCTCATTCATAGTCAAATAGTTTGAAATTAACGTACTAGAGTGATTTCCTTGTTTTATCTTAAAATGTAAATATAACTGGTAAGTCACCCTTGAAATAATTCAAAAATCGACAACTGAAGTGGAAGAAACCCAAATTAAGCCTGACGAAGTGAACAATCAATCTGGTAAGCTGACGGGTAACTGACAGCAACCAAACAAAGAAATTCAAGGCTTATACGTAAACGTATTCTATACAAATTATTGTGATCACCTAGTCTATGGACTGCTTTCTCTTTCAATGTAATATAGATGTAATTAAGATATTAAGTGCTGACGGCTATATCCAATAGTACACATCGATTGTGTTAATATGTGAAAGCTGCAGGTTACTCACCATAAAGTGTGGTTGTGTTAAGATTGCTTGCAATTCTTCAACATCTTCATTCGTGTCGTGATGAGGTCTGACACTGTCTAGCACCTGCATAAAACACACCAAACTATTATCAAAACTGGAACACACAGATAAACGATAAAATACGGTCGACTTTAGGAGTCATATCTGAACCCCCTAGGAGGGTGTTAATTGTGAAGAATATGCCGATTAACCTAACACAGTATGGCGTCCTTCGATCTTTTTGCATCAAAATCGCAATGAAGACAGCGTGAAAGATGGTTTTAAGAAACGTACAATCTGTCACCATCAGGGTGAAATGCATGAAAAGATTAACATAGAATAGATCCACTTTGCTTTTAAGGAGAACTGAAGACTAAAAATAATACTGCCGGATGGAATGACAAATACGACATCACGTACCAAAACTTCAACTGACGCAAGAGGTGCCCCAAGTCATGTTATTAATACTTGCAAGATTTACGCTTAAAAACTGATGTAATTAATATTGCAAGCGACTATCAGATTATCAGCTGTCATTTGTAAGTCTTAAAAAAAATCCATTGACAAGTGAGTACAATAAAGGTCAAAGCTTTATGGTACTGTCATCAAACTTAGTTGTGTGGAATAATTCAATTTGTGACAAGTTGCCCCAGGCTGCTCATAATTAGCAAACATGTGCAACTCCAGCTGTATCGTTACAACTGCATAATTAGCATGAAATGGAGTATTGTACCAAAGTAGGGTAATTGCAGTCCAATTTATATACAATAAAAATTGCTATTTTCAAGTCATTCATTTAACCTCATTTAGTATGACACACTTCCCTGTCAAAATTATTTGAGCAGATTTCTCTTGATATTTCAGCCACTATTTTGATACTTTTTCCCTCAATTTTGATCAGCAACAAATAAAGTAATTCTAAGCTAAGAAGTAATGTCTGAATTATTGTGTAAAGGGAGTCATTTGGTGATTTACTTCTGATATAGTTTTCCTGTGAAATTTTCTGTATTATTTTCACATATTTCCACATAAACTAAAGACTAGTCATAGAAATCACTCCTATATAAAAATTACTGATGTCAAAATTACTAGGCTTTGGAGTAATATAGTCAAAGGGTTTAACTTCTTCAAAACCTTTCCAGCTGAAATTATCAGAACAATTTTTTTCTTCAAATTTTTGTAACTTTTTAACACATTTCCATTCAATTTTAGGCTAGAATCATAGAAAGCCTTCAAACATACAAAACATAACATGTTAAAATTACTGAAGATAATATTGTGCAAGGATTTTAAACTCTTAAACTCTTTTCCCGCCAAAATCTAATTCAACCAAGTTTGTTCATTTTTTCTGCAACTTGTCTGTATACCTACACTTTACTTTTAGATAACAATGACAGAAATATTCCCAACTATTGACATGACATCAAAATAAAGGTTCGAAGTGATGAAAATTATACATGAAAAAAAAAATATTGGCAAGTCACTTTTTACGTTGCCGTGAAGTATTACTTTGATCATAGACATTCTATGCTTATTATGAAATCATAGCTGGCAGGCAAATTGGCAACGCCTGGACTCTCCAGTACGTTAATGAAGCCCATTTACTTGTCATACTGCCAATGGCTAAAATATTTGCATTGATTAGTTTCTGAAAAATCAAATGTGGCTGCATGTTTTGATGGCAGAGTACAGAAACTCAATCTTTCCTACACATTAGACAGCCATGTATTTTAGACCACTGTCTATCAGTTATCAGTCATGCATACAAAATATTTGTTATCTGTTTTTTAAGATCCACTTGATTGGTCACTTGTATCTCAATGTGTTCAGATCATTTATGGCAATAAACCACAGCTGATTGACAGTATTTTCTAAGGTTTTGTCCTTCAACAAAATCGACTTATTTTTTTTTGTTCTACTTGATGAAGCATGTCAAATGACTCCATTAGTGTGTGACAGTCTCATGGGTTCTTGTACCTAATGACAGTATTGAATGCACTGTCTGAATAATCAAATGTTTTCATTCAGATCAAATAAGTCAGATTAAAATAAATGTTGTACTAATATCACCACCAATAAAGTTGTTAAATTTATTCACCAGTATTAATAATACATTATTATCAAATATACTGGGATTCAAGAATATACGACAAAAGTGAAATTAAACTCATAACTATAAAACTATAAACAGATACAGGCATTGTTTGGTTGGTTTGAGATTTAGGTTTAATTCCCTTGCCATGCTGAGTGTAGCTTTCAGTCACAGTTCAATACATTTTTATCTCAAAATAAGTGTTTTTCTCAAGGGTAGTATCAAAGAGCATAAAATCTATCCACACTCCCCTGGCTTTTTTGTCTGTTTTTCACTCAACACAGAGACTTATTGTATAAGGGAAATTTTCCTAAACATCATCTCTCTGTTACAAGGGTTTAAACCCCTTTCTCTGTTATAAACGTCAACCTCCCCTCTCTGTTACATGGGTTCCAAAACCATTCCATTCAAATGTTACATGTACGACATCCCCCCTGTGTCACTGGATCTTAAACCTTGGAGAGAACACTATAGTAAAACTTGTCAATTACTTATTACACTGACTCTTTCATTAAATTATTATCAAATTAGTCAGTCTAAGTGACCTCAATGGGGTATCTATATGCCCCTTGCCAATATTTTTCATTACATACACTGTAGGGCAGTGTGACTATCACACTGCCTATCTGGATCATTTTCTATCCTGACTATGAGTGTGACATCTTGTGCACACACAAATTTTGTCCCCTACCCAATATCTCATTTTAGTATTCTTTTTATACTCTTATCAGTGATAATGTTCATTACTTTACTTAATTTTCTCTCTCTACACTTTATACTAATTTTCGGCCCAAGAAATATGAATCTAACATTCTCTTTTTTTGTAGGTGCTTCTGAGTCTCGATTTGCTATGCTATGCTTTGTATTCCCCTTACCCCCCCCCCATACCCACCCTAACCCAACCCCCCAGTTGTATTTTTGTTTTGTTTTTAGCTTGCATATCTGTACTAAATATCAGATCCGTGGAGAACATTCCACTTGAATAACCAATATCCAACATCCACAACAACCTAGTTCGATCAATATTCTTTTTTGACGTCCCTTTTCAACTTTTTTCACCATTTCCAATTTTACATATTCTAAAGTATATGTCTCCAATTGGTTCATCATTGTGGTTGGACTGACTGTAGTTTTCGCAAGGAAGTCCTTTTTCAACTGAATTGTATTACTGCCATCTGGTTTGTTCTAATCTGTCTTTATGCTCCAAGCATTCTAAGTATGTGAGAGTAACATTACTATTTAAGTATTGAGAGTAAATTAATACTTACTTCACGTGCTCGCTGTACAGAATCACTAGGTTGGTTTTTATTGGCATAAGGCTGGTTTGTAGACTTGGTATTGATCTTGTCGTACAACTGTAAACAAAACAGATATATAGTCTTGTAAGTAAACCTAACTTCATACTTTACCATAATAATAACAAAGATTTCATTCATCCAAATCAAATACAGAAATTCAAATAGGGTCATGAAGAACATATAGGTTTATGTGTCAGCATAATGACATCTTCATGTTCTCCCTATTAAACCAGTATGTGTTTTTCTGTTGCTGCAACAAAAAAGGATTTTGATGGCGCACCTTTTTGTGACTGGACATCATAACAAAACAGCAATGTTGACAAGTAAACACCAATGTACAACTTCAACAACTGACATGCATTGCATTGTTACAAACATTCATCACATATTTAACATTAAATCTGACTCCAAAATTACCAACTAAAGGTCTTGTAAGGTGGACATGACTTTACACTTCAAATCTCCCCCTGAGGCACACAGTCATGCAACAGACACAGGATACATAACTGATGGACAGACTACTGTTCTATGTATCTGATTACACATCTCAACTTACATTAGGTTTTCTGCTACAGTAAACACTTGATTAACCCCTAAGACTGAGTTGTCTGTGTTATTTGGTTAGATAAACTGAAAGTATCTCCCTGGTGTTCTGTGTAAACTTACAAGTATACTGGGAGTTATCCTTAAAAATATTCCTCAGGTGCGTCTTAGTGTCTAGAAACACTGATTGTAGGTGTACTGCAGACTGAGTTATCCGAGTTTAATACTTGGTTATATAAACTGAATTAGTATGTACCTAGTGTACTGTGTAAACCTAATGGGTGTTATCCTTGGAAATATTCCTCAGGTCAGTCTTAGTGTCTAGAAACACTGATTGTAGGTGTACTGTAGACTGAGTTATCCGAGTGTAATACTTGGTTATATAAACTGAAAGTACAATGTATGTCCCTTGTGTATTGTGTACACCTACTGGGTGTTATCCTTGGAAATATTCCTCAGGTCATCGTCAGTCTGACATGTGACTATAGTTGTCTGTGTTATTTGGTTACGTAAACTGAATTAGTATGTCCCTTGTGTACTGTGTAAACATACTGGGTGTTATCGTTGGAAATATTCTTCAGGTGAGTCTTAGTCTCAGACATCTTGCACGCACGCACACATCCACACACACACACACACACACACACACACACACACACACACACACACACACACACACACACACAATAGATGAGATTTATATATTTATAGTCTGAAGCTGGCCTATGAGAGGAAGTTTGTGCATGTTCTAGTCATAGTGTTAACAAGAATGGACTGATTTTACTGAGATTGGCTACCCTAGCTATCAATGGCTGTGACTCCACTACACTCATTCAATATGGAAAGTGGAATCCCAGATTTAGTGAGGAGACAGGCTAGAGACTGGCAGACTGAGTCAGTACTAATACATCATTCTGATTGTATCTGATCATGTACTGGCCATGTCTGACAACATTTATACATAAGGCTATCAACATGACAATATACATGTCAAGTGTACATTTAACATTCTGGAAACTGTTCATTTTAAACAAGGTCAGCACTAGGTGGGGTAAGGCAAGCTTCTCTAGTACTTTAGACTTGTTACAAGGTATGTAACAGTTATAGCCCCAAAACAGATGGTGATGTAGTCTTCATGTTTCAAGGCACCCTCACACATCAGCCAACCCCATCTTCAGAAAGAGAAGACTGGTGAAGGCAGAATGACACAATATACTGTAGTCTAGTAGTAATAGTAAGGTCAATGAAACTATATCACTTGATTGGGAAGCCTGTAAGATACGTTTTGTGATGCCATATCAGGCTCTATGTGAAGAGATGGCCAATACAGGCAGAATGACACAACTTATTCTACAGTCTACAGATTTGGTTTTAAGATAGAGCAAATACATGTACCTTGTAATATGATATTTGCACTATGTATGTATGTATGTATGTATGTATGTATGTATGTATGTATGTATGTATGTATGTATGTATGTATGTATGTATGTATGTATGTATGTACTAGTGTGTATGTATGTATGTATGTATGTATGTATGTATGTATGTATGGATGGATGGATGGATGGATGGATGGATGGATGGATGGATGGATGTATGTATGTATGTATGTATGTATGTATGTATGTATGTATGTATGTATGTATGTATGTATGTATGTATGTATGCAATAGACAATACATATAACTTCAAGAAATGTTCTAGTATAGTATGAACAGACCTTTCAGGTAAACAGTGCCCTCTTGCAATGTAGTATAGTATCAACAGACCTTTCAGGTAAACCATGCCCTCTAATAATGTAGTAGTATAGTATCAATAGACCTTACACATAAATAGTGCCCTCTATCAATGTAGTTGTTTAATATGAACAGCCCTTTCAGGTAAAGTGTACCTAAAAATGCAGAGCATATAAATCCCTGAAAAATCCCACTATAATATGAAATTCATTGGAAATTCAAGACATTTTTGTACTCATTTACAAGAGATACTGTAATACCTTTCTAGTAAACAGCGCCCTCTAACAATGCAGCACATATAAATCCTGTGCTATGGTGTGAAAGTCATTTACAACAAGTATAGTAGCCAACAGACATTTCAGATAAAGAGAGCCCTCTCACAATGACGCTGGTATATAACAGAACATTTTAGCAATACAACAAAGTATACAACAGACAATTTATGAATAGTGCACTCTGGTAATATAGCAGTATATGTTATATAGGCGTTTCAGGTACACAAAGCACTTAACTCTAACAATGCAGCATCTAACACTGCACCAAACACAGCAGTATGTGTAACAGACCATTCAGCTACACAACATTCTGTAACAATGCAGTGTCAAACACAGCATCAACCATGGTTGGGATTACAATGAAACTAATGCAGGCTACAGACAATATGAGCTACGACACAGACATAATCCACAGCTGGAAGCTATCTTTCCGCACTACAAATAGTACAATCCAGGCTTTTTGCAAAAGTAATTTACAGTAATAGATATGGTAAAGGAGTCAATGTTAAAAAATACTCACAAAGCAGTGAGATATTTACCATTATAACTACTTCACTCCTAGGATTATGACAGTGCTGTATCTATACAATCTGTCAATGACGGAGTCTTCAATACTGTGCTTTTTGACCACATGGTGTGATTAATATAAGATGACTTGCTATCCAACTCATATATACCACAGAGTGCAGTGTGACCTCTCACATCACTTCTATATCAACTTTCAGATACACACACATTAATTGACATAGCTTCTGGATGTTTTCATCATACTGCTATCTGTATGCCAAGAGTACTAGAACTTTCCACTAAAGGTTTCCAGGATGCCCTCAACTATATTTAGCAATGCTGTTTCAGTATATAGACATCGATGTTTATCATGTCTAGTGTGAGAAGTAGAGACAATTTACTTTGAAATACTAAATTTTTTGTGAGGCAATTATTTTCACTTGGTGTGGTTTTCCACTATAAAATCCCTTGAAAATACTTCTTATTCATAGATACCATAAATACTATCCTAAATCTGTGAAAATAACGTCCAGGAAAAATGGTCAATTTCTCTTTTCAGTGAAAATTAAATGCCTTGAAAAAGTAGTATTTAAGTTATTTCATGGCAATAGGTTATTCCCTTCTTCAACTTCAATGATTTAATATCACATGAACTTTGAATTTTATAGGTTTTCCCCTTTCCATCACTTAAGTTTTAAAAGCTTGGAAAAACTATAAAATACCTGTTCCTGTGTTACCATGGTTGTAAAAGATTGGCAAATTTACATGACATTCAGACTCTCAAGTCTATATAGTACCACTATGTTTTCAGTGCAATTTGAGTTACCTTAGTGTTTTGTTCATATATAGGGCCAAGATGTTTTTTTTTTATAAAAGGTGGACACATTTGAACTCTAGACTAGCAATAACAGAGATACCATAAACACAGCAGGATCCTTTGTATAATCACATTGAAGAGTGACAAGTACTGCTATGTTATTAATGAAATCATTACACATGGAGTTGATGGTTGTAATGGTTTCAACTAGTTACTTTCTCTACTGATAAACAACATGGTGACGAATCTGCTTATGCATCCCAACTGCTGTGTGGCAAAAAGTACTGTGTGAATGCATTAGAACGGTCTAAGTCCGACTTTTAATAGTCCGGACCAAAAAGGCTTACTAACAATTGTTTATTTTGAAGTTGATGTTATCTAATTATGTGGACAAAATGTCATGTCCTATAAGTGAAATGCTAAGCTGACTTCGATTTCCCTGTAAAGATTAGTAAATTTTCTGAGATCTCCTTCTCTCTGTTACAAGGGTTTAAAAGCTTGTCAATTCTTTAAGAAATCCACTACTCTGTTACTAGCCAATATAGGTTGGCAATATAAGATGCTTTTCTGTCACCGTGGTACTAAACCTGTTACCATGGTACTAAAACCACATCAATATTTCAAACAACAACCCTTTCTCTGTTACCCAGGTTTTAAAATACTTGGTAAAATGATTTCATTTTGCTGTATACTTGTACAGCAAAACATATACACATTTCTCCATGCCTAAGGTACTCCTGAACCTCAGGTCAGTTGCGCTAAAAATACAGAAACATTGAAAATATAGCATTATGAGTTTATAGTAAAAGTCATAAATCTAAAATGCAATCTATTGAAGACAAGTAAACGCCATCGGCACTATTACTTAGACCAATACTCCTCTGACTTTACAATTTATTCACATCAAATTATCAAAACTTTGCTTCTGGGCAGGTCAAACTGGGAAATGAAAAATGAAAATATTGGATACACATTTAGAAATGGGTACAGTGAGAAACGTCTATATATTCTGATAGTAAGACTGGCTCAAATTATGATAGATTGTTTTGATAAGCAGCTGCACACAGTCTTTTAAAAGCATATCATAGTCAAGTCATATTTGAACTTTAAAATGCAAGAATAATACTTTTCAGGCTCATGAGTAAAAAGGTTACTTCACATAATAAGCATTTCTGCTTTGTGAAGTCAAAATTAATAATGTTAAATATGGTACTCAAATTTCTAAGAGTTTCATATTTTGAGCCAATTTTCAAGAGCTTTTTAGTTGAATAATTCTCAGTACCTGCAGTAACTTTTTACTTCACGTAGAGGGTTGACTTATTTTCATGTGTGCCTATAGTAATGCATGTGAAGCACATGGAGTGGAAGTTATGGTGTTGACCAAGAAATCAAATGTTTGTTATTTATATGATGTGCCTAGGCAGTCATATTTTATATCAGGTACCAAGAATTGCAATTTAGCTGTGTAGTAACTTTGATCAAAACTGCCATGTAACTTGTGAAAGAAATTGTACATACAATTAGAATTCTCAACATCTTTTTGATAAAACATCCCAATTACTAGTCCTTTTGTATTTGTTCTAGATAGCAATTATCTTCTGAGTACATAACTAATGAGAATCTCATAGCTCCTAAAAGATTGCAATATAAGCAAATATTACTATGTTCTGACTACAAATTGGAGTTTCAATCTGAGGCGACATAACATAGTAAAACTAATAACCTGGATTTGGGACTCCATTCACACTGAAATTTTGTACCTGACACAGATCACATACCAAAGTCATCCAATATTAGCATAGTCTTCATTTGTTCCAATCATTTCGTAGCAACCCTGAACTTTAACCCTGGAACCCTCTTTATCTAGGAAACTAAATACACTTACATAATCAAATGGAATTTTGCGTCAGACAATAAAGATAAGTTGAGTCTAAACCCCCCATTTCACCTGACCTAAATTTAACCCCACTAACATTAACTATTCATATTTGTTTTGGGTAAGACTAGAGTCAATTCAACTGGCTAAGTGAGAACCAAATATATGTCTATTTCATCAGTTTTGTTGTATTAAATCTTACATATATATGAACACACTTAAATATTTTCATGTACAATCAGTCAGATGTTAACTGCGTCATTCCCTCATACTGTTTTTTATTCAGCAAGGTGTCACTTATTTCATAGGGTACAGTCACGGCTCATTGCTTCACTTGACAGCACTTATATGCGAGTCCTATTTCAGTAATTTGAATACTATAATGTATTTCCTGTACTCCTAGAATTGGTCACTGAGCTACCATCATCATGCATGAGATACCTTCACAATAAGCAGCGCCCTCTAGTGTCAGTGCAGTCATGATAAACAATGTGAGCAGGTGAATCGTTGGGAGGGGGGTATTTGTTTCACAAAAAAGTACAAATTGGGAAAAACAGGATTAATTCAACAGCGTTATCACAATGAGTATAAAATCCATTACACCATGCACGAGCAAGATTCAACAAAAAATACAGAATTTATATCCTGGTTGTTCAATGTCACGACAACGTGCGGCTATGTCACGACAATGTTTGTTTACATGATTGGCTCTGCTATGATTGAAATATGAGTCAAAAATGCTCAAAACTTTATACTTTCTCAGATTTTTTTCTATATTACTGCTGATGGTAAAATTATTCTATTCCCCAATATTTTGCTTCAATCAGCCAGAAAATACTCATGACCTAAAGGTCTAGCGACTCGTGGTGACAAGGACCCCGAGGTCGCTCATATTTTTCTTGGTTGAATGAAGAAAAATATTGGGGAATAATCTCGAATTGCATATACTGATCAAATAAACTATGCAAGACAGAAAGATTATGAAGTACCATATGTGGTTAGACAGCAATTAAATATCTCTTTACATCCTGTATGTAAGGCATGTCATGGTTAAGAAGTACAATTATACATTTTTATTTTTCTTGGCCAGTCCTAGTAAATACATTTTTTGAAGTCCTTTATAGCTACAACAGCTGTCTTGTGAAAAGATTTATTGCAGAAAATGTACTGACAAATTTTTAGACTGAGCGATCACATAAAAGTAGTACTGCCTGTGTGTATTAACATAGGCATTTTTTTGAAGACAACACAATATTTTATCTGCCAATGTTACCATTTCACTGTTTTTATATAGTTCACCTCTGAACTGACTATCTGTTATACAGATTGATATCACAGGCACACACATTTCACTGACATATGTTGTGAATAATAAATTATAGCCCAGAGACTTGGCTATCTGGCTTGAAAATATTGTTCACTAGAATACCAGTATGTTGAATCAGATAGCCAAGTCTCTGGGCTAAAACTATTTTGATGTAGGGCCTTAAGGGTATAATTTTTCACAGTTTATAATGTTCAGTTTTAAAATTAGAATTTTGGTGATGACATACCAATTTGCTTCTGTGTACAAATAGAGTGTGTGTGTGTGTGTGTGTGTGTGTGTGTGTGTGTGTGTGTGTGTGTGTGTGTGTGTGTGTATGTATGTGTGTATGTACTTGTGTATATGTGTGTGTATGTATGTGTGTATGTATGTATGTATGTATGTATGTATGTATGTATGTATGTAAGTATGTATGTATGTATGTATGTATGTATGTATGTATGTATGTATGTATGTATGTATGTATGTATGTATGTATGTATGTATGTATGTATGTATGTATGTATGTACATACGTACGTACGTAATTACATACAAATGTATGTACCTACGTATGTATGCATGCACACATGTACATACATAAATATGTACACACGCACGCACACATTCATGTATGTGCATACTTATGTATGTAGGCATGTGTGTATGTATGTATGTATGTGTGTGGGTGGGTGGGTGTGTGTGTGTGTGCGTGCATTGCGTCAGTCCGTATGTCTGTTTGTCCATACGTACATACGTACGTACGTACATACGTACCTACGTACCTACGTACGTACGTACATACATGCTAGCATAGAAGGGATGGTGCATTAGATACATAGGAATATGCATTTCTATGCTAATGACGAGGTATATACTAACTTACATGAAGGTTTGTTCTAGATATCACCTTATTAAATATCACAACATCTTGTAAGAAATGAAGTACAGTCTAAAATAAAATATTCAGAGTTGAATGTCAAAACAGTGTACACACAGAGACAAGAATCCATGAATACCCCCATCCAAGTCAGAGATGTTTCCTGAGCAGCTGTGTCATCTGATGACAGTGTTTACAAGAAGACAAGATAGATGATCTTGAGGGAGTTATATCACATACTAAATCCTTAGCATTCCATCAACTGATCACTTCATTTCCTGTATGAAATACTACCATACCATGGCCAGCATGAAGTGACTGACTATCTAGCCATCAAATTCAAACTTGTACCATCAGTGTCAAGTGATTCACACATACCACCACCAGCATCAAGCCTCTTGCTACCTCACACATATCACCACCAGCATCAAGCATCTAACTGCCTCACACATATCACCACCAGCATCAAGCATCTAACTGCCTCACACATATCACCACCAGCATCAAGCATCTAACTGCCTCACACATATCACCACCAGCATCAAGCATCTAACTGCCTCACACATATCACAACCAGCATCAAGCATCTAACTGCCTCACACATACCACTATCAGCATCAAGCATCTAGCTACCTCACACATACCACCAGCAGCACCAAGCCTCTAGCTACCTCACACAAGCATCAAGCATCTAACTGCCTCACACATACCACCACCATCATCAAGCATCTAACTACCTCACACATACCACCACCAGCATCAAGCCTCTTGCTACCTCACACATCACCACCAGCATCAAGCCTCTAGCTACCTCACATATACCACCATCAGCATCAAGCATCTAACTCAAACTGCCTCAAATGTACCAACACCAGCATCAAGTCTCTACCTCACACGTTCCATCACTGGCATGAAGTCTCTAGATGCCTCACACATTTTGTCATTGGCATCAAGCTTCTGGCTGTCTAACATGTATATGCACCACCACCACCATCAACATCAAGCACGTGTCAGCCATGAATTTTATATACCTTGATCAGCAGGAAGCTTTTTGTCATGTATCAAAATGATATGACCACACTGACAGTTAAGCTATGTATTCTGGCTGAGGTTTTAGATCCGTCTATGTTACACCCTGTTTTTACTTTGACAAATTACCATTCTAAGCCATACAGTAATTCCTATTGACTTTCAAATCTTAATATGCAAATTTATCTGCCTATATAGCAGTGGCCTTGTTTTCACCAATCACATAACAATACTTTGACATGTTGAAGTTACACACAAAACTGAGTACTACTCAAGCTGCTTTATGTTATTGTTTCAATAATACCCAATGGTGTCCAAATCTTAATATGCAAATTACTGTCTATTTAGCATAACAAAACATTTTCAACCAATCAAATCCATTGGAATATTATATTATCTTTCTTGGGTTTTTAAACATAATGTAACCACTGGCCTTCGATCCCAGTATGCAAATTAGGTTGCATATTTAGCATACTGTGTTCTATTTTCACCAATCTAATAATATATAACTCCACTGGTGTCCGTATCACAGCAAATTAACCCTGGCATTCTTAGCCTTCTACATCCAAAGCTCTCTAAATATACACAGTCAAATATCATGTACAAAAAGAGTTCACGATTTCACTGATATCCAATGTGACAGAGTCAAAATGAATGAAATCCCTATGTATCATATCTCCTAAGTTTAAATTGTATGATAGACTCCATCTGGTGAGATAACACCATCTCTGACCTAATCTATAAACACTGGCTGCTAATATTCTAGTATTACAAGGTAATAGCTGTTCTGTGAAATTTAACATGGTGTCTCGCACATTGTCAAGAATTCAAACTAATGATTAAACACATTAGTCGGTACATTTTCTGCATTTAAAATGCCATGGATAATTGCAAGCCACCTACTATGAAACCAGACATATGGAATGCTGTGAGAAAACAAGTCTATACAAATGAATACTATTAATAGAACGCTTATGAAGATAACGAATATTACATTTTCTACTTTATCTTCTTTTTTTATGACTTTATCTTTATTTTTTATTCTCTTTACAAACTGAGTTGTAATCTTTGCACTTTGAATCAAAGATGTCGCTATGAATTCTAACAGTAATATGCCCTCAAGTCAAGATTATAGCTATCGCAGCACTCTCTTGTCGTTTTCACCACCTACTTCTCAATACTCTGGGAACACATAAAGCAGTGCTCAGCAAGCACCAATTATTTCCACTAAATCATTTCACCAATCAGTTCACAACACTGTAAAACACACATCTCACAGCAGCTGTTTTACAACAAATAGACTGCCATAACTAGTTCAATATTACACTTCATCATTCAATGCGTAAGCCTGAGTTTCAAATTTGAGTTGGAAATATAATACAGAATTTCATAATGAGTCTTATTTTCAGATACTATCTGTGTTATCACAAGCTGTCTATTTAATCCCATACCATGGGACAGATAGGAAAGGAAATCTCAGATTAGATGTCTCCACTTTATAGCTGTTACTCTGGATTAAAACTGGAACAACTAGTCCTTTTCAACATTCTCATCTGAGCAGTCTTTTAAAGTAGTTTTGATTCAATTCAGTAATGGACCACAGGTGTATATGTTGATTATATTGTAGACAAACACAGTATGTGGATTTTAATTCACTGCTATACTAATTGTTGGAGGAGTCAAGCTTAGAGTAGGTGTCAACACTTTGATACTTGAAGACTTGGTTGAGTATTACAAACCTCGACTGGAGAGTAGATTTGATGTTATCTACATGGCATTTTGGTGGAATGGAAAATCCTGACTAACTTCCAGGCATTTCATCTCCTAGTGTATACATACCCTGGAATCCCGGCATAGAGTAGAATGCATTAAAAGTAAAAGAGTGCATTAAACTGTAATGGCTGATTTGTACATCCAAGCCTAGCCTAGCCTAGAATCCAGTCATACAAGGATTTTGTTCTCACTTTTTTCTTACAACGCCTGGCATTTTGCTATAATGATCATATACATGTACTCAAAACTCAATTCAGATTCAAGTTGGTTCTGATCATACAGTGATGCTAATGGAATCCAGGCACAGTATATGGGTGCATTGAAATACTATAGAACTACTGATCCAGTTGTACACTCAAGCTGAATACAAATGAAATACAGGACAGGAGACCATGACATTAGGGTTTGCAATGTTAGTGATAGTCATGATAATGATTAGCCTAGTTCCTATACACTATATCGTTACCTCCACTCACATAGTCTAGTTCCTATACAGAATCGTTACCTCCACTCACAACGTGCTTTAGTTAGAAACCATGTTGGCATCCACACTAGATAATGATATAATCTCTCAAAGTAACTCTCTTGTGACTTTGTATTATTTTCATAGTTTACTTTATTGTATAGGCCAGACACCAAAGTACTAAATAAATCATACCATATATCATAGTTATGTCAATGAAACTGTTTGTACAGGCTCTATCCACTATACATGGATAGCTAGACCTAGTATTCTATGTATGTCTGGGCATTTCATTTCCACACATAGACTGGCAGTAGTAGAGTGGTATAGTATGTGCTTTAGGCTAGAGGTATACATATTGACAGAAGTGTCAACTATAGCTCAGAGGCTTGGCTATTTAGCCTGATGATGTTGTTCACCAAATAAGCCAATATGTCAAGTCAGATGGCCAAGTCTCTAGGATATGTCAAGTCAGATGGCCAAGTCTCGAGGCTATGTCAATTAAACTCAACCAGTTGACTCAATATTACAAATTCATGTAGGGTATTCTATGAATAATGATTTGAAAGTCTATAATTGTAGCATTTACCCAATACTTTCTACAATACAACCCTAACATAGTCTAGTGCTATCCGTGGCATCAAATCTCAAAATCTCTCTTTAGTCTAGTGCTATCCATGGCATCAAATCTCAAGATCTCTCTTTAGTCTAGTGCTATCTGTGGTATCAAATCTCAAGAACAAGGCTGTTATTAATCAGCAAATATATATCCATTCTTACATTCAGTACAAAAAAATTATGTTGGTAAACTAGTTCGGAGTCAAAGGGCACTAAGTTTAATATATAGGAGACACACTTTTAATGAGATAATAAAAACCTAGCTAGATGTGTGTGTATGTATTTTATCTTTCCATTTATTTCCATTATGGTAGGAATGTCTTACTGCAGACACCCAGTCCAAATAAATACAGCTTAGATTCAACACAGTAAATCATTATTACTCATCTGTTAATCCATGCAATACACTACCTTGACATATAGCAGTACTTCACAGTTTATATTAGTATTGTCAGTATCTAGCAGTGTCTTTGCTAACATTCAATTTCTTGGTCGACACCATAACTTCCGCTCCACGTGTTTCACATGCATTACTATAGGCGCATGTAAGAATAAGTGGACTGTCGTGTTCTATTTTGACCCCCTAGCATGAGGTAAAATGTTATTGCAGATACCTGAGAATTCCAATCTCAAATTGAAAAGACATCAATAAAGTTTAGTTTCATTAATGTTGAGATTAGATAAATAGAAGTAAAAAGTATTAGCGCCCTCTAGAGTTGTTTGCTTATATAAATATATAAATAGAGAATTTGAATAATCTAAACAGAATTTAAATGGCATGTAAATTATCTTATGCTCATATCACACCTCATTCTATTTGACTGATTAGTTTTAAGTATTCTCCATGGTGCCCTAAAGATAAGTACAATGTTTAGAACTTTTTGTTATCAACATCTGTACACCATATTTACTATATTTAATATTGCAAATTTATCATCAAAACAAAAGTCCAAAGGAAACAACGTCAGTTTGATTTTATCTTCTCTGTGTTTTTAATCCTTTGGGCCCCATTAAGTCAGTTTTATCAACATGTAATCTCTTTAAAATAGAAATTATGGAAAACTGGCAAGTCTGGCATAGAAGATGTTTGCTATACACTAGGGTGAGGCATTATGGGTAATATACAAAGTCAGTTTGTAATTGCGAGTTGTAATGTCAAATTATGCTAAAATGAGACTATTAATTTTAAAATTAATTCAAAATTGCAAAAGACTTATTTCCGTATAGAAGATAATTAATAAAATTTGAAATTATTTGCTCTTTTAAAGTGTCTCTTTACCTGGGAATAAAAATGAAGTATAAACATAAACTACTTACATTAGATAAAAAGTTGCTAATAATTCACTATGATAGTATCAGTAACAGCTCAATGCTGTTATATCGTTACTTAGGAGGAAATGAACATCAATTTCCAAACCTAATTACAGAAGGAAATGTACATCAATTTGTAACGTAAGTATACAAGTGTTGATTTCACCCCTTTCGGTGTAATTTGGCAAATTAAGATATTGCCTTTGTGGGAATTTGAATCAGGATAAGGACATCATTAGATCGTAGTGTGAAGGATTTCGTACCTAAGTAATCAGAAACTGAGACACTTGAGAGAACTACTGTAGTAGCATAAAATCAATATTTCACCACTAGATACACACATATCCTGTCAAATGAACTAATTTTAACGACGCAGGAAATGAGTTGAGAGGTATTTTTACCTTGGTAACCGTAACTGTACAGCCTAAAGGTACTACACCGAGAATGAACAATAACGTAATATGTTGCGGCCGGAGGAAATATGGTCTGTGTTTCTTATGCGTAGTTTCACTCCAATTATAATCCGAATCAATCACATATCCTCCAGGCCCACGGCATACAAATTCTTTGAAATGTGATGGGTTTGGAGTTGCCGTTGCCTTGGATACTCTTATTGCGAACACACAAACAGTTTCCAAATTGTCAAAACCAATTTCTAGGTTAACAAAGTAGGAGTATAATTCTGAAAGCATATTGCATTCCATTTATTATACCCTATGCATCATTTCAGTTCTACTTTTTCACCTGGAATACACAGTGAAATATTCGCGATAACAAATTCATTCTGTTACCATGGGAATTAGACTCTCATGTAAAACTATTACAGTAGTGTTAAATTGAATGAATGATCTCAAATTTTGGACTTGATTCATTCTGGTTTTCAATTCACTGTCATTCTGCCTTGATTTGAGATGTTGCTAATCACTGGATTATCTATTTACTTCTCCTCATCTGGTTTTACAATGGTTTCACCACTTCTACTAGCACTGAAGTCAACTTATATTAAATCTATTAATATTCCAAAATTATGAGTACTTTTATTTCTGTGGGTTTTTTTCTGTCTCCCTCTAGCATATCTATACATTCTGCCTAAAAATAGGAGTCAAAAGCCTCTGAAACATTTGAAATCAGCAACCTGGAAAGTTCATTTCAAAATTTTTTTAGAGACATTTGAAAATCGGCAACTCAGCAATTGGGGTCAAAAGTTGTATATGCATTCAAAGAGGGGTTTTCAAAGCTCTACATAATACTTAAAAAATCAAAAGTTTACACGAGTTCAAAAAGGGGCTCAAAATCATGTACATATGTATATAACCTTACTACTATGTGCCCCCCCCCACCATATACATTTGTCCACAAAGAGAAATGATTTGACCTACATCTGACCCTATAAAACCATAACACGTGTACTTGAACTATCACCTGTATACCCTCATCATAAGTAATTCTACCTGTCAACACTCACATTGTTCACGATGTATTCTTGTCTTCTCATATTTCAATTCAAGACCAAAGAATTTTTATTATACACAAAAATATGTCATGGCATAGTTGTGGGCTTCATGGTTCAGTTGTGAAGTGTGTGGACACACTTACGTGGACAGTAGCTTTATACTGTCAGTACATGGTTTGTATCATCTTTAGTATGGTAACTTATTTTTGTTATTTTGTTTGATATTACAGTATGTAATTATGTATTTATCTAGTATCCAAGCCTAGAAATCTTGTTTTGTCACTCTTTTCTTTTCTATTTTTTTTTTGGTTTCACCAAAAATGACCACATTTGATAAACATCAAGAGCCTACGATACCTAGTCTGGATGTCAACATGGTATAAAATCATCTCTGACCAGATCTTAAGATTCATACCCTATAGATACCTTCTGGACTAATGGTACACCCCCCCCCCCCCCTCCAGTTCCAGGCACATGCACTGTGACAATCATTTTCATAAAAAGCTGAGACTGAACCACTTTGTACAGGTAAGTAATATACTACAAAGTTGGGTGACAAGTAATCAACTAACACAGAATTTGAAGGGCCTACAAGAATGAAAACAGTCAAGTTTTATATTTCATTTTGTACTAGCACTTACATATAACATTTCAAACATGTCATTTCTATGTTAAATAGTGTATTCTTTGTCCAAAACAAAGGGACTATACAATTAAAGTAGGGGGGTCAAAAGCAAAGGGCCTGTACCATTTAAGTAGGGTGGTCAAAAGCAAAGGGACTGTACCATTAAAGTAGGGTGGTCAAAAACAAAGGGACTATACAATTAAAGTAGGGGGGTCAAAAACAAAGGGACTATACCATTTAAGTAGGGTGGTCAAAAGCAAAGGGACTGTACCATTAAAGTAGGGTGGTCAAAAACAAAGGGACTATACCATTAAAGTAGGGTGGTCAAGTGGGATAACTGGTACACTCTCACTTAGCTCTATCATATCAAGGACACAAGGAAACTTAATAGCTCTGTGTATATACTTTTAATTTTATCTTCTAACTACAAAGTGACAGCCATTCATTTTTACGATTGTGTACATTTTTCCAAGGGAAAGGCTAGGACTGAACTAAAAACTTTGAAATGAGAATAATACAGATGTTACAAATTTTAAATATCCTAGTGGCATCAGAGATAGTCTAGTCCCTATTCAGTATCGTTATGATTTTAGAGACCATGTTGGCATCCATACTTCATCAGAGATATTGTCCATCATATATAGTTATGGGTTAATATTTTTTCAATCTTTCAATGAGGAGGTCATTCTTGCAAACCAGAGTTATTATTTCTACCACTACATTTCGAAATAAAATATAGTGGTAAAATCCTATGGGAGGCTCGTTCAGAACGTTGCCGTAAAACAGGCCGTGGTTTGCGATGATGGAGGGGTAGCCTGGAATCCATGTGGATTGGATTTTTTATATTCATCTTTCCAATCAGTGGGGGAAGGGGGGGTGGGGGGGGGGGGATAAACTTTGCTTTGTACTCATCATCAGGTAGTCAGAACAAAACTAATATTTGATTACTGGGAGTGCCAATGTGTCCAGTTTTTACCTATGCCTACAGTCACAATCAACTTTTAAAGACTTGTGTGTCTACATGGCTGTGGAAAGACAAGAATCAAAATCAAACCATGTTAAACACAATCTGTGTACATGTATTAAATGACCACACACTCAACTCCAGTACTATCACAATATTGATAAGAGACTATAAGAGCCAATAAAACCGAAGTGACATTGTGTTTGATTTTTCTAGATTCCAAACTTTGACACAGTGACCCTTATAGTATTTACAATTAAACTGAAGACCAATTATTTGAATTACTACTATGCAATCAATCAAACATAAAAGAAGCTACACAGTCGTGAGATGTCATGCAAAAAAAAAAAAAAAAATTCTTTACCTATGACCCACTTGTCATAAATACCATCTGATACTGGTATCTTTTTATATGTAGTATTTAAATGAGGCCTAAAAAAATAAAAAAATGCTGTACTTCCAATTACGATCAATTTTAGAATAGGTGGGATAGGTAGATTTTTACTTTATTTTTTTACATATATATTTTTTTCATATGTGACTGTCTAGTTCAGGTAGTTATGTTTTCTGTTGTTTTCCATTTGGTCTCTGTGTTATTGGTTTCTTCTCATTAGATGTACAGCCATTACAGATTGGAAGAAGAGTTTTATATTGTCTTTTTAAGTTGATGTCAGTTTCCGTATCCACTATTTCTTGAGAGACTTCACAATTTTCATGATTTTAAATTTTTTTCTTGAATGCGTAAAAAAAAAGTTTTGGGTCGGCGTGAAAAACTAGGTGGGGTCGGGTAACCGGAACCAAACAATTTTTATTATGGAACCTGAATATATAATAATTATGACTAATGCAATTATACTAGACTAAACTACTACATTTGTATATAGGTGGTTATCCTTACATGTAAAACTAGTGTACAGTACAGAATAGCATAGAATCCATGCAGATTTTGCTTCTTTCTAATCACGTAAAATTTATAATCCTAATCCACATGGATTCCAGGCTAAGTACAGAATATTAAGCTCATGTATGGATATACAGAGAAAAAAAAAGTGTAGCACTCCGTTATTACTATGAAATAAAATGTAACACTTTGCAAATTTTATCAGATGCACTCATTTTTTACAAAGAAATAAAAAGACCCCCCCCCCCCAAAAAAAAAAAAAAAAAAAAAAAAATTATCACAATAAACACAGTTTTTTACAAAGAGAAGGGGGAGGGGGAAGAAAGCAGGGCAGTGACAATTCTCTTGAAGAGCTAATAACAAATTTTTACAAATTGATAGATATTTGTATAAATCTTTAAAGTGTAACTTTCTTCCATTGACTACAATTCTGTCTGTCTGTCTGTCTGTCTGTCTGTCTGTCTGTCTGTCTGTCTGTCTGTCTGTCTATCTATCTGTCTGTCTGTCTATCTATACATACATACTGGTTTGGTATTCTGGTGTATGACGCTCTCAGGCCAGATAGCCAAGTCTCTGGGACATACTGGCTTGGTATTCTGGCAATTGCAACTGCCAAGTCAGACAGTCAAGTATCTGGCCTACTGCAATTTAGGCCTGAATTCATTTTAACAAAGGACTTGAATGAGGACATATTAGATTATTAAACCACATAGTGTCATGGTTAGTAATATTATTACTATACTTCAGATTTGTGTCAACTTTTATTACAAATATAATGAAAACAGAACTCATATTGACAACAACTAGTAAATTGTCCTCAATCACGATGTAATATACATGACCATTTCAAATGAAATTTACACTTCAGTGGTGTGCTCCTAGTGATAATGGATGTCATCATCATAACAGAAACTAGACCGTTATGTGGGATCAAATAACAATATAAGAATCCCAAGAGATTCTATAGTCATCTATAAAAACACAAACCATATTACTTCTTAGTAATTACTATTATTAAAGTCAAATAACAATTTTGTAGTAAGGTGTGGATGAATAAGAACAGCCCAGAGACTTGCTTATCTGACTAAACATACTGGCTTGATAGAATGTTGCAGTGAACGACAGATAGCCAAGTCTCTGGGCTAGGATTAGACTGACTCAGCTAAGCTATAGTTTAGACAGGGATTCTTACGGTTTTGTTCTCCTGCATAATTTAGAATAAATGTCTGAGAACAGTTTCAAGGTTATGGAAACATAGTTATGTCTTCATACTTGATATTTTAAAGAGGAAAATAATCTATTACCCTAAATTTACAACAACTGGGGTTTTTTTTTTTGCCAAGACGTTAACCCCACCTCCATTCCCCATCCAAATTGAGGGGAGGGTAATTGATCACCTTTATATCAACCCCCATCTGTTCCTGATAAATTTAGAAGGGAATCTAATTCATACATATAACTTACTTGGTATAGCTATTTAATACTAAAGTACCAGCATTCTATTTCACTAGTATATAACTATAGAGATACTCACATTCCATAAATTTTTCTCAAAATCTAATTGTTTTAAATAATTAATAGCTTCATATCAGTAAAGACAAAACGACACATCTAGGAATCACTTTGTCTCCTGTCTTTTTTGGTTCAGCCATACATAGAGTACACAGCATGGACTATTTTATATACACATCCTAGCTTACAAAGACCTCCTGTGTATTTTAACTCATACATATGTACTCCCATACTCTCCAGTCTATCAACAGGTGTAATATTGGTAGTGTGCCAAGCATAGACACTGCCAAATTCCTGTGAGCCAAACTGTCTGTTTTACTTACTCGTACAAGAAAAATATTTATGGTAGAGAAACCATTGTCATGAAAATACATAGTACATTAGGGTTGGGTTGGGAGGGGGGGGGGGGGGAAACGGTAGGTTTATCTAGTGAAATTACTTGTGTTTTTAACAACTTTACTCAAAGTAGAAGAAAGCTGTATGTTTGCATTGGCATATCTGAAATCTTTTGGTGTTTACACTCCATTCCCTAAGGCCAGATACATACTATGCGCTTGCTTTACGAACATACAGATATGTGTATGTACACCCAATGCAGTTGCTTTTCTTAATGAATCACATATTTCTAAATCAGGTTTTTTTTTTTTACAAAAAAAAAAGTTTGTTCTGTCTTACCCACTGAGCAAAGGCAGTTTCCAGCCCGTCGTTGTTATTCTCATAAACTGGGAATCCGTTCATGATGGTAATTCTGTGTTAAGGGATGATTCCAGACAAGACCATTTTGGAATGTGACATCTGAACTTGTATCAGCTATAGTCACATTACTTGGTATAATATGGTCCAGTATTGACAGCAACAGAGCTCACAGTCACACAGTACATACACACAGCACAGTGTGTATATACTATATGTATGTGTGATTTGTAGTGTAAGGGTCTACACACATTACGCCTCCAATCAGCACATCATTAATTCCCTAGCATACCATTAAAAGACCCCTTAGCTTTGCCCTTATTTATCACCCAGCATTTAAACCTATCATCAAACAGCTGTGGTGTCAATTTGACTGTAAAGTTCATGTAAGGTCACAATTCACAATGGTTTATCCTCGCCACTTACAATGAGAATCTCTTTTCTTCCTCATCTATTTTACTGTAGAGATACTTCTCAGTTTACAAGTACAAATTAAGTACACAAAAGACAAGACCTCATGTTCCTTGTCGAAGTTACATGTAACACAGACATGAGAGACTGCTAGGCCAAAACTTAGGACAATGTACTCTTGAAAGAACATCTGCACAAAGGAAATTAGATATCTTTAACTTATAAGACTCAACAAAAGAAGGAAAATTTGTGATTTGAGAACAGGAACACGTTAGGTAGACAGAGAGGAGGACAAGCATACAGCTTAAAACATTCCCTTTGACTACCATTTCCACAGAGGAAATTAGAATGTTGTGATGCAGAAAGAAAATATGGATATTATAGAATTACCATAGTAAAACTACCGGTAGTCAAATATTGGACCACAGTCAGAAATTAATCAACCACTTAGTGACTTGGTGTTTTGGATACAGAAGGATTACATATCAAATTACAATTATCAAATAAAAGTAGTATTTTCAACACAACAGAAAAACTTGTGTAATTGTACACAGGTTTGGTTTGTGGTAATATATTTGACTGACCTGGTGATGCTCGGTTACATGTAACAGGGCAAATGTTATTCAGAATATTATTTGCAAACCGTTTAAGTTGAGTTTTGTTCAGATGATCCAGTTTTCATATGTTTTTTTTTCAGGTAATAGGTATATACTATTATTATATTTATTCATCTCTTTCTTTATCTATTTATTTTTGAATATTGAAACTTACACTACATAGATATAAAAAGATTACATTTTGTATTAACCAACTACAAGTCATATTATCACTTTTAATTACTGTCTGTCTGTCTGTCTGTCTGTCTGTCTCCCTCTTTATCTCCCTCCCTCCCTCCCCCCCCCCTCTCTCTCTCTCTCTCTCTCTCTCTCTCTCTCTCTCTCTCTCTCTCTCTCTCTCTCTCTCTCTCTCTCTCTCTCTCTCTCTCTCTCTCTCTCTCTCTCTCTCTCTCTCTCTCTCTCTCTCTCTCTCTATTATACAGTAATAAGTATAACAGTGAAATTCAGGGAGGTATGTCATCTTTATTTATGTAGCATATCTGGTAAATCTGTACAGTTGTATTGGTATGGTTCTTCCAATCACAATAGATACAGGAATAGTGGTTGAGTGAACAAACTCAAACTGAGAATTAACGTATTAGGTCATCCCTATCTCCAGTGAATACTAGTAGTTTGTACAACCTAAGATCACCACCCTACTGTTTTGTACTGTGGGTGATTCCAACTGTCACAGCAGACAGGGGGGTATAGTATTGTCTTTAAACTTTCAAAGTAATCGTTGGCAGCAGAGCTCATCAGAATGCCCTATTTGTGATATTTAGTACAGTCCTGTCTTGTATTGTATTGTGGGTGATTCCAAATGTCACAACATACAGGGGAGTATGGCTTGATATTAAAACGTTAGAAACATCACATACCACACTACCCTACTCTTTAACTAAATATTTAGTATGACCCTCCTGTTTTGTATTGTGGGTGATTCCAACAGTCACCGTAGACAGGGGGGTTCAGTAGAAAGAGGCTCACAAAAATGGATAATCAGCATATAAACAGAAAACAAATATCTTGATGGTCCAATATAACTTATAAGACCTTGTCACTTCTCTGGAAAAAAAGGCCAAAAGGAAACAAATGAACAGACATCCCCTGGGATAATAATGTCTGAAGTTTGTTCTTGTTGCTAGGCAACAATTGTTAGTGTCTTAGACATACAAGTGTTTTGATATAGCTACCATCATTGTGGCTGACTTCAACTCTACAAGACATACCATTGTTAACTACTGTTTACAATTCATTGACCAGTTCTTTAACTAAAATAGACTTAAATACTTTGATTTTACATTTTCACATCCGTATAAACCATGACAATGACACTGCTATCATATTTCTCGGACAGATTAGAAAAATTGACCTCTTATCAACGCTTTACACATGTAAGTGTTCAGTTAATTCATTGCCTTGACTATAGTAGTCATCAAATTGATGTACAACAAGGTAGCCAATTTCACAAGCACTTGTGATCACTACATTTGTCCAGGTTTGCCACCTATAATTCCGACCCTTCTAATCAACACTTCTATAATGAGAACATGCTGTACACTTGAAAGGTCTACCAAAATTATCATCCACAAATTGTCTTTACATGCTTGTTTACCTAATTCCCTCTCTGTTACCAGGGTTCCAAAACATCCACAAATATGCTCTTTGATGACAAAGAACCATAAATTCTTAGGGGTGAGATCAATAGTTCAATGTAGGATAAAAAACTAAATTCTTTTACTTTGGGGGTGGGTTTTGTGTGGTTTTTTTTTAGCCATTTTAGTTTTCATCCTACATCATCAATTTTACTTTTAATGGGTCTGTTTGTACACCTAAATGCAAAAATTTCAACAAAATGTCTTCAAATTGAGAAATAGATGAATTTTCTTTATATAAACGCATTGCACTAAAATAAAGTCAAGTGTCAGCAAAACAACGATTCTTTCTTAACTACTTACCGGCTTTGTATTCATAGTGCTACTGCTACATACTACTACATACTGATTTGAAATTGATTGTGCTGTCCGAAATGTTTTCAATTTTGGCCAATTTAATTAGAAGGAGGTGGGGGGTGTCTTGAGAACAAACTAAAAGAATTTAGTTTTTTTTAATCCTATATTGAACTATAGATATCACCCACTATATCACACCCATATTATATTACATTGTACTATGGTTGAATTTATCTATAGTACATGAACTAACATACTAGCAAGGTACCTGTATTTATCAAAGTCTTACCACAATGTACATAAACAGGAAGAGATCAGTAATAGTAATGACAATTTCCGGATGTTAGAATTCACGGTAACTGTGTATTAATAGGTACCATTTATTCTAATTCAATACAAGTATATAACTAATGACCTAAATTGTAAATAATTTTTAATATCCTGTATTTAACTTCATTATTTTGTCATAGTCCACCAAATTGTAGTAAGATTAAGTGTGTGGTGTATTCCTGTCTGTGAATAATGTTTTGTTTAAGGCCAAAGCTGGCTAACAGTTAAAACTAATGTGTGACAATCAGTTGTCTGACAGAGCCAGTACAGGGGGCAACACACTACAGAATCTCTAACATCAGCTGTCTGTTAGAACCAGTACAGGGGGCTACACACTACAGAATCTCTAACATCAGTTGTCTGTTAGAGCCAGTACAGGGGGATACACACTACAGAATCTCTAACATCAGTTGTCTGTTAGAGCCAGTACAGGGGGATACACACTACAGAATCTCTAACATCAGCTGTCTGTTAGAACCAGTACAGGGGGCTACACACTACAGAATCTCTAACATCAGCTGTCTGTTAGAGCCAGTACAGGGGGATACACACTACAGAATCTCTAACATCAGTTGTCTGTTAGAACCAGTACAGGGGGCTATACACTACAGAATCTCTAACATCAGTTGTCTGTTAGCGCTATAGAAGGGTTGAATCAGAACAAAAGAATGCTTCTATGTAATCCTTAAGGCTTCACTGATAAGATTACTTACACTGATGTGAAAACTTGAGATTGAAACCCTGGCTTGGATTACTCAGTAGAATCTAACCAAATTCCCTGGCTATTTAACTTGTATTCCCTATCAACTATATACAGTACAAGTATGGAATTAGTGTTACTGTATTGAGTTACTAGATTCCCGTTCTCTTACCTCTCCCCCTCTCCCTCCATTACTATGGATTACAAACCTTAGCTAAAACATCATCTAAAATGTATGACATGGCTTTGTTTCCTAAAGGCTATGTTTCAATGACAGGAAGTGAAACAAAACTTTCATGAATTGAAACTTTCACTTGTGATGCAACGAACAACATGTTTTCAATTTCGTGTAAAACTGTATCAGCTATATGGCATGCAATAAATGATGTTTTAATTTCATATTTATATAAACTATTTAGTATGTAATGAACAAAGCAGTTTCAATATCATAACTGTGTATGCAATTTATGTTTCAATTTCAAATGTTCAAAAACTCGTTGACATGTAATAAATGTTTTAATTTCATGTTTCATTTCATAATTTCATATGTTTATAAATTATTTGACATGCAATGAACAAAGAGGTTTCAATTTCATACCTGTACATGTGATATTTTTGTAATTATTCACGTCTAAAAATAACTCATCACGATAACAGCTGACAAGTCAAGGTAGGCCAGGTCAAAGGTCAGATCCAACCAGCCTTGTACTCCATACCATAAACACCAGCAAAATTTACATGGAAATGTTTGGCTTCAATAAAGACTGTACTGAACTTTACACACAACATCAACTTTACATAAAATTCAAATAAAGCCATGAGCAACCATCATCCAACAGACAATGATGCTATAGCCCTATCCTGACATTTTAGCGGGTATAATTTATGTAAATCTGAAGTCCTAGCATCATTGTCTGTTGGATAGTACATTCTGTACTTAGTCCAAAATGTACAACACATAAATGTATACCATTCTTCCATCTTGCCTATAAATATTATCAAGGTATCATTCATACAGCTTAGCAGTATTTTCACTAATTTGGAAAAATGTGGAAAGCAAAGTTGCCACTCAATGTATTTTTTTTAACATTTCTACAGAACATCTCAGTTTCTGGACTGCAAATTCCTCATCTTTAAGGTTTACAAAAAACACATCCACTCAAAAATATCCTAACACATGTGAGAATCTGACTTCACCATCCAAAACTGTAGCATTACATCAGATATATAGAAGTGAACTGACACAGTACAAAGTAAAACAATAAACGCTTCATTCTATTACAACAAAAGTGATGATATATTGCCCATTTTATATGCATATGTACGTCACTGGTGTCTGATTGGCTTATCAATTCATACAATGTATATTTCTCTCATCCATCAGTGCCAACAGACAAGATTTCTACTGTCAACTTTGATTTACTTTATAGCCATAACTTCCTGTACCATCTGTTCTACTTTACTTAGTACCATAGTGGATTTGATCCTCATCTCCACTTTGAATTTCTGTTCACATTTTTTTTCCCAACTCTTGTGTTTTTGTTCACATTCATGAGTGTGACTCTACTTGAAATGGACTAGAAGTAGATAATCCACTGAAAGTAATTTCAACATTGACTTTCTGAAGAACATTCAAGTGTGCCCTAAGTAAACTTGACATTTACTACCATCAATACTTAAAGGCAAACTTTGAAAATGGGATTAGACATTAGGTGTGAAAACGGTTGTCTGACAAAGCTATAGAAAAAAGATGGCCCAGAACAAAAGAATAACCCTATGTAATCCTCATGGCTCTACTGATAAGATAACACTAATGGAAGATGCTGGGATTGAAACCGTGGCCTTTTAATAAATTTTGCACTTTACATTCGATATAAATCTCACTGATATCCCATCTTATCCCAACTTTACATAAACAACACTGCTAGAATTAATGAGGAACTGACTAATTTACCAACAACATCTTGTATTTCAACACACCACAATTTGTATTGATTCAAATGACACATCTTTAAAAAATTTATTCTCTCTTGAAAAAGATGCAGCCCACCTAACCTGCACTGAAAAGAAATGTTCTCCTGTCTTTTGTTTCTTTATCTTGCAAATAATACACACAACATTCATCTTGACTTCGACATTAAGTCCCACCTACTCACAACATTATTGTATAGTATAGAGTAAATATTTCCATCCTGTTCTTTCTAGTAATGTACATTATTATGTAAATCAATGCATTTACATTAAAAACAGCCTCTGTTGTTCTATTAAACACAGACACATGCATACTTTCCACTATTTTATAGGAAAACCACACAGATAGGCTAAATAGAATCAAGGTCATGTTGTTTTTCAAATAGTAACATCCTTGTAAACTGTCAAAGAGGAGAGATACCACCAGAGTACAAAAGAACTAATGGCTACAACTGATGACAATCAAATTAAAAGTTTTTGTAATTTGAGTTCGCTATCAAATCTAGAGACTGGAGTCCGACTTCAGAGTTGGTATACTATCTCTGACTGGATAGCTAGGGTTATACAATTTCTAGCCTGGAATCCATGCGAATGGGGGTTTGAAATCATAAGATTTGATTCCGCGGATAGTACGGTAGTTTAAGTCATACAAGAGGAACAACAATAAGAAGACAGAACGACAACTTTAATACAATAAATGAAGACTAGTGCATTAACTTAGATTATGTATTTATATATTTTTGAAATTAGTACCTTTTTACTTTTCTCCTTGTAAATTGTAAGTAATGTATGTACTTGTATCGTGTGTGTGTGTGTGTGTGTGTGTGTGTGACAACAAATTCGTTGTACCATGCTACTATTTGTTTTCGCTGTTTTTACTGGCAATGTTCTCTATTTGAAGAATTCGTCGATATATGAATATGAATGTGAATGTGAATATGAATATATTGTCATCTTCACTCTCATTTGTTCCATGGTATGTATACATATACATAGTATAAAGAATATACCTGATACAAGTTAGTTGTGTGCTATTTGTGGCATAGAATCTCAAGATCTCTCTTTACAGAAATGATTGGATACCAGTCAGTATCTAGACCAGACACAAGTACTTGTATCCAGTCTAGATTTAGTACTAGTCTCAGACCTTACACCATTTCAAGATAAACTAGTCATTACCATCTCATTTACAAGGAGAGTTATGGCCACCAAGCTACCAGTACAAGGTGTATAACTAACTAACACATAACTTTATGAGGGACTGTGTTATTGGTTAGAATTTTGTGACTGATTAACAAAGACATGATTTCAATGACTGTGTGGGTGGCTGTGGATGAATTTCAAATTGCATCTCATGCATCTCAGGGCTTCTAAAATAACTACTTTGACTACATGGTGAATGGAGGTGTAAATTGTAACAATACCGTATAGGAACTACACTGTATTTGGAGGTGTAAATGGTAATGGTACTGTATCGGAACTAGACTATAATGGTTATAGCTAGTTTGAGTCTTACACCTTCTTGAAGCAACTGCTATAAAGACAACAGACATTAAAAATCCAAAATGTTTGTTGTCCAAGTAAAATAATGAACACCTGAGGCCACAAAAGATTGGACTTACAAATCCAATATTCTGCTTTCCAATAAATAAACATCTGGGAGCAACAAGATATTTCACATTAGAAATACAATACTGTGCACCCTAATGTAAATATTTACCTGAGAGATACTTTCTCCGATTTCACAATTTCTTAACTAGCACTGTAGCAGGTAACAACATATATATCTATCCAGCCAATATCTTGAGTCAGATATCCATGTCTCTTGGCTAAGAACTTGGATACTGAAAATCCTACATTTTGTTGTCGCAGAAAAGTCAACTTGGATCTATGATCTATTAAACACTAGATACAAAGAATCTTCTTCTGTCGTCATATTTCAAGTATAAGGTGACAGAGTTCAAGGTTTACCCATCACTGTTATCTGTGGGATCCTCTCTGCCATCACTCTGGACGGAATGGAAAGTGTAGGGACTATAAAATAGCAATAGTACTTACATCTAGGAGAGCATGAAGTTGTGTGTCTTCAAATATACTGTGCAGGAAATCGACGTCTTTCTCCGTACCGTCTGACAGACACTGAATTTCCTCCAGACTATCCAGCACTTGAGATACTGCTCCTATCAACAAGAACACAAATCAACTCAGCTGGACGGACCCACATATGTTGGCAATAAATTTAGAACAAATATCGCTGAATAGAATGAAGATAAAAAGGATCAGAGAGAGAGAAAAAAAATAAAATGACACTATGTCTCACACCTGTGATCAACCAGTACAAGTGAAATGATTGCCTGTATGTAAATAGAGTTTAAGATAATGGCTATACAATATGGAAATTACTCTCTATTGCTTGGCCATACTGAATAAACTTTATGTTATACAGCAGTTCAACAATTCAAAAGTTTACCCGAGGAAAAAATATTTTATGAAAAATACATTAGCATTTTTTGACAATAAAGAGACTGAAATATTTAGAGCAGCTGTAAAGAGAGAAACTCTTGATTTTGAATTGTATGTTGCTGTTCGAAACAACATGATTTTTTTAGATCTTCACAATTCTCAAAAAATGCTGGGTTTAAAAAAAAAAAGACGTACATGTATATAAACTTTGTCAATGAGTTGATTATGCAAATGTGTTTAAATACACTAATACAACTGCATACAAACTGTGCAAACACTAGGAACACCAGAATAATGGGTTTTGTTTGGTGATAAAATATTGGTAGAATCCTTGCAGACTTCAGAGGATGAAACTAAGAAGAGTTTTCACTGTGGTTGTCAATGTATGCTTAACATGTACATGTAATGTATTTGCTTTCACATCTTGGTCTATGTACAGACATCTTTTCTTTATATTCACAGATTCTATACAGACACAAAGTAGTGCTGTTAAAAAAAAGACATCTCTGGTTCAAATATGCAATTACGATTGGACAAAAAAGAACGACTGCATGCAAACAATTTACCCTGTGTTGCATACCAAACAGAAGGGCTGACTTCCTTCATTCATTTTCCTATTCAGTTTGCGCATCAGGACTCAACCCATTTGTATGTATACACAGTGAGACTTAATTGATTTAAACAATATATTATATGGAGTGTTTTTTCCCCTGGCAATCAATACAAACTGGGATTGTTTTAATGTTCAGGTCAAAGGTCAAAGTCAACAATAAAATCTCAACTATCAACGCAGCTGTCACAAATACATTAACGTGTCTCTAGTCTATTTTATGAAAACTTACAGAAAGCCATTAATGTGCACACTGTTGTGTACTTTGTTGGATTTTATTAGAGATTTTGTCATTGAGTATAAATATCTTTTAATCCTGTAAAACATACAGACTCACTGCCTACTTTGTAAGGTTTGTATACTATCAAATATTCAACAAAGTGTTCTGTCAATTTAACGCATTTTGTAGTCTACACACTATAGTATATACAGGTCTAGGTCACTGTGTCAAATTTACAATTTTAAGACTTAGTCATCACAGTTTCAATACAAAGTTTGCTTTTTTATCAAACTAAGTTCCTTATGCCAATTTTTTATCAATAACTCATGGATTGGGGACGTTTCAATACATGTTTGTTTGTTTTCGAATCATTTTTTTTGGTCCATTTTTTATTATAACTTATGGATTGACGACGTTTCAATACATGTTTGTTTGTTTTCGAATCATTTCTTATGGTCCATTTTCTATGCAGTTTATGACTCATACGAATACAGCAGTTTGAAAGCATTATTTTATGTATTAAATGTACTGTGTATTGTTTTGCTATGAGTCACAAACACAGTTTGTATTGTGGTCCCATGCCCCAACTAATGGTCTTAGTCAGCTGTTTAACATACAAAAGCTGAACTCAAAAGTTGAAAGACAAAGCTTCCTACATTGTCTAAATATTTTATAAAATTGCCAAAGCTATGGGGCCCTGTCCACAGTATTGTATGCAAGTAGTACATAGCTACTGTTGAAATGCTAAACACATGGTAACCATTACAAGTTATGATGTATATGACACTTTTAGTAGCTATTGTTACATACAGTCAAACTTTTATGATTTATTGACTAATTCATTCACAATAAATTCCAATACAATCTTATGTAGGTAAAGGTTCAACGCTACTATTGAAGAACTGGACATGACAACGACCCCCCCCCCCCCCCCCCACTCCTTCCTACCTACATCCCATGACAATGACCTCCCTCCAACCTACCTCCCATGACAATGCCCCACCTTAGCCCTCATGACAATGAACCCCACCAACCTCCCAGACAATGACCCCATCTACCTCCTACAACAACCCCACCCCAACCTACCACTCATGACAATCACCCCCCCCCCCTCCACCTACCTCACGTCTCTACCAATCCCCTCCCCACCTAGCCCAGAGACTTACACTTTCTATCAATGTTGAAGGAGAATAATGACGCCAAGTTATCAATTTATTCCTTAATTCTTGACACCATGGCTATAATATTTTACAGAAACTTTAACAAACAATACCCCTATAGTAACATAATGTCCTTATGTAGGTCTTCCCCTGCCTACTATTACCTGTCAGCTAGTATTACAACTTATGAGATATCTATTCCAAGCACTTGGCTATCTGATTTGACATATTGGCGTGTTATAGCAAACAACATTTTCAAGCCAAAGATCCAAGTCTCTAGGCCCTGGTAGGGGAAAGGATATCAAACTCCACACATCAAATGAGTAATATAGACTATTTTATGCGGCTCTTGTACACATTCATCAAATTTATACCTATTATTAATATTATATGAAATATACTGCAAGCAATAATTTATAATTTGAGAAATGACTGGCAAACTAGACTAACCCTGTACATGGGTCACCGTACATCAAGGACAGGTACTATGTAATGGTGTTTGATATGACTGACTGTAGTTTGTGAGTAGAGGTGTAAATCATAACGATATCGTATAGGAACTAGACTAGGCGGACTGGGACGCATGCTGAATGTAGAACATTGAAGATAATACAAATCTACTAGCGTTAGGGGGTCTGACACTATTCTCAGACTAAAGTGAATACAACTGTGTATCTATTGTACAGTCAGGCCACTGTTCCACATTCTGGCTGGCCAATGTAGTAGTAGTTTTCACTACAATGGACAATGAACAACATCCGGGCGTTTAAACCATCACTGAACAGAGACAGAGGGTGAGGCAAACTTCCAGGCACCTATGACCCCTTATTAGGCGCATGTGTGCCTAAGGTCATGTGTGCTGAATAGTGGGAGTGGGTCAAACTGTTGACAAAGATTGAAGTGTGCAGTTGAAATTTTTAGGAACAATTTTCGAGTAGTGTTTGGAAGAAAAGTTTAAACCAAAACAATGAATAAATTTTTCCTTCATACTGATTATCTTTTGAGTAATTAAATGATGCAATGAAGGTAGTAAGTAAGTGTGGTATTTGGAATGGATGTCGTTTAAATCAGGTGGAATGTAAAATCAAAAGCAATAAGTATTTCACTGACAATAATTAATTATGCATCATTTTCAATCAAACCATATATAATTTGGGATCATAATTAATTCAACAGTATTAATTGAATTAATACGAACAACCCACAAGCTAATAATAACTTCACTAATTAATTAATGACTTGATAATTAATAACTAGTCACTGTAAATACAGCAGTTAATAAATAAACTATTTGTAAAAGATTCAACACTTTTAATTAACATCAACACCATGCTAATTATATACCAATTAATGATATAACAGATAATTACACATTATGATTTATTTCAAATCAAAGCTGATATCAAGTATATATTGTACCAATCTAATTAAAATCTGATGTGGTGAAAGCGGCTAGATGTCTGTATTTACCTCTATTTCCATCACTTTGTGTAATTTGTTTTGTTCTGCCTTCCCAAGGCAGCAATCACCCGGAACAAAACAAACAACATGTGTAATCAAATTGGTACAATATATACTTGATATCAGCTTTGATTTGAAATAAATCATAATGTGTAATTTAATCAGATTGTATTGTACAATGTTTGGAATAAATTCTAAGGTTGTAAACCAGAGGAACAATAAACAAATCTGTCTTTCATACCAAGTATAAATAATGATAGGTTATCATATTAACAAGTAAATATAATAAGAGTTATGCTTATTATATTTTCAATAAAGGTATGATTTTGATTCATGGTTTAGAAGAAAAAAATTATGTCTTCTGACTATACATGTGTGTTATAATGAGAACAAAGTACGAACTGCTTTTAAAAAACAAAGGGTTCTACAGATTGTCCTACAGAGGGCGCTCATCAATATGGCACTCATGCTGACTAGATTGAAAGTTATTATGCATGTACATTGCATTATCACTTGGATCATACACTGTATACCAAGTGATTACAAAAGTGCATATTAAAACAAATCTTCCTAATACTGTATAAGAACAAGACTATAAAGACACATTAACAACAGTGCAACCTATGTCAGAATTCATTTTCAAAACTACTGTAAATACAAACTTTATACAATGTTTTACTATGTAACAGTTCTGATACAGCGCAAACTCAGACATATACGTAAACAAAATATTTACCTGATGAAGTGGGATCGTCCTCCATAAAGTCATGGATATGGGCTGTGTTGGGATCACTGTAGAAATTAGTGAATTTATGACTGGCAACAGCAGCTAATACAGCACCCTGTAAAAACACAAACATGGAAAGTGGTAATGTGGATAAAGGTGAGTGACATGGTATCTATACAACACTAAATGATGTCTACAGACAGAACTGTACCAATATTCATCACATCACAAGCACTGCGAGTCTATCTGTGAGTCTGTCAGATACTGTGTGTCATGCCATGCCTATCAGTTATCACTCCTGAAGAGTGGTTGAGAAGCCTGATAGGGCTTTCTTACAGTTTACCTATCTGTGTGAGACTCCATTTTGAATGCCAAGGGGTGCTTGGACAAGGGGTGAAGGGGTAAAATTCACTTTCCTTTTCCATGTCTTGATAAATGTCTTAGGGTACAAGCACCACTTACTTCAAGTATATATTTACACATAAATTTAAAGTTTGTCATTAATTTGAGTAAGATTAATTATAGATACATCTGTTAATTCTTTGCTGAAAGCCTTAGTTAGCTTGGCAGCTAACACTGGACTTCTAGTGACGGGTGACAAAGAATTTGAACCAAATAGACTGATATTCAAGCAATAACTGTTCATCTATCATGACTTTACTGGACTACCTGAATTCCTAACATAATTTATCATGTTCTGGTTGATTTTTCCAGACAATATTCATCTGTTATGAGTCTTACAAGTTTAGTTGTTCAATATTAAAAGTATAATCATCTAAGTTCCTACACTTTACGAGGACAATAGGAAAGATCCAATTTTCTGTGTAAGTCATGCCTGATATAATTCCTAGCCAGACAACAAACAGCTGACTATTATGTGACCTGAAGGTCAGGTCAAAGGTCAAACGGTAGCCATCCCCAGAGAGGCTAAGTAGATAAAATCATTTGTATGCAACTAAGTACCCATTACAATGCAATCAATACAAAGTCCTTAGTTATACAGTTGACCTCTGACCCAGACAATCCAATGACTCGAAAACATTCCTTAAATCAATTCTAATTGTATGTCCATGTTGTATTTAAAGGTCAGCATTTCAATCCCAGGTTTTCACATTATTGTTATCTTATCAGTAGAGCCATAAGGCTTTATACATGGGATTATTCTTTGGTTCAGGCTCTCCTTTTCTATACCTCTATCACTAATACCAGATATACTGTTTTTTCAAACCTCAACCATGACTTCAATCAATCCTAATAAATGGGCCTCTAAATGCCAGGTTTTTATAGAGTGTACCATCTACATCACTAAAAAGTGATAATAGCATAAACCATTAATTCTACAAGTTAAACTGCCTTGCCAACACAAACAGACTTCAATTCTGGACATCAGCAGCACACATCAGCTTTGTGAACTTAAGTGGATTTCATCTACTTGTAACCTTCACAAAAAACACTGACAGATGTCAACTATATAATATAAGTAAACTTAAAAGTAATTTACAACTACGACCTAACACAGTACTTCTTATAGCATCCTTCACTATCCCTTGAGATACAAACTCCAATACTAATCAACAGTAATACATTAAAATGCAATCTAGTAGTTGCTAATTCCTGACAACACATTAGACTTAAGAAATATGGCAATAGGCTATGACAGGTAGAATTCCTTGATCCCCTGAGTGATACACTTGGCTTTTTACTTTGTGATTATCAGCCTTTATGGGTACTATCTACTGCATTTTAATGTTTAGGAGTTGATGGCTGAGAGTCAGTGTCTTTCACAAAATAAACATACTTTATTTGAATATCATTGCAGTTTGGATGCACTGTAGAACAGTGGACCATCTGTTTTTTATATTACCAATTTCGATCATGTTAGTGGGCCTACTAGAAATTTACTTTGGGTCAAATACCTGTATTTTTCAGATATAAATATAAACTAAAATAGCCCTAACTCCTTAACTTAAATGAAATTATGCATTTATTGTACAGTCAGGCCACTGATCTATATTCTTGGCACAGATTAGGCATCTGAAAATGTTTCTTGTTGACAATGTCTACTTGAATTACATTGGTTTACACACATGGTGAGTACTTATGGGATTACATCAATGTTGTGGATTTGAACACAAGAGAACCATGTATGACCACTCACAGGAAATGTACAGGGATATATTTGCATTTAAAATGAATGAGATGGCAGGATTCTAAGACAGGCATTCGGTTAGGTTTTCATCTTACACAACAACAAAACAATAGTATATTTTACGGTGCCGTGTGTTTTCACATGTATGGAATGTAGAACAGTGGACTAACTGCACAATATATAATATTTGTATCCAAGCTAGGGAGTTACGGTTAGGATTAGGGTTCCTAGCATAACACTGATTTGTATCTTCTCCAATGGGTTGACAAGTGTTCTAGTTTCTTGTACAACAACAGAATGATCTTTTACACACTGGTAATAAGGCTGTAGACTTTATCTACAGTAACACTCTTGTGACTGGTGCTGTACATACTATCCTGAGTTCTGTCAACAATGACCAACAGCAGAAGTCAACTTTTCTATGTAGATTTCTGGACATAAGTTTACAAAATCATGCATGCTTTGAATAAGACCACATGTACTTCAGGATGGCTCCACTATGGGTTAAAGCAATGCATTTTTACCCACTTCACATTGTCCTTCATCTTAGCTGAGGTAAGAATTAGGAGGATTGTCGGTGACTGTGTCCACTGGTCACAATCAGAGAAGCACTGATAGCATTATATTATGCACAGTACAGTCCTGATGACTAAGTTCACAGTACAGTCCCGACGACTAAATTCACAGCACAGTCCTGATGACTACATTCACAGTACAGACCCGACGACTAAATTCACAGTACAGTCCAAACAAGTAAGTTCACCGTACAGTCCTGAAGACTAAGCTCACAGTACAGACCTGACGACTAAAGTTCACAGTACAGTCCTGACGACTAAAGTTCACAGTACAGTCCTGACGACTAAGTTCACAGTACAGTCCTGATGACTGAGTTCACAGTACAGTCCTGACGACTAAGTTCACAGTACAGTCCTGACGACTAAAGTTCACAGTACAGTCCTGATGACTGAGTTCACAGTACAGTCCTGACGACTAAGTTCACAGTACAGTCCTGACGACTAAGTTCTCAATGGATTTGACAGCAACATTGAAAACTACGACTGGTAGATATCAATAAAGAAAAACTTACACTTGCCTTTAACTTACGCCTGGCATTAAACTTCTTTAATTCTTCCACACTTTCATGTAGATGGAGTTTAGGGGCCATTCTCTCTCTTTCCTGCAAGTAAACAAACAAGTAACCTTATTATGAATGTCTCCGTTCAGAAAAGTCCTCGGAATAGAATTAAAACATCAATATTCTGTAGAGTTGGGAGGGCAACAATATAAGGGATTCAAACTGACCTTTTCAACAAATAGCACCCTCTAGTGGCATGAAATAGATAGAGTTGACATATTAAAATATTCATATATAAAACCCAGTAGTACCGTCACAACAGTGGCTATTTGCCCTTTTTAAAATTTGTTGATGTTGTGAGAGTCAGCGGCTTACTGTTTGTTAGTAGCATATCTCTTGATTCAAATAACAGCACAGGTGATTTCCACAATAGTACTGCTTGATTGAACTGGATCGATATCCCAGTTCTTTGATTGTTATCAAACGAATTATGCAGGGCATTATAACACTTAGAAAGACAGGGAAGACAATAACTTGCATTACAAAATAATATATAGGTGAAATAATTCATTTGCTTAACTTTTCCAAACATTGGGGAGGGTGGAAGAAGTAGGAGGTTTTTCAAGTGGTGTAATGATACGCCATACAAACTAAAAATTTTCTTATATTTATTTTCAAGTCTCATCTTGTACTCCAAAATGAGAATTTCAGTCATTTTTTTTTTAAAGGATATCGTGCTATCGACTGTTTTTTGCATTTCTTGAGTTTTTTTCATGGGGATCTCAATCTTATAGTCATATTATTTCATAGAAATGAATATTGGATGAAACTTTTAATATTACTTTTTTTTTGTTCTTTTTGATCATGATTACAATTCAACTATTATCAACCTATCTTATTGCTAGTTACAGCACCACTAGAGGGCTCTATTTACTGCAAAGATAGTCAAATTCCAACTCGGGTTCTCCCCATACTGACCAGCACTGATCATAACCAATTGGCACTGACAAAATTTAGTCTCAAGGATACATGTATATGTTCAATCAGTAGTACAACAATGTGATGTCAGAATAATTTGGGGGGTAATTTTCCATAATTTTCTAATTCTGTCAGTAGCAATGTTTTATATTCAACAAAACCAGCGTCCTAAAATATCCATTCTCCCATTTGTCAATTCAGTTTATTTATTTAATGAATCATGAACTGGATTGAAAGCTGTAATTGACAAATTTTCATATTGACTGAATTTATGCAATGATCATGAATATTAATGAATGACCAGCACCCCTTTACAACTAGGGAGAACCCTGTTAATCTAATAAGATTCTTACGACAGTATCATGACACTTACAAAAGTACTGAAAAGTCTAGAAAATAAACGAAATGTGTTAGCTTGCTAGTTGCTGTGCATGGTGAAATATCTTGCGCAGCCAAAATATAAATACATTTAATTGATATTATTAACAAAAACATGCAAAACAAGAATCATACATTTAGCATCTAGTGAACAGATATAAACATATATAAAAAGTCACGATACAAAACACTGACAGATAAAACAAGTTTCATGAAAACTGAGCACTGGTATATTTTTTTTCTTTCAAAATCAGGCAAAACTGATACATTGATACAATTTCTCATAAACCTTGAAAATCCAAGATCTATGAATTTCTCAGCTGTGTGAGATTGAAACATTAACATACACAATAACTTTCTCACAACATTTCATAGTTGTGTAAGCACCTCACAATATTTTTAGGGAACAAAATAATTCCAAATACTGTTGTTCACATGAAACACACAAAATTACGAAAAGTTGTGAAATTCTGAATTGTGTCCCCGTGATAACATTGAAGCATGGTCTACATACACCTGTCTACAACACAAAGCTGTGAATGACAATGCGCATAAAATTTGAATATGTTAGTGATGGCCCTCAAATCTACTACAAAGCAATGCAAAGCAACTACTACCACAGACATTAGACCGTTGACGAACGAGACCTGTTACAAACACGTTAAGTAACAAATGAATTGGATTAATAACACTTGGCAAAGCATGGTGGAACAGAAGAGACTTGTATCACATTTCATGGTTTAATAAGAACAGTTTTATGGCCTCTGCATGTACATGAATTGCTATGAGAACTTGAAATATGTTTGTGAATGTGAACTATTATATAAAGAGGCCATACAACTGCTTTTATCAAATGATGGAATGTAATTCTTGTCTCTCTCTATATTTCCAGCATGCTGTGCCAAGCGATATTAATCCACTTGTTTACTTTCCCTGTTTGTGTAACAGGTTCCGTTTGTCAATGGTCTGATGCCAGCAGTTGTACATCATATATAGGCTTTGATAACCCATCTATGTTAGATCACAAAAGTCTCTTTTTTGTTAAAACTTTATTGTGAAGATGATGGTTGGATTATGAAAGCTGATCTGTGTTGTATTTTAGACAGGTAGACAAAATGCCTTGTTGTCAGTATGTTATACATTCAGGTTAGCTTGCATTTGGCGGCTTTTCTGGATTTTTTCGTGTTTTAATCTACTGTCACTACTTTCAGTGAGAATCAACCAGAAACACTTTGGGGGTTTTTTGTTACAAGATTTTACAGCTATAAATGATATGTGAAGTTATGCAATGAAATGTACTGCTAAAGAAATTATGTAATTCTTAGAGAATTTCTATATTTGATGATTACTCTTACTTTAAGGGTATCACTCTAAACTACACATAATTTGAATATACTCTACCCTTACTTTGGTGATGTCATCTCAAACTACACATGATTTGATGATTACCCTTTACACTTTGATGGTGTCACTCTAAACTACACATAATTTGAATATACTCTACCCTTACTTTGGTGATGTCATCCCAAACTACACATGATTTGATGATTACCCTTTATACTTTGATGGTGTCACTCTAAACTAGTTTAAGTTAACATGGGTTACAAAAAAAAGACAGAACTTGGATCAAAAGCCTTTATGGCTCAATGCAGAAACACATACAAGAAGAAGAAGAATGAAATGTGGTGTAGGTAAATTTTATTATGACTTTCATCGGATAATAATGAATTATTAAACGATAGCTACACAGCTAGAAATCCATAGGCCGATTACAGGACATGCCTATACCAGGCCCTATGCAGCTCTTGTAACAGGTTATGTAAAACAAGTGCTGTTACAGGGTCAGTCAATTTGGTAATAGTTCAGAAGTGTATTCACTGATACCTCACATGTCTGTTGGTACAGGGATGTATACAAGCAAGTAATATCTGTATACATTGCTGTGATCACATGACTGAAACAGGGGTGTACATACAGGTATGTATCCAGTGATGTCTGTACATGTTGAGTTCTGTAACAGGGTCTGTAATTTGGTCAGATTCCAGGACTGTATGATCATCACTGTAACAGGTCTGTTGGTACAGGTGTTTATACGGTAGTGTAATTTGTAAGAATATTTCACAAATGGTTATAGTTATGCTTTAAGTACATGCATGTCCAAACATATGATATTATAGCAAATTCAACTATCTTCACATGGAAAAGCCAGGTTTTGTTGGGGCTTTCCACTCTGCACTTCCACAGATGTTTTGGTGCCATTTTCAGTAAGGGGAAGGTGTAACAGGCATAATCAAGTATAAGGACATGGTTGGCATTTTCCACAGGCACTTCACATTATTTCATCTGCTCAATATTAACAGCACGATTACATCAATAGAGGGCGCACTTCAAATGTAAAGGTAAATAGACAGCGCACTTCATAAGCAAAGGGGTATTAGTTGAAAGATTGACAGAATAAACCAACAAAGTGTTTCTGGTCTATCTTGCTGTGATAGCAGTGAATGCATACCACTTTATAGCCACTTTCCAGCGTGCTGGATTACATAAAATAATCAAAAAATACAAAGATTTGTTTGACAGATACAGGTACACATACAAACCATTCGCCTACCTGAATTTCTGACTTTGCAAACTACGTGACCAAAAAAGAGAAGAAACATACATAGAGATTACACGTTGGGTCAAAGGTCAACCAAAGGTCAGAGGTTTCTCTCATGTTTGATATTAGCAATAATGGGAACAGCTGGGTTCTTTATTCATGCAAAGCAGGGAATACTATAATCTACCAGGAAATGTACCCAATACAATATCTTGCTACAGAAACGAGGGAATCTTGGATTTATAGGCATAGATGCCATGGTAATACCAGCTATACCTGCTACAGATTATAACTGAAGGAGTTGGGAAAATGGAATTATTATCATAATATTTGTTATCTTTGGAGTTGGTAGGGAAAGTTCATATATTTGCAGGTTGGAAAATAATGTTTTTAAAATACGTGCTAAGTTGACAAGTTGTCAAAATGTGCCTGTTTAGCTGCCTCACAAGTAGGCTATTTACATATGCAAATGAGGCCTTTCAAATGATATTGGTTAACGAAGACAACTGATATTGCGTTTTTCACTTCAGCAAGTTTTACATGGCTGTCCTGTTAACAGGATTTTTTCAAGTGGAAAGTTTCACCAGTGCAGACAATTTTTTGTCCTAATTTTTGATATACTCTTGTCAGTGATAGTTTGTCAAAAAGACAAAATTTTACAAGCTACACAACTGAGTGGCATTAATTTATCATGTCAATGTTCTACTAGCTGGAATATCAATCAATAATCATATTGGGAAAGTTTTTGGTTAAAGAAATGACTTCAGATGTTTAAAAAGTTAGACCCTACCAACTCTGTCATCAAGGGCGGGAAGAGGTAACTTATTATTATAGTTAACACATGCATGAAATAGCTGAACTCAGCTGTAGAGAACAGGTTGTTGTTGTTGTTGTTGTTGTTGTTGTACTTGTTACTGATTATATTTTCTTTGTTTTTCTCTCTAAAGATGTTGGCTGCAACAACAATATGAGCTTTCACATGCATTTAAAACTTTATTTTAAATTTCTTATACTAGAATGTAATTCAGCCTCTCATCTAACATGATACATTTGACAAATAAATCATTTTTTGAAGCAGTGAAGGCATTTCATCTTTATCTTCGTAACTGTATTTTGTAAGGATGCCTCATGACAACAACCAATCAGAAGCATCTTACACTTGGGGTAAAGATCTGCATACTAACTACATGACGGTTGACCATCATATTATATACTAGTATATAGTTCATGTCAAAATGGCCATCATATTAGCATACAACCATGACAACAACAAATCAGAATTGTTTTAGGTTTTCATGGTGAATATTTGCATAACATTTACATAATACCATGACAACAACCAATCAGCATTGTTTTAGGTTTTCATGGTGAAAATTTGCATGACATGTACATAATACCATGACAACAACCAATCAGAATACCTACTAGATTTCTGAAATGAATTTGAATATGAAGCTTGCTGAGAGGCTGACTTAGTATCCACATGACATAAATTAGTATTTTTTTAATTAAAATTACAACAAAGGTGTCAATTGCCAAACAAGACAGAAGTCAGCGACTACTTACCCGTAACCACGGATGAGCTAATGCATTCTCCACTGTGATTCTTTCCTGTTGATCAACACTCAACATCTTCTGTACCAAGTCTTTAGCAGCTTCTGATATATGATCCCACTGTTTACTTTTCATCTGCTGGTAGTTGTTAATAAAACACATAAAGATATGTTATAGAGTAGACTAATACTTTCAAATTTAAAATCTTACTTTTTTGGTTTCATTCTCAGCATTTTGAGATCTTTTCAACTAAGTTAAACGAAGGTGAAAATTATTACTGTAAACATGGTCACATCAATGTACACCTACAAGTATTCCTGCCAATATTGACGAGTTATTTAATTTCAGGACTGGTGAAAAAAGAACCCATCACGGACAAAACAGACAGCTTTGAGAGTATAAAACCACACTGCCCTCTAAGATAATTTGATGTACTACTAGAATTCAGCAGTTTACTGTGATGCACCAAAATTTGGTATTACTACATGGTCACTCACAAGGAGAGAATTGAACTTAGCACTTACATGGAACCTTCCTTTGATAATGGTCTCAAAGAGTCTATCCTTGGTACCATAGAAGGGAAGACTACCACTGAGTAAAATATACAACATGACACCACATCCCCAGATATCTACTGGTTTACCATACGGCTCTCTTTTGATCACTTCTGGTGCCATGAAATGTGGTGTTCCAATCCGCCCTGTGATGAATCAAAGATAAATTATACACTTTATAACAATCATAACTACTACTATTTTTAATTTTCTTTCATTGAAATATGAATCTATATTTTGATTTTATAAGTGACTTCTTTTTACTCCAAAGACTAATCTGTAACCTTAATAAAAGATAAAAGCAAGAAAACACAATTCAATCTCCAGTTTTCTCAAAAAAAAGCAAATCTTATCAGAAAGGCCATAATCACCCCATCATGACATAAAAATATTTCAAAAGTTTAAGACATCACCAGAAATTACAAATTGTTTTTTGGCCTTCTCTAGGTTTTCTTTACATGAAAAAAATGCTTTATCATTGAAAGACATGCAAATAAACTCTTAGACAGCAGAAAAGCTAAGTTTGGCCACTGAGGGCGCTTACCATATTTCACTACTTACCTGATGTAATATAACCACTTTCTGGCAATTGTATGGCAATACCAAATCCTCCAAGCTTAACAGGTGCTGAATTCTCTTTAGTAGCTAGTAATACACAATGTGGCTGCAGAAATGAACAGATTAATTTTAATAAATTAATATGAAATTATGATCAGAAAAAGACCATAAGTAAAATTTACAAGGCAGACTTGATGAAATAAACATTGAATTTAAATTAATCATACATTTGTATAAACTCAATAATTCTACTCTTTATGTACCATAGTTTGATAAATTATCTCATTAAAAATTTCAATTTCACAAAAAAACTGAACACCAACCCATGTCAGACATCAGGATATACAAAATTAGACCTATTTCTATAGGAAAGGAGAACACCAAATGATTTTAATATCTAGGGATTTGTAATTAAAAGTATTACAAGGGTTTTCAGGATGGCTATCATTTAGTTAGCACCTGCTTTTAATAATTGCATTTGCAGACACCTTTCGTCATCAACAATTCAAAACTCTGGCATCAACAATGTGTTAGAACTTTGGTATTGTAACAGAAGGCAGGAAATTGACAACATTAACACAATTTCCTTTCTTTATCCTTTACATTAAGATTTAACTATGGAGAGATTCTAAAAAATACTGAGAAACTCAGATTTGAACTCTTTAGCCCCTTACAAAAGACAGTTTCCCAAAGCAGGAATTTGTGGTGAAATATATTCAATTTCCTTAACATAGGCTAATACTTTTGTAGGACTAGCCTAGCTTAACAGAGGAACTCTGGTCAATTTTATATCCGTAAGTCCCTCGGATAAAAGATATTTTTACCATACAGAGAAATATGGTGACATACGCCTATTTTCGGCTCAAAGCAGATCTCACGAGATCCCGTGTGAGCCATTGCATCCATAGCAACCATGCGAGGGTGGTCAAGCTGAAAGTGTCAAATGCTTAGCAACACTATTGTTTTCAACATCATTGCACATGGCCAGACGAAAGTTTGACCACAATCACATGTTTGAAAACCATTGTTGCTAGGCATATTTGCATATCTCGTGAGATCCACAACGAGATGTAAAATCCCTTATTATATATATATACTGTTCCTTATATGTTTATTGGAATGGCACCAAAGTAAGACACACACTTTGCAAACCTTCATAACAATTCTGACAACTCAGGTACATTTTATCTACTAGTCATCTTCAATAATAAATACTGATATACATGTCTATGTATATATATATATATATATCAGATTTAACTGTGTTTGTCAGTGAAATGAACATAAAACTATTGCTGAAATATACAAAACGAAATACATGTCTATGTATCTTAGTGATGGCTACTTGCAGTATGCATAACATAAAAAGGTCACGAGAGGTCATGTGAGAATCCATCATTTCAATATAATGGTGTAACGTATGCTTACAAAGGCCAACACTGCGACATACATAAAAGAACCACAGCTTTTAAATTATTCATGCGATAAGTTATTGTAGCATAGATAATTGACAAAAGTGGGTTTGCCAGCTTTTTAGGACTCTCCATCTTTTCTAATGCACACCTGACCTTAATGGCCCAGTAAAAATTTTGTCATTTTCGGCTTCCTACGAAAAAAGAAGCGATGGGGGAACGGTATATTTTTGCATTTTTATTTCCACACAGACATTCATTTGTTTTCACTAAAATACGAGTTATTGTGTTGTAGCTTTATTTGCAACTCAAACGAATGCAACTGTCCATGACGCCAAATGAACTGAGTTTCTAAAGACATCTATACATTGTGAGCAAACTATTTCCTGTAACATCCACATATTTTACTTACATATAACACAATGTTATTCAAAGAGTTACAACAGATATGTTTTTTTGTAAATGTCAAAATGTGAAATCTAACTGAGTTTCAAAGAATTTAACCACGACATTATTTATTGATAATTGAGTTTAAAGTAATGCAGATGGAGAACTATCAGCATGTCATTTTACTACATATCACCCACTCTCTTAGCTGGGGTCTAAAAATGGTTACAACACTACACGTTTAGCAAACTGTAAATTCTATTTAAGGCCTGGATTTCAACCCCAGGTTCTCACATTAGTGTTATCTTATCAATGAAGCCAGAATGATTTACAGAGCATAAATCTCTTATTTTAGACCCACTCTTTTCTGTAGGTCTGGCAGACAACTGATTTTCACCTTAGGCCTAATAGAAAATATTGTGTGGTTCCAATTACGCTCAATTTTAGAATAGGCGGGGGTAGGTAGATTTTTTATTTTACTTTCTTACATTTTTTTTCTGTGTGAGTGTCTAAGTTTGGGTTTTCCATCGTTTTCCAAATGGTCTCTGTGTTGTTTATTTCTTCCCATCAGATGTACAGCCATCACAGAAGAACAGTGTTATTTTGTCTTTTTAAATTGATGTCAGTTTCCGCATCCACTATTTCTCAAGAGACTTCAAAATATTAGCGATTTTATTTTTTTTCCCTCAAATACGTAAAAAAAAAGGTTTAGGGTCGGCAGTGAAAATTAGGTGGGGGTCGGGCAACCGGAACCAAACAATCATTCTTTTTAGGTCTTAAATATATTTGAATCCTACTCTTAATTAGACCTTCATATTTCCTTTCCTCTCTTACAAGAATTCACAAAGGTTTTGTGAAAATCTATACCACATCTTTACTTAATATAGAACAAATATCTCATTTATCATAAATATGATGAAAAATGATGTATATCTCATTAAGATTTCCATTCTAACTTAGATGCTAATGTTGTCAGTAATTACTAACAGTCAATTCATCATACTTGTAAATGCCAATCTTTTAAAACCAAGTACAGTACTACACTTCATCTTGCCTACAGAATGACAGGCCCTCTTATCCCCTATACTCTGCCAAGGGTCACAGGTCAAAGGTTACAGGTCAATGAATACATGCATCCATCATAGACTAATCCAGATTTGGTACATGAGATCTTAAATAATCCAACATCAAATATGAGCTATTTCGTAAAATATATTTTTCAGAATTGATAAATAATAACAGGGTTAGATGTTAATTATGAAATATGATATGCAACACCATAGTTTTTGTGTCATGTATTATGAACAAATTGATCAACGGAGCACATGGCGACCAATAACCCAGTGACCTGAATGACCTTTGCACCACTTACCTCATTGACCTTTGAACTAATTACCTGGATAAACATTACATCATTAATAAGTAGTCTAAGCGTGTCTGCTTAGTCTAATTTGGATAGAATAATGTTGTGGTCTCTCACCTTCATATCTCTGTGTATGATATCATTATCATGACAGTAGCGCAAGGCTTCAAGTATCTGTCTCAGGTAGTGACTGTAACAAAACAAACAGATATATAGACAATCACTAGTCACTCAATAATCACAGCGCCATAATGGCGGTAGCCAGGTAGAATTATACACATGACTAAGAATTTGATAAAAAAAAAGGAGAAATATCATATTGTTTGATTTGACGCTATAAGACATGTTAGCAAACATTTCTACAATCACAAAGTGGTATCTGGAAAACTTGTCACAAGTGACGGATCATCATTTTGGATTGTGTCAGACTCATGGTAATTGCTGAACCTGGAATTCTAGCTGTCTTCCGGGATACTCTTTTCTCCTGCAGTGGGAATTATGATATTCTCTAGAGGATAGCATGTATTCCCTGATAGGTAATAAATTACTATGATGTAACTATCTATGATTCCTATCAATTTCTTTCAAAATAAATTATACCCACTATAAGAATTTCTGTTTGTGTCCACATTCATAATTTTTTAAAATTCATATGATGCTTTTTAATGGTTTCCAGCCGATTACACATTTAACTGTTGACTAGTGAGTGTGTATGTGTGTGTGTGTGTGTGTGTGTGTGTGTGTGTGTGTGTATGTGTGTGTGTGTGTATGCATACAATGTATGTTTGTGTGTATGTGTATTGGTATACATACATAGTATACATGTGTGTGTGCGTGTGTGTGTGTGTGTGTGTGTGTGTGTGTGTGCATACAATGTATGTATGTATGCATGTGTATTGGAGTACACATTATAATATGCGTGTGTGTGTGTGTGTGTGTGTGTGTGTGTGTGTGTGTATGTGTGTGCATGTGTGTGTGCATGTGTGTATGTGTGTGTGTGTGTGTGTGTGTATGTATGTATGCATGTGTACACATATGTACATCCATGCATGTGTATGTACATGTACATATTTTCCCGCCAAATACTGACAAGATAAATAGGAAACTGTAAATTTAACTAGATTTTTTCCTCTCACATAATTCATCTAACAAATTTGGACAACATTATCAGATTTGACCTTTAATGCTCTGTGTTTTTGCTCAGGAAAGAAGTCCTGATTTATTTCTAAGCTTTCAAAATCATTATCAATCAAATGTATATCAAACCAGCTCTTTCATGACATTTCCCTTTCTGTTAATGCCAGGGTTCTAAAAAAATCTCTACAAAAACACAGACTACATATTTCACATATACAGTTTCAATCTCCATCAGTGAGATCAATCCACCCACTCTATCCATCCACCAATTGATTTGAGTTTGACACTACATATATTAAGATAAATGTCCTGTATTTTAACCTTTAAAACACCTATATAGTATATGTTGGACATGTGACAATTATTCACATTTTAAAAGATGAGAAATGAGATTCCTAACAAGACAGACAGAATTCATATTTTCACGCTTTTTATTATCAAAGGTATAGATACAGGAAATCCAAGTAGTACATCGTATGAAGTCCCCTGATGTTTTCATCTTTGATTCATGAAATACACTTAGGATTTCTCTGTTCAAGTGTTGAATATTTATTAATGAAAATTCCTACTCAAAATTCCAAAAAAAAATTCACAGTGAATCACAAATTTTTGCCAACGTCTATCAGCATCGTCAGGTGTGTGTACATGTACTACAATGGGCTATACCCCTGATGATACTGACTTGACATTAGCAAAAATGTGTGATTTGCTACCAAGTAGTGTTTTGACTCTTTGAGTACAAATTTTAGTTAGCAACTATAAACCCAGCATCCATAAACATTCATTCTTGCAGTATTTAATATCTATTTTATACAAGATTCAGATAGAAATTACAGTTCAAGAATCCATCTCCCATTTGCTACATGTACCTCTCTCTGTCAGATAGATGTTCATAACAGGTTAGACTGGAGATAACATCCTGTTTGTCAGTATGCCCTCTCAGTCAATTCAACACACAACTGACACACAGCAATTACTTTTAAGACACCAAGATTTGATGTTCTCCTATCCCTTAGTGTAGAAATGCTCAAAAAAAACCCAATGTTTTCTTAATAGGGAACTTGCAAACCCACCATGTTGAATGTTGCATCATGGGAAATGTGATAATAAATATTAATGAATTGGTATTGTATACAATACTGTTACATTGTTTGCAATCACGAATGATCAATTCACAGTTACCCTGACCATTTTGGGAGGTTAATTTTATCGGTAGCTCCAGATTAGGTATACCATAACCACAGATAATCCCATGGTCCTTTGCATCTGAGCATGCTCAGTCTGGATTGCAAGTTCACTAGTTTGAGCCATAACAACAAATGTCTTTTAATTCTTATCAGAGGGCACACTATTACTGCATTGGCATTATGCATACTTGTCAGGAGTAGTTTCAGTCCAGTGTTAGCAATGGTTTTAATACCCTGATGCTAGCCCAGAGTCAATGTGATACTTGACCAGTGCAATACGTTGTGTATCCTGTTTTTTTATCCAGTTTCCATATAAGAAAGTAACTGTTAATTGTCGTAAGTTTTACTGTATTCATTATTCATATTTGATTGTTGACTTGTACAAGATAGTTATCAAGTAAGTAAGCTCAGCATAAAATAAATTCCACAAACTGCAATCAAATCTAAAATGTTTGAATGCCAAATAACAATCACTCATCTTGTAAACTTAGCCCACCCCCTCCCCTCCCCTCCCCTCCCTCTCTGCATCAGTTATCTTGTCACCTTATCCAGCTCTGTTACCATGGTTCTGAGGGCTTACTAACAAAATTCAACCTTTCACTTTGGAAGTTTGGCTGTAGATTTCTAATAGGCTTCTCTTTGTAATAATTCAGTATTGTAAGCAATTTATCTGATCTGGCAGGTCAAAGAGGTGAAACGGTGTTCAGCTGTCTCATAAATTAGTCTGAGAACTGTTTGTTTTGTCAAGTCTAGTAGCTCTGTTTAGGAGTAACAGTCAGTGGGACAACTTTGTACAGTCACCCAAAAGCTATGTGTAATAAAGGTTCACATGAAAGTGAAACAAGTCATATGTTATATACTTTACAAATACTATTACATATACATGTTATGGTCAAAATGATAAAAACCTACATTTTCTTCTAAGTCATCTCAAAGTTTATAGTCGAGTTCCTGAATGTATGAAGATAACATAGTGTAGAGCAAAACATGATTGTCAGGACCTAAACTATCTCACACTGTGAGAGATAGAGGAACACCAAATTTAGGTGGGTCATAAAAAATTGTGTATATCAATGGTGCATCAAATTGGCTTCAAGACCACACTGCACAGCCCCCCCCCCCCTCTCTCCCTACCCCATCCCTACCTTGCTGTTTGTGTTACAAATATTTCAAATTAAACATTGGCAAACAACATGCCATATTCATTCTACTGTACAAATTATACAACTTCACATATTTACATGTATACATTATTTATTTCTCCTAGATATTACCACATTTCATTTTCTGGAAAGGTCACTTAAAATGTTGTCAATTTAAAATTCATGTATTATACAAATCTGAAATCATTATTTATCAAAACCTTCTGGATACATTAAACAACTTAGTTAATATGTTATCAATTTCTCAAAGTGACCACATCATCCAAAACTAACGATTGAAACTGAAAAAAGAAAAGAAATCAAATGAAACCGAAATCAATTATATTACTTTCTCTGTTGTAACGATGTTTGTCAGTAGATACTTATATTACAAATGATACATGAAAACATCAAAACTCAATCTCAATTATAGATGGAACGCATGACCAGTAGGATATCATTTGCAACTATCGTATTCCCGTTTATAAATTGATCGCAATAGGCAAGAAACCTGGCTCCAAAACTACAGATGTACAAAATGCAATGTGTTGTGTAGATTGTGACTGGTTGCATTATTACTATTAATTTTTAGAACCCACATGACAAAGAAGGAAGAAATGAGATAACATTTCAATCTACTGGTTGTTTTTGCTGAAGTTTTGGAACCCTGGCAATAGAGGAGAGAGATCAGGTTAACATATTTACAATGTTTACAGTACACTCAGCCATAACTTTGTTGCTAACATCCCCCTGTAGTCTGTATAATATGACATGACATGCCAGCACTCACAAGTACATGTAGTATGATATTATATATAAATGGCTAAATAACAACAACATGCATCATACCATGCACAAGCCAAGATATTATCTTTAAACAGAAAATATGGATTATATACCCTGGTCGTTCTATGTCGCCAGTGTCTATGTCACTGATTCTACAGTGCTCAAAATACGAGTCAAAAAGCTCCACATAGAACTTGGTATTGCATCTGTTTCTCATTACCCAACTGCCCCAATTTTCAGCTCCTCTCCCACTCTAAATATTTTGCAGAAAAGTGTCCTATGCAAGTGTCTGGACTGATGACATCATCTACAATCATGGCGGCAACAATGACACTTGATCACAAACAGAGCATTTCTTTCATGATGGATGTTATGGGGGGGCTGATTATAAGCCAATTGTGTAGAGAAGCTGAGAAAGGGCTTGTTACCAGGAATTCAATAGAGAGAAGATAGAGTGGAGGAAAAGGAGAGCCAAAGAAACAATTTTTTTGATTTTTGATTTTTTTGATTTTTTTGATTTTTTTTTTTATTAAAAAAAAAATCGACTGACCGACCCCCATAGTTGCCATAAAAAAATAATGAGAAACATACAAAAAATAGGGACATGCTTACATGTAGAGATCTACACTTGACATAAACTATTGGTAATTGTCAGAGTGGTAATTTTTACTTAGAATTCATAATATACATGTAAATGATCTATACAGAATATACTACAAGTGTTTTCTAACTACATTTTCTCAACTTCAACTTGTTTGACACAGCTATCGTTTTTTGGTAACTGCAAGTAACATGAAAATGCTTTCAAACAATTCCTGAATATTAGACGTGTAAATGGTACATGGTGAGATTCAAAGTGTTTCCTATGATACAGTGAAATACATGTATGTGTTTCTGTACATGTAAAGTGACGTCATAGTATGTGCAGTGACAGTTGTGGGTCAAGGCACTTTCATATACAACTGTTACCTTACTTTCAAGTTTCTATATGTACACAATAATACACTACATGTACACACAAAATAATTCTAGAAATTTCCACATTATGAGAACACATATTTCTGTTAATTACTTGAGTTTGCAACAACGACAACGACAAAAAAAGGGCAGAGAATGGAACCCATTATACTAGCTTATAGGCACTCTGCACATTATACATGTAGTTCTCATTTTTCAATTGACAGTTTATCAGACAACAAATTTAGTCAGACAACAAATTTAGTGTAGTGCTATCTGTGGCATCACACATCTAGGGGTGAAGAGATGATTGGATACCACAGATACTGATAGCACTGGACTAACATTGCATAATACTTGCAGCAGCATTTTGTTGGTAAGAAGGGTATGTGGGTTAATACTTCTGAATCAGCATTTTACCAGGGATTTTACACAAAAAATTTGCAACAACAGGTAGAAATCTATACAACTTTCATCAACCCTATCCTATCCCATTCCCTACAACCTGGGAAAGTTGAGTATATTTTCATTTCCATATACATGTATGTATGTGTACCTAGTAATAGCCTCAGCATAATAACATCATTGATATACATGTACTGTACAGCATATTTTCCCAAACATCTTTCTTTTATTCTAAAGAAATCCATTGTTTCAACACAATTAGTATTTTCTATTAACATCATCCTTCTATATCATTATCCAAACAAAACATGACAGCTGAGGAAATGTGATTTTGCAGATACTCTTACATAATTGCATTAACAGCTGTCAAATGTCTTTGTATTTCAGATTTTAATAGACAAATTCACAGCATGAGAGCTTCTACTCTTACATCATGTTAGTTATTTCTATAATATGTTATTTTCCATAATCATAACATGAATATTTCATATTAATTCCTACAGTCAAATTCCTAACTGACATCATCAACAAATTCAATTCATAAGCACGCATTTGTTCTGTCAATATGATTCAAAATAACACTTCTCTCTCAGAGCTATCTTCCTGTATCACTGTCAGCTTGAAAGGTTACTCAAATCACATTGATTTACGGTAGAATACACCTAAAGGACAATGTTTCCTGAAAATTTACGTTCTTCATTCCTCTCCAAACTTTGCCACATGAAAGCTTATTCCTGGCCTTTTTGTTTAAATAATAAAAGAAATTTAGGGTACATGATGCTTCCAAGGAAGTCATCAATATTTTGAATTTTTATTTTCCCATAGAGTTGATGCAGTGTTCCGTGGCCATATTGGATTTGGAGGCCATATTGGATGGTGGCCATATTGGATTCTAAAATGACTAAACTTAGATATCATTTTGACCTCTGTTTTAAAAATAGAATATTACTGCCAAGGCGCATCATAAAAATAATGAACACTTGATTTCTTGATAGACACCATAACTTCCGCTCTATGCACTTTACATGCATTACTATAGGTGCACCTGAGAATAAGTCAACCTTCTTGTTCTATTTTGACCCACTAGCATGAGGTAAAATGATATTGCAGATATGGAGAATTTATTCATACTGTTTACTGAAGGTTGTCACACCAGTGTACACAGTACCATCAATGACATACTAGACAACTAAGGAATGAATTACAATCAACGATTTGTAGGTAAAAATGGACAAGAACTTACACAAAGTGATACTTACTGGAGGTTTAGTGTATAACTTTGCTTAGTAAAGGTTTGGTATGTTTTGCAACAGGCAAAAATTAATGAAACACACAGTGATCGCTACTGGAGGTTTAGTGTATAACTTTGCTTAGTAAAGATTTGGTCTGTTTTGCAACAGGCAAAACTTAATGAAACACAAAGTGATCACTACTGGCACTTTAATCGGTGACTTTAATTAGAAATACTACAACACTATTCCAAGACTATAAACATTGTCTAGGTACGCTAAATTAAATTACAGTGAGGTGTAAGAATTCCACCTGGGGGCGTCATTCATCATTTCATATGTACAGGTTGCATGTACCCTCATCAATTATCACAGACTTATTCAGAAATTGAAAGGATAGACAATTTTCTTGTCTAGTTCACAGTACCTAGATACCTCATTTGTTTTATAGAGAAAACCTGTCCTGCTGGAATCATTGAACCTAGACACTTTGTGTGTTGGTAGATTTTGACTACATTCTCTCCACTAGTCTAGTCCCTATACTGTCCACGCTATGGTCATCTTGATCAACTTTACCGTATACATTCAAATGGATTTCTCAAGCACAGTATTTCGTTCATTCCATCACCATAGTAATCTATGGACGTAGAAATGATATAGAGAATGTTTCCATCCTAGATAGGGAGGGAACTAGTCAAAGAAGCCATATATAGCAGAACATTAGAACCACTGCTAAACAGAGACGCAGGCCGATACACTTTACCAACTGTCTTGGACAATATTTGAAGTCGTGCATGCGTAAACAATGTGTGACTTCACATTCCTGAAGAAGACCTGAGGACTCAGGTTAAAAGATAGGATTTATCCAAGTATTTTGGTGCAGTACAAAGTTTATATTTACATGTAAATAGTAATCTAATTTTGGGTTTAAAAAAAGAAATGGTGGTGTAAAAGTCTAAGCTTTGGTGGAGCAGACTGAGTTGAAATCCACCAGCAAAATGGGTCTACAATAATTTTACTTGATTAGTGCACCAAAGCTTGTAGAATGGTGTAACAGTACACTGTTCAGTTCAAGAGTCTTAAGTGGCTTTTTTTGTCACACCACAAAAGCTTCTTACGGAAAACAGAAGCAGTCGGACATAACAAGTTGCACTGAAGTGGTACAAGCTGAGTTTATCAGCTTTTTTACTCAAGAGAAATTACTTACATAAAACCTCAATTAACCTATGTCAAGATAATGTTTATGTTGATGCATACAATGTATATGTACATGTACCTTCAATGGCATTGTAAATCACCTTCACATGTTTTAAGCATGATGTAGTAATGGGGGGGGGGTTGGGGGGGGGGGGGTTGCCTGTCATATTTTAATATCAATTCATTTAAAGCTGACTACCGAAAAACCTGTACAGACTCAAAAATCAATGTAATTCGCTTTACTGTACCATATTAATATGTGTACAGGTACACAAATATGCTTACCCACAGGTGACTCAATACCAGTGTGTCAATTTGACACACCAAAATTTGGTGTTCCCATCTCTTCCTACATGTATGTCTGTGGTAACTCACAAGAAATGCCAGTTTGACCCACAACAACAAAATTTGGCTATTATTAGAGGAGACACTGCCAATACTGTTCAGAGTGATATCATGAGTACATCATTATACCTAAGAAACTGTTTTAAAAAATGTTCCAGTTGCAGATAGTGAAGCTTTAACAGAAAACTGGCATGTAATTCATGACAATTAATCAAATGCCAGCACGTCATTTTTTTTCTCATTTCCCTTTTGTCTTTAGGGAGAGCAACTCTGGATTACTTACGCCGACAATACATATTTTGAGTTATAAATTGAAAATGTCAAAACCTTTTATGACATGATGTACTGTGACAAAGATTGAAATTTTGAGTGATGCAAGAAAGAGACACTTTCTTCTTGTCAATGTAACAGTAATTACATTGGAATTGTTCCAAACATTTTCTCTTCTTTCAGCCCCAAGAATTGAGTATGACAGGTTTGGCTCAGAGTAACACGTCCCTAGTGTTAAAACTGTTTTCCAGGTGAATGGAGGGAAACAGAGAGAATAATATAATTGCATGTACATTTGTATACTCTGTATACAAAAATCAAATGTCTGAAATTGAAATCATTTCAGTAATTCATGCTTTCCATACTACAGAAATGAAAGTGACAGGTTTGGCTCAGAATAAGAAGCCTCTGTTTTTCCAGGTGAATGGAGAGAAATAGAGAGAATAACATGCTTGCATCAAGTCATTGAAATTTTTAATATAGCTTCAATCTTTTCAGTACATGTTTTTCATACTTCAGAACCATTAACAATAACATGGACATTTGCATTCCTGGTCAAAATCCCCCCCCCCCCCCTTCTTGAGCAGGTGCCAGAATAGACATCTCTTGAAATGCATAGTAGCCAAATCCCCCCCCCCCTTCTTGAGCAGGTGCCAGAATAGACATCTCTTGAAATGCATAGTAGCCACTGTTGCTCTACTCCATGAAAACATCGAGAGTATAGTCTGGGATTATTAGTATTCATTTATGCTAATTATATTCATAACTTATTGCAATATGCAAATATAATGATTCATTATCAATGGAGAATATTCACTAACTTCAGATCATACATTGTATTATTGAAAATAATGGGACAGAACCCCATGACACGTGAGTGCAAGTGTGGCGTACTCAGGTATTTGCATGTGTGCTTATAGTGCTCTCTCTGCAGTTGTACTCTCATGAGCGTCTTGCGTAAAAGTGCAGCAGAAAATCCTGCAAGCATGAATACAAGTACCCTGAGTACCCATACTGCAACTAAATGGGGTTCCGTAATTATTAGATATCTAATCCGAAACACGAAATTTCTGTAAAAATGACTACTGCCATCATGTGCTTTAGTGTACAACGAATAACCGTGCCTTCATTTGCATATCATTTGCATGCAGATGTGCAATAAACACCAGTACCAATACAGCTACTATGCGAGTGCATCGGTTCAAGCGGTGTCTGCGTATCTGGTACATATCACTTTCTATCTATGTCATGATATACTTTTTTGTTATACATATTTCCCACAACTCTTGTTATTTTCTATGAAGTGTATTACAGACATCAAAAACAAGATATCATATTCGGCATTTTTGACTTCCTAAGCTTTAACTTGGCTGTACATGATATTGTTCCTAACAGCAACGTTAATATCTGAAACAGCTTATTGTAATATGACTGATATCTAATATGTCTATTGCCTAGAGGGAGTTCCAGGGTATGTATATCTACCTGGTGGTTATCAGTTCTACAACATTCTCAGTTTTGTACATGTAAAATGTATGGCACTGTTTAGGTATACGTTTAAATGAAGACTATAGTTTTGTCTGTATGTATCCGATTAGAAGGTACATGGAAATGAGCTTCCCAAAACAGGTCACTGTTTTACGAAAGGTTTCTGAACAGTCAACTTTTCAAAGAAAATTGCCCAGACATGGATCAATAAAGATGTATACAGTTAAACCTATGTTTAGCAACCACTGTGGGGACCAGTGTGCTGTGTCCTCTACTGATAGCCAAATTTTGTTGTTCTGGGTCAAAATGATAAAAAATTGGCATTTCTTGTGAGTCACCACATGGTAAGATACAGGGGAATATCAAAGTTTGGGGCATCACTAGTGCGTCAGTGGTGCGTCAAATTGGCTTAGAGAGCACACTGGTGGGGACTGACATAAGGTGGTCGTTATACTTATAAGGTGGTGGCCATTCTGTCAAGGGTTGTTAATTTATTCATGATCATTGGACTTGTACATTAACATACATTTGACCTATTCCATGCTTAAGAAATATCACCATTTCTGGAATAAAACTTGAAGTAAAATCACCCGCAAACATTAGAAGTATCTGATATGGACATTTACGGTGATTTTAACATAAACCTGGGCAACACAGTACTGGACAGGACAAATGTACATAACTTATCATGTGTTATTACTTTTCAATTCATTTACCCATTATTTTTGGGGGAAGTTATAATTCTCATAATCTGAAATGAAATGTTACCATAAGAGACATGTGATGAACATAACAATATTTCAATTTCTGTTCCATGTACTCTACATGTGAGGTGACGTATCTTACATTAAGACCCTATAGCATCAGGTAAAATGCTATTATAGATACCAAGAATTGAATAGTATTAGTAGTGGCAATTTTCATGATTCTCTCCAAAAGTCTGACTCCTCTTATTTTTTTTACAAAACATTTTGATCCCTGTTAATGACGTCACGATATCATATTCCTTCTGAGATGTCTAATAAAAATACACTTGTAGACATCATGCAGCAGTACAATAGCCAACAAAACTGATGACTCAAAAACACCCATCAATTCTATCTTATCCCTTGAGGTACACAGCTATCATTATCTACAATCACATCATTAAAGGTAAATGTATGATTCTTTATTAAAGCTACCTGAGTTCATTGACATCATCTCAGTATTTGGTCTAGGGATTTCACATCTATGTACCTGTACAGTTTTCAAGACTTTATCAGATGACAACATCAGTATTTGAGCTCAGTTGGCAGGAGAGTCCTTTTTATCTTTCTGTTTCACTGCCGCCGTTTTGAATATTTTACTAACTAGGGTCTTCATGTTCAATAAATGATAAATGTCACATTAAAAGATTGTAACTGTTCACTGAACATCGCCCTTAATAAAGGAAGCCCTATTCTCCAACTGGTCAAACTCTTGATAATCATTAATTAAGTGGATATGCACAAATGCAAAAAGTAAGCAGATTATGAAAGAAATAGTTTGTCAGAGAATTAGAGGGAGATAAGCTAATGGAAATGCAAACAATATTAAGGTCACCATACACGCTGTCAAAAAATGCTGACCAAGTACTTTTTAGGTGGTCATCACATGTCAGTTTTTACAGCTGGGCTATGTCCCATGCATCAACTGATATAATCATTTCAAAGGCACAGTTGTGTACTATCTATAGTAATGCCGAATTCTATTGTTCAGTGATCAATTATCAATACATTTAGACAATTATCAGTAATAAATTATTGAAAACTATTGATTATAATCAGGGATAAATTATCCAAAATTATCTCCATTACATCATACAACATTGCAGTCAAGAAAAATGTGAAGATATGGAATACAAACAGGTCCCTATAAAAACCCTTCACCAGTATGTACAATGTATGGATGATTATGACCAAATACCTAATGTACTAAATTGTACTCAAAGTTTTAACTTCCATGATTGCACTGTTTAAAGTCATTTACTTTCAGAAAAAAAACCACACCCATCTGAACAATCTGACAGTCATTTACAGGGACTAAGACTCAACTATGTTCCTCTTTGAATCACTCCCCTTTCTGCATTCATATAATTGCTAAATTTTGTGGGAACTGCACTGCTGGTGGTACTTTTTTATACATACACTAAACCACAATAATACCTTCTTGATTTACTAGCAGTGTCAGTCCAATGTTAACACAGTACTAGCCTGATACTAATACAGGGCTGGTAATGTATTAGTGTTAGTCAGTGTTAGTAATACTACTAAGCAAAACCAATGCTTGCCAAAGCATAGAGTGTTTCTTGAGCCACCTCTGTGGGTAGTCTAGTATAAGACATAATGTCAGGGCACCTTCACACATCAGCTTTCCTATCTGAGATTCGTGAGAGGCTGATTTAGGGCTGAATAACATAACACATCTTAGTCTACTTTGATGGATATTGAAGAAAACAAAACAAAACAGAGCATAACATACCTGGCTACTGCTTCACTGTATACAAATCCTGCATTGGCTCTTTTCACAATCTCAAAACATAGATCAGCTCCATCCATGCTACAATAAAGCATACAAATCAACAGGTCAGAACTATTGAGAACTATCAGTGGGAAACAACTTATCTCTAAACTTATCCAGGACAAGTTTGTATGCATAATAACTGTAAAGCATATACTATGAATTATATGTCATCACGTACAAACAGTTCAGAAGGATATACATATCCTATATCACAAAGGTTCAGGACAAATAAAATCATCTTTCTGCTGGGAGTTGGGTAGGAGCTGGTGGAGGGTGTGGGTGAGGGTGGGGGGTCTGTTTGTTCATACATAAAGACTACACGTTGGGAAAAACTGGTGAAAGAATACATTTCACATTATACCAATTTCAAGTCATTTTTTAGTCTTGCTGCTAGACGTTAGGGCTTTCCTTCGATACTATAAGCGAACGAAGTTTGCAGTGAGGGCTTGCCCGAACAGTCTAGCAAATGTCATTTTCAGACGGGACATTCCATTGAGATTACATTAAGCGGTGGGTTGGGCCATGTATGCATATATATACTTTAATATATTCAATCTCTGCATGCAGATGTTGACAAACACATGTTACGTCATTACTATGTCTTATTGGTTTATTGTAATTCTGTTTGATGAGTGTGTAGTGGTTGTCATTCACACATTTCAGTTAACGCATTGGTGGTTATTTTTACAAGCCCCCTCCTTAAGATGAATATGCATGAAAAATTAGCTATTGTCCTCTGTTTGTGCTTGTTGCTAATGCGGTTCTCTGATTGGCAGTTATTTATATCCTGATGACATTTGCTAGACCTTGGATGTTCCATCCTCGATAGCGAAGTTCGGTCGTGTGTCATATTTTATCGTAAGAACATCCGAGGTCTAGCAGATAGACTAGTCATTTTTCATGTCTGTGTATAAAGGGCCATCTTATGTATTCCAATTAATGTGCAATGTGTAGAACATATGTGGTAGACAGGACACTCCAAAGACCTTCACACAGTTCTGTACAACTGATAGGTTTCATCTTTAAAGACACTAGCTGTCAGCAGTCAGCATGACCTATATGTGACACTGGAATACAACATCAGGTGTCACTTTTCAATAAATTAACATTGAATTATAAACAAACTATCCAACAGTTGCTGTCCTAAATAATTGCCACAATACCTCTTCCATGAATAAAGATATAAATATTTCAAGACTTTCAAAGCAAGCTAAGACACTGAAGAGATTTATTTTATCAGTATAAGTGATGCGTGCTCTGACCAGAAACAATTCTTGGTTTTTTTCTTTCTTTTTTTCTTTCTTTTTTTTTTTTTTTGGGGGGGGGGGGCCTAATATAGAATAACATTGTTATTAGTTAAGATAATTATCAATACTTTAAGCAAATTCCAAAATACATGATATATTTTATTATGAATGTTCTGTAATCATATTAGGGGATTGCATAGTATGGAGCGGAAAGGGGAAGGGTTAGTAACAACCACTGGAGTAAAATCAATCAAACACTTTAACTACAGTACATCCCTTAGGACTGAAAAGACACTGAACTATTGTAGTATATTTTACTTTCAATCAGAATGTCATTACTAATACTATCATCGTATTTACATATCTGGATTACAAAAGTCATAAAGCACTACTCTCAACTAATTCCTGGGGTCACCTTGGTAACACTGGGGTCACCTTGGCAACACTGGGATCCCCTAGGTAACACTAGAAGAAACTAGAAAAGTAAGTCGCTGTACTTGTGGGATTTCAGCAGCCATACTATAGATTACAACCTGCCTAATTTCTGATGGAATAGCCTTAATTACACAGATAGTGAAATCTCCATGGAATTTCACAGATCCTTGCAATGAGTGCTATAATCCACTGGACATATTACACTGTCATTTTTATGTCATATTCACTAGACCTGAAGTATTTACACAGATACTGACTATCAAGAAACCACCCTGCAATTCTTGCATGTAATCCTCCTAAACTAAAACCTACTTTGGACAGTTTGTAAAATGTAAATATGTGTTTTAAAAGACAAGCCTTTATTTTGGGGGGATAAGCATGACTAAGAATGTTGCTATGTTCTCTGAAAACTGCTCAAGTGTATCAAAATACTCCTTTTCTGCATCAATAAATAATGTTTTCCCCAGAGTACATGATGTTCATTTTGACTCCCCTGACTTTGAATCATTGATCTCAGAGGGTGTCAGAGGCTATACACAGCACCATTGTGGTGATATAAAAGGTGACATCATTGAACGCTGAGAATATAAACTGTGATGTCACTGAATTGCATGTACATGTAGGACTCAACAGTCAACACAATGGTGATGTCATTTCATTGCGTCCACTTAAGTGGTGATGTTATTGAATTTTGACTATACAAATTGTGATATCAAATGAGGACTCCACAAATTGGTGAGACTATTGATTGCATTGTGGCCACATGACACTGCAAGTGGTGATGTCTTTGAATTTGGATCATTGAATTAAGACTCAACATGATGGTGATGTCATTGCATAGTGGCCATATTAAGTGGTGATGTCCTGAATTTGACCATACGAACTGTGATGTCCTTGAACTAGGACACCACAAAATGGTGATCATTGCATTCAGACTACATAAACCGATGATGTCATTGCATTTGGACTACATAAATTGATGATGTCATTGCATTTGGACACAAATTGGCGAGGTCATTTAAACTGAACAAATTCATTTTTCACCTGTCTAAGGCAACACTTTTAGAAATGGAAGTCTAACTTTATCTTAGTCAACATACAGTAAAAATATTGATACCTAGAATTTGCTCCAAAAAGTCCACTGGACACTATATTAGTGTTTTATAAATACAGCTAAAAGGCACTCCTCTATTTTGTCTGCTATAGATTGTCACCTTCCTATTTTTATTATCAAAAATTGTGTAATTTGTTCTGATAAAATAGGAATAGGATAGGACTTCCATCTTATCTCTAAATAATCTAACTCTCAGACAGTGACATGGTCTAGAAAGGTTTGTACAGTAGACTTTTTGTGTTAAAAGGCTTTAAAATGTACTAATCAAACTAAAGAATTAAAGAATGAGTTACGAAGATACTCGTGTGTGTGTGTGTGTGTGTGTGTGTGTGTGTGTGTGTGTGTGTGTGTGCACGTGTGCAGGCGAGCATACATATGTGACATGTATGTATGCATGTATGTATGTATGTATGTATGTATGTATGTGTGTGTGTGTGTATGTATGTATGTATGTATGTGTGTGTGTATGTACGTACGTATGTACGTACGTACGTGTGTGTGTGTGTGTGTGTGTGTATGTGCATGCTTGCGTGCATGTGTGTTTGTGCATTAAGCATGGGCACATGTGTATGTAAGCATGTACATCCATTCATCATTTAGATATGAAAAAATCATGGTGATACACATCACATCTCTAACTGATGTCAGTCTAGCTACACACAGAAAACATAAAACAATGACAGTTCAAAATACTTCTGATAGGTCAAACTTACATGTACCACATGACAACCATTTCTAAAAATGTATAAGTGATTAAAGACAATTATACTTATTGTATGGCCTTGGGTATGGTTGAGTTAAGTACTTAAATAATAAGAAATGGCTATGACTATGACCAAATATGGCAATCAGACTGTTTTATCAGATACTATCAATGAATTTGTTAGGTTTCACATAGCATTGTATCTACTTTGTACTTCTACCTGAGCTCTACAAAGTACTGGAATGTGATTTCACTGATTGCTATCTCCTATAATCAGTAGACATCAGGTCTAATTCAAACTCTGTGTGTTTTCCATTTTATACCATTTACAATTAGTGTTTTCCTATAAATTTCTGCAAGACAAATTCCAATTGGAACAATTTCAGTATTAAGTTATTTTCATAATCTGTGTGGCTTGCAATATAATTATCATTCACTTAGTAGAGTTGCCGTTACAGAGAAATCTCTGGTTGAACTTGCTCTATTATATCTTATGGATATTTTATACACCAACTGAGAATCTCACTGTTAAATCTCACTCATAAACCCACAGAAATAAATGTAACATTAACCCAAAGTGTGATATAAGTGCATTGTTGCAAACCAGAGTTGTTATTTCTTCTACGACACGGCCTCTTGACGGGGTGCGTCTTGAACGGTGCCATAAAAGAGGCTGTGGTTTACAACGATGTGTAAGTGTAGCATCAAACTTCCAGCTACCAATGTTCATTTGGAAATTTCTAAAGAGTCAAACAATATCTTGGAAGCAATTTCCAAATTTTTTGCTGACATCTTTTTAGCATCATCAGGGGTGTATGACAATAAGTTATTGTCTTGGATGCTGACACGTCAATCAGATATCACCCAAAAAAATGGAATTCGTTTCCAAGAAATGTTTTAATCCTGTGAATAGAAATGTTCATTAGTAACTATGAACCCTTGAGTTCATGAATATCTATTCTCACATTATTTCTATTGACATCATGATCACACACGTACAGTGAAATTTGGAAGATGTATTGCCACAAGAAGGTATCATAGCACCTTGTTTATTCTTGGTTCTACTTGTTCAGTCTTGCCTGAAATCATTGCATATATTGCTATCTTTCGAAGGGGCCCCCCCTATCTGCATCAAAATCACAAGTGCCTTTCCCAACAAATGGTGTTTGCTTTTAAGTATCCATTGAAAACAGTATTTTTTAATCAAATTATGAGCACATATATACATGTAGATACATACACAACAGGCTGGCTTAGCTCTCAACATCATTCCAATTATTCTAATATTCCTTTCTCACCACAATTTGCATGATAATCCAACTCTGCCCCAATTTGCCATAAATCTAAATTTGTCACTGGCACCTTTCTATACATAAAGGATACCATTTCAGCTTTCTCTTTCAACATCTTAAAGCTCCCTAATGGAAATCTGTTTGGGAATTCTCCCAGGTGACTCAACATCAAAGACACTGAGTTCCTGATAAATCTTTGTGCAGATAAAATTGATGTTTGAATACAGCCTGCCATTTCTTTATGCTCATGCTTGAGTAAATAGATCCATGGTGAACTACACCAACCACTGAATGGTTGTGGAGAGAATGGGTGATAGCCATCATATCGATAAAGTATGTATTTGAGTAGGTACACATTTATACACATTAAGTACAGTTACTGCTTGGTGAGATTCCAACAATATATAGCGTATACATAGAAATAGTACAAATTGGGTGAAAATCTCTCTGAATTCTTCCAAAGCTTTTCACGAAGATCCCCTTTTAAATAGTTCTATCTCTCTTGATATAAATCAGAACTTAAATACTAATATAAATTGACTGCTACACCAATTCAACATCCATGTTTTAATTTCTATTTACATTTCACCATTCCAAATATTTCACGTTACTGTCATTCCACTCTTTTAAGTTTTAGATTTTGTAAATGATTTCACTTCTTTAATAAATGTGATCCTTCTCGATCAAAAAAAAAAAAAAATTTCTGATCAAATCATTGGAATGAAAATAGTAAATCAATCTATATTGGATTGTGTGTTCCACCATAACAATATTCCTCACACTCACAGGTGTTCAAATTTCATGTGAATATATCATTAGGTTTCACTCAAATACGAAGAGGGCACCATGAACCAGTAAAGGTCTATTACAGACATGAAGGCCATACTTACTATTCAAATACCATACATGTATACTACAACAGAGGGCTTCATAAACAGTAAAGGTCTATTACAGACATGTAGGCCATACTTACTATTCATATACCATACATGTATGGTACATGTACAGTAAAGGTCTATTACAGACATGTACATTTGTAGGCCATACTTACTATTCAAATACCATATACTACAACAGAGGGCTTCATATACAGTAAAGGTCTATTACAGACATGTAGGCTATACTTACTATTCAAATACCATATACAGCAACAGAGGGCTTCATATACAGTAAAGGTCTATTACAGACATGTAGGCCATACTTACTATTCAAATACCATATACTGCAACAGAGGGCTTCATATACAGTAAAGGTCTATTACACAAACCATACTATTTAAATACTATATACTGCAAGAGAGGGCTTCATAAACAGAAAGGTCTATTACACAGACCATACTTACTATTCAAATACCATATACAGCATGCCATCAGCACTGTATGTTTCCAACAATTCCACAATGTGAGGGTGTTTCAGCATATGACATATACTGGCTTCACGTTTCAGGTCTGAAAAGAAAAGATACAAGATAGCCTTCTTTTATTTCACAACACAAAAATAACACAGATATACATGGTGTACATTGATTTCAAAAATTCTGGAATATGAGTTTTTCAGTCATTCTCAATCTTCCATATAAGTTGGAATAAATTTCAAATTCTCACATAATTTGACCATCCTGAATAGCTCAGTTACTTGAAGATGACCTCTGCCCTCAGTAGCTACATGTACATGTAAATATAAATGTAAAAATGACCAATTTCTCAGTACAGGAAAGTGATGATACATACACTGACAACTCAAAGGTTTTGTACAATGTTAATGCTGTTGATCATGTGACTGGGTAAAAACATACAGGTACTCTTAAAAATCCACTCTCTTCACTTTCAAATACATACACACAATATGTGGTCAGATTTGTAATATTGCTAAGTAACAGAATATGTGAAGTATGCAGTAATCGTGCAGAATGCAGTATCGTTATTTCTGAAGCTGGCTCAAATGTGTACCAAGTGATCATTAGCAAATGAATGTACCTTTGTTGCTACACTGTATCTATACGACTCTAAACAGGAGGGCGCGTCTTACAAATATGACAACCTAATCGCTGCAATTTATTTCTTGTAATGTTGACTTCACCTGAAATATGAGCTGAAATCTAATTTAGCATTGCAGTATCAATCTTGTGGTAGGAGCAGTACTATTAAAATCCAAACCACCTACAGGCAATTCTTCATATCATTTCATACTGACATGTCTGTATTGAAAATGTATTAATATCATTATGAAATATTATTAGCTGAGAGACATTTTACCATTTCTTGGAAAGTTCTGATTATTTTTTTATGTCACTCCCAGATGATCTGACTAAGTAGTCTCTGAAGGAAAGTACATGTCAGGGTGATCAGTTTTCAAAAATAAGAAATTTTATAATTTCTCTATATAGTAGCTTTACCAGCTGTAATCCAAATTTATGTATGGTGATTTACAAAATATTAAGAAAGAGTAGACTGTCTTGTTTCTGGGGAATAACAAGGTCTGGCAAAGATTTATGTACCCTGGTATTAAAGTAAAATCAATAATATTTCCATTCATTAGTTTTGCTGACGTTTGGAAAGTCCTGCAGCAGAGGGAAATCAGGTGAAACTGCTGCATATATTTCCTAACCTTGTGCCAAACTTTTGGGGGACTCAAGGCTCATATTGAACTTCTAGTATGCAACTACAATTTGCTACTGATTCCCATTGGTCAAACAGATTACTACCTTATATATTTGGTAGTCTAGATACAAGGGTTAGTAGTCTGTGTCTTTGACTACTGTTAATTTGGTAGTCTAGATACAAAGAATGTGTTAGTAGTCTACGTATCCTGGACTATTGCTAATTTGGTAGTATAGATACAATGTTTAGTAGTGTACATGTATGTGTCCTGGTCTACTGCTAATTTGGTAGTCTAGATACAAGGGTTAGTGGTCTATGTGTCCTGGACTATTGCTAATTTGGTAGTCTAGATACAATGTTTAGTAGTCTATGTATCCTGGACTACTGCTAATTTGGTAGTCGAGATACAAGGTTTAGTAGTCTACATGTATGTGTCCTGGACTACTACCAATTTGGTCACCATGATACAAGATTTGCTAGTCTATGTGCCCTGGACTACTGTTTGTTACATGTAGCATCCCAATAGCTGACTTGCTGCTGTCAGATGTTGTATATTGACTATTGATATCTGGTATTCAGGGATTACTAGACTCTCTCGCCAGTCCTCGGGAACATCGCTTTTTGCTGTTTTGTATGTACCAATATCTACTGAATAATTGTACTAGATTATCCTTGTACTGTGAGCCTTCATCGACCTCAAAGGGCTAATCATTTGTTGACATGCTACTGCGACTCTGTGTTACTGCGAAACCCCCATACTTGGGCATCGCAGTAACACATCAACAAATGATTAGCCCTATGTACTCAATGAAGGCCAACAGTACAATTGTGCAGTAGATATTGGTACATACAAAACAGCCCTTTTAGTGATGCAATGCTCCAAGGACTGTGAGAGAGTCTAAGGGATTACATGATTACTCAATTTCTTGAGTCATAATTTTTTTCTTAATTTAATAGATGAAGTTATTGATGATGAAGACTATTCAGATGTAGAAACTCTTAATAACATGACATTCATGCTACTTTTATTTGCAATAGCTACTAATAAATTAAATCCATCGTCTGATTTTTAAATAGTGTGGTGACTCCAAATCTAATTTCAAGAAATTAAATAAAATTACCTTGCTAATGATACTAGAAATAAATACCACTCAAATAACTTATGACTGCAACGTAATGTTTGCAAATTTTCAAGAAAAACATTTGGAGAGCCAAATTTGAACAGAGTATTGAAGACAAAATGGCAATTACATACACTTACGGATTGGTCTATATAGAAATGTCAACTTTAATCTAAAAATACACCTCACTTTAATAGATTGCAGGCTCCTCTAATTAGAATATTTCAAATATTTGAATAATTAGGTTTGGTCATGTCACTCAATACAATACTTGGTATTGAAACTTACTGATTCATTTCAGTTATTTTATTACAATGTTGTGTGTGAGCTGTGTTCTAGCCAGGATAGATTGCAAGGATTATAGCTAATTTACATAATCATTTACATATCAATGTCATGCTATTTTGCATAATGATTTGCATAATGATCACCATATAATATGCATGTTAATACTGAAACATAGTGTACTCTGACATTTTTATATTTAACACATACACACACATACAGACATGATACACATATACATGCATACACATACACATACACATACACATACACATACACATACACACACACACACATATACATATACATACACATACACAAACACATACATACACATACACATACACACACATACATATACACATACACATACACATACACATACACACATACATGTACACATACACACATACATGTACACATACACATACACATACACATACACATACACATACACATACACATATACATATAGACATTGGGATCAACTATCTTTCTTCATGTGAAAGCATTATTAGAATATTGTCATCCAAAGATTTAGTTCAAGGATATAGTAGAATACTTTTGAAGCACGGCAGAAACATGTCAAACATTGCAGTGTAAGTGACAAGGACAGTATTTGCACTGTGCTTTCTCTATAGTGGGGAGAACACTGGAGAAGGGACAACCCTCATTTCACGATTCAATGTCAACGTGTACTATATAGTCTGAAAGGTCTAGCTGTTGGTCCCCTTATGTCACCACTCACTACCATGAGCTAGTGCATTATATAACCAGAAGGAATGCCTGAATCTTTCAAGCTAATACATGCTGATAAATGATTACTATACTTACATCTGTCACCATAATAATTTTTATATAACATTTGATGAATGTAGGGCAATTAAATATGATGTAAATTAGTGGGATTTCATGTATAAATAGTCATGGTATGTCAACATACATCATTAAGATGTAGAAATTGACTCTGTATCAACAATATTAATAAAATTCACTTGACCTGGTGTAGTAGGGTTTTGTTTGTTTGTTTGTTTGTTTGTTTGCTTATTTTGGGGGTAGCTTGTTTTCAGAAGTACATGTATGTGACCAGATTGTATACAAATTTACCTTTATGTATGACTAACAGTATATACAATGTATGCATTCATTATTCATCTTGATTTTTGAATGACAGCAAAACACATACACACACCCCCCCCCCCACCACACACACACACACACACACACGTAATCACCGACATACCATGAATGCATCTATACACAAACACACACACAAGCAAACACAAACAAACAAACAAACAAACAAACAAACAAACAAACAAACAAACACAAGCAAACAAACATACATGTCCCTACAAATAGTACAATGTCATACCTACTGCCACACCATGCATGTATTAAAACCAATGAGATCAGTCATTACATGTATACAATGTATAACAGAATATGCAAAGTACAACTAGAATCTAGACATGTACAGGAAATATATACAAATGTAGTAAATGGATCAAAGCAAATCCTTTTCAAAGTCAGTCCAATAAAAATATAACTCTCAACCTTTCAAATTTCAGTCTTAAAATAACATGATAATTTCAATGGTGTATGAATTGACCAAAAATATTCATTGTACGAATTCTCATCTCAAATACATGTACACTTAATGTAATTAAATGGTATTCCATTCTAATGTTAGTAAAAACCCTTGTATATGTACTAATTTCTAAATTTGACGACTGCAATTTATTGTATGCTCAGAAAAGTCTACAAGAAATGAGACCATACAAGTGCACTTCTACATTTGGTTTGACGAATCTAATCGCCATAATGGTATCGTTGCCTTTGGCAAGTATGATCTGACAGCATATTCTGATATTGGTACTGTGACTCTTGAAGGATAATGAAAGGTATAACACATTGATTTACTGTATTATGGCAAGCTGTTTTTTTCAAAGCGTGGTAAAAATGTGTTCTGTTTTAATCTCATTTCCTCTATATTTCCGTAATGATGTTTTTGACGCCTTCTAAAATATCTCGTTAACTCTAATGATGTAGTTAACTGAGTGAAATGTGTGAGTGATCAACCACCTGAGTATTTTACTGTTCAATAATTGTCGTCCTGTTACAACTTCTGTTTATACACGTTTATAGTCCTTCATCACAAATGTACATTTACTTGTATGTACCATCAAAATGTAAACTTTCAACACAGTCTTTCCATGACTGTGCTTTGAGCAGAGTATTTTTTAGTCTAGTTCCATGACGGACGGTATACACACTTTTACCGTCTAGTCAAGGTACCCAACAATTGCACATAATTCTGTGCTCCCTCCCACAGGGTTCATATAAACATGATGACATCCTCGCGTCCCCACGTGATCTAAGATTAAACCAAACTGAGGAGTTGGGCATTTGCATATCATTATTACGTGCTAAATTTCTGCAGTACTCAAAGCATGGTCAAAACAGCTGTATCAAATGTACATTTGTATTAATAAGCGATGACGACAGCCTGTCAATTTGTGATGGATTACTACTGACATGCAGGTACGTTCTTCGCTGACCATGACGTTCAAACACACTTGACAACTTTCGTTGGGACCTTGACTAGACGGTAAAAGTGTGTATACTGTATTACTGTAAAAGTGTGTATACTGTATTACTGTAAAAGTGTGTATACTGTATTACTGTAAAAGTGTGTATACTGTATTACTGTCCATCATGGAACTACATTGTAGACGAAGTATTTTTAAATATCTTGATTCTTGAGTGTTTCCTCCTATTTTAGAGTTTCTGTGGCCCATTATTTGAGGATACACTAAAATTGGCATTTGCATTTATGTCCATGTGTTGGCTGAAGCATGTATTTAAGCATGGTTTATGATTATGTATCATGACAGATTATAAGAACATGCCTTCTGTATAATTGGAAGAAGGGCAAAATTGACAATATGCATTCAATTCAACATTTTTCCTTAAATAAGGGTTAATACTTCCCTTGAGATTCCTAATTCATGCATGCTAACTAGGAGGGGGTGGGGTAGCCTCCAGGCTCAACAAAATGCCACAAATTCTGCTCTTAAAAAGACAAATTCTACATGTACTCTTTCAAAAAGACATCTGTTATCATAGTGCAATGTTTTTGCAATATTTGGGAACTCAGTTAACACAAAAAGGTTGGATTTCTCAAAATTGTACCATACTTTTTGGGATCCAGGAACTCAGTTGTAACTTTGGGGAGCTCACATTTGTATGTACCTTACCAATGTAATAAAATACTAGTGTGACAATAAATGAATAAATCTCAATCTTTGACACAAAAAGTCATTGTTTACCCAGTATGTTAACCAAGAGACATCCAGTTACTATATAAATTGTGACATCAAATTTACAGTGTACTTTGTGTTTATTGATGAAAAAGAGTCTTTGCACATGGAAACTGTCTGACTATTTGTGTCAATTTATGCTCACAGTATACACTATATGGTTGAACTGCAGTACATGTGTACTTTTATACTTCTGTCTGGATTAAATAGTCTACTAAGTTAAAGTAGAAGGGATAACTTTTAATCCTGACAACAGTTCAGGGTATTAAAAATGAGGAACAGACTGTGTAAAAACACCTAAGAGTGATTGATTTACATGTAGTTATAAATATACATTGTGTAGTTGTACCTTCTTATTTTACCTACATGTATATACATTGTACATGTCATTCAAAAATTGATAAAATGTGACTGGACATTGGAAAAGTATGCCTATATCAATTGCATACATCATTAAAATATTAGATCTTATACATGCACATGCATACACGAATGTACAGGTACATGTACACAGGAGACTGTGCATGCATATACCAACTGATACTCACATACCAACTCTAGACTATAACTTAAAGTATAAGATATGTTGTGTTGTTCAGTCCTATCAGGCTTCTCACGCATACACACATGTGTGCACATACCCATCATCAACACACCATGTACATGTACTGACAAACACACACACACACACACACACACACACACACACACACACACACACACACACACACACACACACACACACACACATACATACATACACCTTAAATTGAATATTTATTTAACTTAAGTATGAGGAACATGTCATATATCTACAGTGCATGTGCCCTGATCTCTTGTACAAGAAAACCACTGATAGACACAAATTTGTTGACTAGACAATGCATGTTCCTAATCTAAAAAGCATCACTGTGACCTTTGTAAAGACTAGCTACATAATAGTACATCTATACCTACATGGATTTCTACACGTACAATTGTTGATGTACAAAGCATGGTTATAATTTGCCTAATAGATTATATTAAAGCTTTACTCATGAATCTAGATCATATTAAGTCTGGCAAAGACTGTTATATGGTCTCATTAGTGATTGACATGTGGGTACTGAATTCTGTCCCACTAAAGAAAATCAGTCAAATCTACCTGAGTCCCCCAAGATATTCTACTAGAGCTGAACTCCCCACATTCTGTCACATCAGAAAGTAAAATCTACCTCAGTCCCCCAAGATATTCTACCAGAGCTCCCAACATTCCATCTCATCATAAAATAAAATCTACCTGAGTCCCCAAGATATTCTACCAGAGCTCCTCACATTCTGTACCATAAAGTGTAAGAAAACAAAATCTACCTGAGTCCCCCGAGATATTGTAACAGAGCAAGATGTTTACAGATTTTTTAGAATACTTGTAATATTTTGTACTTATTATTTATGAATGTTTTAATATCAAAACTGTGCAAATGATATTTAGCATTTCACAGCAATTGATTGAAGCCAAATCTTGCAATTCATCTCTTTTGTTGAATTCCTGGGTTTATTTCTTTTACTGTGGGCTTCTTTTTTTTACTACAAATACTTTCATTTTACAGTGAAAATTTCGTTCTCTGTAATCCACATATTGTTGATTAGTTGTATTTTAACTGATTTGAACAGTATGAGCCTGTGAATGTAACTTTTCAGGGATGTAATCCTACGCAATAAATAAACAAACAAATAAATATATTGACTTATTAATATACAACAAACAAAAACATCAATGCTATTTATACTAGCTTGAATACTCTACTCTAAATCAATACATTTTTTCCTCATAACCATAGACAACTGGTTTTCAAGGTAAAATCTATCGTCCCCAAAGGTACTGAACAGAGTGTTATCAAAAAATTACTGCATTTCAGCCTTGATTCTGAACTACCCAATCACAAGTTTATTGTAAATGTCATTTCACAGAAAATGTCAGTTTCGTTCTAAATGTCAATTTCATTGAAAATGTCAATTTCATTCTAAATGTCAGTATGTATTATTACTATTCATTATCAGCCATAGAGATTAACTGTGGATCTCTTTGGGTCACAACCATTCCTAATACTAAACTAATAGCCAATACTTTCTCTACACTGCATGCAGTAATGGTGTGGAAATTGATGTTGAATGTAATAGATCAAATATAGAAAAAAATATCACAAAGAGCCATATCACTCATTAATTTATGTAATACATGGATATTAATAATATCATATTTCTGTAGACACTATCTCAAAAGGTCAAAAATAATGATGGGCTCAAATATCACTTAATATTTTCAAAGAATCACATGTTAAGTTTTACTGAATATAGCCGAAGAGATGATGATGATGATGATGATGATGATGATGATGATGATGATGATGATGATGATGATGATGATGATGATGACAACGACGACGATGATGATGAGGTGATGATGATGATGATGATGATGATGATGATGATGACGACGACGACGATGATGATGATGATGACAACAACAATGACGATGATATTTCAGTATCAAAGATCGTAAATTGAGTTTTCTTCTCTCAGTACAAAGTCATAGGTAATATAACCCAAGGCTTTTTACTATGAGTATCTATTTCGAGATATCAACTACATTTATCATTTTGAAATCTGAAAATATTACCTGATACATATTTTGTAAAAAGGAACTTTCATTTATGAAATGGCATAGAACAAATGTTGACTTTATGCAAACATACATTTACTAATAATTATCACTGTAATGTCACACTTTATAATTACTTATCATCTGCTATGCTGGGATATATCTCTTTAAAGTCCTTGAATTTTATAATTACACTAAATATATCAAACTCTAGGGACAAGTGTAGATCAATGGCTTTTTATTACCTCTGTCAATGAGGTTGGATGTAGGTTATGTTTTCATTCCTGTCTGTCTGTCTGTTTGTTTGTTTGTTTGTAAACACAATATTTCTACAGATCATGGCAGGAAGATGTTTTCATTCCTGTCTGTCTGTCTGTCTGTCTGTCTGTCTGTCTGTCTGTTTGTTTGTTTGTAAATACAGTATTTCTACAAATCATGGATGGAGGATATGTTTTTATTCCTGTCTATCTGTTTGTCTCTTTGTTTACAAACACAATATTTCCACAAATTATGGATGGATATACAAAATATACATGTAACTCTGTGGAAAGAATACCTATGTACAAGCCAATAACCACTTTGAAAGTGATTAGATTTCATGAAGATTTGATGCCAGATCTGGATTTTAGTGAAGACATGACAGAACTATCATTAGTAGTCGAGCTCCATCTCTTGAGGGCAACCTTTGTTGGTTTTTGTTTTGTATGTAGCAACTAGCCTATTAGCAATGGTGATGTTACTTTCTCGACTGAGTGACGTCAAAGTGTCAATGATGCAAATCAGACTTACATGTATATGTCTGGTGCCTCATCAAACTTCAAAGTACCATCCCTAACCTAGCCTTAGTCCTACAAGTAACTCCCTACAATTGATGCATCTTTTATAGTCACTCCACGATTCTATATTCTTACTCACAATTCATGAAATTTGGTTTGCAGAACACATAGGTATTTATCATTATTGCTAGTACCTACTTACACACAAGTGTCTTTTCACTTCAAAATTATACTTTGAAATGACGATACTTCCTTCACAATGCTACTCAGATTTCTCACACCTGAGTCAAGAAATATCATGGAATAGTCCTCCATATATTCTTCATGTGTGTATGTGTCTGTACAGTATACTTCTAACATGGTCTATGGACTAGTTCTCAATAATATTTGTACATGTAATGTGTGTATATGTGTGCATAGTATACTTCTAACACTGTCCATGGACTAGTTCTCAATAATATTTTTGATATGTGTATGTGTCTACAGTATACTTCTAACATTGTCTAAAGACTAGTTCTCCACATATTTTCTATATGTGTACATGTGTGTGTGTGTGTGTGTGTGTGTGTGTGTGTGTGTACAGTATACTCTAACACTCTATGGACTAGTTCTCAATATATTATTCATATGTGTGTATGTGTGTCTACAGTATACACTGTACTTCTGACATGGTCTATGGCCTAGTTCTCAATATATTTTTAATGTTTGTGTGTAATGTAGTTCTACATACATGTATTCAAAAGAGATCCAGTTCAAATCATATTATTGGGTCTAATTTCTGCAAAAAACAATTCATATTCATATAAAAATTGCATACACTAGATCAATTTTATGATAATTTAGAATGCCAAATACTGCCTTGTTTCCGCACAGGGATTTCCTAGAAAATATTAATTAAGTTTAATCTACGTACAACGAGTATCATTTCAACATAAACAAAGTGGTAACCCCTCAGGAAAAGAGCTACATTAAGGTGAAAAGTGAAATTGGTTATAATAATTCCATTAAATGCTGAAAAGGACCTTAATTTGCCCACGGTAATGATATTATATATTTATATGACCTGTAGTACGTTGATTGCAGTTGGTCGACAATAAACACATCGCTGCCCAAGGTGCAGCTATTCTACAAAATTGCTCATAAATATTATGATAGTGAGATTCTGAAGGACATCCATATTCCTGGAACTGCATGTTAGAGTCATTCATCCTTGAAGGACTGATGCCAAACCTTTTCTTAGTACATTTTTTTTACAAGAAGTACATGTACTGTTTTTGCTATGGCTGGGGAATCCTGGTAACTGAAAGGGTGAATATTGTAAAACTGGTATAGTTTCCAATATATTGTACCATAAATTTGAATCAATGAAGAACCCTCGTACAACCCATAACACCTAAGTAAAGTGTCTTCTGTATGAACCACAATGGTTTACAACATCCAGATCAAGTGTAAAAGTATACTGTTTCATTTGCTAATTGACAACATTAGAAAGGCCATATGTTGGCTTGTAAATAAACCAATTGAAACAGTATACTTTTACACTTTATATGAATACTATAAACAAGTGTAGCACACAGAGAAAGTGCTTTACTTCAGTGTTACCTGTTGTATAATGACTGGGGATATTCAGGTAGATTTTACCTCCCTTTAACAAAAATACTGACATGTATTTCCAAAATCATGGTTGAAGTTTACTATTTTATAACCAGCTGTAGATGTTGGTGGTCAATATTTAGTTATTAAAATTTAAAATCTTAAAATCTATCAACGTTAGCTCCATTCTATCCATTCTTGTTTTTAAGTGTATATTTTATCTTTACAGAAATCTTCAAAATTTCTGCACTAACATTTCCTAGCCTTCTCTGCAAAATAGAATCTGATTGATAGACACATGTACGTCATACTTTTTGAACTTCAGCTTAACTATATGCCAGTTTGAAAACAATAAGTGGACCACTTCAAATTAAATTTGTTCCAAATGAAATTTTTGTGCTTACTGGAATAAAGACCGCTGTTCAAATTTGAATAAAAAGGTATCACTTTTTGCAGAATTCAATTTTATCTTAGATGGTACATGGATATTCTCAAACCACTGCATGTACATCTACAGGGAAAGCTGTAGAAATAATGTTCTCAATCACATGCACCGTTAACAAGACCTCAATATATGACTTATCTTGAATATTTTATATCAAATGGGGAGAATGCACTGACTTTTTGGCCTGAAACAAAAGTATCATTAGAAGAATGGTATATGGTGGTGAGCACAAGGAGACAACACCCACACACTACCATAACATTCTGTTTATGACAAATCACATTATCTTACATGTATATCATGCAAGATTATTTCCTCCTTTGCGATTTCGGGGGGGGGGGGGGGGGGGGGGGGGGGAATGATATTTGCAGTCTTGTTTTCATTGAAATGATATAATTAATCAGATGTCAGATATGATATGTGTAACGTTGGTAGCACAGAGTATCTTATATTGAAATGACAGAATTAAATGAAATATAATATACATGTACCACATTATGACGTCTGTAGCACCATTACTTTTATAGAGAAAATGATACAGGGTATACCATAAGTATTTGAATGCATAATTGCAGTGCTATTGCTGCAAAACTAGTGTCACATAGCTACCCATGGTCATCATCATCTCAAACCACAGCCTGTTTTACAGCAACGTTCTTAACAAGCCTCCCATAGGTTTAGTTTTTTTAGAAATAATAACTCTAGCTTGCAAGAATGATGGTCATGGGTATAACAACCTACCATCATATACATATAAATCACATCTTTATGGTCCATTCAGATTAGGATTAGGATTAAAATCTAGATGTACAAAACATTTGTCTGGCAGAGTTATGGATAAAGTTAGTCCAGAACAAAAGAGTAATTTTATGTAATCCTTATATTATAAACACCACTGATAAGATAACACTAATGTGAAGACCTGGGATTCAAACTCTGGCCTTTAACCTAAGAAGCTATAACTAAAGGCTGTTACTGTTTGCAAAAATTCAAGACAATGTAAATTCTAGTTTTAAGCTACTATTTTACATGTTCATGAGACATTAATTATGTTACCTCCTGGCAATAGACAGGTACATGTCAGCCTAGGCCCTGGGTTGATTTCAGTCACAACCTGTCTAAACGCACACAAAGACTATGACAGAACCCTGTGATGCGTGAGTGCAAGTGTGGCGTACTCGTATAGTAATACATACATGTATGTTTATCGGAAACAACAAATTTCTGTAAAAAATGACACTATACGATCACGTACTTTCATCCAGAAAGAACGATCACATCCTCATTTGCATATCATTTGCATGCAGGTACACATGTATGCAATAATGTTTTGGTATACTAGTATACATGCATACTAGTGCAAGTAATCTCTTGTACAGTATTATTATACAATACATATGTAATAATTTTGCTAACAATACATGCAGTTTACTTCAATGAAGTGTTGGCCAGAAAATGGGCGCATATTCTTAATCGGTTTTAAATCTACCAGCTGTGTCAGATGACATCAGTACATGATTAGAATCAATGCTGAGGGTGGAGCTATAGGAAGTAATCTGCATTGGTAGACAGAATCAGCCAATCACAAAGGGATAGATTTCATGATTGACATATCTAACCTGAACCACCACTGTAATCTGATTTCAGGTTGAGTACAAAACTATTAGCAAATGCTAGGCATGAGTTGAGACAGATCATTGCCGAAATCAACCAACCCTGGAGTTTAGGCTAGGTTCATCTTAGTACACATGTAAAATTTATAGCAGTTCCCTGGTAATTTCCTTGCAGTTTCACAACAAAAGAATCAAGAGTATAAAACTGAGTACATTATACAAGATTTTGCCATGCGCTGTTTGTTACCATGGTTCCCAAACTATAGTGAAAACCACTAAACAATTTTACTAGATTCCAATGTGTATAGCGAGTGCCAAATAGACTGACATGGACTATATCAGTTACTAACACATGATTAGTCATAATTTAGAAAGGTCACTCACAGAACGACAAAACACACAAATTGATTGAGGCAAAATAGTCAATTGAGAAACATGTCACCTTTTTTTCATTTCCGAACTACAAACTTGATTATACTGACATTACGACAGCTGATCCCAAACAAAACCTCAGTGAGGGCATTGGCATATGCTATGTACAAAGTACATGTAACTGTAGGCCAGTGTCTTTGCTAAGGCTTGATAATACATAGGGGGGAATATGGTAGTATTTATAGATTTTCATACCTTGATTTTGATGAAGAATTTCAGTAAAATACTATACCTGGGGAATTTTGATATTCCAATATCTGTTAACATGTTAAGCAAAAATACTGGAGGTATACACCCAAAAGGGAATGATTCTGGTACCCGAAAAGGAACACAAGTTTTGTGGGAAACTGCTTCGGTCATGTACAGTATCTTCAACAAGATCCAGTGTAGGGGCATTGTTGTAAACCACAACCTCTTTTATGACACCTTCCAGGATGCATTGCTTTTTTGTTGTGTCAGCAGAAAAATGTACTATGGCTTGCAAGAATAGTGTAGGGATGGAATGGAAGTCTTTGTTTTGAAATTTAAAAGCCAACTGGTGTTGCATCTGTCTTGTAGCTGTCTTAACTAAGAAGCTCCTGACTCTCATCACTACAATGTAGAAACTACGTACAATAATATACTACATGTATAATGCATGACGTTGTTACATTACGCATAAGACAGTGAATATAATGGTCTCCAAGCTTTGACTATAAAAAGCACGGATCTAATTTTAAGATGATGCCAGGAATCTACCCAAGGGTGACTAAAAAAAGGGTAGAGTATGACATTGTAGTTGAGTTCACATACACTTTTCAACCATCATCATCTCTGTACTTGATGTAGGAGCCAAGAGATACTTTCATGTCGATGTAAACTGTATAGAAAATGTCTTGCATCACATTTCCCAGATATTTAGGATGCAAATTATATATTAAGTTGAAAACACTGACTTACATCTCGAATGGAGGTATACATGTACATGTACTGTATACAACATGTACCTTTAAAGTTGACTGAAATTTTCGATGTAAACATATTTCATATTTGGACAGTGTGTACGAGTTGTTACAGAAAGTTATTGCATTGTGATATAAAGTTCCTTTCCAGTGCCTCACACAAAGCCTAAACTTACTATACTCTGTATGATTAATTAGGTGGCTCAACATATACATACTACAGTTTGTCATTAACTACTAAGTCCCCTTTAGGTACAATAAGATATTGAACATTTATTGAATGGGGGTGTTGTCAGAATATTCATTATACAAATTTATCACGTTTTCATAACACACATAATCATAATTACCTCATAATCACCTTGAGTATGATCATATCTAATATGATTTACGAGTGTTGGCATGTATTAGTGCATGAAAATGGGGATAACGTCCTTGAAGGGCTTTCACACTCCTACCACTGAGAGCATGTACAGTACTTCAAAGTCAAAATATTATCACTTGTCTGAATTTATTGGGATTGCTTTATGGAGTATTTCAGCCTACAATCCAATCATATGGGGGATTTTGATTCTTACCATTCCCATACGATGCCTGGCCTTTTGCTAGCGGCCATTTACTTTAATGAAGCTACATGTACATGTACGCCAGAAAAAAAGGACCAAGGTAAAATTTTCGTAAGCTAGAAAAAAAGGACCAAGGTAAAATTTTCCCGCTGTGAGATGATGCTAATAGTGTAACCACATGATTAGAACCAGCTTGGAGGGTTGAGCTATATGAAGTCAACACAAAGGGACATATTTAACGATGGACATGTATGTATCTACATGTATAAAGTGAGCTTGGATGTCGCTATGGGAAATTGTAATCAAATTCTAAGTTTGAATATGGCCATTACAGAAAAAGGCCTGGCATAATAGGGGAATTGCGAGAACAAAAATCACCACACCACTGAATTCTAGGCTATCAGTATTTGCATAGTTGTCAATTCTAACACTGAGTGAAGCACAAATCTAATACTACATGCACTTTATCTTAAAAGGTACCATGTGCATCATCCATCAATATTAAATGTGCAATTATTTTCTTGATTCCAGCGAGATGATAGTGCAGCTCACTAGGGGTCAAGAAATTCCCAGTCAGCTCTCAACAATGTTTTTGTAGAGAACCTTTGTGTAAAATTTACCTGGGTTCCTGAAAACTGCTATCTTGGATTAACATCAACATTATGTTAAATTGCTCAAGAATGTGCATAAATTTCACCAGATAATCTCCTGTTACCACAGTTACCAATACAATATCGTTTTATTTTATTTTATTCCTGATGTACATTCTAAAATATTTGTTTTAATATTTTGTATTATTTTCATTATGCAAAAAAAGTACTTCCGATTAAAAAACATGTCCTTCCAAATAGATTACAGAAACTAAAGATAAGGTTTACTCACTTCATACAAGCTGCACAACAAAAATGGAGGCGAGTTTGTTCTCATTTTCAAACAAGTTGATAGAAATTGAAGTGCTACATGTAGCTGACATAATAACTAAAACTCACTTTCTCCTAAGCTGACAAAAATTGAAGCAAATTTGTTCATATTTTGGGGGCAAACTGATAGAAACTGATGCAAGTTCATTGTCATTTCTGCCTAGCTGAAAGAATTGATATCTTATTCATTTCTCACCAGCTGATAGAAATCGGAGCGACTTCTGAGTCACGGACAGGATAATTCAAAATGGGAAAATGAGAAGGATGCGTGAATAATTTGGACCCTTGAGCCTATTCACTTTACTTGATTACACATACAAGCCAGCCAGTAATCCTAGAATCAATACCAAATGAAGCAAAACACACACACACTGGAAACGGCCAATTGATGACAGTAGTTTGTGATTACTATCTTTTAACCCTTACCTTCCGTACTCAGACCTGGGCTTGATGTGAATTTGGCTACATCTACTATTTTGACAGCAAACTGTTGGTTTGTCTCGCGATGGATGCATCTTCGAACCTCACTAAATGGTCCCCTAGAAATAAGGAGAAAGATACGGATAAGTCATTGAACTGAATCCTTTTCCCTAAAACGTAGAAAATACATACGTATATTTATATTAAAAAGAGTTTTTACAAAACATACTACAAACAGCACAAGTAAGAAAATGCATGGAAAGATAGTTACACATGCAGTCGTCTAATGTTTTTGCTGTTTTTATTTCAATATAGAAATCAAAGACCCTGGAGTAAGCCAGGATCTAAGAGAAGATGTACCATTTGCTTCAATAATCTCATAAGGTTACACGATTCTAGGTGCATGTGGGAAAACAACTGTTTGCATCATAGTAAAGTACATATTGAACATGGCAGAACAAGCCCCCTCGGCACCAGATTCTGCATCTTTACATTTGTACATACATTTATCAATCAAAGTGGTTGCAGGAATAAAACAAGTATCTGAGAGATATCATATTCAGCCTACTAGCTAGCCAAGAAAGATATACAACGCAATAATACATGTATGGCTTACTTCTAAATTTAGTAAGTTATGATTGCAGACAAGATACAGTCTGTGCAGCTCACTTTATGGCTCACAACTAAATACATGCACAGATACATGTATGATATTCAAACCCCCATCCCTTACGACTCATAATTATGTATGAACACCATCACACACATATCATATGTATGATCTTCAAGCACCCCTTCTTCAAGCACCCCCTTCTTCCAGCTCCATCACCACCTTGCATAGATCCATTACATACAAGTAGCAACAGATCTATGCAGGGTTCTCTTGAGCGTTTAAGCATTTTCCCTAGACTGTTTTCACAAGAGGGATCAGAGAATTATGACAACTTTCGTATCTGTCTGTCGGACACTAAGAAGAAAGAATCATTGGTGTTCTTGTTTTGTGTTTGATGCCATGTGTGCATTAAACATAAAATAATTTATGGTATGATTTCATTGAATGACAAAGCTCAGATTCAGAAATTACAAAATGGATTGGCACCCTTGTTACTTTGCTCTATGTGAACGTGGTACATCTCACCATTGAATGCTCTCAGACTGGCTTTAAAAGCTAATGGAGTTGGAAGTGAAACAATGAGCGTACACCATTACTTCATGGAGTATGACACCTACTGTCCAACTCTATTTGCAATTCTCAGACACAGTTCATTTATGACATTCGACATAATTTTGGTGACGTTTGAAAACGACAAGAAATGACATGCATATCACTTCCTGTGTGACCTACACTCCATAGAGGATTCCTATTGCAATGTTTTACCATCACATGTAATAACAGTTGATTATTTCTACTCTGTGAATGCTAAAAATTTATAGTCTTTATATACATTCTAGTCTATCAATGTTATAATTACAATTAGTGGGTGATCTAGACGAGTGGATAGCAATCAAGATATAAAAATGAAGAAATATGCTCTTCTGATGATAACTAGGACAAGATTGACATCAAAGTATTTAAACAGTGTTTCCATAGGTAAAATATATTCTGTTGATGGCACCCCCCCCCCCAAAAAAAAATGATGGCTCCAAAGTGTCCACTTGAAATCTATGAAAGATTTACCAGATCACCCACCTAACTCCTAATATAATCAAGCTTTCCCACACCTTACCAAGTAGAAACAAGGTGTGGAAAAGGTCTCCAATTTGACATCTATGCCCTAAGGCTAAAATATATACACAGTGAGTCGTGTGTCTATTATACGCTTCACAGAACATATTCCTTGACACAGCAATATTCTGTTGTATCATGTCCTTGGCACACTCTATCCACTTGTGATGGAATACATAGTTAATCCACAGCATGGATGGAACAATGAATCATGGTTTTTACTGATGAGTTACATAATAAATGATATTATAATAGTTTTAATTTAAACACAAGATGTACAACAGTATTTCTGCAATACTTTTAACATAAAGAAAGCCCTAATATTATTCTTGCAAGCCAGAGTACATACTTCTGCTGAAGCAACAAAACATGGCCTCTTGGCAGGTATGCTTCAGACAGTGCCAAAAAGACGCCTGTGGTTTTACCACATTGCCTGACATGTACATATGAAGTATGTTGTAGATTATAACTCTATATACAATCCATACAGCATGTAATAAAAGTCCAGGTGTGTATTTAGCTGACCTTCCACCATGCATGCTTTGGATGCTACAGATATTAAGATGACAACACGTCTCTGTATTACCAATAGTCGATTTTCCGGTTCCACGATGTACTGCTTGAGAGGATGGCTTTTATGTTGTTACAGTGGTATCCAGTCAAAACGTCCCCGGGTCAAAACGTCCCCGGTTTCCATAAGTCAAAACGTCCCCGGGTCAAAACATCCCCAGGTCAAAACGTCCCCGTCTTTCCATTTTTCTCGACCCAAACTATTTGTGTGAGTGTGTGTGTGTGTGTGTGTGTGTTACATTATATCCTTATTTCTTACTATTTCTTACATCACAATACAGTAATGTGACTGCGTACCCACCTCAGGTGCCCAAAATACGTTTATGCGGCTCCCATGGATCGGCTAACACAAGTGCTAATTAGCGACACAAATGAAGAGGGCTGTAAGGTTTGAAGTCACGCGTGGCGACGCTTCAAATACTTGAATGTTGCGATTGATCAATGTATTTAGCACATCATGCAAATATAGTTAATCGTGATGAACGAAAGTAGTATGCACTGGCAAGTCGGTGAAAACTAAATTGTATCTTTCACGGTAAATCACGAAAATGGTTCGGAATATGGGCATCGATACTTGACCGTGTTTTAGGGAAGGAACGGAAACTGTTACACAGTCAAGTCTCTTGGTTAAATTTTGGTCTGACCCGGGGACGTTTTTGACCCGGGGACGTTTTGACCCGGGGACGTTTTGGTCATACCCGGGGACGTTTTGACCCGGGGACGTTTTGACCTGGGGACGTTATGACTGGTAAGCGTTACAGTTAGTCTTGTCTCATTTCATGATCACAATTATAAATCACAGCAAAATACTCCTGGAAAGCATGTACCATTGTAGATGTAAGAGACCGACCTAGCAATGGTACAAGTACAAAGCACTCTATAGTACATGTACATATTGCATATACTCCATTTATCTTAATGCTAGGCGTTGCAGAACGTTAATTAATTATTAATAGCGATGAAATCTCTGCAAACTTACTAGCAATCATTAAGTATTTGGTGGGTGCTATTTCTACCATGACTACTAAGTACAGAGAGTTTCAGCACTCACTTAGATCCTAAATGGGCCATTACACAGCTTTGATCTATGGCTTTCATAAAAGGCTAACAGCATTCACAAACGTGACTTTATCACAGGTATCCGAGATTTAACTTTTGATGTCATACATGTACATTGTATGGTTGAGTGCATTCATGAAAACTGTAATAAAATTCAAACATGGTTTCTAATTTAGCTTATTTAGCTTAAAGAATATTGTCAAATCCAGCATACACAAACGTGACTTTTAACACAGGTAAACATATCCCAGATGTCATCATGTTATATTCTATGGTTGAGGCCATTAATGAAAACTGTAATAAATTCAAACATGGCGTCTAATTTAGCTTATATAGCTAAATACAAATTGTAGCTAATCTGCTATATTGAAATCCAGCATACACATACGTGGCTTTATCACAGGTATCAAAGATGTCATACTGCGTATGTGGTTTAAGTTAGAAACCATGTTGGTATCCAGATTAGATTAAGTACATGTGCATTGATGGAAACTGTAATAAATTCAAACATGGCATCTAATTTAGCTTAATTAGCTAAACAGCTAACCTGCTACATTGAAATCCAGGGACGGCAACATACACAAATGTGACTTTAGTACAAGTATACGAGATTTAACTTCTGATGTCATACTATGTACAGTTGAGTACAATGGTGAAAACTCTTAACAAAAGTAAGATTCACAGGGCTCTAAATATGCTTAAAGGTAATCAAGTTGTATATACTTTGAGGACTAATAAATAAATAAACAAATTAATAAATATAAATAAATAAATAAATAAATAATCTACTTATGTGGAATCCAATGAACAAGCAAAATAGTATACATATGATTTTATGACAGGCATACAAAATTTATACCTTCTATTACATATATGGTTGAGTATACATTTGTATAACACAACATTTTTCAAACCCAAGCAATTCTTTTTCCTTTTACAGTACTAGTGTATCATTTTTAGGCAAAGGTTTGAGAACAATGATACCACTTGCAAACATTTCCATACCTTGCATCATAATTTTAATATGGAATGCCAATAAAATATCTAGGGAATTCAGGTAGATTTTATTTACCGTACTCGCATTAAAAAAACACTGCATAATATAACTGAAATAAACAAAATACAATAACATAGTGGTGCCCCCCCCCCCTCCCCTCAATGATGGGTATCAAGTATTCTCAAGTATTCTCCCACTAAATGAGGTTATACATAGAGTAGAGAGTAGACTGAAATCATTAATTACAGGTCCTCATATATGATTTAATAAAATATAATATATATATATCAATGCTATTGTTTTTTATATATTACAGCTAAATGCAATTTTCAGATTACTGAAGATTATTTTCTTAAATTAAAATCATTTCTTACCTTTTATTTCAAAATTTAATAACAATTATAATTTTTTGATTCTGACATTATTTTTTATATTCTGGCGATATTTAATTCATCATTTTGTCATTGGTTGCATATAACCTTAAAGACATCTTGAAACATTTATTTATGCATTGTCACATTAATCATCTTTATGCAGTCATGAAATACATTTGCATTAATGAATACAAACATATAGTATTGAAGTCTTGCCTCATTTCTTGTTATCATTTTGTTGGTGTGGATATTTTAGCTGACTTACATTGAAATGTCCTCAATAGATGCCATGAGGGAATAATAGCACACAGTTGTACACATCAGGGGACTGACCTGTTTTCACAAAGGACTACATTTGATATACACAAATGATTTATTTATTATAAGAAACACGGTCTTTGTTATGCTATCACTCTGAATAATGTGTAGTGAAATGTAATATTGTCAAAACATAATCAGTATTTTTCACTAAGGTTTGGTAATTCTTAGTCTGGATTCCAATGTGGTATCAAATCATCTCTAACTCCTACTTAAGATTCGGTGAAGGATAGAGAAATCTTAAGATTCGGTGAAGGATAGAGAAATCTTATGATTTGATGGGAATAGAGAGATCTTAAGATTCGATAAAGGATAGAGATCTTATGATTTGATGAAGGATAGAGATCTTATGATTTGATGAAGGATAGACAGATCTTAAGATTCAATGAAGGATAGAGAGATCTTAAGATTCAATGAAGGATAGAGAGATCTTATGATTTGATGAAGGATAGAGATCTTATGATTTGATGAAGGATAGACAGATCTTAAGATTCAATGAAGGATAGAGAGATCTTAAGATTCAATGAAGGATAGAGAGATCTTAAGATTCAATGAAGGATAGACAGATCTTAAGATTCAATGAAGGATAGAGATCTTAAGATTCAATGAAGGATAGAGATCTTAAGATTTGATGGGGATAGAGAGAGATCTTAAGATTCAATAAAGGACAGAGAGATCTTAAGATTCGATAAAGGATAGAGAGATCTTAAGATTCAATGAAGGATAGAGATCTTAAGATTCAATGAAGGATAGACAGATCTTAAGATTCAATGAAGGATAGAGAGATCTTAAGATTCAATGAAGGATAGAGATCTTAAGATTCAATAAAGGATAGACACATCTTATGATTTGATTAGGATAGAGAGATCTTAAGATTCAGTGCAGGTTAGACAGATCTTATGATTTGATGAGGATAGGCAGATCTTAAGATTCAATGAATGATAGAGAGATCTTATGATTTGATGAAGGATAGACAGATCTTAAGATTCAATGAAGGATAGAGAGATCTCAAGATTCAATGAAGGATAGAGAGATCTTATGATTTGATGAAGGATAGAGATCTTATGATTTGATGAAGGATAGACAGATCTTAAGATTCAATGAAGGATAGAGAGATCTTAAGATTCAATGAAGGATAGAGAGATCTTAAGATTCAATGAAGGATAGACAGATCTTAAGATTCAATGAAGGATAGAGATCTTAAGATTCAATGAAGGATAGAGATCTTAAGATTTGATGGGGATAGAGAGAGATCTTAAGATTCAATAAAGGACAGAGAGATCTTAAGATTCGATAAAGGATAGAGAGATCTTAAGATTCAATGAAGGATAGAGATCTTAAGATTCAATGAAGGATAGACAGATCTTAAGATTCAATGAAGGATAGAGAGATCTTAAGATTCAATGAAGGATAGAGATCTTAAGATTCAATAAAGGATAGACACATCTTATGATTTGATTAGGATAGAGAGATCTTAAGATTCAGTGCAGGTTAGACAGATCTTATGATTTGATGAGGATAGGCAGATCTTAAGATTCAATGAATGATAGAGAGATCTTATGATTTGATTAGGATAGACAGATCTTAAGATTCAATGAAGGACAGACAGATCTTAAGATTCAATGAATGATAGAGAGATCTTATGATTTGATTAGGTTAGACAGATCTTAAGATTTAATGAAAGATAGAGATCTTAAGATCTGATGAGGATAGAGATCTTAAGATTCAATGAAGGGTAGAGAGATCTTAAGATTCAATGAAGGATAGAGATCTTAAGATTTGATGAGGATAGGCAGAGAACTTAAGATTCAATGAAGGATAGAGTTAAATTTTAACGAGGATAGGCAGATATCTTAAGATTCAATGAAGGATAGCGATATCTTAAGATTTGGTGAAGGATAGACAGATCTTAAGATTCAATGAAGGATAGACAGATCTTAAGATTCAATGAAGGATAGAGATCTTAAGATTTTATAAAGGATAGGCAGATCTTAAGATTTTATAAAGGATAGCACTAGACTAGGTAACTCCAATTACAGGAAGGAAGGGGATCTGATAACATTTGCATAAATTAAGATATCTTGTATCATAATTTTGGTTCAAAACTTTCTTAACAAAAGGGGGAACGGAACATTAATAAACATTGTATAGATTTACATAATTTGAGGGTGAGCCCCCTTAATAATGGGGAAGGGAGTATGATAAATCTTGCTCAATTTACATAATATACCATGCCATCATTTTGGTGAAGAACACAGTATAGGAGGAGTGGGGAATATGATAAAACTTGCATAAATTTGCATAGCTTGAAAGATAATTTTAGTCAGGAAAATGGGGAAATTATGGAAAAAATGCTGTTGCTGGAAAATATTTGAGACTCGTAGTGACAAGGAAGATATACATCAAGGAATAACATCTACATTTGTAATTAAAGTAGTGAATTCCAGGAAAATGAAACCCTACAAATGTCAAACTAGCTTAGAAGTAAAAAGTAAGCTGATGACAAAATCTCACGATGTAGTGATACTGTAATCACTCGGCTGAAACTACTTCCACTCTCCAAATTAGGATATGAACATATTGTGAATTCCAGGAAAATAAAACCCTTGGAATTAAATGTGATTTTCCAAGATTTACTACCGATAATAAATTGCAGAAAACATTTTGTTTTAATCAAGTGTAACTTGAAAGTATATTTTACCTTCACTTCCTAATCCTTACCTACATTAGTGAAAATGACATTTAAGATGAATAACAAAATAGTCATAGGTCTGTCACGACTTACATCAGCAGCGGGTTAAACTAACTTCATTGAAAACTGTATATTTACATAACAATATGTTCGTTTGTTATACAAATTTTATATGAAGTTATCACAGTTTTGTGGGGGGAAATTCCATTTATTATAAAGCAAAAATCAGTTCCTTGATGATTCATCGGGTATGACCTACATGTACCTCCTATTGAAGAGTACAGCATACATTGGTTTTTTTTTCCAGACTTTAGTCATGTCAAACCACAACGTATAAACTATTTGCCAATTATGCAAACCGGAGAAGCACAACTGTGGATTAATACCAACCATACTCAATTCCACACACACACACACACACGTCACTTTACTACAAAATTTCCTAGTAAAGATACAGTCCTATAGAAAAGCCATGATTGCCGGGTGTTTGAAATCTATTTATTGAATGAATTCTAATTATCTGTCAAATTATTGCTCAGGTTCATGGCAGGGTCACGCCAATCTCCAACCTATTCAATACGGATCAATACTGTACCATTCTAATGCACTCAATCATAAGCCAGTACATGTTGTGAACTGTCAAGGCACGTTGCAATACACATAGTATGTGTCTCCAAGTACTTTTAAGGTAGAATGTGCCTCGGGGACAGATTTCCCTGAAAATCAAAGTTCTTCAATTCTCTCCAACCTTTCCCATTTGAAAGCTTGTTCCCGGTCCTTTTGAAATAATAAACTTAAAAGAAACTTGGAGATTCATCATCTTGTTTTCAAGGAAATCCTTAATCATTTATTTTGCCATAGAGTTAACACAGTTTTCAGCAGCGCTAGCCATATTGGATTCGGTGGCCATATTGGAGTTGGCAGCCATATTTGATTTGGCAGCCATATTGGATTCTAAAATGACTAAATTTTGATATCATTTTGGCCTCTATTTCAAGACTTTGCACCGTAACCCCTGATTTTTTTCATTGATTTTAAGTGAGAATAGGTTGGCGTTTCCTTGAACAAAGTAACAGAAAAAGTTTTAAGAGTTTAATACCGGGGTGCATTTCATGTTAAAGTTGCATATTCCAACTTCAGCTATCACTTTTATCCAGATAATTGGTTTCATAAAACTCATCTAGTATCATAATGTGGAGTTGTGTAATTGAACTATTACATTACCCAACAATATTCAGTTGGACTCAACATTATTTCCAATGTTTTGGGGTCTTGTTATGTGCTGCAAGTTGGTATAACCTACAACCTCCCATCCCCCAGGTATGGATTACTAGATGCTAGTATCCCTCCTCCGTTACAAGGCTTCCAAACCTTACCAAAAACACTGTACTCTCAATATTTGACCTTACTCAACTTTGACCTTCTGACCTCTGGATATAATAGATCTGCTGAAATGAGTTTGATACAGATATAAGTGAACTAAAAATTGATTAAATTCCATTTACTCCTACCCAGGTAATATTAAAAATACTGACAACGGGTATAGGTAGTCAATGAAGATTAAATTGGCTGAATTATTTAGTGAGTCGTGCCCTTGTAAGTTGTAATATTGTCAGCATGAAAAGCTACGGTTCTCATTTGGTTTCTTTTTTCATTATTTTCGTATTACATCTCACAACATTTAACTGCGAAATGAACTGTAAATATTTCAATTTTTGACATTATGTTTCAGGTGATGTTAGATTATTCTCAAACCAACTGGGTGGAGGAAATTCAAGAGCTATGAGTTACATGCTGTTTACCAGCTGTAATGATCATTGATGTACCAATGGACTCTTCATCACTCTACAAATCACACCTATACACATGATACAGTGCAACCATACACAGTAGGGTTGGTGGCAGGCAGTGTGCCCTCTAATGATAGCCAAATTTTGTTGTTGTGAGTCAAAATGAGAAAAACTGGCATTTCTTGTGAGTCTCCACATAGTAAGAGATAGGGGAACACCAAATTTTGGTGCGTCACTAGAAACTGTGTTTGTCAGTGGTGTGTCAACTTAGCTTAAAGGGCACACTGGTGGCAGGAGCTTGTTGGGTGGGGATGGGGGTTATTATCACAACAAAACACTAATTTTTGACTGATCTCTGAAGGTACTGTATAGCTGGGGAAAACATGTTTAACAAATGAATATGTGACATTTGCTTTGAATTTATTTTTATGTTATACAGCTCAAGGCTCTTTTCTCCTTCTTTATAAAATATAGATCAAATACCAGAGATACTACTTTGGCACATTTTCTTTCCTTTGATGAAGTTGTTTATCAGCACAAAACACTGCAACTTATAAAAATAACACATAAATAAATAAATAATTATGTGACTTTGATAAGTGGCACACCTACGGCGATCAATCATGTGTTGATAACAGAAAGCAATATACATATAATATGCATGTGAACCAGTAAAAAATTAATTTCAAGAAACGTTGTCACTCTTTTATTGATCTAGTGCTCATTAGCTGACAATATGAGAACTACATTGACTATGAATGGAGATGAAATGTAGTGGAACACTATTACTTACTATTCCTTTTCTCAAAACTGCTCTTCTGCTCATCACATACATGTACAGACAACTGAAATCCTCTATACCATCCTTCATGTATTGTTGTACATCAAATATTTGCTTCCATATTAAGAAAAAGGCAATATTCACTTGTTTGCAAAGTCACAAATATTACGAAATGTCAGTAAGTGAAAGGCAACATTCCTAGACAAATAAATATACATGTAGCCCCTGACAGGCATATCTAGTACAATTCTACATTCATTTACATATTGATATTTTAACTCTAAAATCTTTCATCTTCTATACAATGTATATAGATTATGTTTACCTTTCCTTAACTTTATCTGATATCTCTTTAGATATGAAGTGAAGAAAGTGTACCATGGTATTCGTTTATAAGAACTTACACGATATGTGTACTTGACTTGGATTATAGCCATTCATTTAGGAAACATGTTCAAGGAGCACCACTCCCACCCCACCACAGAACATCTTGATCCTTAACACACACACAAATAAATACATACATACATACATACATACATACATACATTACATACATACATACATACATACATACATACATACATACATACATACATACATACATACATACATACATACATACATACATACATACATACATACATACATACATACATACATACATACATACATACATACATACATACATACATACATACATACATACATACATACATCCATCCATCCATCCATCCATCCATCCATCCATCCATCCATACCCTATCCATACATACATACCCTATCCAATATTTTCTTTGAAATATTTCACAAGGCAGATATAATGTGACATCACTACAACTTCAAAATAACATGATATTGTAACCTACTATGAGAAAATTTTCATCCATGAATACCTTTCATGTGCCCCATAGCATGCAAGTTGAAAAGGAATTACCTCTGTTAAACTAATATTTATTAGGAGACATTCCACTTCCGCCAACACTTCATCATAACAAACATATTCAGTACAACCAACTCCAAAACTGATCAATAGATGGTGTGATTAGCTTGCACTGTGTTTGATATATACAACCTGTCTAAGCATACAGAATGTAATTTCATAATAATCATGAACTCTCAATCATGATCAATTGTTAGTGTATAAACCATTCCACTTATGTGGAGCACAACCTGGTCTAACTCTGAATGAAGTACTAAGTATATCATGATGAACCTTGTATCTAATACACAAATATACTAATTACAAGTTATTAAAAACCCTGTCAGTCTCAAGTGTTGACATGCTACACTTGACATGGTTCGGGTTGGCCATACATCTACTACAGGCAATTTATTCAGCTTATTACTAACTATGATTGTCATTATATTAATGAAGTAATTAGATAGTGTCCCTAGGGGATTTCATCTAATGTATTGAAGTCATCAGTACATTATCACCCTACTAACAAGAGTAGCTAGCTATTATCCAATCAATGTACTGATAACACAATATGGAATAACTATTAGCCAATCAATATGCCGATAACATAATATGGAATAGCTAGCTATTAGCCAATCAATGTACTGAACTACTTATAACATAATAGAATAGCTAGCTATTAGCCAACCAATTTACTGATACTATGATATAGGATAGCTTGCTATAACTAGCCAATCAAGTTCACTAGCCCTCTTGTGATTCCTGAGTTCCTTCTCGACATAACCAAAATTCTACTCTTATTAAGTTCACAAGTTCTTTCTTTGCCAAAATGGTAAAAAAAAAGAAAAAAAAAAAAAGACTAAAACTAGTGTATCAAACCAACCAGCAGATCTGTGACGATTATTTCTTTGTCTTGAAATTTAATTGGCAAGTACTGACTGAACAACCACTAAGCTCTCTTGTGGACAAACCCTCGATACAAACACTTCGACGACTAAAACATATAAAATATGCATGTATTTGATATGAGCATCAATTTGTGTATACTCTGTTACACAATAACTTACATAAAATATGAAACTTAATTAGTAATTCATGGAGATACATAATTCATAAAATTAATCATAAATTATCAACCTACATGTCTAACATCTACATCAAAGTATACCATGCGTAAATAAAAAGTTCATAATGTTACTGTTTTTGAGATGTTATAGAACCCTGGAAAGATATGGATGTCCTTGAGCACAGAGTGTAGAAAGAGTATGTGGGTTATGGTAACAAGCTGAAGGAACTCAGGTCAATACTATACTACCTATTCCTTATAGAAAAGTGATTATAACTATTGTATGTAAAGTACTGTTTTGTAGTCTTTTAAATTTATATAAAGCCAAATCTGACTTTTAACCTTCACTGTTCACAATATTCTTGCAAATACAGTATTCTCAAAAGATCATGTTTTTAACATTTTTGTTGACAATTTTATATGTACATAGTAGAAGCTACATTTGTACATGTAGCAAGTGACTTGTCAGGTTTTACTATGCTATTATTTATTCACATTTCAATTGATATTAGGCTAAATTATATAATAGACAAGAAGTGAATGTGTTTCTATACTATAGAATTGTTTACTATAATGACAGATATAAATTTTGGAGGCGGGGCCATTTTCTTCACTAGGTCATCAACCATACACCCTAGAAAGACATTCTCTCTGGGGTCTATGGGTCAACTTAACATTATAGTTCTTACTATATATATATACAGCCAATAAACATACCACTAATATTTTGTTCTAAAAATAACAATGTGTGATTCTTAATTTTGAATTATTGTTGAGATGTACTGTTATGACTTAGAGGTTATATAAACATTGGATGGACTGTCAGCTATTGCTAAGGGTTGATAGTTGTTATGTATGCTTACAGAGTATGTATGGTGTACATACATTATGCCTGTGTGCGTGTGCGTGTGTGCGTGTGTGCGTGTGTGTCACAGTGTGTTATATGTGTCATATACATGTACATGTATGTGTGTTACGTGTATGTGTATATGTGTGTGTTTGTGTTGTGTCACTGTGTTATGTGTGTCATATACATATACATGTACATGTATGTGTGTTATGTGTATGTGTATGTGTGTGTGTGTGTGTGTGTGTGTGTGTGTGTGCGTGAATATGTGAGTATACAAATATTACTGCATATGTGTACATGTGTGTACATGTATATGTATGTGTTCATGATGTCTACTATACAAATGTACATGTACATGTGTATGTGTACATGCATATGTACGTAGGGGGTGCATGAGTGTGTGGGTATAATGTGTCTAATCAGTGGATTAGGTTTTTCCCTTCTTATCCATTAGCACACTTTCAAATCTTTCCATAAGTGAAAGTGATATTTTACAAGAGACCACACTTATCACAACATATGGGACAGACAACCATATCACAACATAAGTAAACCACATTTTCAATGATTGTTATCATATGTCCAGGGACTTCAAAGCAAGCCATCAATGGATGGCCTCTTTAAGAAACCCAGACTGACATCTGTGCCAATTTCTATCTAACCTATTAAACTGCTTGCATTCTCCTATCATCTACATTTCTACTGCCAGACAATGCAAAACAGAACAATAAATTTCAAGCATACTTGTGACTGCAATGAATGAGGGTGGTGATAAGGTCAAGAGCCATGACCCTGTTGTAAATTCAACCGACACAAAAATCTTATTACCCTGACCTAAATGTTTTCATCTCCTAACATACCAGTCATAGCCATCACAATACCTTAGTAGTTGCTATACTATGTACATGAGTAGAAGTGTGAAAATCAGCTCATCGGTAGCCTCGCTGCTGGACCTTTATTGGAGACAATGCTATACACAGAGCTGCAAATAATAAGGAGAGACCTGGCCAGAAACCAGGTTTAATTCCACAATGGAAGCCTACCTAAAAGACACAGCCAATAGACAATTGCAGACTGCAAACAGGGAATTGAGAATACAGAGCCCTCACTCAAATTGGGGGTATCATCACCTTGTAATACCTTTTCTTAAGAGCTTTATCCTTTGGTATTCTCTAGAAGTGTAAATCAAGGATGTTTTTCATATTGTTCAGACATCAAGGAAAGCAACCATGCTCTATGATTAACCAAGTAACATATACCGTGTATACCCCCAAGGTACACACAGACAGGAAGTAGAGCGCCACCATGGCAAATTTTGGAAAGGCCTATAGATTTACACCATGTATGAATTCCATGCAAGTGATACGTACAGATATAATAATATCATCATACAATTTTGCCAGACAGCCTGTCACCATACGAAATAGTGAAATCAACTCAAAATTAAAATTAGTTCTCCTTTCCTCATATACACTTAATTGCTTTTGAACTGATTTAGTTGAATGGGTTCGAAACCACCTCAGGGGTGCATGTACATGTACTTTAAACATGTGTACAATAATAATATTAATCTTTATATTGGATACATTGTACTTCTTTTAAGTAATGAACACTTGTCTCCCAAGAAGTCCAGTGAGGGCCATCCTTCATGGGTTCAGTGTTAATGCAGGAGGAAATCAGAATACCTGGGAAAACCTGCATTGTTCACTAGAGTCAACCTGGATGACTCTCTTCTTACTTACAGCATGGTAAATTTAATCAAACTCTGAATTGTTTGAACCATGTCCGCAATGGTAAGGGTGGTTAGTTTTAACCACTCAGCCACCGACAACCATTATTTGAATGTGTATGTGTGCATCTGTATATACATGATTGTATGTATTCGTGTATATGTATGTATGTAATATGTTATGTATCTATGTACATTTTTTTTGTATGTATATATGTATGTATGTATGTATGTATGTATGTATGTATGTGTGTATGTGTGTATGTGTGTATGTGTGTATGTGTGTATGTATGTATGTATGTATGTATGTATGTATGTATGTATGTATGTATGTATACATACACAAATGGATTTGAAAACTTTGCTAACTAGCATACATATAATATTCACTACATCTACATGTATAAATCAGAAAACTACCATATTGTGTATGTATATTGTAGACTAACATATATTGATGATCTGCCACTTACATGTACAACAAATACTATGACCAACGAAATAGCATCTGATCACTTGAAATATTGATTGAGACTAACAGATTCTATACATGTATGTATACCATAACTACTGGGGGTATGTCACATTGTACATTGTATATAGGTTTTTATAACAAAACACAAAAGAAGGACAGGTAAATATACTGAGTACTGAGATTTAGTATATGCAGGAATGAGAACATACATGTACATATACAGTACCGTAAACACTTCACAACTACAATGTCAATATACAGAACCTTGACCTTCACTACAAACTATACAAAATGTAAGAAGGGTTTGCTCCAGTTCAAGTCAAGTATCTGTTTCTATACATGTATCTATGTCATGGTATTTATAAATTTCTTGTAATCATCTTGCAAGATTCAGCCAGTCAACAGTAAGCAATATGAAGAATACTTTATTTCAGATAGTGCTCAAAGGACTTTACATGATGTTACTGCAATCTTTTAACCTGGGTGTGTTCATGTAAAAGTTGACCCTTTAATTAAATACCCTGTGCCCTTGTTGAGATATACTTGTTGGCCTAGTTTTAGATTTAATGCTCACAGGCTCATTTATTTTCAATTTATTGACATAATTTATACCCTGCAGTCTATAATAAAATAGTATCTGCAACAGTTCAAGGATACATTCATAACAAACTTTACGGCTTAATCACTGAAATTGCTGCAGTTATAAGTTATAGATGCACACATTTCAACTGAAGAAGCCATTACTGAGGTTCACGCTAAGGGTTTCCTTAGGCCATCATTTTATTTTTAAGTAGTTGGTTTCACCCTATGGTGTCTCAGAAACAATGGGAGACAATTACCATAAATATGTTTTTCTTTATTATGCAAATCGTCTATGACATTCATTAAATCTAGGATGATTAATGATACATTGTTTTGTAATTTTATACATAATCTATTTTTTATTCATTTGTAAACTTTTTTGTACATCATTGATAAGTTTAGAGTATTTTGTAAGTGTATAATTTCTGGCAATAAAATAGTATTTTGTAAGCGTATATTTTAATTTTTTCTGGCAATAAAGTAGTATTCTAATTAAAACACATTATAAAACAACCAGGCATATTTACAGTAATGGTACACTATATGCAACATCAAGATGTGTATGTTTGATTTTTTGGAAGAAAGGAAAACATGAGAAAGACGAGTACGAAAAAAATGCTTAATCATGAGATCTTCATAAAACAATTCACCACTAAAACAAACCACAAGTTTGAGTCAGATTTGATGACTGAAACTCAAGAGTGACACATTCTTATTATCTGTGTGCAATACATCAACATCTTGCTATAATTTGCTATCATATTTTCATATTTATACTGTAAATAATATGGGTACAATTTCAAAATTAACACTTGTGAATTGCTTTACAAAATTTGACCTACATACAATGTACATATCAGCTACATTCCAGGTTATAGTTTAAACACAATTATTTCACTAAATCTGTAAATGGCATCTCGTATGATAATCTATAAATGGCCAACATTAGAGTTGCAGGGGGATTATCATTTCAAGGCTGTGGGTAATCCTAAGAAATCCATTCAGTTGGTCCAAAGTGTACACACATTAAACCAGTAATTTTAAACCACAAACAACAAAAACGGCAATTTTTTATTCATCGTGCAAGTGATCTTATGCATAACTCAGCTAAGATAAAACCTTGCATCTGATTTCAAGTTTAGCAGTATTAATTTTGAATAAGGTTGGTGTATTTATTATTGGCCTAGTTACACAGCCAATGTAAGTATGAACTATTGAAGTGAAACCATGTACCACTGCAGTGATATGAATGAATCATTGCTCTATAGGCTACAAACAAGGTCACATAAGTTGAATGTAAACCTGCGTGCCTGTGCATGAGTAATGATTTGGTCTGACTGACTCATCATCATTTTACAATGCACACACACACATGTGATGACAACCTGACCGATACAATAACCCTTTTGATTACCACAAACCTTATTTTACTTCAAATCAGCCTCTATTTTTCAACATCACAAACTTTTTCAATTTTTCGACCTCTTCTTAAAATATGAGAAAATGAATTTATTTGGATGCGAGAAATAAATTTGGGTGATTAGTAGACTTCGAGTGTTTTCCCCACAATAATGAAATTTGGATCTGATAATATTTTGAACTTTAAGATGGAAACTTCTTTAATACAGGCACAGCACAGTCTTTGCAGATTGTAACCTAATTATATTTTTTCTTCAAGTTATCTCATCTTGAAGTTTGAGAAAATAAACAGAATCTGATGACCTTCATTGTTTTCTCTTGAAAATGACAATGGCAGTGTAATCTGCATAACACAAGAAGTAATTGTTATCGATCAATATCTATTGTTTAAGAAAATTAAGGAATATATAATCCTCTATGCTATGAGGCCTAGCAACATCCTAAAAATGTATGGATTTAATTTTCAGCTAGAAGTGTAAAGCCCTTGAAAGCATATTATTGATTTGGTCATGGTACATGCATCTTAATATTTGTTCATTACATCCATACAATGAGTTTTCCACACCGACACCAAAAGTGACATATTTGAACAGTACCAATATTCCACACAACAAATCTTACCAGAGTGCCTTTATGGAGAAACATTCAATAACAACCGGAAGATAATTAAAGTGTGTCAATTTCATAGCGTGTAGATTTCCTTCGGGTGCAAATAACAAAATCATCATTTTGACCCCCAAGACTTAATTTGGTAAATTGGGTGCCATATTGAGTATTTCCTCTTTAAATAGGTCTTCTCCTTCAAACACTTAACTTGGAAATTGATTTCATTCAGAGGCCCTACATATTTCAAAGACGAACTTAAAAATTAATTCCCTGTCTCTCCTGATATCGTTTTAAATTTCATCATACATGTATATGTAGCTATTGTTTTATTCCCTCGACACATAAATTAAACAACACGCAATCCTGGCAAGCATTAATACAGAGAGCAGATTTGTGGAATTGTAATTATCTCTGTCTGTTTAACATGTCTAGTTAAACACCATACCACAGTCTTGCTCAGAATATTCATGGTATGTTGTGTAAGCTTTACAATATCATCACTTCACTGCATATGCATCAAATGTTGCTGGATGTATTTCACCACAAATTCAATTCAAGACATATTTCTCTCATTGCAACATGTATTTTCAAAGCTGAAAGGTTTACTACTAATGATACTTGATAGCTAATTTGATGACAGACACAGATCTTTTGGAAGCCACAGACTCATAGTAATGTCATTCCACAACATCAACGGTTGCCTGATATATTTCAATACAAATTTATTGAAAACTTCTATTTTTTCCTACTGCGACATTAAAAAAATTTATTTCAATTTCAATTTCCAATTCTCAAAATCATGTACCACAATGCATGTATTTTATTGACAAAGTGTTTTAGGCATTTTTGGAGGCTGTTCAAATTTTGTACACATCAAAGGTGTCTGCTATATTTCAGAACAAATTCATTCATGACTTATTACATTTCTCTCATTACAACATGTAAAATGTTATTTTCAATGCTAAAAGGTTTACTATATAATGATACTTGATAGCTATTTCGATGACAGACACATCTTTTGGAAGCCATAGTAATTTATATCATTGCACACACACATCAAGGGTTGCCTGATGTATTTCACTACAAATTTATCGAAGACTTGTATTTCTCCCACTTCGACATATTTCATTCAAATTTTCTCCAATATGCCACACAATATATTAGTCATTTTTTGGAAGCTTATGAAGATATCAGTTCAACATATACACATCAAAGATTACTTGACATATTTCAGTACAAAATTTAACTGAAGACTTGCTAACTGCACTTTCCCACTGCGACATATAAAATTTTATTTCAAGTTTATCTCAATTCTCCCAGGCATGTCACACAATACATATATTTTTGATGAAATGGCACATTTTATGAAGCTTTGAAACATTATCAGTTCATCACACACAGATCTCAAAGGTTGCCTATATTTCACTGCAAATTTATTGAAAACTTGTATCCTCCACTACGACATTTAATGTCTTTTTATGTTGCACACTGCATACTATTGCCTTAACTAAGACATTTTTAGAAGCTTGTTAACATTATATCAGTTCATTACAGGCAGAAGTCAAAGGTGACCTGATATATTTCACAACAAATTTCATTCAAGATACATGTATTTCCCATTGCGACATGTAAAATTTAATTCTCATTCAAATGCATATCTAACAGCACCACAATGCTAAATCGTTTCCTTGATTTTGAAATATACATCTCACAAGTCACCTGATACATTTCAGTACAAATTTCATTCACGACTTACATACATGTATCTCCCATTGCGACATGTAAATTTAATTGCATTGAAAGGCGAATCTAACACAATTCTAAATCACTTCCTTGGCTAACCGTTTCCTTGAAATATACATCTCACAAGTCACCTGAGATACATTTCAGCACAAATTTCATTCAAGACTTACACATACCAATTGCAACATATGTGAAATTTAATCTCCATTCAAAGGCATATCAAACACAATTCTAAACCATTTCCTTGCTTAACAAATTATGCAAAATAAATGTTGCAAGATATATTCAATACAAATTTAATTTACGACATATTACTCCCACAAAGACGTAAATTTCATCTCAATTTTCAAATACTTGCTTAACAATGCATGTCCTTGATGGACAAAGGCATATCAGCTGATTGCAGTTCACAGCATGGGAGACTAAAGGTAACATTGTATGCAAATTAGAGACACATGCCATTGAATAGCCTATTGTGGTGCCATCTGTATCACACAACCCCATGTGTTCAGGAGAGATAAGGCCTAATAAAAAAAATTATGTGGTTCCAGTTAACTCAATTTTAGAATAGGTAGGGTACGTAGATTTTTTATTTTATTTTTAATTTTTTTTCTGTGTGAGTGTCTAGTTCAGTTTTTCCATTGTTTTCCAAATGGTCTCTGTGTTGTTTATTTCTTCCTATCAGATGTACAGCCATTACAGATTGGAAGAACAGTTTTAGAGTGTCTTTTTAAGTTGATGGCAGTTTCCGCTTGCACTGTTTCTCGTGAGACTTCACATTTTTTGTGATTTTATTATTTTTTTCTCGAATACGTAAAAAAAAGTTTAGGGTCGGCAGTGAAAAGCTAGGTGGGGTCGGGTAACCAGAACCAAACAATTATATTTTTAGGCCTAACAATATATAATGTCTATCCTACTCATAGGCACTTGTGGGCTACTATTCTGTTCAAAGATGGTCCTTGAACAAAACAATTGTGTTATTACATGTAGATATTCACAAATATATCTAAACATATTGTTGTTGGCACCTGCACCAATAAAACGATATAGTTATGCAACAATAGAAGATTCACCAAAACGACAGGGTAATTTCAGCAATCCATATCAAGTCCAAAATTGGCAAATATGACCAAAAACATAACTATCTGTGACACTAAATGATTCATTTGTCCATACCTGATGACAACTAAACAACAATATTGGTCCAAATTACTGAATATCACAATTCTGTACTACCATCCTTGAATAGAATATTAACCCACAAGTGACTGTGATCTTACTCCACAATCTTACTTATAGAATATTCCTAATTACTGAATATCACAATCCTGTACTACCATCCTTGAATAGAAATTAGAATATTAACCCACAAGCATGACAAGTGACTGTGATCTTACTCCAGTATAAGGTTAGGTGAGTATATTTGGTAACGATGATAGCCTTGATGCCAATATCATCAATAAGCATATCTCATAGTTTGATCATACCAACTATATTTACGTCCTGTCACTATCTAATCACACAGTACCATCTTGGCAACTTTTGCTTGTTACAACTCAAATGATCCATCCCAATGACACCTACAATGTCATGGTATACCAAAATAGTACGTTATCAAACTGAAATCTACAGACAGTTATCTATACTATTTTCCCTCACAGCTTTATTTCATGTTTTTATCAAAATAGCACACACTGAGTTCACTTAGATGAAAATACTTTAACCTCAATTTCAACTATTCTATTGTATGTTCATATCAAATGAAAATTTTCAGCCAAAGTCCCGGATGTTCATTGTTCTCCTGGGTGTATTCCTTTTTTTGATACTATGAACATATAGCCCATGTACATGTACATTCATTCTGATAATGTATGCAGTCCACGACATTTCAAAAATCTCCTTCTATCATTGTTAGTACAGTTAATGGTATAACAGAGATTCTTTGACATTTTAGTTATCCAATCATTACATGTAATCATTTATGTGTTATACATGAACACCGGGTTTGAGTTCTGTATAACAAGTGATGTACATACATATGCTTCATAATGTTGAATAAAGGTAACTTTGTAGCTGAAAATACCACCACCACCCCCCTCACCCCAACCCCCCACCCCCAGGTTTGAGTGCTGTATAACAAGTGAAGAGTAAGTCTGCTTCATAAAGCAGAATACGAAGGGCACCTGTACACTTCAGTTTTAGTATGAAATCACATGCAAGTAACATGTACTTTCAATAATACAATACACAAATCCTTTGTGAGGAATTCATACAGAAATGAAGTCATATATGATGTGATGCCTTTTGAAACATTTATTCTCCTCAGACTGGTTTGGCTTGTCTACATAGCAATCCATGATTTTGCCTCACTTCTCACCAATTGGTTTTAATGCTATCAACATGAAGCCATTCTTAGGATTTGAAAAATACATTCTCAAACTGATTGGTCACAATGGGGAGTGGCAACACTGCATCAAACTCTGACTATATTCAAATGAAGTCATTATGTAAATGAACATTCATTACTCAGATGAACACAGGAGTTCACATTGACATAATTTGCATATATACTATTATTATGTAAATGTATGCAAAAAAAGGATGCTGGTCCTTGCCATTGGGGGCATAGCTATTGGATGTCGCATATAGAAATCACAAGTGGTTAAATAATCACAATGTAAGACAGTCCATGACGAGTTAGAAAGCAATGGAAGATAACATCTGTTGCATGCATTATATAAGTTGAATATGAATACATAGCTGTATACATGTCATTGTACATGCCTTCTATACAAAATATGTATGTCCCATGTGTCATAGTGCTCATGGCGACATAAAAATAGGAATTTATAAGTTATCACAAATATTACTACATTCAATAGTCCCAGTAGTGGAAAACGCATAATTTATCTAATATTTTACAATAAATCATAATATTTGGTTACATCTACATATAAAAATAGATGCAGTACCTATCATAGTTTCCTAAATGCATGCCCATATGTCTGCGGCAACTGATTTATAAACTATACTTATAATATTCCTCAGGCAACAAAGTTTCCTGCGTACATGTAGCATGAAAGTTATCCCATGACAATTTGGGAAAACAGTAGGGTTGCACTTAATTATGAATTCAAAGCATATTACTAGTCGTTAGTCATATTTTAATATTTCTAATGTAATTGTTCCCTTCAATTAATTATAATGATTACTTTGTACAAATTCTTTTTCATTTCATTGTATCACAAATGTCGTAGCTCACAATATTTTGCAATGAATGGTTTATAGCATGGTGATCAATGTTTAGCAATGTTATATACTGTACCCTATTCCTAAGTAGTGCTTATGCTATGTACAATGAAAGTAGCATACACAATAGAAGTAGGTAAATCTACTCAAGAGTTCCGCAAGTATTTTCGTAGACCTCCCAAACAAAACTATGCCGCAAAGACAGAATGTGGAAACATACATGTATATATGCAAGTTATTAAATCAACACTGCCAAGTTGATTGAATATTGCAGTGTGCCCTCTAATGATAGCCAAATTTTGTGTGGTTGTGGACTTGTGGGTCAGTATGATAAATACAGGCATTTCTTGTGAGTCAAAACATAGGAAATAGGGGATCATCAAATTTTAGTGCATCACTAGAAATTGTTTGTGTCAGTGGCATGTCAAATTGGCTTAGAGGACATACTGGTATTGCACATGCTGTTTTACCAGCCCAGTAAATAGTGAGTCTTTAAAATGTAACTTGTTTTAAACAGTCCAAAAAATATATGAAATAATAAGGATGATCACAGATGACTGATTTCTGATGATCTGTTTGCAAATAACAATTCTAAGAATAAGAGATGACATGTCTAGAATGAAAATTAGACCAGAATATGACCATTTCTAGTATCCAGCAGAAGTAGGTTGATTGAATGACCTTAATTGCAGTCGACACGCAGGAGGCATTTCAGAGATGTACATGTACATGTAGTGATATTGTTGCCATTCAGATTTATACATGATTCAATGATGCAGTACTGATCAATGATTACCAAAGGTTACTTCATGAAGCTAATGTGCCCCATGTCAGGCTTAACGATTCAACAACAAGAACCTGTGGGAGAACACACATAAGGTGTGTGTTGCTTTGCTAGTTTACATTACCACACAAATTAGACAAAATTGTTATTCTAATAAGGCCCAATAAAAAAATTGTTTGGTTCCAATTATGCTCAATTTTAGAATAGGTGGGGTAGGTAGATTTTATATTATTTTTTTTCATGTGTCAGTGTCTACTAGTTCAGGTTTTCCAATGTTTTGCATATAGTGTCTGTGTTGTTAATTTCTTCCTATCAGATGTACAGCCATTACAGATTGGAAGAACAGTTTTATTTTGTCTTTTTAAGTTTCCGCATCCACTATTTCTCATGAGACTTCACAATTTTTGCGATTTTGTTATTTTTTCCTTGAATACGTAAAAAAAAGTTTAGGGTCAACAGTGAAAAACTAGGTGGGGTTGGGTAACCGGAACTAAACAATTATATTTTTTAGGCCTAAGGACACAGCATCCCCCTTCATGTATATGACTCTATATGCATTTGCGTCATTGCACTTAAAATATACTGTACATGTATAGTGTATTAACAGTTATGAATGAAATATAATGATGTTACACAAATTACATGTTATATACATAACTGTACACATTGACCCTGTGGATGTATTTCAAACGTATTATATGTTTGAAATATATCTATGATATACAAATGTATATTTATAAAACATACTCTGGAGAACTAATATTTATATTTGGCGTATCTAAAATAACATTTAATGTTACTATTTCAGTTAAAATAAGGTTATAATAAATGTTGTTGAAATATTGTGATAAACACATTATGTTATTGAGCCGTTTTCTTTACAAATCTTACCGGATATTTTGATTGGCAGACTAAACACAGAACTGTACACAAACAAGAATAAATTATCAGTGCTTTTGCTAAGGTATGGTGAATGGTAACAGAAAAGGGGAGAGGGGTAAACATGCAGTAGTTACCCATAGAATCTACCATAACTCTTGTTTGGGAATCCCGGTAAAATGACTAGGGAATTCCAGAGTATTTTACCTACTCACCACCCTTTAACAAAAACCCTGAATTGTTTTCTATGTAGCTGTAAATCACAACTTTTACTGTACATAGGTGAGGTCACACTGTTACACTGTAACTACAAGTGGTATACAAGCAGCAGTATTAAATCTCACAAGAGCCCCTAATACAACTATGTTAGTTATGTGGCATGTGTTCCTAAAGGTCTGGTCTCCAGATGTTCACAAATTACACTGTGTATGTTTTATGAAATCAACCAATGATGAATGGGAATTCTTTGCCGTATACATACTTTTCATTTTGATGAGAGCTTGATTGTATCCATATATATCCAGTACTCCTTAAAATCTCTGTTCTTTTATTAAAATGTTATTGACATCGAGATATTTGCATCTTGGCAACATTCAAAATATTTTTAAAACATGAATTATATTGGAAATTTGAAATAATAGCATTAACTGTAACAATAACACAAGTGTATATGACTGTGTTCGTACGCATGAAATAAACTAAATCAACAATGGGCACGATCTATATGTGCTTTTCTTACATGTATATTTTAATATTCCCAAATTGATGTGTTCAACATTGGTATATGGAATTCTTCATCATAACATAAAGGACTTAGAGTACTGTGTATACCAGATACTACTAGTTTGCTATAGATTGAGAACACTTGTAACAGAAAACACGACCAATATGTTGTTATATGACAAATCTGTTGTTATAACTTACACTTAGAGTCCTACCAGTATTTGTTTAGCCATCATAATTCTGAAAGAAACCCTACTAATGAGTACCAGTAGCAGGAAGTCAGGTACATTTTACCAAAATACATGAAGGAAATGATTCTGATTTGCATGGAGTTCATACAGAGACACTACCTGTACCAGGAGAATGTCTAGCACAGAACCCATACAAAGACACTACCTGTACAACATCCTACCCTTTCCTGTCCAAAGTAAGAATGCCATTTTGTCTCATTTGTGTTGTCACTAACCACATATTGGACATACCTAGTAGTATACATGTATATCAAGAGGCCATCTGGATTCTCAGACACAGGAAGGAGACAGTACTACAGCTGTAAACCACAGAGAGGGGAAATTCATCCCACTGTCTATGGACTGAACCTCATTGAATGATTCCAGTGGCACTGTCCAAGGACTGAAACTAATTCCATTATCTATGAACTATCTCACACCTTTGTTGTCTTCACATGACTAGGAATCCTAACATGGGTGCTCCTACATATGTAGCTCAGGTTGGACAGTGTTGTGTGTTTTCAGGTGGGTTTCAGAACACCTGTTGTGTGTGTCTGCTAAGTCAAGACAGTTTCAGAAAAGTCTTTGGAGGAATATACACAAACACAGACACCAAAGTCCACCTTTGTACCTGAGGTCAAGGTGAGGTCAGAATTAGGAGCATTTCGTACACATATGGATGGGGCTATTCACAGTGGACGCATCCTTATATAGAATCACTGGATGATAACAAATGCTTTCCATACGACATCAATATCAGTCTAGTCACATGGTTTGTATTGTAAATGCAAAATGCTATGTCTTAATACATGTATCAATAAATTGTATTATCATACACAAGTATATGAGGAATTCTTCTATCATCGTAGTAGTAGTCTGGATGCCAATGATCAAATCAGCTCTAACCGGGATCTTAAGATTCGATGAAGGATAGCACTAAAGTACTGTAGGAGAGGCCCACATAAAAAAAACATGTGTTATAAATGTTATGACACTGTTGTGTAAGATAAATCAGTAGAGTGTATTTATTGTTATTCAAATAAATGCTGTTTATTGAACAATATTAAGTTATAAGTTACATATTATAATTTATACTATTATCAATGTTACAGCAGCATCTGTTAAATTGTTCATCCTATTGTTGCAGCATAGAGGCCAATATTTTACAAAATTAATATCAATATTCTCATTTACATATAAACAATATTTGTTGTTATTCAAACAACTCCGGGACAATATGGACTAGTTTATATAATAGTAATTTGCATTTATGCAAATTAACTGTGATACAAAGATGTAAAATCCTAATATGAATATACAGGAAATCAATAATGAATACAAAATTTAATTATTTTGAATTATGATACAGGGCCCCCTATACTATAATAGCTTTAGGAGGACACCAGGTGATATAATATGAATGATTAGTGGTCAATTATAACGAGTGACATCTCATCATTTCTAATTCTTGCTTATCTTGTCGTGGTTGTGGTGATGAATATATATATATTATCCACATGCTTTAATTCCAATCTTGTCAAGACTGCCGTCACCATGAAGAATGAAGTGATTATACAACATTAAACGTTATATCATATGCTAGTAGATTGCATGCTAATTACATTTGGTCCATGAATATTTATTTATTCATTTCTACAAAAGATAAGATTGTTAATTTTCTGAATTACACACACAGAAAAAGTGGCACACATCAATACAGCAATTAACGCAGTGATGATAAGACATGACAAGGTTCGTTTGATATGGGAAAGACGACACGTAAACAAGCTGAATTCGATTCCTCGCTCCGACTCATATTACAAAAAAATGGAATTTACTTTCAATTCTTTTTTAATTGTATTTACATGTACTAATACAATTCTGTGTATATGATGTATTATATTATACCACATTTAACAAGCGTAGTTTAGGAATTATCAAAACTATGGTAATAACAGATGACCGTTTTCTCATAAACTTTGACTTTTATCTACATCACGAACATAGTTCAAATTCATGATCCATTGTTCAAAATGATGTGATATAATGCCACTGGTATACATATTTTCAAACAATGTCATCTTCATCAAGTGTCATCATACATGTACATGTACACTTGGAATGTGGGCTATACAGCTGCTAACCATTAAACCTGTGCTATGATTTCCAATTTTGAGTTCCTTTATCCACACTGGTTAGGTCCTTGTAACCAGTAAAAATCAGTCAAAATTCTTAGTATAAACACTGTATTAATTTTACTATCATGACAACATAACAGACAGTGTGTGCTACATTTAAACATTAAAATATTACTTTTGTGTATCTGTTCTTGTCATCTGTTTTAAAACTATTTATTTATTCCAAACACTTCTATATAATATATCATACTTGCAATAAATCAATTATTAATGTCCGTCCAGTCATACTTTACTACTCATAATCATATCAATATATTATTATTGTATCAAGACTTGCAATAATTTTATGACTCTACATGTACTGTACCAAGTGTCAGATAATACATTATTCTGAACTGACTACAACTCACAGTCCTGATGCGAAAATGAATAATCATGGATCAGGGTTCATACTTAGTAATGAAAATTTCTACTCACAGAGTCAAAAGTATTACACCCCTGACGATGCTGATGAGACGTAAACGAAAATTTGGGATTCCTTCCAAGAAATATTTTGACTCTGTGAGTAGAAATGGAGTGCTAATGGTGTAGTTTTTAGTATTCTGATCACAAAACTGATATATATTTTATTTCCTTTTGGTTGATATTTAATGGAATGTACTGTCTGCTAAATTAACCACTTTTCACTCTTTATGTCTACTCATTTACACTATCCAACCTGAAAAATTGATTGTTTTTAGAATATTATCGGAAATATAGGCTCCGTGTTCTGTTACTGTGCAGGGTACTTCAGGAAATGAAATGTAGTTAGCATGGATTCAGGAGAAAAGTAATATCAAAATCAATGACTTTTGACACTCAAAACACTAAAACTTGTATATAAAAAACATTAAAAAACCCACACATACTAACATTGTTAATTTTAAAGAATTGATGACATTCTATGAATTGCCCATACAAACTATACTAACAAAACTACTAGAATAACTCAGTTGACATCACATTCCCCCTCAGAATAAAACAGACTTCACTTGACCCCCCCCCCCCCGACCCCCACCCACTTTTTTAATTAATACCATATCTAGACACGACTAGAATTAATAATGAATGTTTGTACTCCATAGTTATGGCAATACTTTACTTTCATTGCAAACACAAGAGGCTTTCATATAACTGACTACATGCACACATGTATAGGGATTGATGTAAGCCTATTATCAAAGTACGGTATATTTAGATTTTGACATATTGTTACACAAAATACATACAATAAGCTGTTCTTGTAATAAAAGAAAATTTTCAGGAGAAATACTGCTGATTTCCTAAGCATCTATAATATACAAATAAATTTCACCTGAAGTATGAATTGAAATAAAACAAATACAGAGGTGTACAATAGTACATGTATGTATACACTGTATCATGTAGAAAGAAGTGCATAAGGAACGAGTGAAAGTCTCGATCAATAAAATGCAATACGACATTTTGAATTAATATTATTCAACAAGGATAAAGGCGAGATATAAATAGGACACAGCCTGACTTAGATCTGTATAAATGAAAAGGAACGATACACCACAAGTTATAATAAACGGTAAACTACGCTTAGAATGACCTAAGAATCATATGCACAATTTCCTCCTCCATCAACCTCAACTGATCTTCACCACCATCTTCGTGCACGCATGCATGTTTCAGAGTGTCACTAAATGAGTGCACAGTGGGATTCTTCAAAGTCTTATACTATAGTAAAATCATAGGACATATACACAATGCAGGTGTGCATACATGTAACTGAATAGCCTCACCAGTGACAAGTACACACCTATGAGTATCTACATCATGACACTTGAACCAAATAAACAGTGAAATGTACTTGTACCAAACATCTGACAGCTGAAAATGATTGAAACAGTAAAAAATGACAACATGTCAAGATGCTATCACCAATAATGTAATTGTACAATATGGCCTCAAACATTTGTTTCAACTATGTAACATACAGGGACCTGTGTCCTCCTCACAGTGGTCAGCAGTGCCATTCATCTAAAATACATGTAGCTAGCACAAAAAAACTGCTGTCCAGTACAAAACATTCGATTCTTGGACATTACTCAGTTTATAATATAAATACTACCTAATTATCACACCTGCCATTTAAAATACATAAAGTTAACACATCTGAAGAGAATCATGGCACTTTGAAATATTGAGCAGGAACTGGAAGATACTCAAAGCTGTTCTAGTTCCTTCTTTAGACAACTGTGGTTTTTCATGGATTCCCTTCATTACTATTCATTTATTATTTATGCTAATAATATTGTGAATATTAATTAGCTCATGAATAGTAATATTGTCCAGGACTCTAGTTACAGTTGGGAGGTCCCTGAACATACACATCTGTGATCAAAATAGGTCAGAAAAGATATTAGCAAGAGATGAAAATCAACAACAAAATCACAAAGCGATGAAGCCCAATGTTACAGATTCTATACTTAGCATCAATACATGTGTCCATGTTTCTTAGCTAGACATGAAGGCTATACAGATAATATCTATAAAATCTGCTGGTAGTGTCTTACCAACATGTGCATATTTAGGACGATAACAAGGCCTCAGTCTATTTATAAATGATTAACTACACCCATGCGATATAAAATATAAAATATCATTTTACATCCCAGTGTTTGTTACACTATCTATGCACCCAAGTTAGTTTGAATCAACACACCTCAGGGCTTGAATTTAACTTTTGGGCTTGGTAGTCAAATTTATCCAAGTCACCTACACTTTAAGTTTTCCATTGATCTAACAGACTACCATATATTAGTAATTTGGAAGTCAAGATACAATGATTGGTAGTCTATATTCAAGCCCTGCATCTTTACATTCAGGAGTTCGACATAGGAGGTCTAATAAGTTTACTCCTGGTGTTCAATTTTGGTTATAATATTGATGTTTATATTTAGCTGCATTGAACTTGTCTTTGCTTTCATTTGTACTATCATAATGGCTAACAGAAAAGAAGACTACATTGGTGGTTGTTATAATTGTTATCATAATTAACTATAAATATTTTTGAAATGAAACAAGGTCATCAGAATATGTGTTATCACCATCAACCCAAGAACTTTGACACTGTGGTGGTGTTATAAAAACTTTACAACTACACAACAGCGGTGTTATATCACGTTAATTGAGTAGGGCTGGAGGTTAAAAAGTCAGACTCTGATACATTTGTAGATCTAGGCTAAGACCTCTAGGTGTAGGAAAACACTCAATAGTCAAGACAAGATCACATTCTATCTATAACAGCAACATTTTAATTGAATTTGTAAAGCCCCCAAGTACAACAAGTGCAAATGTTTGTAAAAATGCCAATGAATTATGTATGATAGGCACACATCAAAGGAGAGATTTACAGTTGACCTGTGACCTTGTTTGAAATGCCCATTTGAAATACACACTTTTTATAACTTCAGAAATATTTCTTGTTTCACAAATTAGACAGTTTACTCTATCTGAATACTGAAATAAGAATCTCTAGACTATTGCACATGTGTGAGAACTGTGTATGTGTTTGTGAGTGTCTGTGTAGTAGACGTGCTAATAGGTGTGTACGGTCACATGATTGTGTGATCTATGCAAATTTCAGCCATCTCGGGACAATTTTTGCTAAAAGTTGATTGCATAATAAAATATCAAATACCAGGTCAAATCTTTTGGGAATATCATCTCCATGTATAAAATATAGAACACCTGCCATGCATTGGAAATCCACAGTGGATAGCATTATTAAGATGATTTCTGTTACAGGGGCTAACCTTCCTTGCTCTAAGCTTCTTAATATAATTTCAAATGCATTACTTTTTGTATATTGGGACCATGTTAATCTTCAATATTACACAAATCTGTTGTGACAGATTAAACATTAATATACTAGCCATTTCTAGGTTAATTCCGTTTATCCCTGAAAGCGGAAGGTGCCGGACATCCCATTCCATGACCTGTGCATCCTACCGGTACATGATGTAAAATGTAGCAGTCAGTAACATGTCAACTGCACTTAGCAAGGCTGCTTCCTATTGAACAATGACAATCAAATGGACTCTGAAAAGACCTATCAGAATCACTGTTGTAGCTGTCTATCTAGCCTAACTAATGTAGTCAGGAACCGTGGACTTTCTATGGTATTTCTTGTCTGTCCATTACATGCAAACCAGGATAGCATGGATTCTAAGCTTAGACTTTAATTTATAATTTAATATCAAATTTGTTGCTGGTCTTACATCTAGCCCTGCAAATATGAGTATATTTACTATCAGAAAGGAATGTCCACTAACATTTTACAGTTCAAAATATTTTGCTGTCATTTTGGTATGTGACAGTCATAAATCTAGGCAACTCAGGTAGATTTTTCCCGCCACCAGAACCACAATTTGACAATATCTAAATACTATAATTTTATTGTAGAGGTAACCAGCCAAGCTTTCTACAATATATCCCTTCTCTAACATTTTCTGAACCCCATGCAATTGCACCGTCTGTGCAGGAACTAAAAATTTCATTTTCAAAAATGTATTTTTCAATGTTTCTCTCCACAAAATCTATGAACTTGGAAGTCTACAATCAAAACTTTACAATTTACATTCACTGGCATACAAATAAACGAGAGAAAAACCCTACAGTCTATGTAGGAAATGGACCCCTTGACACTGCAAATGGGTTTGTACTAGGAAAACAATGCAAGGTCACCTGAAGCCTCATGCAACAATACAATGAGTAAACGATGGCATTGTTGATTACAGTGTAGGGTCAGGCCATAGTCACATTATTGCTGTAGGGTTACCCAACCTCTTATGAATGGACTCAGAATTTGGCTATTATTATAAACAATGAGTTAATACCAGGTCTTTGCTAACATTTCATTCACACAGTTGTCTTCCCCATTTTATAGTAAAATAGTACATAAAAAGTGTAATTACTTAAAGTCTATTACAAATTCCTATGGTAATTCAAATCATATGGTATAAAGATACAAACAATTCTAAAACTTATTCTGCCATGTGATTGATTCATTCCTCCTAAGCTTGGCAAAATAATGTTTATTTGTTTGTTAGTGTGTGTATTTGCATATTACTCACTATGCTAGTATATGTCTCTATATTCTGCCTCTATTTTCACAGTCTTCAGACTTCAAGAGCTGTAAACTATAGTCAATGACACTGATATTCCTGTGTGTCAACATATGTAAGGTTTACTACAATGCATACACCTCACACGTTTTACTGTCAGAATAACCACAGGCAACTGATTTGTTAATGCATGTTTAAAGGCTGAATTGTTGATGGACACCCAGTAATGAGAGAGTTGAGAGCTGTTATTCATAGCACTGTTACCTACAGTAGATCATTTTTACACTACAAATACATGGCGTCTACTTTTGTCTAATGATTGATACTGTATTTTAGGGTATTATTTTCATATGCAGACCATTACTCATTACCCATCCACACTAAGCTAGTTCAATAGTAGATATGAACTCTACACAGTAGAGTTACTCCAAATATGAGTAATACTTTGCTGAACCAGTGCTAGTGTGTTACTTAAGAGATATAATCCATCCACACCATTGAAGATATATATAGTATGTACATTCACCATGTGAATAAGTATCATATCAACAATTTAAAAATAGTAACGCAGAAAAAAACGTTTGTTAGACTGACACGTTTTTGTATGTATGAGGCTGTCCTTTAAAATAGTTCGTCTACTTCTATGTTCATGCATAGACATTAGAGAGCGATAATGCATGTATCTATGGTTTATGTATAGAAAATTATTAAAATGTTACAGGTACTATTGTAAGAATTTTTTTAAATGCTTGCATCACTTCCACATTCAATATTCCACATTTCTTCTTGTTAGGCTATTTCACTGGTACTTTATTGAAGTAATAACTGGTGGACTTGTCCCTAACATCAAAGTTTATACAACTGTACAGCAAACACCCATCCTGTATTAGTAGATACAGTACATATTGCACTGGAGGCCAATTTGTACCTGACCAGCTCCAAGGAATGTTAGCTTTAATTGGACATAACAAATTGGACACCACTATGCAAAAACTATGCTTTATATGTATTTGGGTGAAGGGGATCCCCAGCTGCCAACTCTATATATAATATCTTAGCAACAAAACTATGAATAATTTTCATTCATCTTTCTCGTGGATGAAAAATATATATTTTCACACCTCGTTGGTCGAAAAGAAAAATAGAATCTGGATGTGAGTATTGAAACCACTGCACCATGGTTCATAGTGAAACATGATTTATTACACAAATTCTGTCATGTCAAAGTACACAAGTGTACACATTACCGGCCAGTGTAGTTCGAATCTAAATACCGGATTCATGATTTATATGTGCCTGATATTCCCACGGGTTTATTTCAAGGCATTCCTTGTATGGAAAGCAAAAACATTCCCTTGTTGTGTAAAAGTTCAGTGAAGAATGATACATGCAGTACTTACACCGAAAGCTGGGGATCAAAACTGAGTTAGTGACATAGTGTATCGAAAATTGTAACAATGATCGGTACGTGCAATATCATGTACATACTTACTTTCCAATCACTTCACATAATTCATAAACATCTTGAAATAATAGATCATCGTCTGCCATTTTGGATGTGTTGTTTCTCTCAACACTGTCACTCCAGTTATTTCAATATTTGCGCTTCGGCTGTATTAAGTTAATTGTGCACAAAATGAGAACGAGTTGCCCACACACACACTGTACAAAATCGAACTGTGATGGTTGGATGGCCGATCGACTGAGGAAGCTACACCCCAGGTAGTTTTACACCGATAAGACGTCCACGTAGACTTGATCGCTGAAAACAAAACATTACATACTATTCCAGTCGCATCAATGGTAACCGTGCAGTTGAAGTCCGTACCAATATCTTCGGACAATTTAATTTTAGCGAGTTTCTCAGAGGTCAACTATCTCGGTACACCGCGGGGGCAACTCAGGAAGATGACACTTGACGCATGCGTGGGCAGAAGATCGCCATGCATGCTGGGTATAATTGAGTAATATTTTGGAATCTCTCTCGCTGTGGGGCGTACATCACTTCACCTCCGTGGTCATGTCCACAGCGGGACTCATTTTGTTAGTCATCTATGCCGAGAACAGAGATAGACGAAATGTTGAAGACAAAAGCAAATGTGATTTATTTTTTAATGTGAGATACGTCCAAACCACCAGATAAATGGAAATAAATTGCAATATACTCATTTTTCGAGGGACAGTTCATTATAAAAATTACATCTGATGGAACCTGAAATTAATATTTAAAAATGTTCAGGTGTGAGGTTTTTTTCAGCGCAAAAAAGAGAATGTGTAAAAAGAAATAAAAAGAAATAAAAACAGCAGTTGACATAATATTGCCATTGGGGGCGCTGTACTTTCAGATAGTGACTAAGGTATAACTATAAGGTACCACATCACATGGGCCCCTTGAGTTACATCTTGAGGATTGTTATTGTAAAGATCTTTTAATACTCAAACATAAACACCAAGTGTGTGAGAGTGTATGTGTGTGTGTGTGTGTGTGTGTGTGTGTGTGTGTGTGTGTGTGCGTGTGCGCGTGTGTGCATGTGTGTGTGTGTGTGTGTGCGTGTGCGTGTGTGTAGGACTTCTCACACAGGTGGCATACATCCAGACAGAAGCAGAGATGTCAACATACACACACTAAAAAACAACCAGACAGAACCACAGATGTAAACACACACACACACACACACACACACACACACACACACACACACACACACACACACACACACACATACACTAAAAACAAACTGATTGTTCTGATTATAAATTAGTGCGCAAGGCTTTATTGCTTTGTAATAAATAACAAAAATCAGTGGAAATTTCTTATATATTATTCAATTAAACATTACATATACATACACAAAGACGACATACTAGTACACACGCACTAAGAATATTCTATACCCCTCAGATTTGCATAGAGGGCGCCCTTTCTTTCTGGGCTAGTCTCCCAGAACTTTACAAAAATCCAGGGAGATGATATGGAAATGTATGCAAATATTTTATCACACCACAAAACACTTGTGAACTGGTTCTCCCTTTTCTAAGTGCTTCAGCAGCACTGAACTTTTACTTCAAGACAACTCACTAGACTAGATTATAAATTGTATGTTTGATACTTTTCTAATATAATTACACATCATTATAAATTCGGCAGTTTATACAATATGGTTATAATGGATGAAATAAAACTCATACAGCTACTTTATCATTCAGTCATGTACACAAGATTCAATCTCGGTCACTAACTTCATATACATTAACTTGGATTCAGTAGCTGTAGCCATGAGTTCAGATGTCACTTACAGTGTATGATATGTCGTGTTGCTCTGCCCCCACCAGCCACCTCTATCCATTCACATGAAAGGGTTGACCGATGTGTGAGGGCGCCCTCATCATGACATACCTTACAGACTAAGAGGTAATCCACTTTTTTGCAATGTACTGTAAATAAATTAAATAAGACTAATTATGTGACAAAGCTTGCAAACTTTATAGCAACTGCTATCATTGGTCCAAGTTAATATTAAAATAATAGCCACTCAGCAAAGCTAGTGGACTGAGAACAGGTCGTCATATAGACTTTGAAATTTACTAGAAAGTGTACTTCAGAACCCTAATGTCATTTTAACTGTGTGCATGTCTCAAAATTAATAATACAAAGTAGAAATTATAATCTAACATAAATACTATGTCACTATGGTAAATTTTAACTGTACTAAGCTGCTATGGTAAATTATAACTGTACCAGGCTGCTATGGTAAATTATAACTGTACCAGGCTGCTATGGTAAATTTTCACTGTACTAGGTTGCTATGGTAAATTTTCACTGTACTAGGTTGCTATGGTAAATTTTAACTGTACTAGGCTGCTATGGTAAATTATAACTGTACTGGTTGCTATGGTAAATTTTCACTGTACTAGGTTGCTATGGTAAATGTTCACCATACATGCTCATCATTATATATACCAATTGGAAAGTTAAGCAGAATGTTTACATTAAGTTGTATTTCAGCATCAATCCTCTAGAAAAGATTCTATAAAACTGTTGTGTAAGGCCAGAAAACAAAACAAATTGTCATTTCAAAATCTGGATACATGTTACTAAAACTTCATCTCATCTTCCTTAGTAGTACATATGCAAATAATGGCAAGAATCTTACAAATATTCAGATTCCAGTCTGATATGACATACATGTATGTATATTAAATCAAGAGTACCTAGCACTCTGTTCATGGAGAATAGAAGCACTATAAAGCCTACATTTTATCATCATCATCGTCCTCATCATCATCATCATCATCATCATCATCAAAATACTAACAAAATTCTTCTCTGGTTGCAAAAAATGAAATCAGCAAAACTGTAATTTTTCAATTTGGTGTGCCACATTTGTAAATAAGCACTGTTTACAATATGGCTGTCATTAAGTTAAACATTATTGTAACATCTCTTACTGATTAAAAAGGATTTTAAATATACCTAAAAAGCTCAAGAAGCATGGAATCTTTATGTATAATAATTTGGCAATAATTTAGTTTTGTTGTTTTGTTGTTTAAGTCCTCCATAAAAAGTACCCTACCCCTTCAAATACAAAATAAAAACTTTACATTTTGAAAGAATTTTTCAAAAGAATGAGAAATAGAAGATTCCAAATGCAAGAAGCTGCAAATAAAAGTATAACATACACCAAAATAAAACACCTGCATAGCTGCCTTACATCTTATCAAAATGATCTGTGATCAATGTACATATAAATCAAAGCAGTGTTTTTAATCAGGGCAGTAAGTAGTTAAAATACATCTGAATACATCAAATGTGTTATCGTCAGTATCGCCATCAAAATTTAAGAAATTGTAAATTTTTCATATGTTCCCCTCTCTTTCTCTCTCAGGAGGGTGCCACGGATTCAGCAAAAAAAAAAACACTTTAACATTCAACATATAAATTTTGTAATACCAAGTCCAAGTTCAGCTAAGTTGACAAGTCAAGTAATTGGTTCAATGATTCAGCAGTACTGAATTATGTTTCAAATCTCAAGATATTCCTAACAACGTTCTTTGCAAGTTTAAGTCAAGTACTTAGTGTGAAATTGGTACTTTATATAAGTTTTTTCCTTAACTTGTATTTTTTTTGTGTACAAACAAATACCCCCTGCTAGAAAGAGGATTGACTTTTCAAAATGGAAGATAGGGGGTCTTTATCTCACAAAGGTGTTACTCTAACCATTCTCTGATACTTTTACTTTTTCAACTTGAAAATGAGGGGTCTTGTCACACTTCAGACTCCCTATGTCACTAGATTTTTCAATGGATGAACAAAACTACACATTGGGCATTATACTTCAATCTGTAAAGAAAAGCCCTCAACATGGTGACCGGATTATGAATGATTTTGATTAATATGAGAGTAAAATTCTGATATACACAGATTTTTCAGCTCATTTTCAACCTGAAAATCTGATATTTTAGGCTAATTATTTCTCTTAGTAAAACTTTTGAAAAGTCTTTTACTTGAAGCATAAAACCTTGGGGAGTAGAAGCTTAGTGTTTGAAGGCTCCACATAAGGCAGCTCTAGTGATGAAATTCTTCAATGTAAACTCGTCCAGTTTGGAAAATGCTTCAGTTTGGGTTACAGCTGTCATGTGATTCACTGCAAATTGGAAACAAAAGGCTTCAAGTTCCTGTAGATAATAACAAAACAAAAAGAAGAAATTATAAAATTTGCTAACTCAAAAGATTTTCATGCAAAGCATAAATGAAATAATACAAACGTTGCAGTTTTCTCATTAACAAAAATATGTAAATATGCCCATATTACGCATATTAATAAGTCTTATTTTATAAGTACTGAGATGTAGTGTTGATTTTTAATTACAACTGCTGACATCAAACCGTGGACAAATGGAATCTGTAACAAACAGGGAAAGTAAACAATTGAATTCGATTAATAACACTTTACTCAGCATGTTGGAACAGGAGAGACTTGTATTACACACCATGGTTAATAGGAGCAGTTTTATGGCCTCTTTATGTACATGAAATGCTAGGGGAACTGGAAATTTGTTTGTGAACATGAACTATTATGTAAAGTGGTCATAAAACTGTTCTTATCAAATAATAGAATGTAATACAAGTCTCTGTACTTTCAACATGCTGTGTCAAGTGTTATTAATCCAATCAATTGTTTACTTTCCCTAACAGGTTCCATTCGTCCATGGTCCGATGTCAGCAGTTGTATCTCTTTAACTAGTCTAGTACCTATACAGCATCATTACCATTTACACCTCCACTCACAGTATAGTCAAAGTCATTACTCTACAAGTCCTGAGATGCATGAGATGCAATTTAAAATTCATCCACAGCCATCCACACAGTCATTAACATCACATTCTAACCAATAACACAGTCCCTCATAATGTTAGTGTTTATTGGGGCAGTTATGTACTGTCCAAGTATGGTATATTTGTCAACTCAGGGATGCTACTCATACACTGTTTACATCACTATAGCAGCTGGGGTTCATTGATTGGATGAACAATTTGTTGTGCTGATTCAGACTTTGACCAGACTGTGGTTTACCACAGTTGGCATCCAGACTATTATTTAACTGGATAGCAAATCAATTCAAATTTGAATCACCGATTACTTAAACTAATACTTAGGCGTAAAAAAATATTGTGTGGTTCCAATTACATTCAATTTTAGAATAGGTGGGGTCGGTAGACTTTTTATTTTATCTTTTAAAATATCTTTTTCATATGTGAGTGTCTGGTTCCGGTAGTTATGTTTTTTCTGTTGTTTTCCATATGGTCTCTGTGTTATTGGTTTCTTCTCATCAGATGTACAGCCATTACAGATTGGAAGAACTGTCTTTTTCAGTTGATGTCAGTTTCCACATCCACTATTTCTTGCAAGACTTCACAATTTTCGTGATTTTCTTATTTTTCTCTCGAATATGTAAAAAAAAGTTTAGGGTCGGCATGAAAAACGAGGTGGGGTCGGGTAACCAGAACCAAACAATTATTTGTTAGGCCTAACATGTTATTGTATATCTATACACATACAAACTGAGTGAGATCATAAACTAGCAATTCTATTCTACAAAAGAATAGTTTTTGACCTAATTCTGACAAACTAAGCTAGAAAGTCATACTTACTTTAGCTTCATATTTGGTAGCAGCGGCTAGCAGCATAGCAGCATTTTCTACTGTGATTCCTTGTTTTATGATTCCTTCACATAACTGCTTTAGATGATGCTCACAGTAGGAGTTAGCTAGATCGAGTAAACCTGACAAAAAAGTATGACGTATGTAGAAAAATAGTTATGGAATAATAAATATTGTCTTACTATTCTTAGTACTAATATCAAGATCTTTGTTAGTCTTGCTGCTAGACGTTCGGGCTTTCTTTCGATGCAATAACTATAAGCGAACGAAGTTCGCATGTGAGGACTTGCCCGAACAGTCTAGCGAATGTCATTTTCAGACCGGACATTCCATTGAGATTACGATAAGTGGTGGGTTGGGCCATATATGCATATATATACTTTAATATATTCAATCTCTGCATGCAGGTGTTGACAAACACATTTATGTCATTACTATGTCTTATCAGTTTATGGTAATTGTGTTTGATGAGTGTGTAGACGTTGTCATTCACACATTTAGTTAACGCATTGGTGGTTATTTTTACAAGCCCCTCCTTAAGATGAATATGCATGAAAATTTAGCTATTGTCCTCTGTTTGTGCTTGTCGCTAATACGGTTCTCTGATTGGCAGTTATTTATATCCTGATGACATTCGCTAGACCTCGGATGTTCCATCCTCGATAGCGTTGTTCGGCTGTGTGTCGTATTTTATCGGAAGAACATCCGAGGGCTAGCTGATAGACTAGATCTTTGTACACTAGACATGTTGTTAAATTTCTATCTTTTTTGTTCAGTATCATCTCAAAGTGATACTGGTAGTAATAGTATATGGTAGGCAGGTATTAGGAAAAGTGCATCCAATATGCCACAGATAAACCAACTGAACACCCCCCCCCCCCCCCCACCCTCCCAGTACTTAGATAACTATGGTAAGTTTCCTATAAATTTATGTTATTCTTTGGAAGCACAACAAAACAAAACACATTGTGGCATGAACTATTACAGGTTGTGTTTGTGTTCTAAGGTCAGTCAGAAGGTAGTTCCCCAGTCATTTTATCACGATTTTACAGTCATACTTACAAATATATGACAAAATATGCATGTGTATAGAATTCCTGCCTCTCTATTAGTAGAGAGATACCCAATCTTAGCAAAAACACTGACAGTTGTTAGATATCTGTCTATGAAATCTGTTTACTATAGCTTACAATCTTGGCAGAGCCACTGCATGTGTAAATGTGATAATAGATGAGGTATAAGTAAGTGTTTAACTGTAGTATCTTAAGTTGGTCCATGTCACTTTAAGATGTATCATCAAAAATAAGTGGTTCTGAAATACAGCAGGTATATTTGTTAACAAAACTAACCTATGGCATCTTCTGGGGGTAGTTCTACCTGGTCTGTGTACAGATATTTCAGAAATGCATAATATACTGGGTAGGTGAACTGGGTGATGTCAATGACACTGTCAAACAAATAAACAGATGAATAATTAGGAAAATAGTAAGGAAAACTTGACATTTCATATCCTATTGAGAAAGGTTGGGAGTGGTATACTTGCAATAAAACCACCATGTAGAATTAGTTGTCATGCCAAGTATAATGTATATTTGTTTTGAAAATTGTTGTCAAGGTAACTGTCCGAGTTTCATAAAATAGTACTGCTGGCAGGTGTCAAGAAACATCTCTTCCATGTTATCTCCTTTTATTTGTTATCAACACTAAATACACACTTACTCAATACCAAGAATCAAACTTTACATTTCTATGCTATTTTCCCAGAAAAAAAATAAAATCTGCATAACCTAGAATGGTACTACTCTTTTCTGTAATTTCACATAAAATCGTAATCTGACCTGTTGATAAATAGTTAAAATAATACAACTTCTTAATTTTTTCTGTTTTTCTATAATTCCTTAAAATTTTATTCTGATTTCTAACTGTAAGATGAAGGGTACGGTAAATAGAATGTGCAAAGCTGTAAGATAAGACTACTACTAGTTACTTACTCTTTAGAATGTTCATCCCAGTGAGTTTGAAACATTGATCGGAAATGTTCACACCTGAAGAATAACACAAACACATCAAAAGATACAACTACCAATCATAACAGTTTAAAAATGCATAGTGGAAATCAGAACATCTAGATAAACACTGTATGTCTACATAATTACATGTCTTAATTTCATGGCTGTATAAATAATGAACATTTAATTAGCCTCACCTTGGAAAGTGGAAATTGTATGTAATTTTTGAGACTGGCAGGTAAAGAAATGTAAAGAGTGTGACTGCCATTATTGGTGATAAAAGTTGTATACAGCTATTAATACTCACCTGATTTTTAGCACTGCTCTATGTACATATACTGTTTTATCTTCTATTGTAAACTTCAGATCTGCAGTTTCCTAGTCATAAACAATATTGGTATTGTAATATTCATATGTGAAATTATAAGACATTACATGCCACGTTATGGATGAGGATTGGATATTTATTTTGGATTTTTAATTTATAAAACAACTTTATCATGGCTTCCTCCTTGAAAAATCAACGTGAAACAATATGCCAAGTCCTTGTTTGTAACTCAATAAATGGCAAAAGACTGATAAGTGTGTAAAATGTTTGTTATTGTATGTACGATAACATACTTTTTACACATTTTTTTAGCTTTTTGCAACGTATTGATTAAAAACACGGATGTGTTGTTGTTGTTGTTGTTGTTTTCCATTGATTTTTCAAGTAGAAAGCCATGATAAATTTGTTTTATAAATTGAAAATAAATACCCAATCCTCATCCATATTGCCAATTTAATATCAACATTTTACAAAAGAGTAACTTTTCTAATAAATTCAGAGACATTAATCTTACATTAACTGCTACATTACATATATTAAATGGAGTATGTGTATTTATTTCATTATTAAAACTTTACAAGAATAACTCATTTTTCAAATGAACCCAGTGTGGATAAGGTGTAATATTATTGAGGTGTTACAAAAAAATGGTTGACTGACAGAGCTAAAGAAAAAAGTTGGTCCCGAACAAAAGAATGATCCTATGTAATACTGATGAGTACACTGATAAATTAACACCAATGTGAAGAACCTGGGACTGAAATCCTGGCCTTTAAGGTTCAATAAATTCCTGGAAAATGATTTGATTTCATCATATAATCATACATGCAATGCTATGCTATAATACTATTTTAAATGAAATACATGTGTTAATAATAATAATAATAATCTTTATTCTGAAATTTGTTGAATGGTTGCCACAAGAGTAGCAGTACCCAAGTGCCCTAGTGTTGAAGGAGCAGGAGGAAACCGGAGTACCTGGGAAACCCTGCACTGTTTGACAGGGTCAAACTGAGCATCACCCTTCTTACACTGATACAGATCTGGTTTAATTTCAATCAACCAGTCAATGCTGGGCAGATTCAAACCCAGGCTGCAGAGGTAAGAGACATACAAGCTAACTTCTCAGCCACCAATAAACCCACCGATAATGTACTTACTTCATTATCAAAAGCTTCCTGTATGCTTTCTGGTACAGTTTTATACATCACAGGTTTATCTGTAGAGAGAGAAAATGCATTGCTGTATCAGTGGAATGACATTCTGAAAAAATACTTCAAAACTAGTACACAGATGAATTCATTTTTGAGAAATACTACTCGCATTTTTGTATGTTTTTTTATTTGGAGGATATAGAGTACAATACATTTACATGATGTTCAACAAATCAATATACAAAATACTGTAAACCGAGATATTTTTGCCACTAGAAAATTTTGTGATTTTACAGTCTTCAGCTAGTTCTCAAAGACTAATTTTCAATAATTACTGGTATATTGGAGTGCACATGTTTACATACAAGAAGGCATTTTGGTTGCTACTTATTTTTGCCTTTTTTGTTTTCCAGCAAAATAGGCACAAATAAGTCTTCAGCAAATATTTCCAGGTTTATAGAATGAGTATTTCAGTAATTAGAATATTCACTGTACCGCAAAACTACTCTGAAGTATTAGATTTGATTACAGAATACAGCAATCCACTTACCTACAATCAAAGGTTCATGTGTAACAGGTGGTGAAGCAAAGGCAGCAAAGACTTCAGACACTGATATGAATTGAGTTTGAGTTGGTGAGGTGACAGATTGACCATGACATTGACCCCACATGTAGACAACACCAGTCTGTGTCATGGCTGCTGATACATGGTTGTAGTGTGTGGCTGCTATGTCTACAAACCTAACACAACAGAGACCAGAATTGATTGGTTAGCAGTGTTCTGCCTTAACAATGTAACCATGGTGTAATAACAGAGCACTTTCTTGACATAATGTAAATCATATACCAAATCACTTCATTTCATTAAAATACAGTATCAAAGTACCCAACATGTTCTTTTCCTGGTCTCCAAATGAACACTGAACTAAGACTTAGATGAAAGAATATATAACAGCGGACTAGCTGTATAAAAAAAACACATTTGTCTTCAAGCTAGGGAGTCAGGTTAGAGATTGGATTAGGGTTTAACTCCCTAAGATAAAGCTGATTTGTATCATCTACCATACATTTCCATTTCAAAAAGTTTACAAGAGTAGACAAAACTTTTCCATGATTTTACAAGGTGTTTGAAATTCAAGGTCTTTTCTAGAGAATATAATACTGGAAATTGGTGTAAATATTCACTGCAGTAGTAAGTGCCATGTGTTACCTTGGTTTGTCTGCAGCTATCTTAGTTGCTGTCACTAGATTGGCTTTATTACCAGTACCTAACTGTCCATAGGAATTAGCACCCCATGTATATATGGTTCCATCATCTGTTAAGGCTACAGAATGGGCATAACCACATACTACCTGTAATGAAACATAACACAATGATGATAGCGATGAGTTTGGTAGATGATTTGGGGTTATAAATACATGCCAAATACATTTGTTTTTAATTTTTATTTGTGAATCTGTGTGTAGATCATCTGTGTGTAGATCATGCAAACTAGCCATTTGAAACTAGACAAAACAGTTTTCATTACAAGAACAACAGATTATATACAAACTGAAATCATGATGTTAGTATGAAACAAGACTTTTTTATGGTTAAAATTTTAACACATTATATAAATATGTATACAAAGATCTTTATTTTCTACAAAAGCACAAGAAATATGCAACATGACAATATTTTTATAATTCATTTGATCAGATAGATGTGACGATAATTGTTGAATGAATATCTGAAACTCTATTTTTACCTTAAAGACAACATGGCCTTGTAAACTTGTAACTCTACATGGAGTAGGCTGGTTGACGTTATTACCAATACCAAGCTGTCCATTACCATTGTAACCCCATGCATATAGCTAGAACAGAAATAACAAGTTTAAGACTAGTGATAAGCAGTACAATACCGAAATCTTTATTTGCATACTTGCATGAAAATGGTATCCAAATAAGGATGCAATCTTTTATTGTGCACGAGAGCACATCATCGCATAGTGTCATTTTTACAGAAATTTGCTGTTTCGGATAAACATGTGTAATAATGAAAAAGCCCCATTCTGCAAGAGTTCCAACTTCCACTGTGGGTACTTAAGGGTTTTTACATTTGTGCTTGCAGTCTTTTCTGCTGCACTTACATTGGCTACATTCATGAAAGTATGGCCACAGAGAAGACTGCAAATACTCATGCAAATACCTCAGGTATGCCACACATTCACTTGCACATTACAGGGTCCTATTATGGCATGTAATATCTAATTATGTAAGCATAGTGAGGGCTGGTTGGCATTATTAAGAATATCAAGTTCTCCATTACCATTGTCACCCCATGCATACAGCTATAACAGAAATAACAAATCTTGCATTTATAAATACAGTATGTAACATTAATTGAGTTGGTTAATACACAACTAAGTTATGTTTCTTCATGTCTACTTTCATTTCGACAAGTCATCACTGTTGTCATTCTCAGAAAATTGCTCAAGTGTAATATTTTGTCTGGAAAAATTCGGTGAAAATGAGACCACAATAGTACATTTACTCAGAATGATTCTTTAGTTACAGGGATGATATTTAGATAATTGTGTGAATCAAAATAAAATATCACTGTAATAATGAAACTAACCTCTCCTGTATCTGTGAGAACCATGGATGATGTCTGACCACATGTTACAAACTTTACAACCTTGTTGCCTGTAAAATAATCAAAGTAACCAGAGATCACTCTAACTACAGTGTGATGACTAACAGAACTGGGAAGCATTAGTTTTCACTCTCTGCCAGCTAACATCACTCATTGACATTTTGATGAAGGTTATCGGTGAACAGTCTAGCTTTAGACCCCAAAATTTGAATCCCGTGGTCTTAAAATACTAAGTACTACCTACCCAAATGCTTTTCTGCCACCAGGGTATTTAGTCTTAGGAAAAGCACTGGACTTACAATATACTGTATACACATGCACTTTACAACAAAATATAATGCAAACAGTAATACATGTACATACATATATACATACCTATTGTACAAAAGATTTGTGAGTAATAAAATTTCAGTGAGGTATCTACAACAGTTTCATAAATATTAACTTACTTAAACCAGATGTGACCTTTCTAGGGAAAGATTGATTAGATGTTGATCCTGTTCCAATTTGACCACAATTATTATAACCCCATGCAAACACCTGAAATACATGATTTGTCTACAATTAGTGCAAGAATTACTACAAATATTCATTTGATTGTCATACCACACAATCAGTTAAACTTTGTATAAAGAGCCATAAGTTTTTGATATGTTATTGTCGATGACCATCTTTAGAGTGATTGCTAGTTACATTACAGCTGCCATGTACATGTTTGTGTAATCAGCTTATTGCAGATACTGGATACTTTGTAGTCTTGTATTAAAAACTTGGATCTGTGCTTTGGGAGGTTGTCGAGGAAACCCAAAAGAGGATGACAGTATCCCTGTCTGGGTGCAGCGCCCTCAATGGCAAACTTTGGTCTCTTCAAAAGTAAGAATAACCCAGGGGTCTAGCACCTACACTAGATACTCTGATGTCAAATTATGTACAATTGACCTCAACAGATCAAAAGCTCAGTTTTTTAAGACGCTTGTGTGTAACTTTTGTGTAACTAATGAAAGGAGAATGAGAACATTATCACATAGAATGATAACAACATACCTCACCATCAGATGTTAATGCTAATGAATGATGGCTTCCACAGGATACTTGCATTACTTTCTTACCAACCAGGTTAGTAGATAAGTGAACAGGAACTAGTCCTTGGTTTACATTTCCATTACCCAGTTGGCCATATCCATTATGACCCCAGCTAGTAGAAATGAAAAATATGCTTTACATATCATACTAACTTCAAGTATTTTTAATACTGTACTGGTAAATGTTTTTATTATTAATTATCATATAAATTTGTATCTTTTCATTTTGTTTTGTGGAATGTAGCTATTAGGTTTTCGCAATAACTTTAAACATGTTGTTTCTTTTCATCATCATATATTTGTATCTGTCATATACTTGTCCTGACTATACATGTAGCAGAATCAGTTTTTAATTGGAAACAAGGCTCAAGGCATTTCGTCAACTTGACTAAATTTTCTACTAACCTGTAGACGTCCCCAGATTCTGTTATAGCAATCACATGAGGTCCACTTCCATAGGCTAAGGATACCACCCCTTTGCCACACAGTTCCTCTATCTTCCTGGGATGTAGAGTGCTTTGTACATCACCAACACCTAAACATCCACTACAGTTAGTTCCTATAGCATACGCCTGGTCATCTTTGGTGATATACAATGCTTCGTTAGCTGAACTGCCGAAGACACAGGCTAGACGTATATAGTCTATGATATCATCAGCCAGTAAACTAAATATTGTCCACTTATTCACATTAAACATCTTCTGCAAGAATAAAAGATTGAAATAACACTCATTACACCTCATACAAGCCAAGTTGAACACGTTTGAACAAAAAATGTGGAATTTATACCCTGGTCACTCTATGTCACAACAACTCATGTCTACATCATCAGTGCTATGGTGCTCAAAATATGAGAGTCTGCATTAATTTTCCCAATTCTTCATAAATTAGGCTTCCGCTTGTATACTTACATAGTTCCTTAATATTTGTCTTCAGTCAGCTAGAGAATACTTGCGTAAGTTGTGACCTAAAGGTTTCCTCTTCTGTCACTACTTTATCTGATTATCACTACATGTGGGGAAAAAGACAGCCAGATAATAAAACAAATAATGATGCTATGTTCTCCATGAACAAAGAACAAGAGCAATGGGCCCGTTTTAAAGCACCCTCTTGACAAAAGAAATTGTTCTCTAAACTATTACACTTTTCTGCAAAGCTACCACATCAGCTACCAGATCCAGTATGCTCCCTTTTCCCTTCCAAGTCTATGACCACCAAGTACACAAAGATGCAACTTGTCTGCGAGTCTTCTTGTAAAAATAAAAAGTCTATGGAGAACACTGTGGTATGCTATACAGTATACATATCACAAGTCCACTGATAACTTGGATACTGATAAGATCTAAAGAATATTTTACAGAAATACAATATTGACTGATTACATCATACTATGTAGTATCAAAACATTGACTTATCTCTCATCTGATTATTATTTCTCATATGCAAACACTCCATCTTGTATCTATCATTAATTAATGTTTACCTTATATATTTTTGAATATTCAGAGATGCAGTTTAAAATTAGTTTTACAGTTATACTTATAGTGATATATTACATCATGGATAATATAATACATCCATGATTACATGTATTGAAATTTCCAATTCAATCTAATGCAAGACTCACAACTAGTCGTTAATGCCATCCCACGCTCTCCGTCTGATAGTTTGACCAGCTATCTTTAACTTGCCTATAGATGTGTATTAATGACATGCATATGCATAGATGTGTTCACAAATACAGCCATGATCCAGGATTTTCAACTGACCCAGCTACGATACACAGCTTCATGGGTTTACAAACATAGAGTCTATGGCTTCAAAGTAGATATTACGCAGACAATGAGAAATGTGATTCTTAGTCTACGAATCGTCAGACTCGATTTTGACAATATTTGTCGGTGTTCAGATGTGATGGTACATACACACAGAGACAAGGAAGATTTCTTCCTCGTCTGTTATATACACAAGGTGTGGTCGACCGGTCAATAATAATCATAAACACGAACGTCGTCAGTGTCGGTAAACATTTGTGGGACAAAAAAAAAGATTACGGATATCATATCTTCACTGATGTTCTTAACTAAAGAAAGACTCCAGACTTCACTGAACCATCACTTAGGCTACAGAACAATATCTGAGAATATGATAACTATACAAAATGTAACTTACTCATGAAAAATTGACAACTTCGTACTGATCGTTAGTTTCGTCTGTAGGTCGCCATTTTTGTATCGCTGAGGAAAATATTGCTGACACAGAGGGCGCACTCTAATTACCAAGATCCGTCACGAGAATATTTTTTAAAGACTGTCTTTTCACATTTCCAAACATCAGCGTAAATTGTTTATCTCAATGGCATGAAATCATTTTTTTAAAATTTCAGTGACACTAGATATATACACTTTGAATCTAGAGTTATTTTCAAATATAGCGTAAATAAACATGATAAAGAAAGGAAACTGTTCTGAGAAGGATTATTTGACGGTAGATATTGAAAGTTCCTGGTGCATGCAAGTATCGATAAATAAATAAAACAGGTACATCTGTGCATTTGCAGACGAGGAAACGAAAGTCTAGAGAAATATATCATGTATTTCACAGGAGAAAACCCGGATGTCAGTAACCTTCACAATTATCAATAGATGCGTTCCAATATAAATTCCAACGGAAAATGTCTAAATTCCAGATAAGATAGCTGATAGAAGTTTTTATTTAACAATTTGTCTTTTAGAAACATTTTTAGGACAATTATACACTTTAAATCAAGTATCGATTACCGTAATAAATTCGGTCACTACAAACCCAGGTACTGGTAATCGATCTTATTTATACTTTGACAGAACAATGAAATCAGAAGTGTTAGTGCATTTTTTTTTACAACCAAAGTACAAATCCATTTAACCTGAAACAGAACGGCACCAACTCGACAAAAGTCTAACATCATGGAAGTATGCTTTTTGGAAACGGGCCATGGATTAGGGGCTTGCTCCGTCCTGGCCACGGATCGACCCGGTATTGTAGTACCTCCGGGAACGGTCCACCTCCCTTTAAATTTAAAAATAGAAATGTCTAAATGCGAGTGCCTCCTAATACTTCTGTTCTTAACTTTCTCTTCCATGCCACATCTGATCAGTACACTTGCCAGCAATTTCTACAAAAAGGGGACTATATAGTTACAGATGTGACATGTACTGGTAGCAATATAATGACTGTATCACGTAGTGAATTACAAGGCATAAACTACACATGTAATAGATATTGTTGGGGATATGTACATTTGTGTAGCCAATACATCCGATAATATACAGAGGCATAATGGTATTACAAATTGGACACACAAGTGAAATCCATACAGCTAGGTATATGGACACCCACCAGAAGAGGAGGTTTGTCACTACTCCCTCTGTCCATTCAAACCTTTTTATTACTTCAAATACTTAGATATTTAAAATAAGTTGACGTAGTGTGCACCTCACCTTTCTCACCATGGATCGATGTATATGTACCTTTGTACTTGCAAAAAATATACAGCTCTATAGAATAGTCTAGGCATTACACAGGACCAAAGTTGACGATGGTTTTGTCATCGCGATGCCCAAAAAGTATTCTGCATGCCAAACCAATCGAGACAATAGGGCGCCCTCTATGACGTATTGTGTAAAGAACGTATAGTGTCAATGCATTACAGCCCTTGTGAGACCTCTCCTTGCAACGCGCGCCTTATCTATTTGTGATCATGTGTGTACAGAATGCGGGGGGGGGGGGGGGGGGGGTACCGTCTAATTTCACAACCTTTGGTGGAGGGGGCGACGAAAATTCTTGGGTTTAATTTGGGGTCATGGTAACAAAGTTTTGACCTCTGGCACACTACTATAAATTCTGTAAATTTCAAGGGAAAGCTTGGAAAGGTGCTTGGCCGGCTACCCCAAATATCGCAAATGACTCCCATTAGAAATACAACAAACATCACCATGCATATTTCCTAGATTTATACTTTGATAGCCATTTTCGAGATTGACATCTCAAAATATAATTAGTTTATGATTCATGGCCTTCTCGTAACATAGTTTGCTTCTTTGGAACAGCTGGCATGGATTTCTTAGAAAACGTACTATTTCGTACCAATCCAAAGAGGATTCGGCTATCAAGTTGACGTCAAGGGACAGTGTATCGCGCCCCCAAGCGGCAGGTGATGAAGATAGTACATAATAACACAAACCTGTACAAAAAATGACGACATGCAGAAGTTATCAAAACAAACTATTTATTTAACGACTCAATTTGAATCAACAAAAAGCACATTTTTATAATTATCACATTAAGTCTGATTAAAATCACCTACAAGTATAAAAAATGATTTGTAAAAAATGAACACATTTAATAGAATATTACAGTTGTAATGTATATGTAGAAATAAATGAAAAATGAGAAAAGAACAAGTTTAAGATTGATTCGTAGTATTTAAGTATGTGCTATTATTTATCATGCAGTCTTTTTGATAACACACAGAATATTGAAATCAGAATCTCAATTCTAAAAGTACACAATTTCATTCATGTGTATATTGTTTTTTACAGTTTCCAATAACTCCAGACTAGTTGCAGTCATAAATATACTTTCATAATATATATCAAAACCAATACACACAAGCATTCAAAACACCCATTTTTCTCTCACAAAAAACATTACTAAAACAATAAATTCCTAACCTCAACTAATCAAAATCCAACAATATTCAAATTGAAATATGAGTGTAAAATTAGTAAATTGAGCACGACCACTCGAAAATCACACGTTGTTACTGACGCCGTTGGTGGCGCTCAACACCTACCACTGTCTCAACAGACACACGACACGACACTGTTACAATTGTCCATACATTCTGTAAATTTTCACAAAAAACATGAAATCGTAGAGTGACATTGATATCATGAAATAGATAGATATATGTTAACTTACACATATACAATATCAATATATTGCTTTCAGTACATTGAATTATTGCCATGGTTACGCGTTAATTATTTGAACATTGCCCTCTCTCTCCATCAATAATTCAAGAAATAGTACAATTGATTGGAGTTGACAAACGGCATTTCCTGTACATGCACAATTGAATTATATAGCAGTCGACAATCGACTACAAAATACCCTAAAATTGTACATTGTGTTATATCATAACTCTTACATGTAATAATCATGACTGCACTACTATCAATCAATGCGCAGCCTTTGTTTTCTAGTTTCTGAAACAAAACCACTTGACACAGGTGCATTCCATAAAGCAAATAAGTAGAGGCTAATTTAAATAGAAATGCACTTCAATAAATCTCATATTAACGTAATTTACAATAGGAACGTCTCAATAATTTATTGCTGTAAACCACGTGCCACTCCTCAGTTGGCGACCTTACAGTGGCCTTTAATAATTAAGTATTCACAGTCACGTGATCATACCCTTGGTCGAATCACCTCAGAAAAATCGCAGAAACCATAAATCTGTGATGGTGTCTCCCAGTAATGTCAAAAAAACTTATCGGTTAGTTATGAAGATATAGTATTGCTATTTCTTGAAACTCGCCTTGTCACTATAGAGACACTGTGGCAGAATTAACATTTACCCGTTCATAGATAATTAGAATTAATGTATGAATATTTTGATGACTTATTTCTTTAGCGTAAAAATATGACATCATTCAATTATTTAATTTTTAACCAAATGACAGACAAGAGACTGTCAGTGGCGTATAACTATTATAATATTCTTGAACAAGGAGGGAACTTAGACACATTACCTTCTGCGAGTATTGGCTTGGACAACTAGTTGTCTCTACTCACGGCCTATAATCACAGCAAGTAATCCTTGCATTACTCATAGAGAAATAGTATGCAGCATTCGATTGGTCTATGCATACATTGTATAAAATCATTCAAATGAAGGCGTTTGAGAGCGACCTTCACTACTATACTATTCACAATTTATTCTATTGACGGATTTGCTTGTAAAACGTAAATTAATTAGTTTTGCTAGGCAAAGCACACCTGTAATAAGTGAAGCAATACATGCTGTAATAACAACATCGTATATTGTCGCTAACCAGGGCTTATTTTTCTTATGCATGTGATACATCTTTTGTGGTTTACGACTATGGAAATAGTGCGGAGAATACGAAACATAACCAAGTCATAGCCAATACTCGGAGAGACTACATTTTGAATGAGTCAAGTTTTCATATATTATAACTAAACATTTACCAACAAACGTTTGAAATTCACAATGTCAGAATTGAAACTCAACCTGGCTATATGATCATCAATCAAAAATTACGAGACACTGTATGTTTAAAGAGATATAACCGAAGGTTGTGTTTGACGCCAATGAAACCTCTTTTCAACTTGACATCTACTTAACTAACCACTCAAGCAATGTTTCAGTTACTAAAATATGTATCCTCTTTCCTCTTTAAAAATAATAGCTGTCGTGAGAAAAGTTTATTCCATTTTTTCATTTCATGTAAAGTCTATGTAAACGAGGCAGTAAAATGTTATTATGAAGCCTTTCACAGCTTTCAAGTTATCAGATATCAGGTTGATAAAAAGATGAAACAAATGAACGCAAGTGGAATTAGAAAATGGCGGTTCTCCTTCAACATGTTAAACTTCACTCTCTGTCTTGAATAGTCTACTTCCGTCGATCGAAACTACAAGTGTTTGAGGTTTTTTAACTCTGTGAGTAAGATTTTCATTCGATACTACGAACCCAGAGTCCATGACGTCATTCTTGTACTAAATGTATGTGATCTAACCAACTTTAGCATGATAGAGTGTTAGCTGCTAGCACAATAACGCTTGGCTGCTACAAGAAACACCGTGTAACAGCGTAATATCGTAGAGTAAAACAATTACGTCATCAACTCATTTACGTATGTTGTCTCAACGATATTGTATAGTTAGAGTGGTAACTGAAGACGGCCACACCTGCGTTAGTGAGTGTGATACTGTTGGTGGCTTTAATCAAAGGAAATAAATTAAAGCAGAAAAAGTTACAGTTACGGATGATGTCTCCTTAATTTTTTCACATTTAAGGTTAATTAAAATACATTCAGATGTTGTAATTTGTGTAATTGAAGGATCAGATGGATGGATTAAAAGATTTGTGTTGCGTGTAGAATACCAGATGTGAGATGAATCATATTTAAAACACCTCTAACAAATAAACCACTGATACCAAATTAGTATTCCTACTCGAACTCAGCATTCGATGTAATTAGTCTAAATCTAGCGAATTTGTAAAGAGAACCAGTTCCGGAAATTTCAACCCTACTATCCATTTTGCCGCCAATTTACATCTACAAATAAATAGGAACATTTTGACGACATATATTGAAATCTCTGAAAGACTTTAATAGCTAGCAGGGATGTGACGACTTCGAATCTTGAGTCCTAAAATATACTGTGGTTGGTGAAATAATTGTACAGAATTTGATAGGTAGACCGGATTGACTTTCTGACAAAGACACAAAATTGAACAGGAAACAAAACACATCAAAGGATTCTATGAGCAAAGCTGAAACTGACAGACTCGGAAACACAATGTACAGGCACAGGACTATCTTTGCGCATGCTCAAATTGCGAACCTTAAGTTTACAACATATATAGTGTACAAGTGTATGTCGAAGTAAAAATGTTCAAACAAACAGTCGCTATTTCCTCGAGTTTCAAGTGGAATAGTAAATGGCGGTGTTTTGATTAGAAGATTTTAATCATGCAAATTGTATGAAATTGTACAGTAAAAACCAACTCTCTTTACATCCCTTGCGAAGGCCCATAACAGTTAATTTTCAAATATACGTCCATTTAGAAGTAGGGACATTGAACCCGACAAATAAATTGCTTTGTCGCAATAGAGCTGTAATTGATGTAGCGGTTATCTTACATCAGTTAACATGAATTTGTCATGAGAATCTAAGTACTTTAGCAGTTTCTATGGCAACGACAATAAACATTTACCTAGTTCAATGCGTCTCTATGCTAGTCACATTATAAATGAATTATTCACAAATTTATATATTTCTTCAATTTTTCTTATGTAACATTTGAATTTGATAACGGTAATTACATCTGTCATAAAGATTTAATATGTTAATATTTACAACGCTGCATTGTAAGTTACACGGGTTCGAGTGAATAGATGCAAATTTTGATTCATTAGTGATTTAAATGAACTACACTTGCTGAAGAAAACAGTGCATAGCATAATCAAAACTTGACTATAGTATTTTAATAAACAATGCCTGACCCTTGCATAGGCCTTTCCAAAATTTGCCATGGTGGCGCTCTACTTCCTGTCTGTTTTTACCTTGGGGGTATACATGGTATAGGTTACTTGATTAATTATAGAGCACTGCTGCTTTCCTCGATGTCTGAACAATACGAAAAATATCCCTGATTTACACTTCTACAGAATACCAAGGGGCAAAGCTTTTAAGAAACGGTACTATGAGGTGATGATACCCCCAATTTGAGTTAGAGCGCTGTATTCTCAATTTCCTGTTTGCAGTTTGCAATGGCCTAATAGGGGAAATTAAATATAATTTATATTTTGATTTTTACGATTGTTTTGATGTTTAAAAGAACATGGACAGCGTACAAGTCTCAAGGGCGTAACACTATGTCACTATTTTGCTAATATTTTTCGTGAACTTTCCACGAAATCGTCAAAACATGGTTTACAACTTAGCAAAGTCATTGAGACCTGGTCACTTCCACATTCACGGTGTTCTCACCCTAGTTACAACGTCGGTGCATCCTCATTTTTATAACTGGATTTAAAAAAAAAATATTTGACATATTTACATATGACTTTTCCCGAAATAAGATGTACCATCATTCTTTTACACTAGTCTCATACACAGGGACACGTATATTTGCTTAGATTGTTGTTTTCCTACGGAAAATATCACACGAATCCTGCTACTATACAAACGTATAAATACACTATTATTCTATACACTATGAGAGCAAATAATTTTTTTTATACAGGCAGAGAAATATATTCAAGTCACAACGTTATTATATTTAGCAATCTAAGAAATATCACGCGTCCCTATATATGATGTCATGTATGCCACGGAAAAATGGGCGACGCGGTTCTTTCTTCATACGACTTGGCTTCAAGTTTTTGTTTCAAGACCACTTAAGTCACTTGTCTCTTTTCCTAGGCGAATATCTCAGCTAATCCCCTCCCCTGAAAATCATTATATGAAAAAATCTAAAATATTTCATCTTCTGTGTGTGTGTTGTGGTTTTGGTTGCCATGACATGTAAATTGACCATCTTTGTTATCTTCTGGTAGTAATAAAATCGGTAAACCAAAGATGAACATACGCGTACTGGAAAAATACGTGAGGGTGTGTTGTTTTGATCATATAGCGGTTATCAAACTGCTAAAGTACGTTTCTGTCACTTCCCACAATCCCATTCGGAAAGATGACAAAATATTGGAGGTTTGCCAAATTTATCAACCAAGAAAGAAAGTGATTAATGTGCGTTTGATTGAATCATTCAGGATTGTATCTAGGCACGTCTCTGATGAAAAAAATAGTGTAAAGAACCACAAAATTCGATAACTGCTCACGTACACTGTCTCCCCTGGGGTAGTAAGTAATATTTCTTGGTTGGTTGTATCTTGCTCTTCGAATGTTGCACTATCTTAAGTTGTGTAGAAGTCTTAAGGTTCGTTGACATTGCAGATCTGGCCCTTGTAAGTGACGTAATTTTGGAATTCAGCTTTCCAGTCGCCCATATATTTTGTGCTCCATTGATGAAATTCTTCTTTCCAGCGCTTTTCTGCTTCCTCAATATCAGCTTTAAAGAAAAAAATGATAAATATTTAGTTACACTTTTGCGCAAAAAAACCCCGAAATACATTTCTTTGTCGTTCATTCATGGCGCGAAGAAGTAATTTTAATGTCATAGCATTTCCCGCCAAAAGAGTTTTTGCTAAACATTTTCTCCTGGTATGTGGATAACTCACCCTATTAGATTGAACTTCGAAATGGAATAAAAACTAGTGTACCGAAGATTTCTCGCCTAATGACAAATTTAAGAGAATGTCGTCTGCTGGTCTGCGGATAAAGTCATTCCAGTTGATTAAAAGTAACGCAACACATCAAGGCACCCATATCCAAGTTGAGATAACATTGATCAGTATGAAACTGTCAATCCTATCAAAGTCGAGACCTGTTTCCAGGTAATTGTGTGTAAAATACACGATAGTAAGATAGATAACCCTAGAATGCGACCCCTATGTGAGAAAAATAACATTTTACGCAGTCATATGATAAGCAAGTGCTGTTCTGCATTATCAAAGAAGTAAATAGTGGATAGAAGTATGAATAAAATAATGGAGATTGAAAGATGTTTTGTGAATCACAAGACAAATCTGAAACATGAAATTGTTTGTTTATTATTGCTGTTGCTGTTGTTGTTGTTGTTGTTGTTGTTATTGTTGTCGTCGTCGTCGTCGTCGTCGACGTCGTCGTCGTCGTTTGTTGTTTATTTTTTATTTTTTTATATGGCTTGTTAACTTGACTACGTTTTCCACCATAGCAATATGAGTTGTATCACCAGTGTTTTCTAGCAGTGACATCATTTTTCATTCACGTACTTTATCGTAACGATGATATAATCTAAGTTTTAAAAAAGTACATCACCCCAATTATTTATGTATCTTATCAAGATGTAAGCTGAGAGTTATCTTAGTATCTAATAAATGTTGAATTTTGTTTGACAAAATCCACACAGTACTGATTTGAGGTCAATCGAAATGACCTTTAACCTTTTGTTAAAGTTACACAGTATTCACGAAATGGCATAGTCTATAAAAGCTCCAATACTGTACAGACGGTACTCGTATACTCTATATATACTATTTTAGCTAGTGATAAATATAGTGTAGACCTCCACTGGCTGCAACAGGGACAATTTTATCATCAAATAATTTTTATTTGACTTAACGTGTATACAGCTAAAACATAAGTCTACCCACAATATTGTTCATGGTGTAAGTTTGCATCTAATAAAACATTTTCAAACCCGACGCTCCTGTTGCAGCTAGTAGTTCGAAAGTTTCTGTGTCATCGCATAGGCCTAAATGGCGGCCATGTTGCCATCAAAAGGTTTGCAGTGTATATAAGGAGGCAGTGTATCAGCAAGGGCATATCTTTCGTAGCGTTCAAGGCATTCAAACTCATGATCAATCACACCAGGTTGAATTATTTACGACGATAACACTCCGCAGCGGGCTTCTTGGATTTCACTTCCCTGTACTGGAATCCACAATTTATGCATGATTGTGTCTTTTGATCGTATTCAGATTCAGATTGCGCATATACTCTTGTCGCATGAATTAGTTGCCAATAAACATATGTCATGTGATATATTTTTATCCGAAATATATTCAGAAAATTAATGTAGATTAACCGTTCAGTGAGTGGATTCAAGTAGGCAACTTTTCAATTTTTAAAACAAAAATAATCCTACAGTTGTTCAATTTATTTATAGATTGTGCCCCTTTAAAAAAATAAAAGTACGTTAAGTTTGAGCTAGGCAATGATTGTATAGTAAGAGACTGGTACGATCATTACATCGTCAATATTGCGTGTATGTCCAGAGAACGTGTACACTAAAAACGTCAATTAGGAGGACTTCCAATGTTGATTGTTCTATTTAAAAACTACCAATTCAAAGAAGGAATAAATCTGTCGGCACGCTAGCCTACTAATTCAATTACAAATAAAATTATCCAGCAACAATTGCTCCCCGCTGTGGTATAACATGACGCGTAGCTTGCCTCCAGAAATCGTAGACGGATTTGACCTTGATAATTTCCACACAATGTCAAATCATGACTTTGCTTCTAAATTATGTTAGCATGCAAGCTACTAGCTGTCTGTCCAATATGAAAAATGATCATGAATTTGTGAAGACCTGACGATTAAAACCCCATTTCTCGGACTCAATGCAAACAAATTAATCAATAATTTGACAATGCGATATAATTGAACTATGTCAATTTCTTCCTCCAACTGTGAAAACCTTTTCAGGACCAGAATGAGCGTATATATTTGGCTTCCTATTTCACCTTTTTTTCTATTCCTAATTTTCACGGTATACCTTACCTGTTTGTATATTCAACTTTGGCAAGTAGTTATCCCAGAATCCACACTCATTAGCACGAGCACCTCTGTCCACCTTTGGTGACTCAAGGTAGTCTGTATGCAAATTCATATAATGTTTGCCTGTTTTGTCGAAAACTGGCCAATGTCCTTCATTTTCTGGATGTCTTCAATAAAAAAAGATTAAGTTTCGGATTAAATTTCTAGCAAAATATTCAGATGTTCATTTTTATCGAAAGATTGATATTCAAAGAGTTGGACGATGTTTCCTAGTCGTAGTTAAATATGTGCGATTGACAAACATGAAAAATGCGTATGTTTTACTGCTTGACAGAAAAAACAGCATCGAGCAAGTTTGTGTTTGAAACTTTAAAAGTGTGTTAAAAGTGTATTATACCGTACATACAATAACAAAAATTAAATATAATTATACACACTTTCAAAAACAAGGAATTTGTGTATGTTGTATCACGCACATAAGCATAGTTGAGTTGAGTTGTTGAAATTCAAAATTCAAAATAAATACCCCATTTGTTATCCATATGGCCACTTTAATGGGGAGAATACCCTATTGTTGACTGCTTGAATTATAATAACAATAGAAACAGTTGACAATGCAATTGCTTAGCAAGGCCTATACGTCACTTCCGCCTATTAAGTTCTGATCAATGCCAGCTCCGTTCTGATGAGTGAAAGTGAATGAAACCAGTGTATGTCGATTAACATCCAACTTTTTTTGTAAACATAGTGAATTTATAACTTATCTTTGTCCTTAAAAGCTCATGTTTTGGTTATAATGATGGTCTTCCAAAGTTTCAATTACCTATCTCTACAACTTCGCACTGTATTTCAAATTGTGAAGAAAGAATCTTCCGTTTATTATATGGCACGGTCTCTTGGAATTGATTAATTTCATATAATTTATTATAGATACAAACATATAGTTATGTACGGGCAAAGAGTGTCACTATACTAATAAAGGGGGGTTGGTGTTTAGCAATAAGTTCACTGAATGATTTATAAATTCTTACAATGAACTTACCCGGTCTTAGCAAAGCTAGTCCAATACTTCATCATCTTTCGACTCAATTCCTGCTCCTCTGGGGAGTATCCCGTTGACGTGTCTAGGGGAATACCGAAAACATAAGCTATTTCGTCACCATGGAGACAACCCATCCACTTTGGCCAAGGTGTGTTGGATGATACTTGTCTGAAGAAGAATTTGTACACGGTTTGTTCGACTTCTGCATAAGCCAATGCAAAGTTATTGGAAGGACAAATAATGTTGTAATCGCCTACAACATGGTCGATGGCTCCTCGCATCATTTCCCGATCCTCGGGATCCAACCAATCCATGTACTGGAAAGCTATTGCGTCATACGCGAACTGGTTAAAATTTGGGAAACTCTCGCGTATGGCTAGATGGTAACGGTCCCTATTTGTGAGACTGTTATCAAAAGCAGTAATACCAGCAGTGCCGTAGACAAGGAAAAAGAACCCCTCGTTCAAGTTATTTCCAATAAGAATAGATGTATTTTTAAATGAGTGTCTCTCTAGTGCTGATTGCGGTGTCTCAAGTAGGAATGTGCCATCAACCACAGGCACAAATGGAAATATGTAGGGACCAGAATCGACAAACTGGTTGTCCACTAATCGTTGTGCATCTGTTCGACGTAAACATGATAACATCGCGTTCTTGTTTGTATCGGAGCAATTAACTGCTATTGCTAGACGAGTAGATCGATTGACGGCTAATTCGTGTGATATTGAGCCCCATGGATTATTGGGTGACCCACTCTGCATAATAGCGTACTTGAATAAATTACGACTCATTGGTGATAAGAGATGATATCCTACACTGTCAGACCCGGCACTTTCTCCAAATATTGTGACCTGATCGGGGTCTCCACCGAAATGATGGATGTTATCCTGCACCCATTGTAAAGCTAACACTTGATCAAATAAACCCGCGTTGCCCGGCGTATCTGTGTGATCCAGGAAAAGGAACCCTAGTGGACCGAGACGATAGTTCATGGACACAACAATAACGTTTTCTTCAGCGGCCAGATATTTCGCATCGTAGACTTCTAATCCCGAAGTACCACTGTAGTATCCCCCACCGTATATCCACACCATAACAGCGGCGTTAGTTGGACGAGGAGACGGTGTCCACACGTTTAAATTTAAGCAGTCCTCGCTGAGTGGTTGCTTCGAATTCCACATCTGTGACCCCGAAAAATTGCCATAAGCATTATCGATATATCCATAACACGCATTCCCGTAGTCCGTTACTTCCAGGATGTCATCCCATTTATCCACAGGTACTGGTCGACGAAAACGCATCTCACCACCCGTGGCTTTCCCGTACGGTATCCCCAGAAAGACACTCACCTGTGTATCAAATACTTCCACACTTTTACCCTTAATAACACCGCCATTACTCAAGGTTACCGTTAGTTCCTGTAACGCCTGAGTGTGCACAAACTCGTAGAAAACAGCACATGTGAAGAAAAATGTCCACACTCTCTTAAACGCCATGGTGAATCTGGAAAATTCAATAAACATAGTTGACCGGATTTAATCTACTTAACAAGGCAGCAAAAGACAAGTTGCATGTCATGCATTATTCATGAATCCAGGCCCCACAATTCAACTCATTAATATTCACAGCACTGCTATCAGTAAACCTTACGAATGTACGAAATAAGTAATATGCCTCCACGTTAAGAGTATTGAAAATCCGTTACATCATTTTTTTGCGCTGGTTTTATACTTAGAGTTATTTACACGTTTTAGCGGCATTTTTGTACACCTGTGACAACTTCAGGTCGGGAGCTTCTTTCCCCCAGATTGTATTATCAGCTACTTCAATAGTATTTACACGTAGGCCTATCGTATGTACTTGGTTGACATCTTGCCGAGAGCTAGCTAGCTCTCGACAACTGAATCTACACTGGAATGGAATCCAGTCGAAATACCAGTAGTGTGGCGGCCTAACTTATATAGCTAAATGGTTAAAGAGATGACTTATAGACAACAAACCTTGCAATATATCATGAGATATTTGAGGAAGTTGCCCTGTGATCATAAATTTAACGACCTTAGTACTACACTGGATAAACTTGCTGACATCGGTAAATGGGCAATTACCCCGAGACAGTTCAAACCTTTTACTCCTGTTTCCGCAAGTCTGAGTTTTCAGCTCCGGTGACTTTACGGTGTTTATATAATTTTTTGTTGAAAAGCAGTTTGATCTTTTTCACAAAAAAGGTCTAATGTAATCACCGCGTTTGAGTATTGTCACTTTAACTGTACAATAAGTAAGACCGTGGAGTAAAATATGAGAATAAAATGGTACACTTGTACAACCAAATAGAAAACTGATTAATTATTAAAAGAACCATGTGTATAGCTCTCCTACATGTTACACCATTTTCTAAAGGATACGGATATTGAAGTGCCTTTTTTATGATTTTGAACTTGTAGACAGACCACTAATTATCAAATAACAGTTATTCAAACAACGATTATTTTAACCCGCCCGGTGATTAACACACATTTGGCAAAGATGAAAGTTATACCGTGTATACACTGTTGTTTACCTGTATGGGACTAGCTTGTCTCGACCGTGCGTTCAATGGAGTCTTGAAATATGCTGTGGAGCTGGTTTACTTGAAGGTAAATTTGAGAAACCCTTTGATACGTTGTGTTGAGCCAAAGCCCGCAAGACACGCTTTGTCGCACTAAACGCGAATGTCATGTACTATAACTACCAGTCACATAGAACGTCACACAGGTGAATCTCTTTACGTATTACGTATTTACGTGTTAACAATACTGAAAACAGACCGGATCAATGGACTGGTTTGTCAGCCTTTCATATGCAGAAACCGTGGTCGTATGTTAGCCGTGTTGTTTAAAAAGCAAATACAATGAACATTGTAGAAAAGCAATGGGGTTGTACACAATGAAAGGGTTTTAGCCGCCAGCAAGTTCCCATCGCCACCATGGGTTCAGTATTTTACTACGGTGAAAGAATCTTTGACATTGTCAGATACCGCTACTATTGTCCGACAAGCTACTGGAACTCCTTTGGCCAAAGGCATATTAGACTGCGATTTCCTCGTTGACGAAGATTAAGAAGCCAACATTAATTTGTCCACGTATAGAAAACACATTATAAGTGTTTACCTTTCTTCGTTTTCAAAATAAACCGTCGCACGAAAGTCCCACGAAACCGTCAAATTTAGTTACTGTTCAATCTTTGGAATGCAACCTCTTCACACGAGCGTAATCTAAAGTGTATTTGTACAGTAGCCTGTGAAAGATAGAAATGTAGTGTGGATGTCACTACACTTTAGACAAACATTCTCCAGTGTATCCAGGTTACAGTTTTGCAATCGAAGAAGCCAGTAAACCCGAACACAGATATAGCAGACCATCGTTCTGTGCGATAAACATCTTTAATGTTACATCTCAACGTCTGGGCCCAACAAATCTTACTAAAATTGCAAAATTTCATCGTCTTTTTTTTAAAGTGTCACTTACATTGACACATTCGTTCTCTGTTTTCAAAAAGGGGTTTAGTACTTACTGTTACCGACCTAATATTGCATCAGCCATGGACTGACCAAATGTTACAATATAGGGGGCACTCCACCGGTTGCCAAGTCAACGACTGGTGATTCCTTAGACTGTGTTACCATGGCATTGACAACATCCAGTATTTATCTCGACGAAATATCGTTCATCATTTTGTCGTCTCTCACTTAACATTCTCCACGCGAATTGTTTTTAATGATATGTGAAACTAAGTCATGGTAAAGAAAATAACCATGTTACAGATTATGTTACGTCAGAGTAATATCATGTTTGGCACAGTGGGACGAACAGATACTCAAACATGTATCAAATTTATAGAGAATTTCCATTGGTACAAATTATAGATTCGAAAAGTAAAGTAAACATATCTGGATATCACCTTCAGAAAAGCACGTGAAATGTTGTATGTCACCTTCAGAACAACACGTAAAATGTATATTACCTTCAGAACATCACATACATGAAATGGTGCATGTCACCTTCAGAACAGCACGTAAAATGTATATTACCTTCAGAACATCACATACATGAAATGGTGCATGTCACCTTCAGAACAGCACGTAAGATGTTGCATATCACCTTCAGAACAGCACGTAAAAAGTTGTATTACCTTCAGAACAGCATTTAAACTGCTGTACATCGCCTTTAGACACAAAACTAATTGTTGTATATAACCTAAACAGAAGACTAAACGATGTAGATTACCATTAGACCCACCATGAATTACTGTATTGCTAATCACCGTAAGACAGAACATGAAATGTTGTATACCACCTATATAAACAGACCATGAAATAGTGTAAATGGTGAATATCACCTTTAAACAGAACATGAAATGTTGTATATCACCTTTAGACTGAACATGAAATGTTGTATATCACCTTTAGACAGAACATGAAATTTTGTATATCACCTTCAGACAGAACATGAAATGTTGTATATCACCTTTAGACAGAACATGACATGTTGTATATCACCTTTAGACAGAACATGAAATGTTGAATATCACCTTTAGACAGAACATGAAATGTTGTATATCACCTTCAGACAGAACATGAAATGTTGTATATCACCTTCAGACAGAACATGAAATGTTGTATATCACCTTTAGACAGAACATGAAATTTTGTATATCACCTTCAGACAGAACATGAAATGTTGTATATCACCTTCAGACAGAACATGAAATGTTGTATATTACCTTTAGACAGATTATGAAATGTTGTATATCACATTTAGACAGAACATGACATTTTGTATATCACCTTCAGACAGAACATGAAATGTTGTATATCATCTTTAGATGAAATGTTGTATTATAATATCACATGAACATGACATGTTACACATCAACTTTAGACAGAACATTACATTTTATATATCACCTTTAAACAGAATGTAGATCACCTTTAGAGAGTACATGAAATGTTGTAGACCACCTTCATATTGAAATTATGAATTACATTACATAGTCCTGTATACCGGTAATTGGATTCATATTTTAATGGCTTCCCTTGTTTAAATCAAACCAATCGTTCACACCGTTTTAATTTTCATTACTCCCTTGTGTATCATATATACTGACACACTTGAAATTAACATCTATCTATATAAAATGCCACACACTTCTTCATTAACTTTACGTCTTCCGTTCACCTGTTGTAATCGTAACAGCTTCAGTTCCGCTTGAGGGCGTCCTTTTCATAAATTTAGTTAATCACATTACTCCCTGCTAATTTTGTTTTTCAAAACTGACTTGGTAATAATGCGGTTATTTTAATTCGTTTACATAAGCCAGTTAATGCAACCAGCAGCTAAAGTAAATATACAGGATTCCAATATCATTAAAGAGATTACAGTTCATTTCTACATGTAAATTGTTTCTGCGCCTAGCCCTTCCCGCCAAAATTCAACAAATTCTAATTTCTTTGTCAATGCCATCTTCATTTTGGAGAAAAATTGAAGAAATTGTCAAAACACGTCAATATTTGCCAAAAATGTCGTGTATATTGTGTAAACAAAGTTAAATTGGTATACATAGTTGGTATAGTCATCAAGGCTTCGGTGGCGACTGAGTACGCATAATCTCTTTTCGTTTACATTTAATTTTTATAAAAAGTAACGACACCATTTTGACGACTTAATCACCGCTAAATGAAACTTTTGACATTACTTTCTTTTTATTTTAGTAAAATCTGTGTACAATAAAATTGACACGTGCAAAAACAATTATATAGATATCAAACATGTTCAAAAATTTGGATGGAAATATGGCTGGTAATGATAAATTTAATACTCGCAACGCTTTTACTAAATGCACTAAGTCAGTGTATTGATTCTTTTCTTTAGCAAAATATGTTTTCTTCAAAATAATATTTTATTTTATGATTACTAATAACACCTTTTATAGCGGATGAATATGGCGGTCTTTTTAAACGATTATCAGTCATGGAAGCCAATACATGAATTATGATTATTCTGTAGACATTTGATAAGTCGTAAAATATTCAGCTATTAATCTTTTTCATCATTTTTGATTTATTAGTGAAATATTACAATGTATCCATTCCGTGTAACCTTATATCGGCATCTACTAAATACATGGGGATATAGTGTTACATGTATTTATTGCATAGTTAGTTGATTACAGAAAAAACATGCCCGTTTTCGTAACAGTCACTTAGTGATACCAACCTATCACTTTGGGATACCAACCTATCACTCGGGGATATCAACCTATCACTCGGAGATACCGACAATCACTCGGAGATACCGACAATCACATATCAGGGATACCAACCTATCACTTATTCGATCTACTTCTAAACTGTAACCCTTTTTTCAGCTATTTATGACTTTTTAGAAGAAAAACGCCTAACAAAATTATCTAATTCATTCATCTCAGATATTATGGATTTGTTACTATGGTTACTTGATGATGACTATCACCAAGATTCATCATAATTTACTCCTAACAGAGAGGCTTTGGCTTTCAAACTTGGAAACCAATGCCCAGAAGTCTGTGGGCTAGCGTATACGCCATACACTGGCTGGAGTCACTCACACACAAGTTTCTTACTTGTCTGTGCCCAATGGAAGACAATGATTCGTATATGGACTTGAACTGAATTCGTTAATGACACTAAACAGCATATGTTTAAAGACACCACCTTCTACTAAATTTGAGTATTTTGTCATGCAGAAATTATTTTTAGATGGCTTGAACTTGAGGTGAAGGTATTTTTGATTTAACAAACGGTGAGTATTTGGCAATACTTGGAAAGCTTGACGAATCGGTGACGTTGTTGTCTTTTTCTTCCCAAGCTTACACGGTGTACTCGTACCGTATCCCGACTACACTGACATAACATATATTTGTGGATTCACGATTAAAATGAAATGATGTGCTCTCTGTCATTGTACAGACTTCGTTCATGGGTTGATTATTTTATTTTGAAAGATAAACCGGTGATGTAAATCGGTGCGGGGTGGCCGTAAAGTGTTTCTAAAATTTACTAATACATATTGCGAAATCGAAGGTGATACAACGTGTGTTGTATTGATGGTGCATACTATGGCGTACAACAATTGATGTATCGGAATGTCTGGTAACGATCATTTCCGTTTTAAAATAGAAGTGCTCTAATATACCAGAATGAAGTGGTTGCTATGGAAACTGTACCTATTAAAATAAGACTGAAAACCCTCACCTTGTACACGTAGTGTATAAATTCATCATCTCGTCTTACGTATCGTTTGCTGACCTTTTAACCGCTTCGCCTGCGACAGTCAGCAAGTCGTACGGACATAGTGTAAGCTATGAACGTGTCATCTCGATACAGAGTTTGGGATTTCTCGGAGGTACACTGCAAGGTAAGTAATTTCCATTCTAACAAATCTAATCAGATTGAAGGTTGACGCATGAGACTGCCTTTACTGTCACTCATTTATCCGTAATGTCATTGGTCAGGAGCGTTACTAGTGGCAACGTACTCTAGACTGTATAAAAGCTGGCCTATGAACATATAAAAAACAATCATTATGAAACTCTGATTTCCTTCACCTTAATTTATTAAGCTGTTGTCAACCCAACCCCCCCCCCCATAGCAATCAAACAAAAATAAATTGAATCATTAAATACGCTAGCTAGCACAGGGACTTGGCAGTCTGACTTGTGTCGTTCGCCAGAACATGTATATCAGGTCATAGAGTGTAGGGTCTATGGCCAGGTCAAGTTAGCTTGTTGCCTATTCTCTTGGCTATAAATATGTAAAGTTTCTAGTAAAATGGATATTTACGTATTCGGTTACTGTAACTTTAAATAATTATTGCACTAACATACATACATACATACATACATACATACACACACATACATGCATACATACATACATACATACATACATACATACATACATACATACATACATACATACATACATACATACATACATACATACATACATACATACATACATGAATATACTTACTAACCACTTAGTGGACCATCCAATGAATATGTCTACTAACCACTTAGTGGACCATCCAATGAATATACTTACTAACCACTTAGTGGACCATCCAATGAATGGATTTACTAACCACTTAGTGGACCATCCAATGAATGGATTTACTAACCACTTAGTGGACCATCCAATGAATAGATCTACTAACCACTTAGTGGACCATCCAATGAATATATCTACTAACCACTTAGTGGACCATCCAATGAATAGATCTACTAGCCACTTAGTGGACCATCCAATGAATAGATCTACTAACCACTTAGTGGACCATCCAATGAATAGACTTACTAACCACTTAGTGGACCATGCAATGAACAGACTTACTAACCACTTAGTGGACCATCCAATGAATAGATCTACTAACCACTTAGTGGACCATCCAATGAACAGACTTACTAACCACTTAGTGGACCATCCAATGAATAGATCTACTAACCACTTAGTGGACCATCCAATGAATATACCTACTAACCACTTAGTGGACCATCCAATGAATAGATCTACTAACCACTTAGTGGGCCATCCAATGAATAGACTTGCTAACCACTTAGTGGACCATCCAATGAAAAGACGTACTAACCACTTAGTGGACCATCCAATGAAAAGACGTACTAACCACTTAGTGGACCATCCAATGAAAAGACGTACTAACCACTTAGTGGACCATCCAATGAAAAGGCGTACTAACCACTTAGTGGATCATCCAATGAATAGACGTACTAACCACTTAGTGGATCATCCAATGAACAGACGTACTAACCACTTAGTGGATCATCCAATGAATAGACTTACTAACCACTTAGTGGATCATCCAATGAATAGACGTACTAACCACTTAGTGGATCATCCAATGAATAGACGTACTAACCACTTAGTGGATCATCCAATGAATAGACGTATTAACCACTTAGTGGACTATCAATTTAACTTTAAATGTGATCAGTTTCACTAAGATTAATCACGATTGTCAGAGTAACAGCTGAACATTAAGATTTAATTAATGGTGCCACATCACGTACAACATTTCCCATTTGAGTTAAATCGATGTCATAGCGTTAGGCTGGTTCGCTGATTTCAAATAATCATCGGAACGTCAAGACAGAAGAGTGAGAAATTCTACACATGGTCATCGAATTATTGGCCACTTTGCGTCACCTGTATAACGTTTCTCGACCCTCAGAACAAAACAAGTGGAGCAATTACTCGTTTGGCGAGAATTGCATTACACTTTCAAAGCACGGAGGTAGCTCCCCTTATAACTATATGGTCAAAGCTACAATACGACGATCGACTTTTTGACCCGTTCTCGCACACAAGAGCATATTTTCTGCGGATGCAACGCTTATTGCAGGGTGCCGTAAAAGATGCTTGCACGGTGCCGTAAAAGAGGCTTGCACGGTGCCGTAAAAGAGGCTTGTGGTTTAAGGATGATACTTCTTGACCGGAGTTGATGTTTCGGTTCAGCGAGAAGACTTTTTTTGGAGGTGCCAAGGTATCTAGAGGATTATGAATCGCAAAAGACAGCTGTCGGGAATTTTCTGAATCCCTCTCAGCCCGACAGCTGTGGAAGTCACAATCATTGCTGTTTAAGGCCAGTGACAAATGGGCTCTCAGTTACAGACTGACTGCAGCTTGATGACACATATTTCACAGATACCCAATGTGTCACATGGGTTAAATCCTGAAAGTGTAATTGAGCTCGGCCATGATGCTAATGAGAGGTAGAATCTACTTACATGGCCATGTCAATTGGTGATATTCAACGCTACTCCGGGACGTTACTTCAACATGTTCAAATAAATCGGAAGTTATGGAACTGCGCTCAGCCTCCGTTGCACTATCACGAAACTTCATATACAGTCGATTTCGTACAAAAGAGACGCTGAACCGTTTCACTGTTGCCGAAAAGAAGTGATAGATATGTTTTATACACGTAAGAATTTACGACGATATGAAAATAACGGCAAAACAAAAACTTTACGTAAATATTGGTTCTGTACGGAGTGTTTGGTTTTGGTTTTGTATAATTCAAAACAACAGACGTAGTCCGTAGTCCTGCTTGCATGCGGAGTAATACGGGACTCGATTCTGACAATTGTCCAGTCAAGTCAGTAATACAGACTCGTGCACCGTCATGTAAGCAGGACTAACGTAGTCCGTAGTCAATGAAACAGGAAATGACAAAAATTAATGTGAAATCTTTTATGAAATAAAAAATATCCGAGTTTTCAAAAAATATGGCACACGTTACAGCTGATACATATGTTGGTTTGATTCAATCTATATTGAAGTTGTTTTAATGTTACAATCTCCTTGCCTGATACAGACGACTCGTTGTTATGGAAACCGTTTAATCAAGATCCCATTAACTTGATGATAGGGATAAAAGTCCCTCGTTGATCAATCGCTTCAATTCGTTACCATGGTAACTATATATTTACTCGAATATCTGGTATGACATCAGAGTTGCTTCTCAAATAGCATGATAATTATCTGGGATAGTCATCTGTAAACCTACATATCTGTTTTAATCACGTGGTCGCAAAAGTCATCAAATAATGCAATTATATGCTTCTTTGTCCGAAACATTTACACAAGTGTATAATCTTTTTTCAATGACTTTTGCCTTTTACTTAAATTATTTCCGACTTCATGTTTTCGTGGTCAGGCATCAAAATATAATTTCGTTTTTGTTGAAATTTCGTTTTGGGGTCAAACGTGAATGGTTGTATCATGAAACTTGAACGCAAAAACACCACCACCACCACCGCCACCTACCGACATCATAACCACCATCACCACCACCCCCACCGCCATCAACACTACTACTACTACTACCACCACCACCACCACCACCACCACCACCACCACCACCATCATCATCATCATCATCATCATCATCATCATCATCATCATCATCATCATCATCATCATCATCATCATCATCATCATCATCAACACCACCACCACCGCCGCCACCGCCGCCACCACCACCACTACCAAACACAACAACCACAACCACAGCCACCCTTACAAATCCACGCGTTATTCATAGTTGCATGCGTTGTCCAGTGTTTGATGAGAAAACGGTGTCTGAAAACTTATGTAATATTTACCAACCTTGGAGTATGACGAAAACACATGTTTACTACAAATATTCCAATAATACCTTTGATGATAATATTTGTAATCCATTTTCCCCATGTTTGTTTACTCGGAGAAAACGATCGATATTTGATATACATTAAACCCTATTTGCATCGAAAATGAGAAGAAGAAAAACGCTCCTTAAGGTAGCTAGACATCGACAAACACTGCCACGTGACGTAATCAAGTTGGCTGCCTTGGTCTTCATGACAATACACGTCGATTCATTATACATGTATACATAATCACAGGGGCGTGTAATATTTCTCAGATTGTTGTTTTCCTTGCCTACGGGCTGAATATAAGAACGTTTTGACTACAATTTCCTACCCGGGAGGTGTGTTATTTCTACTAGTACAGAGATTGATACATTTGTAGCAGGGGGATTCGTACTTTAAGAAAACGGCAATCAAAGCCCCTGTGCACAGAATGCCACACGGCGACGTTTGATATACTCTATTGCGTAATACTAATAGCAAATTGGACGAACTTTAACAAAATATAAAATATTTATGAGGTCGCTCAAACTTTTAGAAATAATATCAGAATTTTATATTTATAAATTGGTAAACTGTTTGCCTCTTATTTTATTCACTTGATCACAACACACCAGCTGTACCAATAAATCAGTGAAGGATTATAAGTCACAATGACACAACATGAAAACAGCTGAACTCTTACATTTAAAGAAATTACCAGCAACGTTATTCGGGTACAACAGCATTAAGAATGTAAGTACGTCTACCATACCTTTATGGCATTATCACAAACAATGGTTGTATACGAAAGAAGAGAAATAATACGATTCTGCACTATACACAGTTCGACAATTTACTTGCCTGTTCCTGTCTACATTAAATGTATCTACCTTTAATTTTAATTAAGCTATATCGATGCAATAATGTCATTTAAACGTCGTTCACAACATTTGCACTGTAGACTAGTGATGCAATCGACCATTTTCATTCAATCTTTGTTCCACAACTGTTAAGAAGCTTTACAATGTCGGATGTTCATGTTTAACTTCACGAACATCACACACATGCAACAGTGCTATGTTAATGTAAACATTGATCGCAGAGAAGCATTAATGATGACGTAGGCGTCAAATAAGATTTATTATAACAGGTGGTGTATACTATTATTAGGAAACAATTTGCATACTATATATATTTAACAACTAGCCTATATAGTGCAATCTGATTTATTTTCATGTAGGATATTTGTTCGTGTCATTTTTGTTATCCCAATCTGTTTTCTGTTTTGCTCTACTATATCCGATGACGTTCTTCGTCAACCTGTTCAAGATCCACTGTCCGTCTTATGTATGTATGTATGTATGTATGTATGTATGTATGTATGTATGTATGTATGTATGTGTGTGTGTGTGTGTGTGTATGTATGGATGGATGGATGGATGGATGGATGGATGGATGGGTAGAGGTGGCATGCAGACAGACAGACAGACAGACAGACAGTCAGAGACGGACAGACAGACAGACAGACAGACAGACAGACAGACAGACAGACAGACAGACAGACAGACAGACAGACAGACAGGATGTGTGTTAACAGACCGAAAACTAGTTTTTTGAAAACCCTTCGAGTTGTCTTTGTGGTAAATATAGTGTGCAAGCCAAGTTAATACGTTCAAACAGGAAATACATATTACAGGATATATATCATGACAACGTGTGACAAATGACATGTACATAGATTTGAATTTGAAATGGCCATAACTGTCCTCATAATTATTCTGAGACTCCAATATTTTTCTTCATTCGCCCAGAACATACTCCTGATAAAAGGATTTTGTCACCACTCGTTTTGAACTCGTAGTGACAAGGCCCCTTAGGTCACAATTATTTTCTTTGACTGAATGAAGAAAACGGGAAAACACACACACACACACACACACATACACACACACGCACACACACACACACACATATATATATATATATATATATATATATATATATATATATATATATATATATATATATATATATATATATATATGTATATATCTGTGTGTGAGAGAGAGCTACAAAATCAACAGACTTATCTAGAATTGGCGACTTTGGGAGCCATATAACAAATAACACTCAATCACTTCTCATTAACATATTTCCAGGGACCTAAATTTATTGAAATCTTGGAGCTTTTACAGGGGAACTGACAATACATACATTAACATCTTTTAGAACAAATTTCAATTTATAATGTTATTGCTGATGTGACATTCAAATGGTCTGGGTCACAGGTAGGTTATAGAACACAATACACCGTAATTGGACTGTAAATATACAATTGTAATGAATGGTAATCACATTATTGCTTAAAATTGATTGGTCAGTGAATATCACTTGACGTAACCAGGTTGACGTACGTGAAGACTTGAAAATGTTACATATAACGTAACAAGGTGTCAAAAAACGCTGGAAAGTCACTAGACGCCATCATTATTCAAATTTATAAGAGACATGTAAAGGAGTGAGATTCTTTAACTATCTTTTACACAATATGTATTAAACATCAAATTCTCATTTCAAACAAATTTTCCATCGAACAAGTACAACAATTGGTAAATATTTAAATACACGTACGTTATATAGAGGTTAAAGGTCAAACTGTTGAACATTTCAATGTGTTTTGTAGGCGAGTAATGGCACATGAGTTCACTGTCAATAAATTTACAATAGATGAATTTAATCGTTAGAAGAAAAAAACATTTTGTTATCACAGATTTATGTATCACGACTAAATATTGGCAGCCGTATCATTACGTACGACATAAAATTCACTTCGCACGAGGATATCGTTCGGTTACGCAACACTTTTTGGGTAACTACGCAATCCGTGACACCACATTTCCAGGGTACTTTAACAATTTCCAGCGACATGACACTTTTAATATACTTTGACACTTACTAGGGTAATTCGAAAACTTTCAGCGATACCTCGTTCCCATGGTGAAACACATTTAACAACTTTCATTACATCGATCATCACACATGGCATGTCATCAATACCAACAGCATCGGATAAAAATGGGTTTTTCTTCACATGTACTCCGTTACTATAGAAAACATCCTAGTGAAACAGTATAATGACAGAGGTAGTCGGTATGGAGACATTACTAAACACAATTACATTGTACATATCATGCAAAACAATATAAAAAAATTAGATATTGAAAACAATTTTTTGAAGATTATTAGATTAGAAAAACAACATGAAGTCACGTGACTCGTATAAAAGATGAGTAGAAATGATGTCCGTCTTGAAGAGCAAACATTGAATTATTAAAATTTTGTCGCCATAACAACCACTTGGTCCCTCACAACTGGCGAGTTTGCACATGACAGAATTACTTAATTTCAAAAGTCAACAATCTTGAAAGTTATGCGCATAATTAATACTGCTACGTACTGCTTCAGTAAATCCATTTCCACACCATCAAATCTCTTTTTTTCATACGTTTCGCGCGTCCCAAGTTTCTCATCTTTTTAAATCTCCATTTTAACTTTCTACCAATTTGAATAAACCTTCTTTTATGTCTGCATGGATTTTAAATCATGACTAAAACCGTTCTACCATTTGTTCTGACTTCGTGTCACCCAGCAAAACACGGTGTTTTTATCTTTGCTGTCCGATTAATATTCTACAATCTACAGTCACACCGCCATCAATGGCCTCGTCTTAATCGAGGTTTGTGAATATTCATATCTTCATAATGACGTCACTGTTCACGCGTGCATATTTTATATGACGTCACAGTTCACGCGTGCAGATTTATGTACAAACTATATGCACTCATCACAGTATCTATACAATACAATCCATCCATTCATTGACTGTTATGTACAATCATTCCTGTACAATTAATTCATTTGGGAATTATTCCTCTGCATCAGGGTGTGTCATTGTCCGACATACAGTTTTGGCCTTTGTTGGTCACATAATGGTTGAATTCAGCTTTCCAATCTACCATGTACTTAGTGCTCCACTTATGAAATTCTTCCTTCCACTTACGTTCTGCATCATTTATATCATCTAGATGACAAAGAATGAGAAATATGACGAGAAATAGGTTAAGAAGACGACCATAGATATCATGAAAATGGGGTCGTAATAAAAATGAACTAGTAAAACAGGCCACTCAATACGAACAGTATCATCGATGCCACGTCACTTTCTTAATTATAAATGTGTGTCAAAAGGGTAGGTGTCGATATTTTGATTAACTTGGACATGACCTATATTTGCCTGTGATTGGATCTATATTCTGTATTCGGCATCCGTTTTACCTCCCGTGGGGAGGAGGGGTAATTTCTGTCCTCGCGCGCGTATGTGTCTCTCATCATTTTCTCTAAAATGGATCGGTCAATTGAAAGGTAACTTTGTTTCCAACCCTCCTATGAGAAAAGGAAGTACTTGTTAGGTTTTGGTAAACATTCAATGAACTTTAATGATCTATTTGCATAATTAACGATTTCAGGAATTAGATAATATCTTTAGGATACATTCTTCAAGTATCATATAATTATAAGTGTATATATAAACAATAATAGACCACTTTCTTCCTATAATGCTTGTTAATGTAGCTTTAGACTTGAATGAGTAATTTGAATAATTAATGTGGTTTTTCGGTAATTAGGCAATATCTCATGAATACATGCTTCTAATTTCATATAATTTCGTGTCTACAAGGTTAACTGTTCTCTGCCCTTACGAGAGGCATTCAGTTTACACCCGGTTAACTGTCCTCTGCCCCTTACGAGAGGCATTCAGTTTACACCCGGTTAACTGTCCTTTGCCCCTTACGAGAGGCATTCAGTTTACACCCGGTTAACTGTCCTTTGCCCCTTACGAGAGGCATTCAGTTTACATCCGGTTAACTGTCCTCTGCCCCTTACGAGAGGCATTCAGTTCACATCCGGTTAGCTGTCCTCTGCCCCTTACGAGAGGCATTCAGTTTACACCCGGATAACTGTCCTCTGCCCCTTACGAGAGGCATTCAGTTTACATCCGGTTAAATCAAAGACAGTAGTGTCTTTACGAGGCTTCCAGTTTAAATTTGATGGATTCTGCAATGGTTTCATTTTGATACCAATTCGACCTCTATTTTTAAAAAATTATGCGGTGACCCATTTCCGTGATTTTAACTGAGAATGGGCTTTTATTGAAAAGAGTAAGGCTTACTACCAAATATTTAAAATTTGTATTTTCGAGATGAAAACTCCGTTAATAATAGGTAAGTGCAGTTTTTTACTTAGACGCTGTCCAGCTCATCTACTACGACACTACAGTATACAATACTCGCAAATACAATACTCGCAGTATTGAATTTACTGGAGCACACTTAGCCTTCATTTGTAATTAACTTATCTCAAACTTAGTATCAAGATATATTATTTTATAAACGATCCAATGACATACACATCAAACAGGAAATCCCTTCTATGCAATCATCTGTTCTAAGAGTGCCAGAAGACAATCGTAATGATATAGAAGACATGCATCGGCATTAAAATAGTTCAAGCGAAGTTATTATGTAAGTATTTTCACTTGAGTGAAAAACTTAGCTTGTACTACAGCATACTGCAGGATGCAATACATAAAAAATATTACATAAAATAAGTTCTTCAAGCCATCTGTTTAATAGTATAAATTTGAGTATCCAGTGTTCAGTGTGTGTATTTATGTAAGTTGTGTCATGTTGTGTGCTTTGCAGTGTGTTTCTGTCAATTTATAGAAGTTTGCTAGAGTAGAAGACTTCTGGACACCTTCAAAGCCTAATTGTACATCACATATAAAATGACATTCTGATCAGTCATTTCTATTGTACAATGATAGTGGTGGTAATTGGCACATTTCGGATTACGATGAAAAGTTAGGGGTGAAAAACAGTTGCCTAATACAGCTATAGAAATAAGTTGGTCCTGAACAAAGGAATTACCCCTTTTTTATCCTCGTGACTCCGCTGATAATATAACACTAATGCAGTGACCCAGGATTGAAACATAGCCCTTTAACTTACCAGTTGCTGTTATGAGTTTCGGTATATAGTCATTCCAGAATACACAGTAATCAAGTCGTGGTTCTGTATCGACTTGGGGTTCTTCCAAAGCATCAGAGTTCAATGTCATACATAGCCGATCTTTGGTTGAGTATTTTGGCCACACATTCGGGCTAGGATCATCCATAGTCGATTTGTTGGGATTCCTGTCAGCATAATAGACACAAGGAAATTGTGTGAGCAGAAATGAGGTAATGACTGAAAACAAGCCTCTTGTTATCACAAATAACAATCTGGTTTCTTGACTCGTTTATATTGAAGACCATTTTTGTTATGGTATTAGAAACTTTATTTCTACCGTTTATCATACCAAGTATCATTGTATACTACAAATTCCTAAGTTTTGGTACTTGGCCCAAATTATCAAGGTCAGGGTCAATGTCACGATGGCTTGTATAGAATGATGGAGTGTAACTAATAATAGTCGGGACTTGATGTCGACATTGTCCCTTGGAAATGGAGTGTCAATATTGAGTCCCGACTAGCTCCGTCTGCAAGGACTACATACAAATGAAGTTGAATCTGTTCCCTAGGGAAGAATACATTATCCTTAAATTCATTTGTACCTACCCTGTTTTAGCAAAGTTTGCCCATGCCCGCATCATACGTCGGCTGAGGGCTTCATCCTCCGATGAAAATCCAAAGGAAGAGTTTAAGGGTTGACCGAATATAAAGGCGATCTCATCCCCGTGAAGCACACCCATCCACTCAGCGAAAGGATTATTTGAGGCTCGTTGTGAGAAAAAATAAGAGTAAACATCTTCCTGGTTAGAAGAATACGAATATCCGAAGTCGTGAATCGGGCAGTGGATCTTGGAATCAGCAATATAATCATCGGTTTTGTCTCGTAGCATGGCACCGTCTTCAGGATTCCACCAGTCTATATATCGGAACGAGATGGCATCGCGAGCGATTTTGTTCAATTCTGGAAAAGTAGTAGCAATGGTCTGTTCGAAAATTGTGCGGTTAATGATACTTTCTTGGTTATGAAAAAAATAATCGTATACGTAATATATGATAAAGAAAGAACCTTCATCCCTATTACTACCAAACATAATTGATGTTGGTTTAAAGGCGTGTCTTTCTATAGAAGATAATGGGGTTTCCGTAAGAAAAGTTCCATCGACGACAGGTATGAAGGGAAAACTATAGATGCCATGGAAGCCATCTATCCATTCATTGACCACTAGATCGACTGGGTTAAGTTTTGTCATACATTTAATTACCGCCTCCGTTGACATTGTATTGTTATAGCATCCACGCTGTTCGGCAAATACAATACTACGTCTTTTAGCTTCGTCCGTTGTCAAGGTAGCCCAAGGGTTGTTAGGTGAGCCGCTTTGCAGTATAGCACGGGTGAAGTAATAACGACTGACTGGAGACAAAAGATGGAGACCGACACTAACCGACCCAGCACTTTCGCCGAAGATTGTCACACGTTGTGGATCCCCGCCAAAATGTATGATGTTATCCTGCACCCACTGCAATGCTAAAGCTTGGTCCAGTAATCCAACGTTACCAGGGGCGTCGGGATGTCCCATGTAAAAAAATCCAAGTGATGCCACTCGATAGTTAAATGAAACGACTATGACATCCTCTAATGCGGCGAGAGTAGCTCCGTTGTAGACATCTAACGAAGCCACACCGCTGTAAAATCCACCCCCGTAAATCCACACCATGACGGCAGCGTTTTCGGGTTTTGGATGTGGTGTCCACACATTTAAAAACAAACAATCTTCACTCAAGTCGACATTAGGGTTCCACATCATTGTACCGCTGAAGTTACCGAAAGCGTCATCAGGAAGCTGGTAACAACCTTTCCCCCAATATGTAGCGTTATACACACCGTCCCATGGTGGTGGCGCTGATGAAGGTTTAAACCTTTTTTCCTTTACCTGTGGCGTTCCATACCGAATCCCTCGATATTCATCGACAGCACGATTATACACCGGCCTTCGATAGCCACGCACTTTCCCGTATAGGGTGCTGATCACAATGTCATTGTAGTCTTCCTGTGCATACACACCTATGGCAAGTAATGATAACCATAGAATCGCAGTATTTGCACTCATGCTGGCTGGTTACTTTTAAATGTCCAATTAATACACCTATAAATAAATCAGAAACATTTTGTTGAGTGTACCATCTCACCTTATCACTCACACTGTCCGTGAATGTTGTTGTTAAAATATGATGGTGATGGTAGCAGCGCAGTGATGATGATGATGATGATGATGATGATGATGATGATGATGATGTTTTGAATGTAATAGAGAACACGGACAGTGATACATGCACTGACTCAAGTAGTGACAGTGAGTCAGATTAGAGTGACACTGATAATGGCAATACTGAAGGTGAAGGTGATGATGATGATGACAATGATATCAGGGAACTTTTACAAGTGACCTGATCAGGCATAGACTGCACAACATGGAAAACACGTTTTAGATACTAACTAGATTGTGTATGATTATAAAAGAAAGGTAACTAGCCAGTCTTTTACTGTTTGTCTCTTTATATGTAGAAATATTGCTTTCTAATACAGAGTCAAAATAATTTAATCTGTATGTATACATATAATGGGAATATTGATTAACGTTCAGAGTATGCAATTGTCATGAGGAGGGTCATGTTTTACAAAATGGGACAAAGAGCAGGGTCACTTTTTACGAATGGAGAATAAGGGGGGGTGTCTTGTTTTACTTAACATACCATCTGTGATTTCCTCCGACATTCCCCCTCCTGTAAATACTGTAGGCTCCCTAATTTCTGCATTTTGTATTTTGAAAGCGTCGCTTGTATTTAGGGATTTATAACTTCCGTCTCTAGGTGAAACAGACGTTGAATGATTTTAATGACTAGACGTGTACATGTATGTGTCTCACTACTTAATCATCGGAGTAGACACATGTATCCATATTTAGTTTCACTCGACCAATTCAGATTCCTTCTCGAATAACTAAATTACAAATGGCGAGGTCCCCAATAGGGTATTCATATTCACATTTTACATTTGTATTTTACGCGTCTGAACTCTACAGATTACTTACGAATTAAATGAATCAGACATTGCAAACGACATTGTTTCCACTAGGGAGCTGTCAATATTTACGACCTGGGGTGGTGTGGGAGGAATTGAGAAGGTCACTCGAAAATTTGACATTGACAGGGCACTGGAAAGATAAATTTGCTATTTAAATAGAGCCTACAAATGGTTGAAATTATGCAAATGTTGTTATTGTGGGATACCCATACCCCACCCCTCGGTCGTAAATACTGGCAGCTCCCTATCAGTAGCCGTGGAACGTAATAAGTATGGGCCTTGTTTTCGAAACTAATAATCTGATTTTGTACTTGTTGAAGCGTGTATGGCTGCCTAGTTATCAAAGTCTATCGACAACTAATGTATTGGCGATTTGTTTACAAACTATCAATTTAAATGATCAGAGTAAGTACATTGTAAACTTATACATTGATGTCAAGTCCGTGTACAAATTACCATCTACAATAACTAGTACACAGTTAATTCAGCTTATTACCTTTAGTAAGGTTACGTTAAGCTTTGGTCTGTCTGTCTGTCTGTCTGTCTGTCTGTCTGTCTGTCTGTCTGTCTGTCTGTCTGTCTGTCTGTCTGTCTGTCTGTCTGTCTGTCTGTCTGTCTGTCTGTCTGTACGTACGTATGTACGTATGTACGTAAGTATGTACGTACGTATGTATGTATGTATGTATGTATGTATGTATGTATGTATGTATGTATGTATGTATGTCAACATATCTCAGAAACTACTGCATCAATTCCAATGAATCTATGAAACTTGCTACACATCTTCCTTATGTTAATTGTAGGACTTGAATAGGTTTTTGTGAACATTATAATATTAATGGTCATTTGCATAATTACTGATTTTCGGTAATAGGCCATAATTTAATAAAACATTTCAAATTCCATATTAATTGGTTTAAACACCAACATAACAACGTGCATATGTCCAATAAAGCTTGTTGACGTAGCTTAAAGCTTTAATGAGTCATTTGCATAATTGATGATTTTGGTACTTTGACTATATCTTAAGAATCAAAGGTTCAAATTTAATATTATTTGGTACATGTGTTGATAATAACAAAGCGCACATGTTTGACATAGTTTGTTGATGTAGTTTTAAATCTTAATGATTCATTTGCATACTTTATGTTTTTTTCGGTAATTAGGCAATATCGTAAGTATGCAAACTTCAAATTTCACAAAGTTTGGTATAATCATGGAAGTATAATAACCCACTTGTACTTCCATGGTATAATTAATTTTCCAGCTGATGGCTCAGAATTTTGCATTCCGATAATATGTATAGGAACTAAACAGCTGCAAGATTTGCGAAATTACGAAAAATTGCAATGAATTGTTTGTACCTGTACACAAAATGAAATCTTGTCCCAAGGTTTAGCACTTTTTGTTATATGAACCATAACATAGCTTTTTTTAACTAACATTGTATTCCCTCCATGCCATTTTTCCTGTTTTCAAAGTTTGTGATAGAGCCTATTTGTAATATTGTTTACACTAGTGGATTGTCACTTTCATAAACGCATATATAATTGTGATTATTTTCCACCATCGGGTCAAATCCACCCACACGATAGCAAGACAGACAGACAGACAGACAGACAGACAGACAGACAGGCAGGCAGGCAGGCAGACAGACAGACAGACAGACAGACAGACAGACAGACAGACAGACAGACAGACAGACACAGACACAGACACAGACACAGCTATAACATAATCTTTCGTTTCTTTACGGAAGGTAAAAATAGGAATTGAGAAACATGGTTCGGCCAGATGGGTGACCAATGTATTGTCTGATGCCCATGTCTTTGTCAATTTAATTTTGAATACACTCCCAGCGAATTTTGTAAATATTGTGTAAATAATCTTAGCCAAATTACAAATAATACATTTATATGTATTGCGTAGAACGAACTGGATAATGCCATCCTTAAAATCAAGGTTAAAGTATGTTTGGATGTAAATTTAATTGCCAGCAATAATTTGTTGGCATAGCAACAAAGTACAGATTTAATTACATAGTGCAGATGGGGATATACTTTTTGTTTTTTGGTGAAAGTGATTTCTTAAGTTTGACAAAACAATTTAAAATTTCATTAGAATATTTGATCTAACTGTACACAGCTGTTTTGACTAATTAGGTCAGGGTAGTGACGTGCACATTGAAGGACTTGGAGATAATTGGTGTGTGTTTTAGTTGGAGATGAGTAAGTTATGGGTATTTATTACTTGCTGACATGGTTAATTGTGTGTCAAAGTCATGGTCACGTTGTTCTATCTTATCAAATGTCTTTTATTGCGACCTACGATCTACGTACAGTCGTACGTTGATGACGTTTCCGACAATTAAACTTTACCTAGTTTTTTCCAGTGGACTATGAAACATTTTCTTAACAAAACCGGAAGACTAAAATATACAGAATACACAACAAAGACCTAGAAATCAAAGTTCTTCAAAACATCTCCAATCTTTACTATATGAAAACTTGTTCATAGTCCTTTTTAAATGAAGGGTTCACCATCTTGTTCTCAAGAAAATAGCCAATCTTTTATTTCCCCATAGATTTAACACATCATCTGACGGCCATATTGGATTCGGTGGCCATATTGGATTCTAAAATGACTTAAAGTAGCTATATAGATGAGGGTTTGGGTGTTTATTTTGGATTTTTAGTTTATAAAACAATTTATCGTGCTGGCTTCCTACTTTAAAAGTCAATAAACAACTTGATATGCTAAGCCCTTGTTTCTAACTCAATAAAATATGAAATCATAATAAATGTTTGAAATGTTAATGTGCGTACAATAACAAACATTGTACATATTTTTTCACTAATTGCTTTTAACTATGTATTCAGTTGCAATCATATAGACATAGTCAATGTTGTTTTTCAGCTTACTCCCACAATGCCACAGCCCAATGCCTAAATAATCCTGTCAATAATGGTGGCCGAAACCGTGAGTAGAACCGCTTGGTTTATCCGATAAATCCTGTTTATACGACGCCAGTGGCAGTTAACCTCCGTAATTTGAAACGTTTATGTTATGCCCTCTTTATAGGCGAGGTCGTTGCATACTTTCCGATGCAGCTATCTACAAATCTGGAGCACAATTTTCATCCTAAATGGCAACAGATATAAGATAAGAAAATCCTGTTCCTGTTTGTTTTATATATCCGATTCGCTTTTTAAGGGAGGGTTGGAAATACAAGGGGGTTAATCCCATAGGGACGTGAAGAGGGAAGTCTCGCCAAAGTGAAATGGGATGTACAGGTACGTTTAATAGCTACATCATTTCCTATCCTTTCATTTTCATTTTCAGTGAAGTATTCTATCCTCGTCCTACAACATGCACCGACTTTGGATATTTGAATATTTAATATTCAAATGTAATACATGTATTTGGCCTACGTAGACTGTCTGTCGGTGTCTCTGTCTCTGTCGGTGTCTCTGTGTGTGTGTGTTTGTTTGTTTGTTTGTCTGTCTGTCTGTCTGTCTGCCTGCCTGTCTGTCCCCCTCTGTCTGTCCCCTCTCTGTCTCTGTCTGTCTGTCTGTCTGTCTGTCTCTGTCTGTCTGTCTGTCTGTGTCTGTCTGTCTCTGTCAGTCTGTCTGTCTGTCTGTCTGTCTGTCTGTCTGTCTGTCTCTCTCTCTCTCTCTCTCTCTCTCTCTCTCTCTCTCTCTCTCTCTCTCTCTCTCTCTCTCTCTCTCTCTCTCAAATTCTTCTCTACCATGTTACCATACCTGTTACATTAATGACATCTATTGTCAATTGTGCATAAATACTGTGCTGTTTTCCATCCATACTGAATACATATCTTTGGAGATCTCATTACATTAAAAACATGATTTAAATGTCAAGTTTGTCCATGAAAAATATTTATTGTTCGCCAGCTGAAGTCACTTACAGAATACAGCCATCTGATATGGGCAGGAGTGAATCGATTGTAGCGATCATACCATATGGAAAATTACTTTGGTTCTACTTATGTTAAAACGACATTTACTATTTGTCAGTACACTATTTTACGTTAGTCTGTAGTAGTAGTAGTAGTAGTAGTAGTAGTAGTAGTAGTAGTAGTAGTAGTAGTAGTAGTAGTAGTAGTACTACTACTACTACTACTACTATTCGAAGGCCATTAAGTACTATAATGTACTTTCGCGGATATGATTTAGGGTCCTACATTAATGTGAACTACCAGCAATCTGCTATAGAATAAACTCATTCTACTTATTATGGGTAGATGATCTTAAACTTTGCATAAGCGCAACCAATGATATGTGCGTAATTCATCAAAGTTTACACATGCGTAATAAGTGGCTGTATTTCTCTAACTGTTTAATTCATCAAAGCCAATGGTAATGTTATCTGATTGAGGCGGCATTTAGCTTTCATCTTTACTAATTCATTTATGGAATACCAATACTGATGTGTTCTCTTTAAAAACCATGTGTTTTTTATATTAAGTAAACAGTATCTGGGCGCCATTGTTCAAACAACTAACGTAAAAGCAGGTCAGATCAATCTGTTGAGTCCGTCCATAAAGTTACTGCTAAACCAACTTCAGCTTGAACTACTCCATTACAACTAACACCAATGATATTTGACAAAGGATTTGAACTGAACAGTTCCTACTGATGTACTTACAGATTGACAGAAATTTCTTCAACTCGACGATTACACCAAAACCTTCACAATACATAATACGGAAACGTGAACTACAAACCGTTGAAAATCAAACTTTAGTTAAAAAGTTTACACACCCAATCACCCATAGTGAGTGTTAGATTTGCTTAGATAATGATCTCACATAATTCATATATGTTTCAAAACTTACTCTTATCTGCCATTTATGTACAAAGCAAATCACTAGGCTAAATTTGGTAAAATAAATATGATTTATAATATGCCACTTAGCATACCTTCCATTCAAAAGTACAGAAGTGTAGTGTGAGGTTCGAGCCATTCAGTCACACACTGCACCTCATTATGTCTGTGGAATGTCTTCTATGAAAGACTGAAACGTGTTAAATCAAGTGAGTTTTATTTATTCAGTTGAACCTAGTGGCTATTATCCAAACTAGTTAGGGAGCCTCCAGTAATTGCTGGTGGGGGTGGGGGCGTGGGAAATCAAGTTAGATAACAAGAGACCCCCCCCCCTCATTCCTCCTGCCCCTCTGTAATTACTGAATGCTGAATATCCAGCCATGGCTTATCGTATAACAACAAATTACAATTCATCTACCAGTAGTTGTACTAATCGAGTACCCGTCAACAAACGTGTGTGTAATATCATGTCATGTGCCGCAGGCGATGTGTCAAAGCTTTGGGTTCGACACCATTGAGAAGTGTATTTTGTAATATGCAAATTAATTTATATGTAAATTACCCTTGCTAGTTGCTCGGTCCATACTTGATTTCTCATTCTACGTGTTTTCAGTTCAATATTACAATTGTTTCTAGACTTTAAGCTATCCCACTGATAAATTCATCGGTGACGTAATTGTTTTTCTCTTCTAAAATACGCCACAACATTATTATTGATTAAAGGCAAATGACGACTGGGTTTAAATTTATGGAAAATAGTGATTCCTCGCATCCTTGAGAATCCTTGTGGAGTCATGATGGGCGAATGGTTAGAGAGGGTTGTCTTTTAATAAGGGTTGTACTTTTGAAGGTATGCTTAAAAAAGTGGTCGGCTTTGAATCTGCAGGTTGCAGGTTAGAGCCCCGTCGCTGCCGTTTGTTTCTGAATGGCTAAAATCCCTTGGGCAAGGTTTGAACCAAGATTGTGCCTCAGATAACCCAGCTGTATAATTGGGTACCTCGTATAGATTTAGGTCTTTGATAGGGATAATAAAAACTCGACCCTCACGAAAAGAGGCACTGTAATAAGATTTGAAAATTACACTAAAATATCGAAGGTTTTTTCTGTTCCCATCCCATCTGTTCTGCTTTTGCACGCTTTGGCATTTGTAAAAAACAGACATTATGCATATATACAGGGGATTCAGGATGAGCATTCAGTTTCGATGAGATGGGATATCAAACCCAATGAGACTGGATACAAAGTTTTAGGATAAATACACTAACAGTAACACACAATTATTGCTTCTTTGTATTTGGTTAATGATGTAAAAAGTAGCAGCACACAACTACTGTGAAAAGACACAAACTACACTTGGTATGATGTTTGAGCATTAAACGATCCAACTTTATAATAATCTCACAGGAGACGCAATGAATCACTTTCACAGTAAGAAGTCAATCTCTGTTATCTTTAATGTGTTTATTTCAACATGAAACACTGGAGCCAGTGTCAGTGAACTTGGTATCTCATCTTATCGAAACTGTATGCTCACTCTAAATTCTCTGTAAAACGCCAAATGACTTAGCGATGGGTCTCTTAGTTCATGAATATTCATAAGTTATTACATTGATATGCTAAATGTGTTTTCGAGGTCCTTACAATAAGAACCCATTTCCTCTTCTAACAAGATAATCTGCACTAATCGATGCATTTAAAAGCCCTAACTGTTTGATAATGCAAATATAAAGAAAATTGATAACAAAATTAATTCTGAAAAACACTTTTAGACCAGATGTTGTTGATATTACAGGGTTCAATAACCCAAGCTAATATGTATGGTGTGCTCAGAGTTCACCTCTGGAATATCACAGCAAAATCTTTTTTTTTTCGTATAATGTACTATAATGTAGGCTGCGCTGCACTTTATTAAACTCCATTTCACTGTTTCAAGGGGGCGGGGGTGCGGTTTGTTAGCGGTCGAACGCCGAGTGGTTTAACACTGCCATACTGTCACTTACTATACTACTATACAAGTATGTGTTCGAACCAGATCTCAGTGTATGTAAGAGCTTGGCTAATGCTCAGTTGACCATACCGAACAACGCAGGTTTTCTCTGGGTATTGCGATTTCCATCTATCGGGCACGTGGGCCTTTCCACAAGTGGCAACCGTATGAATTACAGTAATAACACTCTGTATCTTCAATATTCACCATGAAAGCACTGCGATTCATCCACAAGTTGTCTTCTTCCACTTTTGATTGAGCATGGAAGTATTATGTGGGTGATACTTCCATGGATTGAGAAACAGAGATAGTTCGAACAAATCACAAGTAACAAGTACTTTCACACGTGAATTTACGTGTTTACATTTATTGAAGCTAACCTTTTCACACCCACAGTTTACTCAACACCTTCAGAAGAATCACTTTGTCAGATCACAGACTCTCCATTGTCTGTGGTCAGATCCAGTTAGACACTGGAGACAAGCGATTTATTTTGTTCAAAACATGTCTGTTTCTCAATCAGAAGTGGAAGAAGAGAACTTGTGTGTATGAATTAATAATGTACATATTGTTATGATTTTAGAGTATTTTTGTAATTAATTAACAGCGCAACGATCAAGGCTAAACCAACAGATCTGATTACGTTTTTTACCTGGGCTTACTGACAAGACAGCGCCCTCATCTTTATCATTAAGCCAAGGTACAATCTGTCATTTCAGACAAAACCAAAAATTGAGTTAACGGGAAAACAAATAACTGTTGAAAATAACACAATGATCATTAGAAACCATGTACAATATTATTTTAATAGATTGAAAATTACCAACGGTCTAAGCTTTTTGACAAATCGACAAAAAAGTTGGATTTCGTTTTAAAAGAAAGCATCTTTAAAAATTTGTATTTTAGGTATAGACCGAAAATAATATTTACGTAATTAGCATAATAATACCAACCATTTGGAAAAGTCATTCGTGTTGTCCCCTTTAATAGAAAAACCGAGACGTGCTATTGGGAAATAGGGATTCCTAGCCTCTCAAACTATACGTATACCACATTTACTGCTTATGTTACGTTGTACTGTTGCCGCAAAGATACACCTCGATCGCCTCACAGACACTTGTTTCCCAAGATATGTTTCTGAATATAATAGGGTAAAATAACACGGGTTTCTAGGATCGCATAAGTCCACACACGGCGAATATACTATACTACTAGTATATTTCGCTGTGTGTCCGACTTAGGCGATCCAAGAAACCGGTGTTATTTTACCCCTTTCACATATTATCGGCCAGATATGTCAATATTATTGATATTTTATTTTCTGAAATATATATCGGGAAACAAGCGTCTGTGGCTCATCTAAAATTAAATATGCAAAAATAGTGACGTCACTTGCGTCAATCACAAGAATAAAACAGTTTGGTGTTCTGTATGACATATACATGATGTACATTGTCTGAGCAGTCGTCGACACTTTCCGTATAATGACTTCCGCTGGTAACGTTCCATTGAGAGTACGTGACTTGGGTTTTAATAATAGCGAAACCACGCCTATGGATTGAAAATCTATTCATTACATTTGGAAGGTGGCCTCGACCCTTTTTTCTTGGGTGAACGCGTTTTTGTCACTTTTTCATCACAGACAAAACGATGAATTTAAAGAGGGTTTCTTCTTTCTGCTGTGGCGCCGGACATAAACTTTTTGACAACTTTGCACGTAATTCTTTTCTTTCGAATGTTATTTTTATGTCAACGTCTTTTTAAAGTAGCGGTCTGAAATTGTGTATACTTTATAGTCGTATGCTTTTCACAGCACGAATAATTGAGGTAAAAAGCATCCTTTTTACCACCATGCACAGTTGCCGTCATTATAAACTTTAGAAAAGGGCCATTTCCGTCGCAAAAAGAGTTCAGACATTACGGAGATTTTTCCGTAGAAACATTTACCGCTTTTTCACTTGATCCACTGGTGGAATTTTTTCTCTCGTACATGCGTCAATAATTTCAGGCAATTTGAAACTAGAAGCTATGTAAATAAATATCCGGTCTGACATGTCAGTAGGGCACACAGGTTGAAATTGCAGCTATTGAATATGACGGTTGAAAACACGTAATACAGGATCGGTATTAAATCGTGGAAACCGAACTCCGCCACTGTGACTCGATAAAGAGACCACCCTAGAATTGTAACTTACGACCATAACTAAGTTTAATTGACTACACAATTGCCACTGTGAAAAGAGACTTGAAGCTCTCCACACCAGTAATTGTCATGGGTAATTTCAACGCTGTATGTATCGGACATCGCATCGTTCACTTGCTGTTGTATAACTTGACGCCGTGACCTTATCTTGACCTTAGAAGATTTTTGTTTACGAATAACCACAAACCATAACCAATATTTGTAGACGTAAAAAATGCTCCATTCAAGGTTATGAGATTTGCGTAGACATACAAGCTGTCGATTTGAGAGGCCGAGTTTTATCGAACCTGGAACTGGGCGATAACTACAGACGTGGCTTTTGAGACAGCACAGAATAATTCGATTTGTAAAAGTGCTGTGTTAAAGTATTTACCCATATCTACATACTTTTCAAGTTTGAGGTAATTCGACTTACCAACAGCGAAGAGCTCGCAGGGCAGACTGTACTAAATCTCGACAGGTCCTTTCTCTGGTTTCTTTAGTGCCTCTTGTAGTGACGTTCACACACTGTCCTTCTGTTGGTGAAGTATGCTTGTAATTTCTTTTGACGTACGTCCAACTTTACCCAGCACATAATAATACAATTACAACTGTAACACGCCACCAAGCGGTGATGTAATGTAAGAACTAGACAGTCTCATTGTCCGTGGCAATATTAATAATTACATAAATATCCAAACCACAGGTACTTGTGCCTTGAAAGAGTCATTGTGATCTGAACCAGGTATCACGTGACAGTGATCGATAATGGGTGCGTGGTCCCATCCACCAAAAAACGCGTGTTTCTTTCAGCAGATGTGGCACACATGTATGAAAATAACTGGCGACAGCCTTATTGGGCAGTGTCCATGTTTCGACGTACCTACAACAACCTCTGAACAAGCTATCACGTGACATTAATAAAAGGATACAATGCCTCGTCGACGTCGACGAAACAGAGAAACGCCATTTTCAATTTTAACATTTAATAACAGGGTGTAGATGCTACAAAAATGATTATATAAACCTAGCTTTTTCAGCCATATTTCAACCTTCAAGTACCTGTGGTCTGTACCACACACGACATCGACAAACCCTCCATTGACGATGACGACAAACGTGTACAGCCAATAATTTACTTGTAAGACCAGTAGCAGGTGCTGTAGACATACATGTTCGTGATACCAGTCATATCGTGACGGAAAAGTGGACGTCTTTGACGTAATAGCCCAAGGGGAGAGATATTTATAGATCTGTATGTTTATGCAATTAGGTTCCTTATGGAATCGTGTTTACATAAAAATCAGATCTGAGCAATGCGGTTTCTATTTCGGACAGACACTTCAGTAAATCTCAGTCACGAATGATATTATCCGGATAATACCGCAAAATCTTGAAAAGTAAGTGTGCTAATATACCGGCTTTACGCCTTAACCTCTTCAAGATCACATATTTTCCCGCCAAAAGTATTAGGACAGAATACGCCCCATCTTTAACGGTTTAATATGTCCACATATCAATATTGATTCCCGCCAAAAAACTCCTCTACAAACTTTCTTCTTTTTGTATTATATTCTTAAATCGACCAAAACCAAAGAACATTTTGGTCTAGAATCATCATATTTATCATCAGGTTTGATTTGGGTTGTCTCTCTTACACTGTGTACATATAAGTCGTGCACAGTGGCAGGTTAAATAACGCGATATAACGTCAAGATGATGTGACGACAGTACAGCGGTTTGACGCGCCTTTTTTTACATGAGGTTACAAGGAGCACTACTATTGTTGTATTTGTAAACGTTACTGAAAGAATAATTGTACAGACAGTTAACAGTCATTTGCATACTGTAAAAACATTAATTTTTGGTTTGAATTAATTTCGTTTATTTCACCCACAACATCGCCCATGAAAGAAATTTGTTGGGGTGTTAGTACAGTATATTCTCTGTGGTTCAATGTCTAAGGTTAATGACCTTGATGTCGATGTCCAGGCTCAAAGTCAAATATTGTAAAGACAAGTATCTTGAACGATAATCTGTAGATAGGATGCATTTTCTGATTAAACTGACCAGATTAGTTTTCCGGCTCATGCAAATTGGATGGGAGGGGTTTCTACTATTGCCCCAAAGAGAAGTGGCGGGTATTACTGTAAAGACGCAATTGTCGAAATTATTTCGTTGCAAAGTCAAAGCTGACAAATTAAGTAATATCATTGCGATCATTCATGATGACAACATGGAACTTTTTTTCAGTGTGTTCTTTCCAATGTTCAAGGGAGAGAGTTGATTTAAAAGTTTATATTTGGGATCATAAAAATTATGTCAAAATCAACCCAATTCTTATTGTAGAAGCTAATGTAAAATAGCGAGTTGTCAAAATTTCTAGTATTATGTAACATAGAAAGTTGTCAAAATTTCTAGTACATTGTAAGGTAGAAAGTTGCAAAAGTGTCTAGTACATGTAATGTGCAATCTGATAATGTAAATATCATTTTCCCGCCAATAATGATATCGCTGTTCTGTGTAGAATATTTCTTGTATTCCATATTTTTTGCATTTCTTTTCGCGGAAAAAACATCGCGGGTCTATCATACATGTACTAATTCAACTTAATGCATTATTAGGACTCAAATAAAATGACTGAACTAGACAACAATGTATGCGTTACTACTGAGCATGCGTCAATTTAAGCAATGGATGGTCTGGATGAGTTATTCCAAATATCATGTTTTCAACTTCATTAAATGATCCAATTTACATATTTGACATGTAATCTTGACATATGTTTGCACAAAATATTAATTTACCCATGTGCTTCCATCTATTTCGTACACATGTCGACCTTTCTCTCCAAGTAGTTGTTTAAAGTACCAGGGCAGTGCTTATCGCATGCATAATTCACTTCTAAGTCTTCTTTTCAAAAATTTGAAATCTAGGCAGAAGTGAGTATTATTTCTTTGATTCATCCCCAGAATGAAGTTTAAACGTGTAAGTATAATTTTGGCGGGAAATTAGCTCATATTAAAAAGAAAAGGTTAAAATGTTAATTGATTAATAACATTTTACAGAAGCTTGATTTCTCCAGCCAGGCACCTCTCGAATATATAATATTAATAAAACACTAATGCCCCCACTAATGGCACCACAGTCTCGCGTTAGGGTTGATGACAAGTATTCTGTTGGTTGGGGCAATAGTCATTACACATTGCAATTGCTTTCTTTAAAGTTCTTACGATATACTCGACAAGATGACGTCTGTTGTTTTGTTTTTTATTGAGAATGGGACGAAGTTTCTTAGACCAAGATAACAGCAAAAGTTTGGGACTCTTTTTTCCAGTACGCATTCTGCGTTAGTAGTGAGATTTTTCGTGAAGCCTGACAGTGTAAAATAATACGATGGAGAAAGTCTATCGGGAAGAGAGAACTTGTGGTAGCCAAGAAAGCGTTTCATATCCGATGGAGTGGGGCTCTCATGCAAAAGGAGAAAAAAAGGCCCCTCTATACCGTGTCTACAATAAAATCATTCACACAGTGCGGTGACTATTTTTAACACTCCTGCTATTTCTTGTGACTACCAATCATACCAAGTATAAAATAGAATACACTAAATATAAATTGACATATCGTATCAGAATGGCTACTATGCTTCTCATTAACAGCTGGTATGCTTGGCCTGTATATAGCATTTTTTAAATATCACTATGAAACAAAACAGAAAACGTACGCAGTTTGTCATGTTGTGTGGGTTTTTTCTCGCTTTCGAATCAATCACGCGTGTGAGTGTTTCTATTTCGGTTACTACTATTAGCTTAATCGATTTACGTTGACAATGTCGATTCTGTGGTATACCTGTAAATGGGTGACCCTGTTTCAATCTGACTTTGTCGTTAGATTTTCCTTGACCAAAATTTACTTTCTTTTGACAGAACAAGTGGGTACTTGTTATAAATACAATACTGCATTGATTAGGGGTTAAATCGTGCGCGGAATACAAAGACGGTGTCAAAAATATAACGAATAACTCCTGCCTCCCTTGAGTGGCATAATCTATTTCGTATGATATTAAAACATCGATGGTTTGGCGTTTACATTTTGTTGATTATTTTCCACGCGGTAGGTCGACCTAGAAATTGAGGAATCATGATAGATCGATTTACCATAAGGTAATTGCTGAACCACATTGCACTCAAAGAAACACATCAATCGAAAAGTTGTGATAGGATGACCGACCTTGACCTTGAAAAATTACAATCATTTTAACATTTCACCTCTGACCTTCAAGTTCAACTAAGGAATAACTTAATTGAAATGGTAGAAATTTAAAACAGGAAGTTGTTCACACCGCATCGCACCCGATACTGGCCCCATTCTATTGATTATTTAGTAGTTGTTTGTATGAATTTAATTTGTATGTGAAATAAAATACGTTGCTGTGTGTATATATGGAATTATGTAGGCAGGGTAAAATGTAACGTGTAATGTTTGCTGATTTGCATCAACATTCGTACATGATGTTGTACTTTACTGCTTCAATTTTGTTAAACTTATTTCTACATTTTTTTCCATTAATTCGTATTTTAAAAAATCACGATCTCACCTTCGATTGACTTCTGTGGCCGCACAAACATCATGTCACTATCGTTCTTAATTGCGAACATGTTTTCGATCAATATTTACGACATTTTACAGCATGTCGCAAAACTCACCCCAATGACGGTTAACTAGAAATACACCTGTCGGTTTTCGACTTCGCAGCGAAAAGAAAACCTAAGTGCACACATATGTATAATGACTAATAATCTCTGCCATAACATTTATGCAAATCAAACGCATTGTCATTCAATCCGTGCCATTGATATTGTGTGCACAGAAAATAAAGAGGGTGACCAATGACGCAATGTTTTCTTTTTTCTCTCAAAGTGATTTGCGTCTTGCAAGAATAAATGTAAAAACTACATTCCGATGACAAGTTATCAGGTCACGTGACTTGTCATCTATCCAAATTAAATCCTGTTAAATTAATTACAGAACGTTTTGTATATTGGCAGGACGTGACCAGCGTATTACAGTAATAAATTATTATGCAAATATTGACAACGTCATTGAATACAGCTATGGATATACCGGTTAATTGAATTATAAGCCCTGCTTTCCTATTTCCGACAAACATCCCCTTGGCGGCCTATATTTTATAGTGTAACGACACGTTCTCCTATTCCATATTTCTTTCTTTCACACGTATGGACACGTATGGACTTATTAACATTATTGTACAATTCATTATCAAAGTATTCAATATAATTTAGATTTCTGTCCAAAAACCGTATTCTTCAAAAATCGAGTTTAATAGTTTTCAAAGACCTTAACATTATATTACCAGTTATGACTTCTACTGCGAAATTTCCGGCATGATGGTAGACTTAAATGCAATGTAAATTTGATATATCTATACCCAGACTTAAATGCAATGTAAATTTGATATCTATACCAAGACTTGAATGCAATGTAAATTTGATATCTATACCAAGACTTAAATGCAATGTAAATTTGATATCTATACCCAGACTAAAATGCAATGTAAATTTGATATCTATACCAAGACTTGAATGCAATGTAAATTTGATATCTATACCCAGACTAAAATGCGATGTAAATTTGATATCTATACCCAGACTTAAATGCAATGTAAATTTGATATCTATACCAAGACTTAAATGCAATGTAAATTTGATATCTATACCAAGACTTGAATGCAATGTAAATTTGATATCTATACCCAGACTTGAATGCAATGTAAATTTGATATCTATACCAAGACTTGAATGCAATGTGAATTTGATATCTATACCCAGACTAAAATGCAATGTAAATTTGATATCTATACCCAGACTAAAATGCAATGTAAATTTGATATCTATACCAAGACTTAAATGCAATGTAAATTTGATATCTATACCAAGACTTGAATGCAATGTAAATTTGATATCTATGCCCAGACTTGAATGCAATGTAAATTTGATATCTATACCAAGACTTGAATGCAAGGTAAATTTGATATCTATACCCAGACTTGAATGCAATGTAAATTTGATATCTATACCAAGACTTGAATGCAATGTAAATTTGATATCTATACCTAGACTTGAATGCAATGTAAATTTGATATCTATACCAAGACTTGAATGCAATGTAAATTTGATATCTATACCAAGACTTGAATGCAATGTAAATTTGATATCTATGCCCAGACTTGAATGCAATGTAAATTTGATATATATACCAAGACTTGAATGCAAGGTAAATTTGATATCTATACCAAGACTTGAATGCAATGTAAATTTGATATCTATACCAAGACTTGAATGCAATGTAAATTTGATATCTATACCAAGACTTGAATGCAATGTAAATTTGATATCTATACCAAGACTTGAATGCAATGTAAATTTGATATCTATACCAAGACTTGAATGCAATGTAAATTTGATATCTATACCCAGACTAAAATGCAATGTAAATTTGATATCTATACCCAGACTAAAATGCAATGTAAATTTGATATCTATACCAAGACTTGAATGCAATGTAAATTTGATATCTATACCAAGACTTGAATGCAATGTAAATTTGATATCTATACCAAGACTTGAATGCAAGGTAAATTTGATATCTATACCCAGACTTGAATGCAATGTAAATTTGATATCTATACCCAGACTTGAATGAAATGTAAATTTGATATCTATACCCAGACTAAAATGCAATGTAAATTTGATATCTATACCAAGACTTGAATGCAATGTAAATTTAATATCTACGCCAATATTAAAATGCTGATTTAAAGAAAATAAAATCAAAGCTCTTTCCCGACTGATTATTTTCCTTGAAAAAAAGTAAATTTGATTAATTCCCATATGTATGTAATCTCCCGTTATGATAACATTTAAGTAATAGGTCTCCATGATTTATAAAGACAGGGAGAATCTGCTCAGTAAATATTGAATTGAAACTATGCTGACATACACAATAGTAAACCAGGCACGTATAAAAAGTGTGGATTGAAGACGGAATGGACATAAAACGTCTAGTAGATTAAACTGTATTGTAAGTACAGTCACCTAATTAGCAATGACTACATATCAAAGCCATACTACATCAAGTAAATGCGAATTTCCCCTCTGACTCCGCAGATGATTTGTAATGAGAGTTATCTGGCTAATAGCCTGTGAGACTACTTAGTTACTCTGCAATACGTGTAATTCTAATAATAATAATCTTTATTTGTCCAAATAAATTCGGAAATTTGTTGAATGGTCGCCGCAGAGCAGCGCCCTAGTGCCCTAGTGTTGAAGAAGCAGGAGGAAACCGGAGTGCCCGGGGAAAACCTGCGTTGTTCGGCAGGGTCAAACTGAGCATCACCCTTCTTACATGCAGACCTAGTTAAATTTTAAATCAAACCCAGCCAACACCAGGCGGGTTCGAACCCAGACTGCAGAGGTAAGAGGCGTACGAGCTAACCGCTCGGCCACCGATCCAAGATCTTAAAGCTTATCGCAACATTTCCTATTGGAATTGTCAGTTCCAAAGCTCCGTTGATATAGATATTGAAAGGAACACGTACTCACCGAAATCAACAATTTCACTGGGCAGGTCCTACATATTATGAATTGAATGTACGGTATCTAAGCACTCACTCACTCGCTCGCTTGCTGTGAAAGGCTCGTAGTGTGATAGTCGTGTACCGAGAGAGACGCACGCTCTGTCCGTCGTCCTTGGCCAGATCTCGGCCAAAATCATTTATTCATCGGCGAATGAGGCGTACCTAGGGGCTTCCTTGCATTAGGAAGTGATTACTCGTAAGCTTACAAATTCCGTATAATTACACATTGAGAGACGTGATTGAAAGAGGCGATTACAACTTAGTTCATGTAGGGAAACGCCTTAAAAGTACACCATGAAACGGAATTATATACAAATAAATCTAAGAATGGTGGATTAAAATCCTCGCCTTCATGGCCCCATTTTTATATATTGATGGATGTCGGCAATGAAATTTGCAAAAGATCAAGGCACCTTGAAGCATGAAACATACTCGGGGTTATGTACATTTCATCATAACATATGCATTGAAATGTACACAAAGGATATCAACTATTGGCTAACTCTGATTCTGTATGCCAAGGCTTTGTGCAATATTTACAAAATCGGAATATAACATGTTTGCGGTTTATTTTATTAATGTCGCCGTCTCCCGACTAATAGGGCCCCTATAAAAAGCAGCCTTCAAACATTCTTGCAGTGGTTTTGGAGCTGGATTATTGAATTATTTATTAATGTCCAATACCCAGCGTTGACATTAATTGAATTTTACTGCTTGCAACGATGGTTTACGAACTGTCACTTAAATCAACTGCTACTGTATATTGTTCTGCGTACCACAACCGTTACTCTTGCATATGAGAAACATTTACATTTAGACGCACATTTTTAAACTCGCTAGCTTATAATTATTCTGTGTTTTCCCATTTAATTGTGTGTATTCTCGTCTCTATCATGAGGTCTTACTCTTTATATTACAGATGTCTAATGAGTTGAAAGGTTCGTCCGCTAAAGGACAACTTTATCCTTATATTTACATTTCATTTTAGATTGTAGACGTTCTACTTTTAGAATGTATTCATATTAATTTTTTTATGTTTTATAATGTTTCCACAATTTGGCGCATGTCTATCTTATTTTGGATGTGCAATGTAAATGATAAATTTAAAGTAATAATAAATGTAATAATAGGAAAATTTGGTTTAGAAAGTTACATCATGATGGAAAAAGAGTTAAATATCTACTGAGAGAGAGAGAGAGAGAGAGAGAGAGAGAGAGAGAGAGAGAGAGAGAGAGAGAGAGAGAGAGAGAGAGAGAGAGAGAGAGAGAGAGAGAGAGAGAGAGAGAGAGAATTGAAGTTTTCTGACTTCTGTCACAAACTGTAGTACGAAAAAGATCAAACTTCGTTAGACAACACATTCGTTCTTTAACACACATTAATAGACCACAGTACTTTGCACTCCCGCAAAATCACAGATTGAATTGCCATTGCCGCAAAACAGATTTACGACGATAGACTCAGAAGATGTCGGGATCGATTTTGCGACTGCTGCGTTTACGTCATGTACAATATGATATCGGAGATGAAACAGTTGGTTCAAATAATTCATGCCGTTTTTCACGTCATCGGGCAGATTTCATGGATGTTTGCATGATATGACCGAGTAATCCACCGTCTAACATCATGCAGGGTGACATTTCAACAAAGGTTAACTCCTATATTCAGTTGCAATGTTTCCATACATGAATAGCACAGTCATTAAAAATTTGGTGATAAAAATAATCAGTCTTTGGTTTCTGGCACTATACAGACTATACATTACAACTTTTAGTAACAGATATACTTCCTTTCCTATGATGACCCTAGTGAAAAGATTCTCCGCTTTCAGTTTTTAATGCACAGTGTTCTTGCTGTCCACTAGCCGTTCCCGCCAAAAATGTAAGAAAAGAAATTATTCTTTTTTCTTACAAGATATAATTCATAGAAACTAATCAGAAATAACAATTACACACCAGTACGTTTATCTAAAAAATTAAAATATTCCCGCCAAAAATGATCAAACAAATATTGCCGTCATTTCGACAGATAACACATGGAATCATAACATAGAATATACACACCGACATTTTTGTTTGGAAGTGATTTATTTATTTTCAGTTGTAACATTCTTTTGTAAAATGTTTGTAGCGAAGAAAGCAAAATGTGCTGTAGTGATTAAAATGGGTGAAGTCCTCAGAAAGTGACTGTCATAGATACAATGTATTGTGCTTTGTATTGTACAGTTAGTAACACTTGCGTTGAGTTGATACATGAATGTACTGTAACTGGTTCCATCACATTAATTCTGACAACCAAGACCAATGAACATCAAGTGACACTGATTACACGAGCAAACGTAAGGAGAGAGACATTCTTGGTCTCCCCCCCCCCCCAAAAAAAAGCGTTACACCTCTAGCTCCAAAAATCATGGGCCAACAAACTTTGGTATCATGTTTGTGCTAATTTGTATTTTTTTAAGAAGTGGATATCCTGCCACTGCACTGCTAAGACAAATAATATATGCCAGCAGTCGGCCATGTTATCAAAACCAGCCTGGAAGTCTGCAGGCCAGATGATACAATAAATCCCCCGGTCAATTCCCAAACTTGCAAAATAAACCATCTTGATATATCTAGCGTTGATTTTATGAGCCGACTACCTGAACGTCGTCATATCCAGACGTTGAAGTTAGTTATTTGCGGTACATTTTTCTCATTTATTGAATGTTTTAACCATCACTAAGTATCGTTTTACTAATGCGTTCACTTTCCTTGAGAACGTTGCTGAGAGGTCAGACCTTCGGCACTGCCCTTTCCTCATAAATGCACTGGCAGTAAAAAGTAGGTCTACTTCTACCAGATTGCGTGATATCGTATATGAAGTAGCTAATTGTAACCCAGTAGCTGCAAATACAACTACAAGCTATATTTTACAGATATAATAAAGATCGACTAAAACTACACAGAATATGGAATCATTGCCTCTCCAGTCGTATATTAAAGCTTATCGTATATCCTTTTGGTGACAAAAGAGCGCGATATATGTTTGGTCGCCAGCGTAAATTTACACCAGAATCCACTCTGCAAGATTTATGTTTATTTATGTGCGTACTTGAAACAAGTTTTGCCAGAAAATGTTGTCAGCGACTAATTTAGGAGTATTTGTAGACTTAAGGCGTATTATAGCAAGAAGAAAAACAAATAAGTTGTCGTATAAAACAGTCATTCTGAAAGTTACTGTAATCTGTGTGTGTGTGTGTGTGTGTGTGTGTGTGTGTGTGTGTGTGTGTGTGTGTGTGTGTGTGTGACATGTCAACAACATTTGTGTTTGAAGCCTTATTGATACCTTCATGCCCATAATACATGGCTTCAGTGCAAAGTAGATTTTTCCTCCAACCTGCATATTTTAACACCCTGTCGTGCCCTGCAACCTTGTATTTCTGCCATTTTCTTCAAAGTGATAATACATATGATTGTTTTCCATAATGAATGTCAAAATCAGCGAAAATTACCGAAAAACTGAACATTTTTGTTTAAATGTATTTTTGACGGGAACTTGAAAACATATTCCGCTCAATATTTCAATCTGTGAACTGCAACGGCAAAGAATAATCCATGTAAAATAAATTGACACATTATTGAATGGCTTGAAAAATGATAATTTGAAACGAAAATATATATTTGGAAAATTGGTTTTGGAGTTTTAGGCGCGGCATCGCTGAGTTTCTGCTTAACCGTTTCCGAAGAGATGGTGTTGCAATGATTGACAGTACTACATTTGCTGAACTCTCCTTAGTGAGACTTAAAAAGCTTTCTAAACACCAGCTACTTTTAATTGGACATGTTTGCATTATAGCATCTGGCGTGATCACACGAGCAAGCTCAGAGGTAGTGAGAAATGATTACTTTTATGTGGTCATCTCTGAATCACAATTAGCCGTCGGAATATCAACCAAATCGGTGTCTATGTCCCAGGAATATTAATCAAAATGGCGAAATTACAAGAGCGAAGTTCAGTTGTGCATTTACTGATATCAAAATGAATGCATAAGCTGGAATATTTGGACTCATTTGTAAAGAAATGTGAAAATAGCTGTAACCTACCTGAGTAGTGTGCGGAATGGCTGAGATTACTGAAGAATGAGCCCGACTTCCTCTCCCAGGGTAGCTTCAGATTTCTACGGCTGCTGATTTACGATCAGACACTTTGAGGCTTTTATGGTGTTGACTTGATATCAATCATGTCGGATAATAATTTAAAGTGGGAACTATTTAGAAGGGAATACATACACGCAGATATCGTGTGGACTGAATCAATTGGCGACCTCTAGAAGGCTGTGTAACGGGAACGACCGTCACGTATGTACAGTTGCTGGGTTTTTTCCAGCAATCACAGTTTTAATTATATAATAAAATTAATGTATTAACAAAGCATGTAAATGAAGCACAATAATTAAATGGCATCGAACTTTGACGTAATTGATAATAGGTGTATACATAACATTCCACTGTCTGATTATTCATACCATATTGGAGTATACCTAAATAATGCACTAAAGAGGGCGCCAGACATCTGTCATTTTGATTGCTGGCCATTAATCTCACAGTATATGTGTACATGAGCCTTCTCTGGTAACAGCTGACGCACATTTTAATTAGCAAATATACCTGCCTACCTACCTACCTACCTACCTACCTACCTACCTACCTACCTACCTACCTACCAACCAACCAACCAACCAACCAACCAACCAAACAAACAAACAAACAAACAAACAAACAAGCAGTCAGTCAGTCAGTCAGTTAGTCAGTCAGTCAGTCAGTCAGTCAGTCTATAATTTAAATGTCTGTCCCGTTCCTCTCTCCCTCTCTCCATGTATCGCCTGCCTGTCTGTCTGTCTGTCTGTCTGTCTGTCTGTCAGTCAGTTAGTCAGTCCATGTATGTATGTATGTATGTATGTATGTATGTATGTATGTATGTATGTATGTATGTATGTATGTATGTATGTATGTATGTATGTATGTATGTATGTATGTATGTATGTATGTATGTATGTATGTATGTATGTATGTATGTATGTATGTATTTTGTGGGGGTGGGTTGGGTGGGTCTGTCTGTCTGTCTGTCTATCTGTCTGTCTGTCTGTCTGTCTGTCTGTCTGTCTGTCTGTCCTATAGACACCCCATCATAAACCACCAGGGTGATAATTTGTTCTTTGTCGGATACTGAAGCAAAACCTCAAATTTTATGATATTTCGTTGTTCAATGTATTTCTATAGTATCGAGAGTTTTCAGTCTTAATGAATCACAGATGAGTAACCATCCGTAGACAAATTCTTGGTTTGTCCTTGGGATGGAGAATCTACAGTACGTGCTTGATTGCTTGTCTGAAAATGAGAGACTAGAAATATAGTTTCTTAATTTTCTGTGACCATCGATGCACGCCAGTCGTTTTAATGATATGAACTTATCATATCTACAAGGTTACACGATGTTCATCTATCAATATATGGAGGACCCTATAACGAATGACAAAATTTACTCTGTGAAAACAGTGGAATGACGCCTTTTTACACCAGTACTACATTAAGTATGCTGAATAATATAGTAAAGGGTGTCATTCCACTGCTATCTAGATCTCTAACTGGCGGCGGCATGCGCCGGATGTCAAAATCACAAAATAATGCAAAGTTAGACTATACAGCGGGTCAAAGTGAAATGTGACCATCTCCTAATCCCATTTTCTATACGGCCTTCCCCAAGGACCGATTTGTAAATAGTGACCCCCTCCATACTCCCCCCTGTAATTATTAAAGTTTACTGAAGGGCCCCCTAACATCATTGGAAAATGGAAAGATTAGTTATTTATGAACCTGTATCACAATAGTTGATAAGATTTACAAGCCTTATGATTGAATTGTAGTGTCTACCCCCCCCCTCCCCCACCCCATTACACGTTTTAGATCAACTGATCACAGTAAAATTACTAACCTTGTACATTAATTTTATAGTTTGACTTTACCTTACAATACCCCTATGGCCCTAACCTCAAAATCTTAAGAAATTATGTATCTAAACTTCCCAGCGACATGATTCACGTTTAGATATTGTGTTATGTTGCCTACAAGAAGTTTCTGCTGAGTCACACTTCTTCGTTACTATACTAGGCTTAGCTGCAGTAAGCTGTGTACGTGTAAGCTATAATTTTCCCTCGGGAAAACATATTGGGTGGGAGGGGGACACAATACAAAACAACAAAATACGTCACGTGACTTTCATAAAATTCTGCCACCTATTAAATTGAAAGTATCTGTACATCAGAAATTTAATTTATCGAAACATGAGCCTCTCTCTGCTGAGAGTGTGACACCACAATTTAGAGTTCATTCAACCATAGACCCTCCACCAACGTTGGTGGAGGGTCTATGATTCAACCAATACATTGAACACGTCAACCTTCTTGAAGGTCGCCCCCAGACGTCGAAATAACTTGTACGGCTAATTTGCATAAGAAAACGTCTGCTCCGTCCGGTGATATACACGTTAATTATTTGTAAGGTGAATTCTTGATGAACTGGAAAATAACGTCCTATTGACACACTGATTTGGAGCGTGCAGGTTGTCGTGTTTTGTTCAATTCAGGTAAGTTTGCAGATTGTATCAGATATTTGTTGAATTAGTGTTTATGTCTAGTTACGCGAACGATTGACACAAGTGGCAGTGGTAGTGGGACCGCGATCGCAATGTGTCAGACGACCAAAACACAGGTGTTTGAAAATCTTGTAACGTTACTTGTTTATGTTTTCAAACCTTCTGTTAGCAACACATTTTGTGATATTGTAAACTTATGTCAGAAATGGGGGACAGTGGCACTGTTGGGGTTTTCACGATGTGTGTGAATATGAAAGCGATCGTCATATGTGTTACCCAATGGTCTGACACATACAATATGATACATCAAAAATGTCGTCTGTCACTTGTTACTGTGTACAGTGACAGTGTTAGGTAACCCACACATTGTTATGTTTAGCAAGTCACTTCGTGAGGGTTAAAATTACAACACAGGTTCAACGAAACAACAAAATTGGCAGGCGAAATTATGCAAACGAAAATCGCTCTTCTGTGAATCGAGACTGACTGATCAGCTACTGTTCAACAACTGAGCGCTGTCACCGTGAGTCAGGGTAAACTGTTCACTGGTTCAATGGACTCTTGTGTTGATATGACAAAGCGCCTCCAGACTATTGTTTACCCATGGCAATTGTAAACACGATGTTTTTGTTGGCAACACTTTTTGAATTGTAATTTGTCGTACAGCATTAAAATAGTTATAATCCACAGTAAGATAGTCATTTTGTTATTGCATTTTCCTAGTTTTGTTGGCATTTTATTACTTTTGAGAAAGAAATTTTTTCTGTGTTAAAATTATACCTTGTTTTTATTGGTTTTCGTAATTTCTAATTTGGAAGATAAATAATCAGTGAATACTTCACATAGTATTATTAACAACTAAAAATGAATGTGATGAAGAGGTGTTTTGTTAAATTTTTATAAATTGAGAAATGGTAAAACTGCAAAAAATAATACTGATAGTCACTGTGATTGTACTTCGGCACCACATATTTATTCTCTGCAGAATTTCAAAGTTACATTTTTCATGGATATATGAAAGAAAATTTTCAAAATTTTGTTGGTCAATGATAATGATGAAATTATTTTCCCATGTAATTTGTGAAGTGGTCATGAGCTCAAGGGGTGGGCTTGTCAGTTACAATGTTAAAATGGGTGATCCTTTCTGGGAAATCCAGAATAGGATAACACCCCTCTTCCATTACTACTAAAAAAAATTAATGCCCCTCTGTGAGGTTGGTGTTATGACAATTTTGGATTTGTCCAGCCTGTGTGACCATCGTCATTATTTTTCATGCTTGATCATAATGAGGTTAATATTATCATGACATTTTTAATAGTGCAATCGTGATAATCTCTGCACCTCCTAACTCCCTCCCTCCCTCCCTCCCTCCCTCCCCACTCATATTAGTCTGAGACTGCATTTTTTGCTCATATACTGTATGGTATCCACAGTTTATTTCCACATGATTTTTCAACAAATCTGCTCAACCATTGAAAAGAAAAGCCCAAAGATTATCCGCAATATTAAAAAATAAAAAGTAATTACTAGAAATGACATAGCTATAGTTCTGAGGTTTGGTTGTGAGCTTTAATATGTATTGACAGGAATTAATTAATGGCAATGGTGCTTAACAAATACTGGCTGATAAAATAAACAAACAGAACAAATTGGATAATATGCCAGTGTTACCATGACAACAAATTATAGAAATAACAGTGTAGGTTTGAGATAAATGTTAGTCACACAGTCATAAATTTCAATTTGACATTTAACATTTTTGATTACGTCTGATAGTCAGAGGCCATTTCTTGCATCTTTATCTCCTCTGACCAATGATTCTCACAAACCAGAGCTGGTATTTCTTGTGTGACACTGCAAAATATCAAGCATCTTGGATGGTGCCATACCAGAGGCTGTAGTTGATAATGATGTGAACAATGAATGTATACAGATGTGAGATGTACTTGAAATTTCATTTGCATCAGCTACACTCACTAAATAAGTCACAATATTTTGAAGAGGTTTTCCACATATTTTATCTAATGAACCGAGCATATTCCTTCAAAATAAAACATCTTTATATTAATTTTGTTGATAATTTGTGCAGGTAAAATGCAGACAAAGTCTTAGAAAGAGAAAGAAATCATACTATACACTAGAAATACCTGCAATCATAATATTATTAAAGTTATACATTTTTTGTATTTCCTTGGAAATAAGGTTCTTATAAACTTTATCTCTTCAATTATTTGTCTGTTGTAACTCATAGGAAAGTTGGTAAAACCTATAGGTCCTATAGGCCATATGATAATGTATATATGGAAAAGTTTCCACATGATTTAAAGGACACCACTCAGAGAAATAAAGGTATTTTCATTAACCTTTGGGCACTGGAGAGTTATTTCATGATTTCATATCATATAAATTTTGCATGTCAGATTGCCAAAAAATACTAGTAAATCTTTTTTCATATTCACTGTAATGGGACTGTCTTAGCCGTGATCTAGTGTTGCCTCATTGGAGTTAGTCATCATGCATGATATGCATAAGATGAACAACAAACTTTCATGACTCCTCAGTGCTTATTACCCTCAGATTATAAATAATCATGAATATTTATTGTTCATCTAATACATAAGCATGTTTGCTAACTCCCATGAGTCAATGCTGGACTACTGCTAGGACAATGTATGTGAAACAAATTTAGATTTGCCATTTCTTGGCAACCGCATGAAATTTATGTCACGCAAAATCATGAAATGACTCGCTAGAACCCAGAGTTCATAAAAATACTGTATTTTCTGCAGTGGTATTCCCTTTAACTCCTGTGATTTTTATTTTAAAAATCAGTCAACTTTATTGCTAATCAGGAATAATTCCATAGTATTCGATTTGAACTTTTGTTCCAAACATAACTTGAAAATTTACCTGAAATAATTCCATATATACTTGTGTATCACCAGGTTACAAATTACTCCCATGTTATGTATTTTAACCATGGGTTAGTTCAAGTTAAAGTATAATATATATATTGACTTTTGCTGTATTTTCATTACATTACTATAAACATTGCAAGGGCAATATTTGATGTCAGATTATGCTGTCAGTACAGCATGTACAAGGTAGAAAATCCATCATGTGAATGTCTCCTTAATCAGTGATTTCCCCAGAGAATTCCCATATCAATATTAATATCCATGAAAGTCATTGATATATGAATTGACATGCTGCGTGATTATAATATTAGACTGCATACAGGCTGAAATGCTGAATCAGTTCTTGACATGTTCTCAATTCAACCTAGGTATTATTAGAACACTTAATTGACCTATTGATATGTTTAACTTTAATGTTTAGCTGAAATTCATGCCCCTGTTCAATATCATGAAAGGAAATGAAATGCCATCCAGAGAAAATATTGATTCCAGGCCAATTTAGTATGTCATCAATACTAAAGTACCCTTTAACACACTAAGCATAATGCACATCATTGCATCATGTACCATTGATTACTTACAAATGTGTCGTGCATATTGTTGATATCGGTACTGCAGAGTAATACCAGAAATTTATTATGCATTCCCATATTATGTTCACAAATTCATGTGAATGCAGAGCTGTATTTTTAAAATGAGCTGTATTTTTAAAATGAAAATTAAATTTGTTGATTCAACATGTTAAAATAGCACCAGAATGTACACATTTAGTCCTTGAATTAAAAAATAACCCTGCAAAGGATGGGAGGAGAGCCCCGCCTGTACCCAAACCCATTTGGTTGCTCTGCAAAGGATGGGAGGAGAGCCCGCCCGTACCCATACCCACTTAGTTGCTCCACTCCCTTGTACCTATGTACTGCCAGTTTTTTTATTTTTAGCTACATTTAAAATCATCCCTGTATATAACCAAAAAGTGTCTATTGATCTGTTTGTAAAACTCGTCATGATACAGCTCCTATAATTATATTCCATTCTTAAAGGCCAGGGATTCAATCCCAGGTGCTTGTTATCTTACCAGTAGAGCCCTAAGGATAAAATAGGAGCTAGCACTCTTGTTCTTGGCCAACTTTTCTATACAGCTCTGCCTGGAACTGTTTTTCACACCTAAATTGTAATTATCGTAATGACCTTCAAGGACTTATTTACTTTTTCGTACATAAACCTTAGTTCACAAATTAAAAGCATCAAACTTACTCGTTTAAAAGTTATTACAGATTTACTTGTTCCGATAAAACGTCTCCTGGTCTTACATTTTTAAAACTCAGTCATTCATCTCTTATGCCACCTCCAAACCTCCAAGGACTAGTGTACTTACTTACATACAGTATCAAACTTATTTGTTACCTAGACTCCGTTGTTGTTTTGGTTTTACCAATGAAGTTACCTTGGACAAGTGATGACTTGTAATAGTTGATAGTAGTCAAGCAGAAATTTGTTTTATTTTGTTTATCTTTCTCACATCAACAGTAAAACCTGTAAAGTAGTTCTTTGTGCTTGTGTAAGGAAAGCCAGGTTGTCTAACTATAAAGATTATATTCAAGGACGATGTTACTATTAATTGACAACAGTTGATGTCATGAAACTGATAAACCTGCTGTTTGTTTGTTTGTGATGAATGATGATACCTTACTATTAAATACACCGTGAAACACAAAATATTATGTCTTTAGAAGTCATGTATTGAATATGACGGACTTCTGTAAATTTTTAACGTAACTTTTATTATAATATTGATGATAAAAGGTTCAGTACAGTTTAATGCATCGTCGTAACCACACCCTCGTTTACTGCACCAAAATGCACTGTCAAGTTATTTTGCAGTGTCGCATAAGAAATAACAGCTTTGGTTTACGAGAAATAGTTTAATGTGTCTGCTGATATTAATTAAAATGAAAAGGTGTTTTGCTGTGTAGTACATGATACAAGTGGTGTTTTATTAGGGTTACAACGTAATAAGGATAAGAGAATCTGGGAACGTTAAAGTTTTATGGGTCACAAAGAAGTGTCATGGGTCAATGGCTTAGTAGGCATACTGGTACTGTGTGATAAACCAACTGTCGTCAAATACATGTAACTTTTCTTTTTCATTTAAATTTAGATTTCAGTATGGAAGACCCTACAACCATGGCAAACCCTACAACCACGACCAATCCCACTACCATCCCAAACTCACACAGTGACATAGACTTAGAACGTCTGGCTACCCTATTAGAAATAAAAACACAGGAACTTAGCAAACCACATCAGGTAAGTTTGACACTTTCAGAAGTGAGTGCATGCTGGAAAGTTATAAATACATGTAGTTGAAAGAAAATATAGTGAGGTACGTCATATTCATGGGATATAATCAAGATTAAATGCGAAGTTACCTATTCAGCTTTGATTGCAACTTTTCTGAGTGATGAAAAGATATCATACATGTAGTCTCAATGAGTTGTCTTTCACAAAGATTTTATTTTAATTGGCAGAAAAGAAATACCACTAACAAAAATCACAAAGTATGTAATTGTATTCTATCGTGTTTGAAAATAGATGGAATAGGAATAAGTTGTTGGAAAGTGTTTTCATACAAACATTGGCAAATGGAACATCAGTTATACTAGATAACAAGCTATTAAAGATGTGGAATTCCTGAAGTGTATGCTGATTCTGTCAGTGCAGTTTCAAAGTCCATGACATGAAGTTGAACATGGTTTTTAAGTTTGAAAATTAAAAGAGAAAATATGTACATAATGTATGCATAATACCCTACATGTTACAAGAATCAAGCTACGTGCATGTTCACCCATCTTTGCTCAGTGCTCATTCCACCAGCATTTCTTGATTTATCGTGTCATTTGGTATAGCCCAGAGACTTGTCTTGATGCATGTAACTATTTCAAAAAGCTCTCTGTACACCACTGAAGAGCTTCTTGAGATTGTAACACTAAGATAGTATCTGGGTTACACTCAGTAGTGTGTATGGATACTATTGCAGACATTACCTAAAGGTTTTTGAACCATGCACTCAATTCATTCACAGGGGGACCCTTGTCCTTTTGTCAATATTGAGCAGTGAGGGGCAATGCGTTATTTAGTAGTACGCCCTCTATGGTGGATTGTAAAATATGTTTCTGATTATATATTATAAAAAGTCCAGGATTTCAATTCCAGGTTCTCACATTATTAGTGCTATCTCATCAGTTGATCAGGATTTCATAGGTTTATTCTTTTGTTCATGACAAACTTTTTCTACAGCTCTGCCAGTCAACTGTTTTCACCTAAATTTTAATCTTAATCTGAACAGGGTGATCATAATCATGTCCCTCTATCACAGTAAACAATTTGATTGGCTCTGGTGTTAACTTTGTGCTCTAACATGCTTCTAACTTTATCAGTACAGCTGATCTGCATTTAATCTTTCCATATATTGACAGAAAAATATAGAATTTGGCGATCAATTTCAGGCCCAGTTGCCTTTAAGATGAAGTATATGTTGTTGTTTATACTTCTGTAATTGTAATTTGTGTTTTGGGAATGATTAAAAGGAATGCCAACTATGACAAATGTTTCATGTTAAACTAGACTAGACTGAAACAATTGCGACTGTTTCAAATGTATGGATCCACAAATTATAGATGTTACTTGTGTGAGGAGCGATTGATAGAGCGCCCCCAATGACGAAACATTTAGTCAAATAGTGTATGAGCCACTTTTCATTTCAGACTCATTTCCTAGGATAGGTGACCTTAAAAGATCAGCTGTTAGTAGAGTGACTTTAATACTTCCATCATGGGAGGATATTGGCCATTTTACTCTTATTAGACTCTGTGGGTGTCTGTCTCTGACAATTACTAATAACCTAGAAGGTTCAGAAATTAAATACTATGAGTAAACAAATCACAGTCTTCCAATGACCTCTGACCCAATACTGATAACTTAACAGCCTATTTCCATCAGACATTTATTGGTTTAGCATACAAGTTGTGTCCTTTCCAATCATATTTGGATTGTATTTGTCATTCAATTTGGTTGTTGCTTGGCAATGACTCATTGCATACTTGAAGTTCAGTTCCTGCAGAGTGTTTGTTATCTGTAATATTATTAGCCTCAGTCCTAGCACTGTAGTGGTAGTGCTCAGTTCCGTGTGTTTCAGCGACTCGATTACTTCAGTAACGGTCTTTGACAGGTTTGTGAGTATCTTTCCATTCAGAATTACTCCTATTTTTTTTATCATTTCTGTCATATTTATAACAATTCCACAGATACATATTTTAAGTTATAGACATTGAGAGTAACGATCAGGATGACACTAATGTAAATAGATTATGGCGACACTAAACTGAAAGATTCATCTGTGTACATTGGTGTAACCATAAACTAAACAGTGAGTGGTTATAGGAGTGTACTCAGTGTCAAATCTTTTAGTCCACCCAGACACTAATATTAGAAATTATGTGTTGTATTTTTACGACACAGTCTGTACTTTTAGTTGGGGTCATGTTAATTCTCTCTTCCTCTTTATTTTATATGCATGATATGAGAGACCCTGAAGTATCCCTAGTTTATATTTCCTTCGGTTACATCACAAAATAATTCATTCCCCTAAAGTCACCCAGCAACGAAACTTGACACAGTTTGTGGTGGAAATGAAGATTTTTGACTTTGGATGAAGGATCTCTATGATAAAACATTGCGTAGATTAGTTACTAGGCTACCATTGTAGAACGTACAGTGTGGTGAGAAAAAATTAGGATGACCTGTGTTCAAACTGGAATTAAGAGTACATTATATCACCACTAATGACAATTTCAGTACTGATAACTATACAGGTATTATACTGAAGCCAGTGAAAAATCACATGAAACCATCCAATTTGCAAATTGGATTCTGTAAATCATAAGAATTACTCCATGAAAAATGAGTGTAATAAATGTCCTTAATTTAGCAATCAATTTCATATGTGTTGTCCTGTACATGACAGCTTTGAAATTCAAGTACATTTAAATTGATAATTCATTTTGTGTAGTAATAATACTGAAATAAGGAAGGGTTTTTTTGTAGCTGATTTTCTCAGTGAATAGTATAAATTTATTTATTAAATAAATAAATAAATAAATAAATAAATAAATAAATAAATAAATACAGATATAATTAGAAAAAGATTGAATATCTGTTTATCAATCTCTCAATATTCAATTTCAAACGACTCCGAAAATGTCGAGAATTTATCTGATCTTCTAGTATTTGTCAACAATGATAAGGCCTATAAACAAATTGTTTGGTTCCTGTTACCCAACGCCACCTAGTTTTCATTGTAGACCCTAATTTTTTTTAAGTATTTGTGAAAAAATAAAGTAACTCGCAAAAATCATGAAGCTGTGTGAGAAATAATGGATGTGGAAACTGACATTAACTTAAAAAGACAATATAAAACTGTTCTTCCAATCTGCAATGGCTGTACATCTTATGAGAAGAAACCAATAACACAGAGACCATATGGAAAACAACGAAAAACATAACGACATGAACTAGACAAAAAAAATCTATCTACCCCACCTATTCTAAAATTAAATGTAATTGAAACCACACATTGCTTGTTTAAGCCTAAACATTGTAACCTTAAGTATTGATTTGGAATATTTGTGTTATTTTAAGTATTGATTTTAAATATTTCTAAAATGTTGATTATTGATTTGGAAATATTTCTGTGATCAAATCATCACAAATAAATGAACAAACGTTAATCATTGATGAAATACCATGCAGTCATAGCATATTTCAGAAGCTTATCTTGACTGTCGATACTCGTTCGTGCTTTTTTTGCTACGTTTTTATCTAAAACTAAAGTCCATTGCGGATCCGGATCATTACTACTATAATCGTGTACTGATAGTGAGGGCCATGGGCCTGAGACACATTGGAGAAGCTTGGATACTCACACTTCACGGCCCTCGCTATCAGTACGCGGTTATATAGTAGTATTGCTCCAGATCGGAGCGAGGCGACGACTTTAGTTTGAGATAAAACGTAGCAAAAAAGGCACGAACGACTGTTGACAGTCTAAAGGTTATCTAGATGTAAACTGTATGTTTGTCTTGTGTGAACAATCAAATGGTGGTCTTCAAACTTTGATGTTTGAAAACAGTTGTTCTTGAAAATAAAACCAATATTTGCAGTGCAAAAATTGTTAATAAATCTGATTATAATATGTAATGTGAAAATTAGCATGACAAGCTGATTATTTTGAAAATAAGCATGACAAGCAGATTATTTTAAGTAATGTCGAGATAGTACTGTAACAAACTGTGTTTGTATTGGAAATATTGTATTATAACTTATAAATAAAACCATGTATATAATATCAGAACATGTGACTGTTTACATTAGGTTGAAACAATAAGGTTTAATTTGCAAATTTACGTTACCAACTAGTATCTTATTGATGGCTACAGTAATTATAGCATTATTTATTTATTTTGTTTTTTTGTTTTTAGAGTCTTTTTTGTTCTGGAATTTTTGCAAAACTAATTTATTTAAACCCTGGAACACAAAAAAGTTAAAAAGAAAAGCTAAAAAAAATTCAAAATCAAAACTAACACTTATATATTTACTGCATCTGCCTTGTTGAAGGGAAAAGCAAATACTGCATTCTGAGCCAATGTATGTAGACAAGCTAATAACATATTGTGGCAACACCTGTCAATTTTTATCTGTGTATGTACAATGTTTCTTTGTTTAAAGTGGTAAATTGGTAAAATCTACTGGAGTTCCCATGGGTAACAGTCCCCCTAAATCATTATGTATGTACAATGTATGGCAATGTATGCAAGTCTACCATACCTCCCCTTTCTGTTCTGTAACAGTTTATTACTGGGGTGTTCAAACCATGTAAAAACTACAGAATATTGTTAATAACCCATGGCATGAAATGGTAGTAGGTCTAGTCTATCTACAGTACTATATTTCCTTTGCAGATTGTTTTCACAATTCACTTTTCATTTTATGTGATTATTACTAAGAGTTGTCTGGTACTTGTTTTGTGTTTGTTTACATAAATGGGATAATTTATTTTTATAGTTTACTAAAAATAGTCACGTCATTTGATGGGTCAGAAGACAGGGTCATTGTGTTGGTATGTGTTGCCTTGAGGGCTAGGATAATCACTTCATGTTACAACGTGTAAAAAAGTTGACTATAATGACTAGTAAATGTAAAAGTAAATGTAATCAAACAACAAATTAATGAGAGTACAAATGAAAAACAAGAGTCAGTAAGTCAGTTTGACATCTTTTACTTACACTTCATTTTGAATATTGTAAACTTTATGAAACTCATGTCTTAGACATATTGCAAGAGGCTGTTATTGGTCTGCTGAACATTTTAAAGTTGACTGGTTTCTTGGTATTTATTCGATGTTTCGATTAATTATTATTCTGTGGTGTACTCTTCTCTCCAATCACTAAACTTATACGTTAACAGTTCTTGACAACAGACCATGACAAAATAACGCCCGTTGCTGGACTTCAAACACTTGTATGATTTCTGTGATGCCATTTTGTGGTTTGTCTCTGGGATTTTCGTAGTCTAGGTCAGTCTCTAAAGCAGACGCTTGTGAGGTAATGTTACAATATTTCAAATTAATCAAGCAGAGTTCTTTTTTGGAGACAATCCAAAGTAGATAGTTGTGATAGTGATTTTGCTAAGCATTTGGAACACATGTGAAAGAGGAAGGAAACAAGATTTTTCTGTGTTCTGGATGTTCAATTTTCTGCTAAGTTTTTAGAACCTTGGTACAGAGAATGGAAAATCAGGTAAAACTTGTTATTTTTCGTATAAAATGAATGTTTTTGATTATTTGATCAATCTTTTAGCCTCTGTAGTAACATTTGGGAAACTTTGCCAAAGATACTTCAGTTGTATGTGTAGTCAACCATAATTTTGGCAGCTAACCTCTGTGGTTGAAGTAATGATTGTTGAATGGTTTAAGAGTGACAGGCTTGGAATCGGCAGGCTGTGGAGTGAAGATAGTCAAATGGTTAGAGTAACCAGCTTGGAATCTTAACACTGCAGGTGTGAGCTTTGCCACTGCTGTTTGTTTTTAAATGGATATAGTCATTGGCCAAGATATGAACCAAAGATTGTGTCCAAGTCAACACATTGGTATAATTAGGGACCTGGTAAAATAGAGGATGCAATGCGAATGTTTTGATCCAATGCATATGCTTACAGAGGCTGCAATGGATTGTGTGCTTCCCAGGGAGTTAAGGAAGTATAAATGGCCGCTGTGTCACTATAGAGCTGTGCCAGAAAAGCACTTTGACTGAGCACAGTGTGGGAAAACGATGTATAAAAACTAACATTATTATTATTATAAACAGTTGTGTAGAACAACTGTACTTCATCTTGGACTTTTGGTTTGATGAGTACAATTTTCTACCACTGTTCTTTTTGTCTGTGAAGTCTGGTTGGCACACACCAAACCTTCATATTGCCTTACATACAGTGTAGATCTTTGAGTGGACTTCTCCAGACTCTGTGGGACATGATAACATTATTTTGAGAGGGCAAAATACCAAACATTGAATACAACTTATAGGTTTTGTACACTGTGTGACACTTTAATCAATAGCTGCGCCCTGCCTTGTTTTTTCATCAGAGTCAGTTAAATTGATCCAGACCACTCTCAATCAAATAGAAAACATTTTCTGTCCCTACATATGAGGGGAGGGGATTTTATTGTACCTATGAACCCATAGAACGGTCATTCATGCATTTAGCCAGAACTTTGCTGATACAAGTAAGATAGCTAGTACTAGTGTAGTAGTAGACTGGGTTGCAACTTGTACATTTATATATATTACAGGTAAAACATTGAGGGATCGCCAAACGACTGTGCGTATCATACACATTTTATTTTCCATAAGAACAATTTAGATAGATAAGAAACAGGCTTCCCACAGACCACTCAATATAAATATAAACAGCATCATCCGACCCCTACTGATACACAGACACACATAAACTAAGTAAAACTGGCATGAATTTAGAGGATTCCTACTTAGTGGTACATTTTATACAGCTATAAACTGCCATCAATTTAGAATACCTTCCCTCTACTTTCACACTTCATTCTGTTACCAGCCCATTACACTTACATGCACACTCTACATGTACATTACACACAATGATTTTAATGCGTTTTATAGATTACCTAAATGTAATAATGGTGTTCTAGCAATTAGCAAGTGGTCTACAGGGTACATCACGAAGTCTTTTACAAGTATATGTATTCCATTACATTAAGGACTTCACTTTACTGTTGAAGAGATTTTAATCTTGTACTGAAAACAACTAGTCCTTTTCCAATAGTATCCAGTGATTTTCAATTTATCAGTTTTTGACAAAATAATTTTCTAATAATATCTATCTAATATAATATATGTATAAGAAATGTCATGCTAAAACTAGTTCTGTAAATTCAAGCAGTTGAGTAATATTCCCTAAACAAGATTCCAAAATAGTAAAGTGTGACAAAGGTAATACCAGTAGCAAGGAAATGCAAAATGAAAGACACTCCCCTCACCCCCACTCCCACCCCCATATATGTATACATGAACAGTATGAAGTGGGAGTGCCATTGTGTTGTACACTCGGAGTATAATTGTGTATTTGATGTTTTTGTTATTCTCAGTTTCTGTACTTTTGTGACTGAAATATAAAGTGAAAGTACTTGTAACGGAAAACACTACATTAATACAAAGAGTGCAAATACCCTGTGTTGGCATTTCTGTATCACAATGATATCATTATGTATGTTTATCGAAAACAGCAAATTCATAAAAATATAATTGCACTCATGTTGTTTCACAAACATCATGGAATTCTGGCATACTCATTTGCATACAGGTGTATATGCAGTAATGTTTGCAGTATTGCGTGCAAGTACCAATAACATCTGTATGCATTGAGGCATGTAATCACAAGTATATCATTAATATCCTGGAGAATGTAATAACCTGCTAAATAGCATATGAACAGATAATTCCTCTGAATGAGGACCATCACTGTTGGCAACATATCACCTTATAGTCAATAAAATCAGGGACATCACAAAAAAATAGGTCATTTCAACACATGCTGTAACCATGTGTAATGTTATAAATTATGGGATATCAACAATGATCTATTTTTGTGTTTGTAAATTGTAATATTATTTTTATCACGATGGAAAACCTACATTTTATAAATTTATTCAATTATAATTTAATAAGTCAGAAACCAAACTTCTTCATGATGTAGTCAGGCATGCAGTTTTCACCTAGTCTCTGAAGACGTTCTTGTGTACAAAATGTTTAGCTTTATGGGGATCATCACCTCTAGCAACATATCACCCTTGTCAATCAAATCAAAGACTTTCACTGATGGAAATAAGGTCATTCTTATAGAGTACACATATTGTAAACAAGTCACAGTGGTGTGTGAATAAGGTGATATTGAAAACTTTTACTTTACATCTTGGCAAAATGTACCATATTATTTAGTCTATAATAGTTGGGCCGAAATAGTATCTCTGTACCACTTTTGGGAACCTTCATTTCAAAACTTATTCAGTAATACTACATTCTTGTACCACGACCAGGGTTCTTTAATTTATGAGTAATGTTTCACCTGTTCAGGTCGTGATACAAAAACGTATTATTACTATGTTTTACCAACCTGATGTATTCACTTTTAGTCAGAAATGCAAAAGACCAGTACATTTTGCACAAAAAGTTCAGAACATCTTAATAGTTTTCTGAGAGACATATTTTTCTGTGCCTTACAATAAAGAACATATTGCTGCCCAGTGTGTGTTCTTTTTTGACTCTTTACACAGCAACTGTAGGAAAAATAACTAGTAACTGAGTCATGTATGTATAATGCATTGGAATGTTGCACAGATTTTTGTTGCTAAGAGACCAATAGGTTTCCAACAATAGCAACAAGTATAATATCATACAAACGTATTTGTAAAGCAGGAGAATTCTATTGTCACAAGTATGTTTTGCAGGGAGGATTAGAAACAAAACTAGCGGTAAATGATTCGTGTTGTAGGAAAAGTCGACATTATAATCATAATTAATGTAGGTGCCAGTTTGGAGTCAACCCTATACCAATAGTATTTCTATTAGCTGAATCTGTGACTTTACTTCTATCACTTGTATACTATACTCTAGTATTAAAAGTCAAAGATTCAGCTAGTAGGCTGGCCATATATTAAAGCATGTGGGTCTTTTAACTCTTTCTACTAGCTGAATCTGTGATTCCACTTCTATCACTTATATACTTAGTTAGTATTAATAGACTGGCTATATATTAAAGCATGTGGGCCCTTTTACTCTTTCTACTTGCATCACTTGTGAGTGTTACTGCTAATTACATGTGCTCTAAAAACAAGGATATTGCAGTCGCAGGTTAAGAAATAAGACTAGCTGTCACAGGCCTTTTTACTCTTAAATTCTACTAGCATCACTTATGAGTAACTGCTTATTACATATGCTCTAAAAAGTAGGATATTGCAGTCTCAGATTGAGAAATTAGACTAGCTGTACATGAAGCATTATTCTTTCTTCTGCATACTACAAGTTATAGTTGACTCTACTATACTAGCATTAGCCACTTTACTAGCTGGATCTGTGACTCAATCCATTCATTCAGAATAAGTGCTGTACAGTCGACTCATAGATTCAGTCAGTAGGCTCGCTGTATAAAATGTACAAAGAAATGTATGTGGGCACTGTTTGAATAGCCTAGAAACCATACTGTCAAGATATGAAATTGTATGAAAAGAGTTTGGATTCCTGGTTACAGTTGGTAACACACACGTGAATGCAATCAGCTGACAAACATGTACAAGTGTTTGTTATTTGCCGTGTGTGATTTCAACCATTGAATAATCAGTCATTTGTTGAGGTTGATGTGGTTACCATCCATCTGTCATACAAGACACCTCAAGGTCTGATGTACATGCATACCAGTTCTTTACTATATACTATAGTCAACTCTAGTGTTAAGTCTGTTCTTCTTTAAAGTCATTCTGTATCATTAGAATTCAAGTAAAGAGGTTGTTTACATAGTGTGTACTCTCTTTGTTTGGATGCAGTTACATTGTAACTATAGTAACTGTTACAGTACCTATACTAACGCTAAGTATTAGAATGTCATCAGTCAAATGAGCAAAATGAATTTTATATACAAAAATTATTTCTGGTATATATGATATATTTAGTCAGACTTGTTCAGACAGAAGGTTGGTGCAAATTTTTCAATTAATGTAAATTTTGCACAGGAGCATTGAAGAGTTATGATATCATATAGTGTAGAGGCTCTGTTCATAGATCTTAAGCCATCTAGACTAGAGTTATGAATAAAGTTCACAGAGTCAGAAATTACAAAAAGTGATTCCAAATTTTTGGCAACGTTTAAAGTAGAAACTTTGTTTATATCTATTGATACAAAGGACATATTACAATATTCATTTTAGCTATAACAGAGTTGTTTTTATATTGTTTGAATGTGAATGGCCCGGATTATATCATAAATCATTATTATTATTATAGATAACAGATGAGAATTTTATTAAAGATCAAATAAATAAATGAATTGCATCTCACTATGAAAATTAATGGCTAGATAATATTGTGATTATTATATATTTTTACCTTATTGTACAGTATTTTATCGTATTGTATTATTATACTGTATGTACTGTATATATGTGTATCATGCTGTATTTGTCATGTACTGTTGATCGTTTTAGCAACATCAAGATATATTCCTTTTCGATTTTATAGTCGTATTGGTCAATAAAGTAATCTAATCTAATCTAATCTAATCTAATCTAATCTAATTTAATTAATCACTACAGATAAAAATTTAGTATGTTATTGAAGAATCCACAAATAAAATGAATCACAGGTTCACTTTTGAATCTGGCCCAGATAATATAAGTAATCCATGTAAAAATAAGTAAATAAAAGTAACTATGCTACTGGGTATGGACCAAACCTAACTCTTGAAAATGAATAGCTGAATAAAATGAATGAAATATGAGTTTATTACAAATAAATTGAAGAATTAAAAGTATGGGTAAAAATTGAATCATACCTTACTTTTGAAAATTAATAGCTTGGAAAATATTGTTGGTGTGAACGATAATGGAAATGACTTTAGTACAAAAGAATAAAAAAATGAAAGCTAAAGTAAATGAATCGTAACTTTCTTTGAAAATTAATAGTGTGGAAAATATAACTAATATTGATAGGAACTACAAATAAAGTCTAAGTTTATTGCAAAACACAGGAAACTGACATAATGGGCTATAAATTTGAATATAAGTATTGAACTGAAAAGAAAGCATTGTATATTCATTGCCAAGTGGTTCCTAAATTGTAGGAAGGCAGCGTGATTTATGTTGTAATATTTGTGTTCCTATAGTCATGCCTCAGACAACTGGAATTCTTATAATTAGCATGATTTTAATGACAAGCTACAACTATTAGCAGGTTCTATGTCTTTGCCACCTCACTGTCTGCCATACCCTATCTAGAGTGCTTTAAATCTACCACGTCAAATGGTCTTGTCTCAGAGTTGCTATGGTGACAGTAATAGGTTGTCTGGCGAGTAGCCAATCACGTGTAGGTTGTGTTCAGTTGGGTTATCGTTTTTAGTAGACACGGGGAAAGGAAAGCTGCATGTCGATGTGAGTATGTCATATTGCGTAATTTTTTGTTGTAAAGTGGTCACGGGTTTGTGATTTTGTTTAGAGATTGTGTTGTCAAGAGAGTCAATATGGTCAGACCTTGAGATGTCATAACTTTAAAGATTTAAAATGTGAGATTGTTAATACTCTACACTTGTTTTCATTTACCATAACCTCAGTAGAAGGTTAACTCACTCGTATGTACATGGATGCCTGCATGTGTAGGTGTATGAATAGTTTTGGAAACTAGGACAAATCAATTTCATCAAAGTTTGTTTGAATTAACAGAATATTGCCAGGCTTAAAGATCATGTGTTGCTATATGCACTAATGTTTCTATAACGCTCAGCAGCAATCAAAATTGCTTTTGACCATACATGTATGCAGACTCTTGTTTGTGTACGTAATATAGGTACAATTTCAAATCTACTCCGACAATGTCCATTTTAACAAAATACTGTATTAGACTATTAGTGGAATGAAGGGGATGCTATTAGGTTTAGATATATCACATGTTGTTATATTTTACTTGTTTCTCTCACATACTGTATCCATGATATCAGGTCAAAACACTAAATACATGGTATACATACAGTCTAATTTTCACAGTTCAAAACCACTCCAACAAATAGAAATGTTGTTAATTCTATCAAACTAATGTTTGAAATAAAGGGATACTATTAGGTTTAGATATATCACATGTTATATTTCAATGTGTCTCTAAGGCAGCTGTTTCACACAAGGCAGCAATCAGGTCAAAGCACTTGTTAGGTGTATTTATACATACAGTCTTGTTTGTATACTTGTAAAAAGGTTCAAAACTATGACAAATAGAATTGTTTTATTCAATTTGATTAAAACATTGTGTCTTGATGATACTGCAGTATTTTAAGTTGCTATATTTTCACTTTAGTTCTCTAACCCAAGGCAAAATTGCCTTGTGTACAGTTGTTTTACCTATGTGCTTAGGTTCAAAAACTAGGACGTGCATGAACTGAAAGTTGATCATGTCATATGATAGTATGTGTATTGACAACTCAACAAGTGTCTTGATCAACACATGATCATGGCCTATTTGTGGAGTGTAAGTTTAAGTGACTGTGTTATCCAATTTCAGTCAAACAGGACGTGTCTGTTATATTTCAACTGTGTGGCGTTATTATAGTTGGCTATTTGACATATAGGAAAAAATTGCACTAGGTTGACAGATTGGTATGTTGAATAAATAGTTAGGCATAAACTAATGAGAGAGAGAGATAACGAGAGAAAATGAGAGAGAGAGAGAGAGAGAGAGAGAGAGAGAGAGAGAGAGAGAGAGAGAGAGAGAGAGAGAGAGAGAGAGAGAGAGAGAGAGAGAGAGAGAGAGAGAGAGAGAGAGAGAGAGAAAATGAGAGAGAGAGAGAGAGAGAGAGAGAGAGAGAGAGAGAGAGAGAGAAAATGAGAGAGAGAGAGAGAGAAAGAGAGAGAGAGAGAGAGAGAGAAATGAGAGAGAGAGAGAGAGAGAGAGAGAGAGAGAGAGAGAGAGAGAGAGAGAGAGAGAGAGAGAGAGAGAGAGAGAGAGAGAGAGAGAGAGAGAGAGAGAGAGAGAGAGAGAGAGAGAGAGAGAGAGAGAGAGAGAGAGAGAGAGAGAGAGAGAGAGAGAGAGAGAGAGAGATAGAGGAAACACTAGAATAATAATTGATCACTGTCTTTATTGGGAAGTCATACAATTCATAGATTGATTGATATGTGGTAATTTTGTGGAGTGATTGATTTAATAATTCATTTCATTAATGGATTTCACTGGAAAGGACCACATGTTGATAGATTGATCAATTAATCTTGTAATGAAATTGACATGTACTTGAATTTACCTATGAACCAAATCATTTGTTGATTAATTCAGTGGTTGATTGATCAGTGAATGTATGGATATTTTGATATAACTGATTAACAATAAATGATATATTTTGATTGATTAATTGATTGATTGATTGATTGATTGATTGATTGATTGAGTGATTGATTGCTTGGTAATAATTTGATAAAATACATTTAATAAGTCAAAGTGTGTTGTTTGTGTAATCAGTTATAAAAACATCTGGACTGTCTAACTTTCAATTCTTAGACAAACATCAAGCACATACAAAATAAAAGTCCCAAAAACCTGTTATGTCCTGTATTTGTTACCATTTACATGTAAGTCTATAATGTCATATTGACCTGTGTAATAACCAAAAACTCAGCCATGGATATACTGTTCATGATTATGTTATGACACTCTGCCAACACACATGATGAACTACAGGGATTTTTATTAGCCATGGATACTTTATTCTTTACATGGCTCAAAATTAACAGTAGACTACCAAAATTAACAGTAGTCTACCAAAATTAACAGTAGACTACCAATTCTTGTCATGGGGCCACCATAATTTACAGCTGGTAGCCTGCTCAGGCTACCACTGATTATGCGAGGATGAAAGATTTGTGGACACGAAGTATTTTAATAACACACATATTTCCAAGAAAGGAACCCTGTTTTTAGTTCAGGGTTAATTTATAGGACTATTGGTCATCATCCTTGGGCTGCCACTTTCTGAAATTGGTAGCACACTAGGACTACCAAAGAAAAAAAGTTAATTTTGACTTGAGTCCTGCCTCTGAACTCAACTGAACTGAACTGATTGGACAAATTAGTTCTGACAACAAAACATCACAAATATATTGAAAACACTTAGAACCAGAAATAGAATCATTATAAATATTAAAGGTACTTGACACATGGGATCTGTAACGTAATTTTGATTTAAATATTCATAGTTTATTTACTATTATTTTTTTACAGAAAGTAGAAAGAAGTGCATATCCAGAATTGGATTTATCTGATGGTAAGTATTGTGATCAAATTTATTTATTTCATATGAATTCGTCAGTGAAAATATTACAATTCTCTTTCTACCAGGGGAGTATTTATTTGTATGCAAAAAACTACAAGTTGGGTACTCTGCATCACATGACTGCCAAGAAATTGAAGCATTTTCTTATGATAGCTACTGACAATTTGAATTATGCTGTATAAAAATATTATTTGTTCAAATTTAAGTGTGCGATGGTTATATATAGATATTTAAACTCTTGATAAATATGCATGGAATTTGTGTTAAGTGTTTCCACTTTTAAATAATGATGACTGAAGTTTGATATTTAGGTGCCAAGTTTAGTAAGCCTTTTAATTTAAAAGCAACATATGTTGAGAAGTTGTAAGAAATTGGAAACTTTTGATTTATTGTATGTTGAGTTTATATAGGGAGGAATTTAGCTGTAGGGGGTTAGTGACACGTGTCAGGACCTATGTTGTTATTAAACAGAGTTGCGTGTTATACCACACACAAGCCACGGTTGAACAAAAATATTTGTTTTTATACCCGAGTCATTCCATGTTTTGACAATTTACATCTATATTATTGATTGGTTGTTAGTGATGAGTTCTGTGATGCTTGTAACACAAGTCAAAACATGCAAAATTATGATTATATTTGCCAAGTTTTCATAAATTATGCTTGAGGAGGTATGATTATACATATATGTATTACTCCTAATATTTCTCTTCATTAAGCTGGAAAATACCCATGATGTAATTTTATTTATTTTATTTATTTTCTGCATCCCTTTTATATCAGGGGCTCACTAAAAACATTAGGAGCAGCATTTACATAGAAGTCAAATTCATACAAAATATCATGTTAAAATAGCAACTAATAACTTCAAAGAAATAATAAGAGAGAAACAAAGAGAGAAAAAAATTACAATTCTCCATCAGGTTAAACATGTTTTCCTATGTTCCATTGCACTAATTAGAAATCGCAATTAGGTAATTACAAGTCTCTAATCCTGCCACACACTGGCACAGTCATAACCTTTTACATGGACTTCACCTGAAGAGGGTTTTAAGGGTTTGACACTACTCGTCTAGTGACTCATAGTAACAAGACCCCTTAGGTCATTTGTATTTTCCTTGGCTGAATGAAGAAATATATTGGGGAATAGTATTTCAGTGTACTAAAGATTGAAGTATTATGGAGTCCTTGTATTAACATCAATAGTGAGTGTCAAATTCAGACTGCGGTATTAGAGCTGTAATGATATATCAGCCCAGTTTCTATATTGAAGTGACAAGAAAACACTTTCAGACAAATCATGATGAATAAATATTGCAGAAAGGTTATAGTGCATGGCCAGGTTAGACTAAAAAAACTAACAACAGCATCAGGAAATGTTGTAAAGTATACACAACTGTCTATGTTTAATCAACAGTCTGACGGTACCTACATGACTTCTATATACACCATGGTTTAAGAGAAAGTATAGTTTTATTAAATGATGGGCGTATAGACTAGAGAACGTTTTATTATTTAGTTTGAGAAACAGCAGGCATTTGCTAATCACTTTTATGTGGTTCGAGACACATTAAAATCCATTTATATCTTATTGGAACTGTTTACATGGCAGACAAAAAACGGTCTTGAGTTTAGATGGTTGTTGGTACAAGAGTTTCATGTATTATTTCTGTGGTATCAATTATTTTATCATTTGGTATACACTATCCACACATATCGTTAACCAGGTCTGTGTAAGCTTACACACATTCAGAATCTATTTACATGAGTCTTCTTGAAAGTTAGATGGAAAACATAAACTTTCTGACTTTGAAAAAGCTTTTCCCTTTTCTCGTTAAAACCAAGATTTATGGAGGCTATACACAGTCAAAAACTATTTAGATGGTGTCTTTTTGAAAGTTGGACGGAAAACATAAACTTTCTGACTTTGGAAGGGGGGGGGGGGGGGCTTGTTTTCATGATATTCTGATAGTCTTTTATAAACACATCATATTTGTGTGAATGGTCGATGGTATTTGGTCGATGGTATTTGCTAAACAACTTTTATTATTTACTCAGAATATAGCAAGTACTTGTTAAACCGCTTTGATGTAGCTCCAGGCACAGAAAAAATCATTTATTCCTTATTGAAACTACAAAATGTACTCTGTAGCCATTCACAAACATACTTTAAACAGACATTTGTATACCTGGTTTTATGAATGGTTTACAGTTTTACAGCTGACATTTCATTAGTTGGGTAGAGTATAGCAAGCGCTTATTATCCACTTTGATTTAGGTCCAGATACATAAAAATTCATTTATTTCTTATTGATAATGCATGGATGGCAAACATAAACCTTCTAAAGTTTGAAAACTTCTTTGTATTTGAGTTTGTCAACAGAGTTTATAAATCCCCCTAGATTGTAAAGGCTAATCGTGTGTCAATTGATACACACTGGTGGGGTAGTATTTAGTACTTGCTATATATACCAGTCTATTCTGATCAGATTGTGTGTTGCTGAAAAGCTTCAAGTAGCTTTACCATGTTTGTAAGCCGAGTGTATGGGTTTCCATTCATGTGTGTAATCAAGGTTTTTCTACAGGCATAAAGTGAATAATTCCATTGTATTGTTTGTTGTTATTTTGCAGTGAAAGTTGAAAAGGGGCCAAAAGTCATAATGGCAACTGAGTCCAGCCTTCCGCCAGGTATTCCTATCACTATAGAAACTGCCACAGTAAGTATGAATTACAAGGTTTGATTTCTGCCCATTTTTTTTTTTTTCACAGCTGCTGTAAATTTAAAATCCTATATAAACCTCTATAGCTGGATACTATATTTTATGTTTATTTTGTGCCTTCTGTACTGTTAAGTCACAGCAAATACTTTGCCTATTGAAATATATCTGATTCAGCATTTACATGAAATGGTGATATCATTCCCTACAGCTGAATAAACCCATATATACAATGTAGTCTTTGATAGAACTGTGTACACTGTCTTTTGGTATAATCATGAAAGACATACAGACTACTTACGTATCGGACAACAAATTGTACACAAAACGTTTACACTAAATGGTACAATCATTCTGATTAGCTGAACTAACCAATACTAGGGTACAATGTAGTCTTTGATGGAACTGTGTACACTGGCTTTATGTCCATTGGTAAACAGTCCGGAGACTTGGACTACTTATACTTGTTTATCAACAAATTGTACAATAAACGTTTACTTGAATCATTCTGATGAACTGAATTAAAGCAACGCTACAAAGTAGTCTTTGATATTACGTGTACACTAGCAAAATATCCATTGCATTGATGAAAACTCTGAATGAGGGACCAGGGTTTTACGTGACACTATACATTACATCTTTGACGCAGACCATCTATTTACTTGTCAAACAGTTTTAGTGGTATTCTTAATGGTACTTTTGAAATATACTGGGTACCTTATATTTCAATAAAAACACTCTTTGTTGCGGTGCTCTGCCTAAATAATGATGTATTAAACTGATGTATTTGTTGAGGATAGGAATGAAGTAGGTAAATTCTACCTAAGATTACAAGTACTCATAACTTTGTCACTAGGTTCCTTGTGAAAAGTATTCTTTAAAAGGTGTGAATAAATTTGTAAACTTCCAATAAGAAGTGTGAATAAATTGTAAATGATGAAACACTACTTGGTTATATTACTCTGACAATCTCAATCAACCAACTAATGAATCAAAAACATTTCTAAAGCACCGGAACCCAGTACACAACATTATTCAAAGATGTTTAGCAAGTATTAAACAAGTAGGGGTGTTTAAAATGTCCTCGCAAACAGATGACTCTCTTTGTCTTTCCTGAATTTCTCAATCTTGGTTGACTAAGATAGATGCAAACTAAAACTGTGGTTGTGATCATATATCTTGTCCCTGCCAAGGTCTATGAGTATATACTCACAAACTTTCATGATCATTCAGGGTACATTTGTGGGACTTCCAATGTGTACAGTATCTTGCTTGTAAATTGATTCGATTCACACCACAGAGTCACCACTATTACCCACTTGTGTATTAATCTACCACATAAAACAACAATAACTTTTAGTTTGTGTCTATCTCAGTAAACCAAGGCTGTGATTGCCAGAGTAGTACTAGTATTTTCCAAATCTATAGTGGTTCTAAAACCTTGTACAGAACAGAAACAAATTTAGCAGAAATAAAAATAAAAATCGCAACACATTCTTAGTTCAATCAAGTCATATCTACCAGAATAGAATAGAATACAATAGAATAGTTCTATTACTAAAATGGAATAGAGTAGAATAGAGAAGAATAGAATATTTCTATGAATAGAATGTAATAGAATAGTAGTAAAATACATTACTATACAATGCAATACAACACAACCCAGCACAACACAACACAACTCAACTCAGCACAGCATGATACGACGACACAACACAGCACAGCACAACACAGCACATCACACCACAACTCGGCACAACACAGCACAACACAACTCAGCACCGCATGATACAGCGACACAACACAGCACAGCACAACACAGCACAACACAACACAGCACAGCACATCACAACACAACACAGCACAACACAACACAGCACAACACAACACAACACAACACAACACAACACAACACAACACAACACAACACAATTAACACAATGCAACACAACACAATTAACACAACACAACACAACACAACACAACACAATGCAACACAACACAACACAATTAACACAACACAACACAACACAACACAACACAACACAACACAACATAACATAACACAACACAACACTTATATAGAACAGATTGGAATTGAATAGAATATATTTTGCTTGGAAGTATATAGTATACCTTAATACTAGATTAGTATGCTTTACCAGCTTTTATAATACTGGGTCTGTAGAAGATTTATAGCAATTTGGTATTTCATTGTACTGAACTCTACAACATTTACAGCAATTTGGTATTTCATTGTACTGAACTCTACAAGATTTACAGCAATTTGGTATTTCATTGTACTGAACTCTACAAGATTTACAGCAATTTGGTATTTCATTGTACTGAACTCTACAAGATTTACAGCAATTTGGTATTTCATTGTACTGAACTCTACAAGATTTACAGCAATTTGGTATTTCATTGTACTGAACTCTACAAGATTTACAGCAATTTGGTATTTCATTGTACTGAACTCTACAAGATTTACAGCAATTTGGTATTTCATTGTACTGAACTCTACAAGATTTACAGCAATTTGGTATTTCATTGTACTGAACTCTACAAGATTTACAGCAATTTGGTATTTCATTGTACTGAACTCTACAAGATTTACAGCAATTTGGTATTTCATTGTACTGAACTCTACAACATTTACAGCAATTTGGTATTTCATTGTACTGAACTCTACAAGATTTACAGCAATTTGGTATTTCATTGTACTGAACTCTACAAGATTTACAGCAATTTGGTATTTCATTGTACTGAACTCTACAAGATTTACAGCAATTTGGTATTTCATTGTACTGAACTCTACAACATTTACAGCAATTTGGTATTTCATTGTACTGAACTCTACAAGATTTACAGCAATTTGGTATTTCATTGTACTGAACTCTACAAGATTTACAGCAATTTGGTATTTCATTGTACTGAACTCTACAACATTTACAGCAATTTGGTATTTCATTGTACTGAACTCTACAAGATTTACAGCAATTTGGTATTTCATTGTACTGAACTCTACAAGATTTACAGCAATTTGGTATTTCATTGTACTGAACTCTACAAGATTTACAGCAATTTGGTATTTCATTGTACTGAACTCTACAACATTTACAGCAATTTGGTATTTCATTGTACTGAACTCTACAACATTTACAGCAATTTGGTATTTCATTGTACTGAACTCTACAAGATTTACAGCAATTTGGTATTTCATTGTACTGAACTCTACAAGATTTACAGCAATTTGGTATTTCATTGTACTGAACTCTACAAGATTTATAGCAATTTGGTATTTCTGAAAGGATCAGTGTCTTAAAAAGAGGTCTTTAAGATGACTAATAATGCATGTCAGCAGTGATTATCAGTCATCACTCTCTGTCAGAAGTCAAAGGAAATTAAAACAGATAAAGAGACATAAACCAGTCTTCCTCATACCAAGCTTGACAGGGTCTATTTTTACATTTTACTTAAAATAGAATGACTTGAATAACAAATACTTTGTGCAATTTACTAGTCTGTAAGGTACGCCGTGACGGTGCGCCCTCAACCATCGGCCAACCCCTAACACGTGTGAGAGGAGGCCGGTGAGGGCGAAACGTCACGACGTATCTTACAGTCTAGCAATTTACAAACCCGGAAATTTTATTTTATTGGCTTTTGGAAGGGGATTGGTTGGGTTGAGCAGGTATGGTGATGGAAATAGAAATAGGATTGCAATGGTTATGGGGAATGTGTGGGGCAGTTTACCTTCAATGCCAATTTGATGTGCAGTAATTTCTTGTGACCCACCACAATTTGATGTTCCCCTATCTTTAAGTAGTGACTGACAAGAAAACCTAGCTATGGTTCATTATTTTGACCTTTTGCCAGAAAATGTTGTCTTTCATTAGCAGGCACCCTGGTGCAGGTTGGGATATATTTGGGTTGTGAGGGGGAGGGGGAGGGAGGAGTAGGGGTGGTGGCTAGAAATAGTTGGCTAGTTAGGCCAAAACTAAATTAATCTGGATGCCATCATGATTTATAACTAAACCACGTCTGGTCAAAGTCCCTCAATCAGCACAAAAAGTTGTTCATCCAATCAGTAGCATCCTGAACTGACAAATATACGAAATTTGGGCATTACATAACTACCCCCAATAAACACTAACTTTATGAGGGACTGTGTTATTGGTTAGACTGTGATGTTAATGACTGTGTGGGTGGCTGTGGATGAATTTTAAATTGCATCTCATGCATCTCAGGGCTTCCAGAGTAATGACTTTGACTAGACTGTGAGTGGACGTTTAATGGTAATGATACTGTAAAGAAACAATACTATGAGTGGAGGTGTAAATCTTAGTGATAATGAATAGGAACTAGACTAGAAATAATGTAGAGGAATACCTTTGAAATGTTACGACAAAGTAAAACAGATAAATAAAGAGCACATTCCAGTTGCTATGCTGACAAGTAAATCACCAACTGTGTCTTTAGATATACAAATATGTGATTTATGTATCTTTAGGTTCAATGTGTTAATTGGTTGTGACCATAGAAATATCTTATGACTAATTTCACAGTCTGTCAATGTGAATTATTAACTTGTTCACACTTCAGTATTAACTTTAACAAGTACTCTCTTAAATCTGAAAATCTATCTTGTATATATTTATAGCTGAGATGCAGAATAATCAACCAATGCATGAAGTATAACCTGGATGATTTTCATGCAGGATTTTTCAGGGTGCTGGGAGGATGGATGGAGATTGCGAAGGAAAATGTCTTCTGACATGGAAGGCCAAGAAATTTGCATACCTAATTACAGTTTTGGTTATAATTGCTAAATTTTGGAAACACCAGTAATAGTGTGAAATCCTTAGATACAATTTGGTGAGATTCATACCTTGTATAATAACTTAAGGGTTTGTCACTACTCATCGAGCAACTCATAGTTACAAGGCCCCTTAGGTCACTTGTAATTTCCTTGGCTGAGCAAAGAAAAATATTGAAGAATAATATCTACATGTAATTGTCAAAGATAGTGAATATGAAGGTAGTGAATTTGAAAACCAATGGTCAGACTGTTTTATCTCAATATAAATCATTTCACTAACACCTCTTTGATTGTAGTGATGTACAGCTTTGTTTGGAGAAGAAAGATAGTCAAGTTTTGTGTATCAAGGGAATATTTATTTGTTGGCATTTAGGGAATACACAAAATCTTTTTGGGAAACACTGATATCCTGGGAAAAACTGATATCCTTAAATACCTTGATATCCTGGGAAAAACTGATATCCTGCTCAACAGATGTTGAGATAAAAAGATGTCAAATATAAAGGTAAATGTAAGAGTAATTCAAATGCAAATAAATAATTCCATTGAGTCTTGTTTGATAGCAGCTGTACATGAAAGTTGTTTTTTGAAAGAGAAAGACCAATGAGGTAAAATACATTTTGATAGTTATCCTATGTATTCAGCTGTTTTACAAACCTAACTGTTAAAATAAAACACTTTGTATTGAAGTCTTTTAGGAATTAATCAATCGATAGTAATGAGGTATGTCTCCATTGTGCCAAAATATAAAAAAATGTTTCACTAGTCTAGTTTCTTGAATAAAACCCATAAGATAAGTTTCGATACTAGTAAAAAATTCCACCTATTTGGATTGATACTGAATTATTCCTGAAATGGTTATTAACAGAAATCGTTGTCCAAATTCCCAGTTAAACTATTTATTAAATCTTGGACTTGTCTCCATGAATTAAATCATAATGTTATACTCAAGTCAAGTCCCAGCATGGATATTTCCTTGTGTCATCATCGTGCACTCATAGTTGGACTGGTAATAGTTTTCTCAATGAACCAAGCTAGTTTGTAAAATACAAAATTTCCAGCCAAATATTGAAATTAAAAAATCCTAAATTATTAAGTTTCTCTGCAACTTTCCTACTATTATTATTCCTATCTGTCTAGAAAGTCTTTTAATTATCCGTTAATTGTTCAACTAAAATCCACTCAACAAAAACTCATTTTTTGACACTATTTATTTCATTCTATGTATATTGTGGGCAGGAAATATTACTTTGCTACTGGAATTTGAGTTTCATAATTTTTTTATTTGTTTGATTAGATTGAAAAAAAACAATAACCTAAGTTTTTGATAGTGTATTAAAATGCTTCAACTACTTTGGTGAAAACTGGCAGCCCTGAGGCAAGGTTTTTTTCATGACAAATGATTTAATACATATTATTATTGGTACAAGTTTTAAAACAAATTTATTTCTGTAAACCTCAAGGATGGAATTGGAATTCACAATAATTCCACACACAATCGACATGTATTCATTGGAAGCAAAATGAAATAAATCTCACTGACTTGGTCTAAGGCTGTGTAATAAACTATAAAATTAAAAACATTGCGTGAAAGGCGAGCTACAGTTGACGCATTGTATTTTAACCTTGTAATGAAGTAATGTGATAGTACTTACAAGTAAAACCAATTGGAGTACACTGTATTCTAACCAATCAATTATGTTATTTAATACTGACAACTGAAAACCACTCATCCATGAATAAATTTTACGATCAATAATTTTATTGTTGACCTATATCACACAGTATTTTATTCACTTGTAAAGTCCATAAAGTGAATTCAACGACTTGTTATAGTCCACTAGATTATAATGCTAATGGCCATTCATAAAACCAGAACTTTTATGATGAAAGTTTTATACATGGGCACAGTTAGGTGACAAAAAGTTATGAATTTACTGTCCATCTCATGACCCCTTGTGACTGTTATCATTTAGATATCATTGTTGAAGAGATTGTTATACTGATTTGGTGTAAGGGAGGTTGGATGAATAGTTTGTATTTCAAATGATATGTACACAATAGATTGGGTTACTTGTATTTATTTCAGTTACGATATATATAGTTGAAAGCCAAGACCTTTCAATGTTGATTATACCACATGCCAAGATGATGTACATCCAGACTAATATAGGCAATATGATGTGATTTACTAACTGTTGTAAAGTCACCTCATTAACACACACACACACACACACACACACACACACACACACACACACACACACACACACACACACATGCACACATGCATGCACACATGTTTGCATTTGTGCATATGTGTGTGTGTGTGTGTGTGTGTGTGTGTGTGTGTGTGTGTGTGTGTGTGTGTGTGTGCATGCATGCAGACATACACACACACCAGAGACAGATACACATACACCATAATCATTAATGCACATACCAATATATTGACATACATATACACAAACATATACATACTCAGAGAGAGAGAGAGAGAGAGAGAGAGAGAGAGAGAGAGAGAGAGAGAGAGAGAGAGAGAGAGAGAAAGAGAGAAAGAGAGAAAGAGAGAGAGAAACATAGACATATACTTACATACATACACACATATACATGTACACACACGTGGAGAGAGATATATACACTTTGCCTCAGGGTACTAGTGCTAGCCTACAGACAATGTTATATGGTTTTAACATATATTTGAAACTTGATTTTAAGTTAATTAAAATTTGAAAATGAAAATTACCTGTTGTCCCTTCCTGATTTTCACATGAATTCACTGGTCAAAACAATATTGTAACCTCTGACCACAATATGATTAATAAGTAAAAACAAACTGTCAAAGTGTTCTGACAGTTTCCTGTATGTATGTTCATTGATAGATTACATACTTGTAGCTATTCATTCTGAAAAAAAGGTATTTTATTGCTATAGCATCATTGATCATTAAGATAAGTACTTGCCTCCAGTATGTGTCACTTTAAATCTGTGTAACAAGTTTGCGTGTTGACATAAGCATTTGGAAATAAATGAAACTCTGTATGTCTGAATTCCATTTGTCACATTGAATATAAAGGGTATATGCCATTATTTATCTATGTAACAAGTTTCATTGTGGACACAATAATTGTAAAGTCAATGAAACTCTGTATGTGATTTCCACCTGTCACTTTCAATACATGTGCTTGAAATTGATGAAAGGTTTGGTTGAGTTGAAATTTTGTTTCAGGCATTTTTCCTGATCATATTTGATGTTAATAGTTAGTTCAAATCTGAAAGTTTTTAAACAAAAATCATTACCTTCAATTTCAAATTGAAATTTATAATTTATATCCTCATGTCAACATAGTAAACAAATTACAATTTTTGGCATTTACAGTTCTTTGAAATTCAATTCACAGTTTTTCTTTTGCAGACTAAATGAATCAGTTTATTTCAGAACAATAAAGCCACAGGCCCAAGGAGCAATCAATGTTACAAACGTTTCATTTCATAGAGGGAGATTACTCTCTATTTTTCATTGCAAAATAAATGAAGCTAAATTATCTAAATAATTTACATTATCAGAATTCAAAAGTGAAATGAACTTATCATAGGAAGGATTTAAACAAAACCACCTTGGCAACAATTCATTTTGAAGGTCCTTGTAATGACTGATGACCACTTTCATAATTTCCAGAGTAAATAATCATGTATGCTCCATTTCAGTATAAAATTTACATGTGTGCTTTTTCAATGTAATAGAACCATTTGTACAAACTAAACATTCATTGAGGTTGCCGCATCTTTCACATAGTCAATACAGTGTATGATTGTTCTGGTTTTCAATATCTACTTATTAACTCTGAGAGTTATCTTCAATCTATACACTCCATACCATTTTCTTTTCTCCTGGCCAACATTCCTTTGTAAAAGACAGTGTACTACTACTGGTACTATTGGGCTTTGTGATATTCTTGTTTTGACCATAAAGGCATTTATTTTCAATCCAAAATCTAGGAAATCTAGTCTGTAAAATACAGACATTTGTGCCATGCTACATTTTGTATCAGCCAGCAGTCATTGGTGGTTAAGAAGCCTGATAGGGCTGAACAACACAACGTATCTTACAGTCTACTAGGAAATCCTATCCATTTTATTTGCCTCGGTACACCCTTTGATCAAGACAGTGTATTGTTTGGTGTTCTTGATATCCTTGTGTGACAAGTATTTTCAGTCTCAATCTGTGCCATCTAAATCACTTTTATTTGTCACTGTACACCATACCTTTGATCACAACAGTGTACTGGAATATTAGTGTTGTGGTTTTCATGGTTTTCAATATCCATGCATGACAAGTATTTAAAATCTCAACATCTTTGGAATCTGAACCCCCTCCCTATTCATCTGTACATGAAACCTTTGATGACAACATTGTATCTGTATACTTGTATTACTGTTGGGGTTTTCAATATCCAAGCCTGACAAGTATTTTCTGTGTCAATCTAGGCAATCCGAGTCATTTTATTTTCATCTGTACAACATACCTTTGATCACAACAGTATTTATAGTGTTGTGGTTTTCAATATCCATACTTGACAAGTATTTTCAGTGTCAACCCCTCCCCATTCTGCTGTACATGAAACCTTTGATTACAACATTGTATATGTATACTTGTATTACTGTTGGGGTTCTCAATATCGATACCTGACAAGTATTTTCAATCTTAATTTAGGCAATCCGAACCACTTTATTTGCATCTGTACAACATACCTTTGATCAAGATTGGAGAAGAGCTACCTTTACATTCCAAAGCATCACATCACCATGTCCATATGGAATCCGAACTCAAAAGGTAAATTAATACTTCATGTACTATATAGCATGTCTGTTTCATAACTCATGTAAAACTGACTGTATCGTAAATTTAATTTTTTTTTCAGAAAGAACTCATCAATTTTGATGTTACAGATTAAATCAGCATTGAACGAAATGTATAAAAATATGTTTACATAAAATTATGTGATGCAGAATAAATGAGAGAGTACAATACATGTATACCTTATTGTAACTGTCCATACCTTTGATAAAAAGGCAATAGAAAATTCATCAATTTTGAAGTGAGGAATTGATTCAGTGTATAACTAATTCTTCAAATGTCTGTTGCATTAAATTGAAGCTATATACAGAATAGGCAATAGAAGATATAGTTTTGTGTATTTCAAAGTGTCTGCCACCATCAATAAAAATTCATTTCTTTTTTATAGAAAAATTTAGTTCTAGTGGGATTTGAATAATTACTTTCAGACAGTCATTTTTGCTTCTTTTTATTAGCCAAAGTTACATGATTGAGATGAGAAAGTTAATATATTTCTGTTTGAATGTAGATAAATTCAAAATAAGTTGTTTGCACAAATCTTTACAACTGGAATAGTTATTCATGAATGTTTAGAAACAGACACAAATTAGAATGTTATTTCTTATTTTTTACAGCGTGGTTATATATGTTCTATAATATTGTTGTTTTTAGCACAACTGAACTGTTTTTTATATAGTGCTTTCCTACTCTGTGCTCAAAGCACTTTACAATTTTTACTCCTGGCACAGATCTATAGTGGCACAGTAGCCCTTTATACTTCCTCAACACCCTGGGGAGCATACAATCCATTGCAGTCTTTACAAGTGTTCTGAATGTGAATGTATATTTTTTTACAGCATGGTTCAAGAGGAGTTGTATACTGTGTACAGGCCCATGTTTTGAGACATTTATTGTTTAAAGATGAATCACATTCCACCACTACAATCCCACTGTCTGGTAGAAAGACAACACCCCCACCTGTAAGGTATGTGTAAGTTTTCACTACAATCCCACTGTCTGGTACAAAGAGAACACCCCCACCTGTAAGGTACGTGAAAGTTTTAACTACAATCCCACTGTGCCTTCTTATAAAAGACAAAATGTTTTACTTGTCAGTCACCACATAGTATTTATACTATATTTTATTTTGGTATTATTGGCGCTGGTATAATTATGTTATTTTCCATTATATTTGTCTTTATTCAACCAGAAAATACTCATGACCTAAGGGGTATTGTCACTATGAGTTACTAGACTAGTAGTAACAAAGCCCCCTCAGGTCACTCGTATTTTCCTTGGTTGAATGAAGAAAAATGTTGGTAATAACACCGAGGTATTTTGGATGAGACACTCACAAACAGTTTATAGCTATCAGGCATAATTTTTTCACTTGGGGAAACTTCGCAAAGTGTACTATTATATTATGGATGAGTCTATCTCACATACATATATCTGGCAGCAATACTTTGATCGGAAGGGGAAAATCGTTGAATTATGGATGAGAATATCACACATACAAGTTGTGTATAGAATACATAATTCCAAACCAATATCAGAATAAAATAGTGAGTGTGTCATTTGGATTGGCGTCTGTGTTCATGCAAGTCTATCACTTTAGAAATGTCAGTTTGGTAATTTACATGGTACATGACAACTGGATCATTTATCTCTTGTTACATAGCTACGCGTGATGAATGCTGTATTTTCAGTACGTAGCGTGTCAGTGATTGTTGGGTTTCAAAAGACACTGAATGTGACCTGAATATGTTATATATGACTGTTTTCATAGAAAACGTACTGTAATATGTAAGCATGGATTGATAGTATTATACTTAGTAGACTAGTACACAGTGTATGCTATAAACAGTATATATTTAGTACACATGGGTGGGGGGGGGGGTAATTAAAGGAATAGTAACACAGTAAGATGAAATAAAGAACAAATATTATATATAAACAGAAGTAAGCTACACTACAAAAAATTAATTTCTAACAGTAAAGCACAGACTAAAATAGAAATAGTACATTTCAGAAATATTGTATGTAATGTGTATATTCTAGTTGTAATTTTAATATGACAGTTTCATCAAATCATTATGACATTCTGTATTTTCAATAACTGTCTGAGTCTGTCCATCATTGAATTAAATTTTGATTATAAAATAACAGTTTTTCCCAAAGGAATGGTTTGAATATTAAAGCAGAAAGTTTGTTTGGAAATGATTGCTGCATTTTGAATACTTATTTTCAGTAAATCTCTTAGTTGCAGTTTGAATTTTAATGATACAATAACAGTAGCTCTATAATAGTCTGAAAGAACTTAGTCATTGGTCTGATTATGTAACCACTTAGGTTGGAGTATTTTACATGTTAGTGGAAACAACAACAGATATTTCAGGTTATTGGAGCCCCCCCCCCCAAAAAAAAAACAAAAACAAAAACAAAAACAAAAAAAAAACAAAAAAAAACAAAAAAACTCCCCCCCCCCAAAAAAAAAAAAAAAAAAAAAATGAAAAAACTAAAAAACTAAACATAGATATAGAAAAATAGAAATAAAGTGAAATGATAGAAATGTTTATTTCTTTATTTTGAATAAGTGTCCGTCTTTGCAGATCCAATTTTATTCTTAATGATAAGATAATGTAGACTCCCTTCCTCAAAAAATGGGGAAAAAAATCAAATCAAATGAATAAAAAATAAACATATCAATTAAAAAATCTATAAAATTTAGAAAAAGGATGTACATTATTAGTTCATGACTGAAAAAAAAAATTGCAGTACATGTACATATAGTGTGTTTGCTAGTGTTTTTTGGCAAAACAACGTCTCTAAGTTTGTTTTTAATAAGTTTCTAGAGATTTATTTCAAGTAGTAGTGTTGATTTACAGTCCGTCAAGAGCTTCATCAGTGTAAAAATGAATATTTGCTTTTACGAGAGGTGAGATCAGATTAAAACAGTAAATATATAGCTGTGTCGTGAGTGCAAACTTACTATTATGGTAATAGATGGAAATTTCCTTAAAAGTACACATTTATACAGAGATTATGTATCTGTTTTTGACTAGCTGTAAGCAGTTCCCGTCATGTCATCGGGATGGACAGTTCACTGCCACACGCTCGACCATTCAGTGAACTGGAATCTTTCAGCGTCACGAAATATCATGAATATTCATGAGCACGGCTCACCGCCATTCTTCCCCAAGTCTTCGGAACTTGTCGGCAGAAGTTTCGCCCTTTGTTTAAAAGATTCGGTAGTTTTCGGATGTAAACATGCCACACGTGCCACTATATACGACGTACGAAGAAAGATGGCAACTGCTGAAAGCGGTAAGTACGAGCTCGTACGAGTTATCATCCCTTTTTGACCTATTGATCTGTCTGGCAGCGAGGTCAGATTTTGCTCAATAGTCCGTGCTAAGTTCATGGGTACATATGTAAGACTAAATGTCTTTTTAGAGGTTTTCCTTTGCATATATCGCTGTAGTCAGTCTGAAAGAGGATTTTCCAAGCTTTACAACGAGGGGTCATAATTTTTTGTCGGACAATGGGGCGCGATGGGGCGCGTTTTTTCGGGAGCAGTGTAAATTCTCGGTGATCAGAGCGAGAGTGTCCACGTATTCAACACTGTGTACTATGTGTGACACGTTGTTTGTCACTGTCAGCCTAGCGCCTGTTGACTTTCTTGGAGTAGATTTGTTTTGGTGAGGGAATAGCTATCTGAGTTCTAAAACGAATTTCTTGAAAACGTAATCACGGTAACGTAAGCCTTATTTACATGCGTGATAGTGGATGAAAGCTTCGTTGTGTTGTGTGGTCATTGTCGATCGATCGTCGGATATATGCGTGAGTAAATGGATTTAGATGCGTAGACGTAGACGTACATCGTATGCAAAGCATGTGTATACAATCGTAAATGTAATCATATGTTGACACTTGGTAGGTAATGACAATGTAACTGTTACAGATAAATTATTTGTGTCAATTTTTGCCAGCTGCTTTCAATATTGGTCTATAGAGTACTAATGAATTTTTTTTCGTCCGACAGCATCATCGTCAGTCTTACTAGCACCATCCACAGAGCCAAAGCAAATCGAGCCAGGAGATATCAAAATTGAGACTAGTGTAAGAGGGTATGTGAGACATATTTCCGATATCACGTACTGCAATATCTTATTATTACTTTGTGTCACTTGCTTATGATCTGACATAGTAAACATGCACTTGAAACCAGGCCATAAAACAAAATGTAATCCAAGATGTGATAATTTTAATAGTAGTAACAACAGCAACAACAACAACAACAACAACAACAACAACAACAACAACAACAACATATATGGTTGATAGTACTCTGATAACCATCATACCCAGCACATTATGTTACCAGATTTGCCCGAGTTCCAAAGTTAACAGAATTTTACTTTGAGTAATGTCATTTTGTAATGTGTATCATCTTAGTTATTTCTATAAATTTATTCTAGTTAATTTTATCTGCTGTGTATGCATGGTTATATTTTATTATGATCCATACAAATGTTTTTCTTTTGTTTTGTTTTTATAGCTATCAGGCTCTCTGTGACTGTCCCACAAGTGTATAGATGGATTTACATCCGGAAGTCGACAACCCTCATGATCTAACTGCTATTGATGAATCCAGATTAGAAGTAAACAAGAAACTTGTTGAAACAAAATAGGCGAAAAAAGAAAAACACATTGAATTGTACGAGGAAGTCGATGACATTCTCACTATTGAGATAGTAGAAATAAACCTTCAATCTAAAATTTAAGTTGCTGTGATCACAACAGTCCCATATGGATACATTTACAAAAGGACAGTCTGTTTTTCAACTCACTTCATAAATCTTCTCCAGGAAAGAACATTATCAAACTCCTGTACATATTTGGTGGTTTGTAACACAAAACTCAATCTCTTCTTTTTGTCTACTTCTAGCTTGGACTATTTACTAGGTTGGTCTTGACTATGTCCTTGTAACATATACCAGGATTAGTGCAATCTATTTCATGTAACAATGACAGCCAATGTAGGTACCACAAAGTTTAGTTGTGATATTACCATACCAAACATGTTCCTCAATGATTGGCTTATCTGTTCTATTGAAGTAGTATCTGGTTGATGATTCATTCAAACTTGACTTGTTTTTGAGAAGACTCTTATGGCTCATTTATAAGTTAAACACTTCATGGGGGCCATGAACTGTCAAGCTTTGGATAAACGTAAAATGATGTAATGTGAAAGATAACAACAACTCTCTGCAGTTGTATTTTCAATACTTTATTTAACATGGAGAAAATAAATAAAAATGAATATGTAATATATATATGTGGCTAATAAAATATATAAATACATAAAATATATCATCTGCTTCAGTTTACACTTTGTAACATGTATTGAAGTTCACTTGTTTGCAATGGTCCTGAGTCCTGCTATAAATAGTTTTCAGCATGTCAGTCAATATCTTCACATTTGACTTTATGTAGAGGAAGACTTTCATCTTGTACAAATGTGCAATTTTTCATCTGTTGACAAGAGAGAACCAGAAATTTAAATTAGACATTGATTTCAATTTAAATCACTTTTGAGTAATATCACGGGACAATTGTGGAAACTGTTTCCAAACAAAACAAAAATATAGGTGTGCGTGCAAAGTCTTGCATATGAGATAAAATTAAAGTTTTGATGTGATGGAACAAATCAGGTGATTTGTTACTAATTGTCAGTCACGGCCAACAAACAAGAAACCCCTGAACATCAACCAAATAAGTGTGCTGATTAGTATTTCTTCACACTAATACATGTTAAAGAAATATCGTTTCAATGGGTACAAAATACTTATTTTCACCAAATACCATATCACTGTTTTATCAGCATAAATATTGATTCTTAGTATTTCCAAGTCACAATAGTACCCACATTTGAATTTATATTCTCAACAAAAATATTTCGATCAATTTAGAACAAATTACATTAATTACAATCAATTGAAATCTTACCCTTTAACACGTTTTTTGTTTATACAGAATGTTATTCCTTAGTTCACAAACTTACGTGTTTTAGCCAGTTATAAAAGATAATATACACATTTGCCTGTGCTAGTCGTCGCCTCGCTCCGTAGCACTGAATACACCCGTACTGATAGGAAACTGTGAATGCCTATCTGGCACTTGCTCTGATGTTGCGAAATAATCAGTACATCGGTTATAGTATTGCTCCGGTTCGGAGCAATGCGACGACTTTCGTTTTAGATAAAATGTAGCAAAAAAGGCACGAACGAACGACTATCGACAGTGTACTAGTGACAGTGTAGTCTCGAGTCCCAATCAAGTAGCATTGTGTTGAGAGGTGTTCAGTTTGACAATTTATCCTTTAAAAAGTTATATTGACAGCTCTTTTTTATCCAGCATGTAGTCAAAATTTAAAACTGAGAAAGAAGAGTACCATATTTACCCTGATTTTAAAAGCTCAGCCACGCCGAAAACTCCCGTAAGCCACGAACCATAGACGCCGTAGGGTATTGACCATTGGAGTGCTCGACCATATGTAGACAGGAAGTTAGGCGTGGAGTAATGGATATAAGAACAAACGCGCGTAACCTCTGACCAGTTGACTGAAAAGATGACATCATCGATCCTCTCATTGGCTACTTGTAATGTCCATCCCGATGACATGACGGGAACTGGTAAGTTTAGATACATGCACATCACGCAAAGTTACACTTGTAGTAGATGACAGTATTTCCTTACCGGGATGTGTGAAGATTTCCAGAAAAAGAAGCAGGCATTTACTTAGGCTACAGTTTCATTTTAAAATACCCTACAACAGTTTGATGGAGGTTATATTTTCATGTGTATATATGTGACTGTGTGTGTATGTGACTGTGTGTGTATGTCACTGTGTGTGTATGTGACTGTGTACGTCACTTTCTGTGTGTGTTTCACTATGTCAGTGTGTGTGTGTCACTGTGTATGTATGTGACTATGTGACTGTGTACGTCACTTTCTGTGTGTGTGTCACTATGTCAGTGTGTGTGTGTGACTTACTGTGTCACTGTGTGTGTCACTGTATGTCACTGTGTATGTGTGTGTGTGTCTCTCTCTCTCTGTTTTAAAGATGGATTTTACTGTAACTTTTGTCAAATGCAACAAGGATTAGTTATTAGATTTTAGTGGGGATCCAATTCTTGTATTAAAATATTTGGTTTACATTGAGATTATACAATTGATATATTAGCAATATGTCCCCTCCAAGGCCATACAGTGCCCTCTGACCCTAGCGACATGTACAGTTCCCTCAGACCCCAGCCACTCATACAGTGCTCTCTGACCCCAGTGACCCCAAAGTAACACCCCTGTCCCACTATTGCTAATCCCCTTTAAGTGTTTTTATACTTTATTATCACATTTAGCTACTCAGAAATGTTTTGCTAGATCTAGATGTCAGTTTAATAGTGCTATTGAAATAACCAAGAGGACAGAGTCCAACAGTTGGTGTACATGTGAAAATTGAGAAACATTAGCGATGTGTTCAAACAAGCCTTGCTGTATTGCTTTGATGGATTGACTGTAAAATTAAAACACACAGATTTGTTTTGAAACTAGGGAGTAAGAGTTAGGTGAGGGATATGTAGATACAAATACAAATATCAAAAATAAATGTATCTAAAATAAAATATATAAAAATAATGAATACTAAATATATAAAATCTATAGATAAAACAATAGGGTTAGATACCTAAGACAATATTGATTTTTATCGTATGTACTTTGTATGGATTAATTTACAGTAATATGAAGCCAAGTGAGTTGGAGAGAAGTATAGCCCTAGCCAAAGCCCTGTGTGAAATACTATGGCGAGCTGGTGAAGAGAAGAAGGTTGTCATCACATTGCTTAATACACATTCACATTTCCAAGGAACTGGTAAAGAATTCAGAACTGATGGATTCATAGAGAAGGTAACAATAGTCAGCTTTGGTCATGTCAATAGGATACCTTTATGTTTAGACATGGATGCTTCATTTGTCTTTGGTGAGAAAGCTACATGTTCCATATTGTTGTAAACCTTGATGAAATGGCTTATAGGTATGACCATGAGTACTTCCAAATCATAGTTTCAAATACATGTAACAGTTAATGATATAGTGTAAAAAAAACAACAGAGACCAACTACCATATTATGCCCTGTGAGGGCGCTGTCACATTACTGGTCTTAATAGTTGACTGATGCAGTAATGCATTGTAAGAAATTTATGTAAAAGAATTATTGTAACTTTGAGAAATTATTGTAGCAATCATACTTATGTCTTGTATCTACATTTCAAATGTAATTTTTGTCAACTAATGAAATACAAGAAGTATTGCACTCTTTGCAAATACTTGATGTGTGAATCGATTTGAATATTTTAAATGGTTTACGGTAATTTCTTTTTATCACATTCATCAACAGTTGTCTTTGTATGAATTTGATGACTATGCAGAACTCTTCAAATTTGTTAGAAGAAATATCAAAATTGTAAGTACACTTTTGTTGTCCAGTTATTCAAAAATGTACATCTTCCATAAAAAGCTCATGGAAATGCTCTCATAAAAGTAGCAAATAAAGTCACAGATTATTGAGGGACTTTTTAAGAAAATGATTGTATGGAAATATTCACATAGGGAAGAAAGAGTAATTTTGAGTGGAAAACTGATGCTGCTGTTTCATTGCGACATAAATTGATGATATACTAACTGTATGATCACTGAAACTGGTGATGTCGCTGCTTCATGGTTACATAAAGTGATAACACCCTCACTTTGTGAGCACTCAAACTGGTGATGTGATTGCTTCATGTCTACATAAATTGATAACATTGTAATTTTGATGTTATTGATTTGCAGCCACTAAAACTGCTAGTGTCAAAACAAACCTCTGTAAGTAAACTGATGTGTCAGACATACTTTACTCAATATAACCAAAGTTTAATAGTCAACTTCAAGCACAAATTGTATCTGAACCCTTCCATTTTACATACAAACACTTTAATGCTACAATTGCATATGTTTTCTATGCAAGGAAAGTTTTCAATTATTCTACCTTGAAATATTCTCATTCTCCCACTTTATATAGTTTGAAGGAGAAGAAAGCAGTGGTGTGTTGTTGTTTGTGTATAGTCTAATTCTAACCAGAGATATACATAGGTAAGACAATATTTGGTTCTATATTTAATACTTGCAGTGTGTAGTTGTGATCGCCTACAATTACTTGCAATTTCATAGAAACATCAACTTGATCTGAGTGCATATCCCTTTCACTGTAAAACATCTCTCATGAATATTCATTGAATGTGCAACCATGAATACATTGTTTCTGCTGACTCCCATGATGCAATAGCCCATAGTAGAGATACCCTACGAAGGCACAAGATCAACTTGATGTTTTTCTGAAATTGCCAATAATTGTAGGTGATATAAATTATGAATTGACTCTCCAGAATCCATAGTTTATGAAAAAATCTATTTGCTGAAGTGGTGTTACCCTTTAACACAGTTATAATTTGTACATCATTTGATACATCATCGTTAGTCTGTAAGGTATGCTGTGATGGAGCGCCCTCACTCATCGAGAGAGAGGAAGGCAGAGTGACACGATGTATCTTACAGTCTAAACAGCGGTTAATTTATGTTTATCTGTGGCATGGTACATTTCCCATAATGCACCATTCAAAATGGCAGCTTTGCAAGTTCAATATTAAGGAGGACAAACACAATCATTTGAACTCATGTTGACCATGATCATGACCTTTGTGCATCTCCCCCGCAATACTAATAATTGATAATTTTATTTAAATAGGAATAAATTACTTTGTTTTATTTTTTCAGGTTAGTCCATGATTTGGAGGATGACAAGTTATTGACACCGTATGATTATATATCATATGCTATGGTTAATCTTATGTTGACTGGCAGGGCTTGTCCTAGAATTATTGATGCTTTACTGAAAAGTGACAAGAAAGGAAAGTCCCAGGGACAGGTAAACATATACAAACAACATTAAACTTGTAGTAGTGTAGTTTTTAAGTCGAAAGTCCAAGGGGCAGGTAATTTATCCTTTAACTTGAAACACCACAAGTATACTAAAAATCCAATAATCTAGCCACATCGTCTTTCAGATGGACTTAATAACACCTGACTGAGCAAGAAAGTGTAAATATTGGAAATCCAGTATTCTATCCTTTCACATGATGTATTGTCAGCACAGTATTTCATGCAAGCTCCCTTAACCTTCACCCCATCATAGAATGTATTTCATGCAACCATAGAATGTAAAAAATGTATTAAATGTAAAATATGCATTTAATAAAACGTGTCTTGAATATCAATAATTTTATTGCAGTCCAATATACTATAATGTCATTTTCAAGTTATTTTGAATCATGTACTTTATTTATTAACTTTTGTTTATTTTGCTTTAGTTATATGCTGCTCCTGGCGTGAAAGAGCGTAGTAATATTGGTTTCCTGTTTTGGGACAAAGAGGAGGAAGATAGGAAAAGAACAAAGGTACTAGAACATCATTTTCTCTCAGGGTATTTAAGAGCTTTGGCCTGCTAATGATAATATGAAATTATAATTCTCAACTCCCTTTGGCACATACAATTTATTGCCGCCTCTGTAAGCACATATTTACATTGCAACCTCTATCCTACCAGGTCCCCAACTACACAGCTGGGTTGACTGAGGCACAATCATGGTTCAAATCTTGCCTAAAGACCTAAGCCATTCAGAAACAAACAACAGCAGTGTATACCCATAGCAATAGTTTCTGATCGTGTTCACTTTGAAACTGTTATAAATGTTGTAACTAGCAGAAATGTTGTCTTTATTTACTGAGAAACTAGCACTTATTTTTTCTTGATGTTGATATTACAGGTTGACACTGTGTTAAGGACTCCAAGATTTCCAATCTGGATCACACACATTAACAACAAACTAACTGGTGTGATGTTTAGTCCAAGTTTAGATCTGATGAGTGATTGGAGACGAGAACATCGCTTTACTCTGTACTACTACACAGGGTTGCATACAACAAAACATGATGGACCAATAGAACATGCTAAACTAAGTATAGGTATATAGTAAATGTTTTCTTAGTTTCTAGTACAGACATGCTGACGGCAACTATCAGTATTATCTTTAGCTGGTGAAAGGGAACCAAAACTTCATTGCAAATCTCTTTCAGTAAATCATCAATGATATAATTTGGTAAAGATAAAATGAAGATGAAAAAACACCGATGTGTTTGCTTGAATGACGTGAGCCGCGGAAAGACTTTATGCAAAGTTGGACAAAAACAACAATACAACAGTTTCTGATCATGATACAAAAGCAACAGTGGGTGCATTTGATGTTGGTTCACATGATGCTTTTATCAGTCTGTTTATATCTGTTATAGTGTAACAGTAACACGTGTACTCAATGTTATAACGTGTACAACTACAGACATCAGACCCTTGACAAACAGAACCTATTACGAGTATGGAAAGTAAACAAATGAAAAATTGCATTAATAACACTTGCATGTTGGAACAGCAGAGACTTATATCACATTTCATGGTTTGATAAGAACAGTTTTATGGCCTCTTTGCATGTACATGAATTGCTATGAGAACTTCAAATATGTATGTGAATGTGAACTATAATGTAAAGGGGTCATAAAACTGTTCTTATCCAATGATGGAATGTAATTCTTGTCTCTCTGTATTTCCAACATGCTGTGCCAAGATTTTTAAATCCAATTCATTTGTTTACTTTCCCTGTTTGTGACAGGTTCCGTTCATCAATGGTCTGATGTCAGTGGTTGTAGTGTTCTATCAATAAACAGAGTCATAGGAATTGAGCTCCTGTGGTGTTTATACTTTGCTAAATTACCAACACTAATTACATTGTATGTCTTTGCATAAACCTTGTCTCATTCCTACAAGTAAGCAAATAAAGTGGGTTTTTTTCCTGAGTTGTATATAAAGCCCCACAATAAAGATTACAAAGTACACTTTAAAACTAAAATATTGAATGTGTCTGTTATTGTTTGTTTTTTAATATTTCTTGTTTGATATTGACTTGTTGTACAGATACCCGTGAGAAAACTGGAATTCAGTTCGTAACAAAAAGTTATGCTACGTCTGAAAGGGAAAGGAATAGGCCAGTATTGGAACATGTAATTTACACAAAGTAAGTTGAAGTGTTGAATTAACACACACACACACACACACACACACACACACACACACACACACAACACACACAACACACTCACTCACCCACTCACTCTCACACACACACACACACACACACACACACACACACACACCACTAGCTGATACACACGCACGCTCACACTCATACACATTCCCACACAGACACACACAGACACTCGTACCCACATTCACACACACACACACACACACACACACACACACACACACACACACACACACACACACACACACACACAACACATTCATCGCTTGATCTGTGTCCCGCTCTCCCTTTCTGTCTGTTTTTCTTTGAATAGCTGAAGAGACCCTTTCTTATAGCATTCCTGATTTCAGTAGCACCATTGAATTATTTCTCATTTTACAGTTTATATAGAATCAGATGAAAGTGATTATTGTATTTATACCTCTAGTAACCCAAATTGTTTTTCTTCTATTTTCCCCCACTAGATGGCCTGGAGCTGAGATTGACTGGCATGGTATGATGCCATTTGTATGAGAGAATTGTACAAAGTTATCAGACTATCACTTTATCATACAAATTCAGAATGTAGATTGTCTAAAATTTCAGTGATTTGTTCATTTTTGCTATTAATGTCTTTATCCAGCACATTCTAACTGGTGTGTGTGTTGTTTGGTTTGGGTATGATTAGAAAATTCTGTTACTTTAAACTGATTTTGCTTTGCTGTGGCATGTACCTTTAATGAATTGAAGTCATTATTTTAGTAGAGCAATCATTTATTGAAACCATATCATATCAAAGCATCATAATCAAGTTTGAACATTGAGTTAACAAATACAGATACTGACAACAGATAAGTGAAAGATCTTTAGCCAAATACTTACAGATACTGACAACAGATAAGTGAAAGATCTTTAGCCAAATACTGACACAGATAAGTGTAAAATCTTTAGCCAAATACTTACAGATACTGACAACAGATAAAGTGAAAGATCTTTAGCCAAATACTTACAGATACTGACAACAGATAAGTGAAAGATCTTTAGCCAAATACTGACACAGATAAGTGTAAAATCTTTAGCCAAATACTTACAGATACTGACAACAGATAAGTGAAAGATCTTTAGCCAAATACTGACACAGATAAGTGTAAAATCTTTAGCCAAATACTTACAGATACTGACAACAGATAAGTGAAGGATCTTTAGCCAAATACTTACAGATACTGACAACAGATAAGTGAAAGATCTTTAGCCAAATACTTACAGATACTGACACAGATAAGTGAAAGATCTTTAGCCAAATACTTACAGATACTGACACAGATAAGTGAAAGATCTTTAGCCAAATACTGACACAGATAAGTGTAAAATCTTTAGCCAAATACTTACAGATACTGACAACAGATAAGTGAAAGATCTTTAGCCAAATACTGACACAGATAAGTGTAAAATCTTTAGCCAAATACTTACAGATACTGACAACAGATAAGTGAAGGATCTTTAGCCAAATACTTACAGATACTGACAACAGATAAGTGAAAGATCTTTAGCCAAATACTTACAGATACTGACACAGATAAGTGAAAGATCTTTAGCCAAATACTTACAGATACTGACACAGATAAGTGAAAGATCTTTAGCCAAATACTTACAGATACTGACACAGATAAGTGAAAGATCTCTAGCCAAATACTTACAGATACTGACACAGATAAGTGAAAGATCTTTAGCCAAATACTTACAGATACTGACACAGATAAGTGAAAGATCTTTAGCCAAATACTTACAGATACTGACACAGATAAGTGAAAGATCTCTAGTCAGCTCAAAATGCCAAATATAAGAATAATTGAAGAACATGATAAGTTTTGTGGCAAAAATGTAGAAAAGTGGAGTGACTTTACACAAATGCATATTTGTAGCAAAGCTAGGGAGTTAGGGTGAAAAGGTTAGGTTATAAGGGATACCAGTAAGGTTAGACCCCATAATTATATAATTTGTAACATCGATAGTGGTTGCCCTCTGCTCTATGCTTGCCCTAATGTCATTTACAGTAGGTATAGTAGATCTGCAAAGCTTATCAACAGAGACAGTACTTGTATACATTATCTAGTCCACAAAACCTCTAGACAGTGCAGCTTTGTCTTCAGTACAGACCCACAATAGGAACAGAAGTGTAGCATAGTTGTAAACCATAGCCTTTTACGATACCGTCCAAAATGCACCTCAGTGTCGCAGTAGAAATATCAGGTCTGGTGTGCAAGAATGGAATATAGATGAGCTCAGTGGTAGACAAAAAATCAATTCAAACCAAAAACCACTTTTTCTCAATGTAAAGTATTTTCAGTAAATTCATCAGACTTGTATAGTATATACTTCCATCCACTTTTTTTTTATAATCTTGCACATTAATACGTTAATTAGTCTAGTATGGGGATTGCATGCACTTTACCAATAGAAAGCTGTCTTTATGTGAAGCACTTTGCCAAATTAATCTATCAATCTAATTGTTTAGAAATATTATATCCGTCTTTCAATGTAATAGAAATATTGCTGTATACTTAAAAAATAATTGTTGAGTTTTGAGAAAGTAAGGAAATTGTTGTAGTTTGACCGTCCAGGTGTAAATTGTAACAAGTTTAGTTACGTTTGTAGACTGTCCAGACCTGATGTAAATTGATAAAGTTACATCTTTATTTTCAGCATTCAGATTTGAAGATGTTAAAAGTCAGATTTCAGACAGACGCCAAATTTGAAATGTGCCACATATACAGTTGCATTATTAAATGTTAAAAGTCAGATTTCAGAGAGAAGCTAAATTTGAAATGTGCCACATACACAGTTGCATATTAATTCTGTTTTTACACACAGACCTTCAACAGTGTCACACTTGGTTATTTTGAGAACCATTCTTAATAGATTATGATCATACTTAATGCTGGTAGTACTATACACTACTGTTAAACAGAAAGGTTGTTTATTGCAGAATAAATACTAGTTTTCATTGCTTTACCTAATCAAATCTAATCCATTCCAAAACAGGGAACAATTATCGTACTCACTCACTATTCTGCATATAATTACAATCATTTGGGGTTGAGTTGTAATGTTCTTTTCTTTCATGAAACAGATCTAGATTTAGTTATAATTAACAAATGTCAAGTTTGTAACATTTCAATCACTGCAGTTGGTGTTGAGTTGTGTTCTTAATATAACATGTTTCTGTTTTGTTTTAACATTTACACCATTCAGATAATTATTGTAAAAAAATTTTTTGAAAGAATTGTACAATCCATGTGAATATGTAGATATATATTTCAACTTTTGGCTTGTAACAATCAACCAAGGAGACTCTAACCATCAGTTATATTATATCTGATTGCCGTCCACTTATACTGAAAAAAATGCTGTTATGGGATCTCTCCTAATCACCCCCCCCCCCCACCACACACACACACACACACACACACATACACTTACAGAGAGAGAGAGAGAGAGAGAGAGAGAGAGAGAGAGAGAGAGAGAGAGAGAGAGAGAGAGAGAGAGAGAGAGAGAGAGAGAGAGAGAGAGAGAGAGAGAAACATAGACATATACTTACATACACACATATACACACACGTACACACATGGAAAGAAAGACGTATACATACATACATAAATACATACATACACACATACACATACATATATACACATATGTACGTACATACATACGTACGTACGTACGTACGTACGTACATACATACATACAAACGTACATATGTATGTCGTACGTACATACATACATGCATGCATGCATGCATACATACATACATACATACATACATACATACATACATACATACAGACAGATAGACATAAGGACAAACAGGCAGACATGTACACAGACACGTATGTATACATGTGCAGTGCCATGGTAACAATGTCAGGAGTGCCCAAAATGGCAAATTTCAGTCTACCACCCAATCAGTACCTTGCAATCTTTAGAGAGCTTCCAAGGGATTTTACATTGTGTCTATATCAGATAGCAACTAGTGCTTCCAAGGTGTTAGGTTTGCAACAATTTCATTTAAATAATAAAGCCAAAGTTAATATTGTTGTTATATCTTTCTGATGTATACAATGTATTAAATTGTTGTACATTAATTAAAATATTTCATGATCATGAAAATTTCCATTGTGGCATTTGTGTCAGTTTTGTGGATGTTGAAAATCAGTCAGTCAAATAGTTTACAAATAGTTTAAGATTGGTAGGAAACTCAACCAGGACTATTATAGTATATTGATTGAATTTACAGATTGAATAACTTCCTATTCCCTGAGTTGGGTAAAAACAAGGAGTGATTTAGAATTTGATTTTATTAGCCATATGGATGAGAATTTGGTATTTATTTTGGATTTTGAGTTGATGTAACAGCTTCACCATGTTTTTCTGCTTAAAAAAATAATGTGAAATAACATATACCAAGTCTATGTTTGCAACTCAATAAACTGCAAAACATTAAACAATGTGTAAAATGTTTGTTATTGTACGTACAATAACAAACTTTTTGCACTTTTTGTATCTTTTTGCAATGTATTGAGTTATGAACATGGACTTGGTATATGTTATTTAACATTATTTTTTTCAAGTAGAAAAACATGGTGAAGCTGTTTTATCAATTAAAAATCCAAAATAAATACCACATTCTCATCCATATGGCCACTTTAAATTCAGAGATCAGGGGTGTGTGTAATTATACATGCTCAAGGAGCCTCAGGTTGGCATGACATTGCTGACATCACTGGGGAGACTTGGGTCACATGAAAATAAAACACATTTCTTTGCATTTGGGTAATCCAGGGAATCTATGAGGTACACACATTAAATGTGTCATTCATGATAAATATATTGGTCCATCTTTCCAAATATTTTCGACAGTTTTGACAAAAAGTGAAAAATTATTTCCTCACTAAATATGGAGAGTGCTCCTCAAAATATGGTATAATTCTTTTGGAATTGATAAAAGTAACCAATCACATGTTCCCATCTTGGGTCAGGTCAGGTCAGGTCCCAGTAACCATGACAATGGTTTTGATCCTGTCATGCATAGGAGGATCTGTAGTCGACATGATGTAAAGTTGCAACCAAGTAACTATTATTATGATACCCCTACCACAGTCCCCTCAATCTCAAATTGGTTCATACCATTATAAAAATAGGGGTGTCAAAACCATAAACAGGTGTCCATTAGTTGTTTTCATAGAAACAGATCAATTATTGCACTCGTTAATTTTTTCATTAAAATATTTTTGCATATATAGAATTTTTAAATGATATTTCTCATTGAATTTTGTTAACAATGAAGGCGTCTTCATAAATTTTTAATCTATAAAAAGCAAATTCTAGCCTTTACCTACCCTTACATTTCTAATAAAATGATCTGTTTACAACATTTCAACAACCCTGTCATTTGCACAAGAGATAGCTATTACCAGAAATAATTTGTATAAGGAAGCCATCCTATCCAACCAATTTGTATTTGGGGGGGTGGGGGGGGGGGGGGGGGGTGGGGTGGAATTGAACATGCTGCTTTCTCAAACTGACACCCCCTCCCCCAGCTCCAATGACTAAAGCCAAAGTGTTGTCATGATACATTCATTGTTGTCATGATACGATCCAATATGGCTGCCTGGTAGCCATTTTGTTTGTGAATTTTCATGTCCAAAGCCATAACTCAGAATTGCTTGAACAGATCTCATTCAAAGTTGGTATTAGGACAGTGTTCTATGACATACATGTGCATATCCATTTTCGTCGTGATACGATCCAATATGGCTGCCTGGCAACCATTTTGTTTGTGAATTTTCCATGTCCAAAGCCATAACTCAGACATGCTTAAACAGATCTCATTCAAAGTTGGTATTAGGACAGCGTTCTATGACATACATGTGCATATCCATTTTCGTCGTGATACGATCCAATATGGCTGCCTGGCAGCCATTTTGTTTGTGAATTTTCCATGTCGAAAGCCATAACTCAGACATGCTTAAACAGATCTCATTCAAAGTTGGTATTAGGACAGCGTTCTATGACATACATGTGCATATCCATTTTCGTCGTGATACGATCCAATATGGCTGCCTGGCAGCCATTTTGTTTGTGAATTTTCCATGTCCAAAGCCATAACTCAGACTCCATTTTCATCGTGATATGATCCCCCATACCCAACCAATCCTTTATTGTTGGAGGTATATTCCATGTCCAACAAGCACACACAACATATCTAAGTCTGTTTGTTTTAGGTTCACAAATGTTGTTGCATGATCAGAGTAGTGATAATTCCTTAAAACCCAATTATAGCAGGGTCTATGTCATTCTCAATGTCTTGTAACTGTTAATATTTGAACTGGTCATTTGTGTTTTAATCAATTTGTCTTCCTCGTCAGTAAAGCTGTTCGGAATGAAACTGTAAGAGTATTATAATTTTTGCTACATCTGAATGTAGTAAGGAAAACATAAAACCATTGAAAATAATGTACAATTAATTTGTATTAATTATAATGCAGTGCACAGAAAACTGTATTTGATTCCAAAGATTTGTTATACCATACTACAATGTGTAAAACCAAAAGCAGACATATATTACATATCATAGGAAACATTAGATTAGTGTTGCATTCTGCCAACATTTGCTAAATGTTTGGAGACCAATTTTGATAGAAAGAGTTGTAAGTTGTATTGACTGCATGTAATGAGTCTTCTACATATCTATGTTGTGTACTGAGATAACCTGAAGAATAATGTAAACATTTCATAGATTCTCATTAAATTACTACTTGAACACTGATATTTCAAAAACATTCTTCCTACTAGTAGGCTATAATTAGTGATAACATGTTAAATCTTATAATGAATGAGCTAATCTCACAACAACACTGCAATTTTCATGATCGTATCACCTCCAACTGAAGAAATAAATTATAGTTTATATTTTGTTGTATTTCAAATTGTTAGGCCATGCCAAGAAATAGTATCCTCTATTAAATGACCGTACAGGTTAATTCCTGAATGATGTACTTCCGTCATCATTTCATGACCATATTACAACACATTTTTCCATTTTTTGTTGTTGAAAATAAACATCACCAAATTTCACACACCATTGCTTTGTGTCCAGCTAGAGTAAATACAATAAAACTTTAGGACTTTCACAAGCTTTCACATACTAGTATTCATATTGTATTGACACTAGAGGGCGTCCTTTATTCTGAGGATCTACATGAGCTTGATCAGTTACATCATTTATCAAAAGAATATAAGTATAAAATGAAATTAGATACAGCAATGATTATACACCATCAGTCAGTATTCATAGACTTAAATTCAAATAAAAGTCCAGAACTTTCCAGGTTTTTTTTGTCAGATTTCCAGGATTATTCAGATCAACTTTGGTCATTTCCCAGGAGTATTGACCAGTGAAATACATTTTATTTGTCAAAACACCTACTTTTGAACATACATTTCTCACCTATCTAATCAAAACTTTACAACAGTACTGTTGATATTTCAGTCAATAAATTTTCCAGGAGTTGGTCATATTTTTGCAAGAGTTTCCAGATGTCCTTTGAAATTTCAAAAGGTTTCAGGAACATATGAATGTGTAATCTACAGATTATTACAGTCTTTCTACATCATGTCTTGTTGAATATCTACTTATTGTTTCTTATATTTGATGTACAGATGTTTTGTGAGTGGAGTCTTTGTGGTTTCCATCAACACAGTCTGTTCCAAGGTGTCTGTATCCATCAATTTAAAATCCCGAACTATCTGTAAACATAAGACAAAAACCACAGATTAATTTAACATTTGTAAGTTAATTGCTAGCAGTAATCAACACAAGTGTGCTAAAGCAGAAATGACTGGATTTAAAAAAAAATGTAAGTGACAGATTAGAATTCCATTTGATTGATTGATTGATTGATTGGTCCTTACCTTGATAACCCTTGGTTCTGATCCAAAACTCATACCACTAATAGTACGAGATTCAAAATGAATGCTACAGTCTGTAATCTCTCCCTCTGACATCTCTGTAATGCCTGTAGTGAAAGAAATCAAATTACTAATTGTGAGACTGCAAAAGATAAATTACCAAAATATTACACCAAATATGGGAAGTATCAATACTTAATATATCACAATCTCATTAACTACTCCAACTTAGTTTAATAACAAATTAGTTTTGTTTTCCACTACATTAGTAAGTTTGACAAGGTTAATATCTATTGCAATAGCAGCCATTTAAAGTAAATGTGTCGCTCTTTTGCTACATGTATATGTGTTTAATTGGCAAAATCAAGATGATAACAGAGTACTACAGCATAGATAGATGGCCAACTTACCAAAATTATGTGATATGATATAAGCCACATTGGATGTATTGGGTTGAAAACGTAGGAAGCCTTCTTCTCTGTGCATTGGTTTACCATCAATACTGGAATGCGCACTAATGGAGAAAATTTTGACAACAGATGTACCCAAAATTAAAATAATTTTGGAAAACCAAACATAGAGGACATAGATGTTTGACAACAGCCCTTTAAATTTTAGGTGAATTTATTTAATTATTTACCACCACTGAATACTGGTATGATCAATGATATAGGAAATATGGAGCAGAAATATATCTCAATAGGTAAAACACAAACAATTATTGGGAAAAAAAACATGGCTTCAGAAATTGACTGTAACCACTGAAATTCTGTGTTTACCACCAATACTGGCTTAGATACTGATGGAGAATATATGGACAAGAGATACAATCAAAAAACATAATGGGGGAAAAGAGGGCTTGGAAATTGACAAATAACACCTGTGTACATCAAAGTTAACCAACAATACTGGCTTGGATACTGATGGAGAATAAGACATAAATCCACATGGTGGTAATTATTGGAAACCATGGCAACTCAAAAACTGACATCATTTGTGTATATTAATGGTTTACCACCAATACTGGCTTGGACATTGATGGGGATAATAGGGATAAGAAAGATATGCAAGCATTGGCGAAAAAGTTACTACATGTATATCGTATAAGTACTTGTAAATTGTAAAAAATATCTTTCATCTGATAAATTTGAATAAAAAGTTTGAACAATTATGTTGTTAATCTCTTTGATTGCCTATTTTTGATTGATTTTTGATTTTTGATGCACAGATTAGAATCTGTCAACTGCAGTCCCTGATACACTGATAAATGATGTTCTCTTGAAATGACACTACTCAGTTCAGCGCCTCTATGTGGAAAAATCTAGAATAGTGGCCTGCCTACCATAGATACATTTGTATTTAAGCTAGGGAGTTACGATGGTTGGGTTGGGTTAGGTTTATACATGTATATATAGGGATAGAAATAATAGACTCCTTATCATAACCATGATTTGTATCATCTGCTCTGAGTCCACACTTTCCTACATCTTATCATGTTTTTGTGACAAACAAAAATTTGTAATTTCAAATTTATAAAATGCATGAAAATTAGCACACAAAATCTCTGTTATCATTTTGACTATCATGTTCATGACCAATTACTACACAGACATGTTGTGACCTACATAGTCTTGACCTCAGTTGACCTCAATAGGTCATCTGATGAACTAGATACATACAACATACTACTAGAACTAATAATTATTTTGTCAGTGTAACTTCAGATTGATGTACCAATCTCCTCTACTAAATCAAAAAAGTTACTCTACTAGTAAAGTTAACTGCTAATATAAGCTTTCAACAATTTATGACTGTGTGAAAATAAACAGCTATATTGTGTAGACTATATTGGTTAACTTGGTTTTAAATTTGACTTTGTTGATGTATGCAAATGTAGCAGAGTACATGTGTGTGTATGTGTGTGTGTGTGTGTGTGTGTGTGTGTGTGTGCATGTGTGCATGGTATGTCTATCTATATAACAGTATTACTATCACATGTGGTAAAGCTTGAAACTGAAATATACCATTGCGTATTTACATGACAATCAACTGGTCCTAGACTCAATATACAGAGAATGGATATTGATAAAAGGTACACTGCATATCTTATAAATAACTTTTTCTAAGTGATGATCAACTATACACCAACAGCTAACTGTTAGGACTAAATCAATGGTCTACAAACAGCACCTTGACTTTGTCCTTGACCTTAGCACTGACCTCACATTGATCATTGGTTGTCCAACATGACTAAACTCAATCAAGTCATCATACTGAAATGTTTTTATGGTTGGATATATTCCGGTGGCTTCCTCAGACTTCCACTTGCCCAGTAACCATGACAACGGTTTGATCATATCATGCACAGGAGGATCTGTAGTGGTAGACATGGTTCAAAAAATCAAAATCACAACTATTACATGAAACCCTTCCAAAATGAACTGTGTCAGCTTGGTATCATTCCCGCTTAATTTGGTTCACACCATTATAAACATAGGGGTGTCAGCAGCAATATGGTATGTAGTTTATTCATGTTTATTTTTGTATATCTCAATATTTGACGTATTGAAACAGAGTATTCAAAGATAGAATTCACCTCACACACATGTTAATTCTATGTTTACAGAGTTTTTATGCATCGCCCAACAAAGTCCCTGTTTATTTTCATTGTAATGTTTATTGCTACCAAACTAATAGATACATTATTATGAACCAAGATACTTAATCCTATTTCATACTTTTTTTCATATTTGTGATATTCCCTCAAAGTGGACCCTTCCACCCCTATGAAAGAGTGTAAGTATGTCAAGTGCCTGGACACAGCAATCTAAATCAGATGTGATGTATTATAGTACCAAAGTATGTCATGTTGTTGTATCATTCAACACTACCTCCAAGCTGGTGTATGTATATACTGTGTGTCATATGGTGACTTGTGATATGCTGTGATCACGATTATACCACAACAGATTAACTTGTAGGCAAACAAATGAGGTACAAATAATTCATATCACAATTATATAATTTAGTAGTCTAGAGGATAGATATGTGGCTTCGAATCTCAGGTCTGGATCTCTCTTCACTTGAATACCTCATACCTGAATGTTTTTTTTCCATAAGAGATTCAATGCCATGCTATGCCTCTAGACAAACAATTCACACAATACTACCAATACTGAGAGTACAAATGATTGTGATCGTGACATTAATTGATATGAAGAAATTTTAAAAAGTAATTGTCAGATAAAATGTTGACAAAAATCCATAACAAAACATATTGGATGATTATTATATAACTCAAAGGCATAATAAACCAAGAACAATGTTGTATCCAGACAGCATGTTTGCAAAAGTGTCTAACAGTTTTAACTATCAAAGACCCATATTTTAAAACAAAAGTGGTCCATATTTTATAATTCCAAAACATATCATATATACATCTATTAATTCCTGCTGATGTTTCAAGTCAAACCCAGTAACAAAGTTAGGGCCAGTAGTAATGTTTAAATATTCCTAACTACTAGAAACATAAAATTTAGCATTCACAAATTGATAAATAAAATACAAAAATCTGAAAATCGGATAAACAAAATGACTATTCAGTTACACTACAAATTGTAAGCTTTGTTAACAAATCATGCAACACAAGCAACACACTTCACTGTATTTCACTGGAGTAAACAAAAACAACTTGAGTTGACCTTTGACCCAATTCTATTTATAGTCCAGGAAGTACTGGTTTTACCTTTCAATGTACTCATAGCTGTACTGGTTATTCTGTGACTACGCAACACTGTGTACTTGGTAAGCTGCAATAGAGCATGAAAATGAATATTAATCAGACTGATGTCGCAACCTGTTAAAGGTAAGTATCTCAGTTTTCCAATGATTTATTTCTACAGAGATTACTAATGATGACATGATACAAACTACATGTATTAAAGGTTAAAGTATACCCCTGATATTATACTGTGTGATTCATCAGTGTGTACACTCCACTACATATGTTTCGATCAGAATAAAATATTTGGCCAATAATATGTGAAAGGGGTAAAATAACACAGGTTTCTAGATCGTTTAAGTCCACACACCATGCAATATAAAACCATATCTCGAGTCACACAAATTTGCTGCAGGAATTATATTTTTTGTTAAAGGGTCCAGCTGTTACCACTTGTTATGGTGTTTATAAGTTTATGGTTACATATACAGGAATGCAAACAATGACAAACATTCCATATGTATTCTACTGTGACATTAAGGAATTAGTGTAATTGTTAAATCATTGTTATTCAGTTCTGATTATATATAAATCTACTTCTTGTTTGGTCAAAGCCATGGTAGTAGCTCCTGTCAAAGAGTATACACCATGTATGGAACAAAGTTGTCATGATGAAAAGATAATACTAAATGGTAGCCTGTATAGTAGATTTCATGAATTTAACAGACCAACCTTACACTGATGTACCACCAGTCACAGTGATTTACTAAAACATTCAGTCATAGCAAAATAATTTTATTAAACACTAAAATATATACTAATAATGAAAATGGGAATCTGCTTTCCTTCCGTGATTCAAATAATATATCTCTGGTATAAGATAACAAGGCACTGTACAGGTAACTTACTTGCTTGAGTAAATTGTACTGAGAATCTACTTTCTAGAACAAAGTGAAGTCACTGTGTTAACCTTTGCCTCCAGACTCAGACAGTACTGAGTAGGTGACAATTGTAACAACTTGTCACACTTCACTGACTTAACTCTAAACTGACTACATATTTACTACATCACCTAACTTTTTGAATGATTTTACAGTCTACAAATCAAGTAATAACAGAATCAATAATCGATTATAGAACACAAAGTCAACTCAAAAGATCAATTACTTGCATATATAATTACTTATACTGAACTCACTGTTGTAACCTTTTGCAAGACAGCATTCATTGCAGCTGACTGTGCTGCCCTTTCTTCTACTCACTCATTGAGGGCGCTATTTCATTATCCCCTTTCAATGACACCTTGTGTGTGGACAAGCCTTGGATCGTAGTTCCCGCTCTTTTTACCCTGACCTGGTTTGAGTGACAACGATGGCTAATTTGCATTATGCATTGCCCTACAGCACTCTCAGTCACATGGATTATCCAAATTTAGGTAAGTTTTAATTTGATAGGTCAACATTTCATTGATAACTTTTGCCATAGATTCTCTAATCAAAGTGTGTGGGTCGACTGATTTAAAAGAAAAGGAAAATATTCAAAAAATATTAATGGTACTATGTACACTAATTATCAGTGTCCTACACATACAAGAGATACCTAATTCTGTTTCTCTTTATATTTTATGTTAGTTTACAAAGAATATTCAAGAAATTAGGATTTTGTCATTTGAGAGTGGCCATATGAAAACAAGGGTATTAATTTTTGATTTTTAGCACAACTGAACTGAGGTTCAGTAGTGCTATAGGGATCGCCCGGCGTCTGTCTGTCTGTCTGTGTGTGTGTGTGGATGTGTGTGTGTGTGTGTGTGTGTGTGTGTAAACAACTTAAAGTCAAAAACTGCTGAACTGATTGCCATGATATTTGGTGGGTCCATTACCTTGGGTGTCTAGTTGGGAAATTGTTCAAATCAAAATGATCGCATCACAGGTGTGTGATTTGGGTCAAAAAATGTGATTTTTGGTCAAAAAACTTAAACTCAGAAACTACTGGGCAGATTGGTACGAAGTTTGGTTGGAAGATTCTTTAGGGGGTGTAAAGTAAGATTTGTTCATGACATGATGATTTCATCAGTGATATGCAAATTAGGGCTACAAATGTGTCTTTTTGGTTAAAAATCTATAATTCCAAAACTACTGAGCAGATTGGGCTGAAATTTAATGGGGATGCATTTAGGGATGTATGGACGAAGATATATTAAGCATACAATGATTCCATGGGTGATATGCAAATTAGGTGTAAGAATGTTCATTTTTGGTCAAAAACTTATATCTCAAAAAGTACTTGGTCAATGAGTCTGAAACTTGGCAAGATGTTTATGAAACTGTTATTCTGCAGATTTTCTTCAAAATATTTTGACAAAATTGGCCCTAGTGACCATGACCACGCCCTTTAGCAACAACCAAATGGCAGTATATTTTGGTCAAATAATAACATCATCTAGTAGGCAAGTGAGTAAACATTCAAAAATGTATGCAAATACCCTAGCAACCATGACCACGCCCATAGCAACAGCCGAACGGTGGTGTATTTCACAAAGATAACAACAGGGTTTAATAGACAATTGAATAAACATTCAAAAAATGTATGTAAATTTGCATAGCAACAAAACCAAGCCCATAGCAACAGTCAAATAATCACGTATATTGCAAAGATAACAACAGGAATAGAAAGACAAATGAATAAACATTCAAAAAATGTATGCAAATACCCTAGTAACCATGGCCACGCCCATAGCAACAGCCAAACAATGGTGTATTTCACAAAGATAACAATGGGGTTTAATAGACAATAGAATAAACATTCAAAAAATGTATGTAAATTTGCCTAGCAAGAAGACCACGCCCATAGCAACAGCCAAATGATCACGTATATTGCAAAGACAATATCAGGAATTCATACACAAGTGAACAAAAACATACACAAATGTATGCATATATATCTAACAACATGACCACGCCCATAGCAACAGCCAAATGATAGCATTTGTCGTAAAGATAGCAACATGGTTGGATAGGCAACTGGATAGTTATTCAGCAAATGAACACCTATTGTTAGCATGGACTAGCATATGGATAAACATTTTTAAAAACTGTACAGTTGTGCTACAACGCCATTGGCGGTATTTTTAATTAATAAAACAAATGAGTTATTTTTTTTATATTTAAAAAGAATGTGAAATAACATACATCAAATCTGTGTCTGTGCAACTGTATAAATATATTGCAAAAATATGTACAATGTTTTATTATTGTGCTGGAATTTATAAATAAGTTTAATAAGCAAGGGTGCATAATTAAGAAATCAATCACTAACTCTCATCCAATCTGCGCTATTCTCGCAAACCAGAGCTGTTATTTCTTCCGCGACACTGCGAAATAACAAAATTGTTGACGGTGCCATAAAAGAAGCTGTGGTTTACGATGATCTGTACATATGGTTGTCTGGGGCTCCCTAAGTATTTATGCAGGGTTATGTTGTAAGTTACAAAATAAGCTAAAATAACTTAATAAGTTCAACAACCCAATTACAGTGCATACATTAAAGATATTAATCATAACAAAAAGTTATCAGATATCTCTGAGATATCAAATCAACAATTACAAGACAGACAATCTGCTTGGCCTTGACTGTCTGACAGCATTATTTTGAAATGAATGTCTAGATGCCGCACAAATCGTAGACTAGACTGACCTTGCATCAAGGAATATTTTCAATGATGAAGTATTTCGCTTCTTGAGTAAAAGTAATACAACCCACCACGTCGCACATCCACGTTGGACGCATTCCCGAGTTGTGTACAGTGTAAGGGGGACTCTGATAGGTTCAAAATTCTTTGCTATTGAACTTTCATCGAATCAAAAGCCTTGGTATAGCCAACTATTGAGCATGCGTACTCTAAATGTTGTTGTTGGATTTTCAAAATGGACGTCGCAATGAGTAATTCGGGTAAGTTATCGCCCATTTGTCGGTGAATGTTTCATTAAGCGATCTCAAACGCAGGATTTCAAACAGTTCTTCGATGTATATAACAATGTGTGTGCTTATTGTCTGTTCGATCTTACGTTTTACTTTACTCTGCCTCCTATATGCGATCAGGGTCAAACAGCTGATCGATCACGCAGCTGACAACAATATGTAACTCACTCAAAATATTTGTGATGAATGAGATCATTTCTTATTTAAGAATACACGCTCGGTTATAATACGTGTCATGATCAAGGTATCCGAAACAGGATTATAGCGTTCTTTGATATCCTACCACGGTGTTCCGTATTGTTGTGTACTGCCCACGCCACAAATTTCAACACTGTTATTATCCCGTCGTTTACACTTCCTGTTTCTGGTGTGCGTAGTCCGGTGTTTACTGACCTGTAGGGCTATGGTATCGTGTCTCGTGACCATTGCATTTTCCTTTGTTTGGTGGCATCACGGGGAACGCGTCGAGTTTCACAATAGACACAGTGCAGTGTTTGTTTGTTGACTACTGCGGTTAAATTGTAGAGAAGTGTCGAGGCTGTCATGATTGTAACTCCAGTATTTTACTTACATGAACTACTTTCAACTCGCTCAGGGTCACCTCCCTGTACACCAAGTTCAATGTCGTCATATGGGATGCCAGGTATTATTTTCACGTGTAGGACACGTCATGGTCCATCTTTATTCTCATAGCTATGTTTTATTTGTAACCCTATATATGCTTATTGATGGTCAGACATGACGGCTGACGCGTCATTCTGTCTTCATGCGCAGATTCCTTACTTGTCAAGACTTCATGGTTGTAATGAATTTTAGTGCTTCGAGTATCAGTAACTGTGAAAAGCAGAATTTAGAAAGAAAATATAAATAAGACAGATTATTGAACACATGTTGATTTACAAATTTAGTGAGTTAAACTGACTTTTGTTTTTTGGTATTCTGCCAAACCAAATGTGTTCTGAATGAAATATAAAGACAGAGATAACAACATAAGGTACTATTAGGGTTAGTTAGGGTCATGACTGGCTGACTGAATGTTTGTCTACTATCTTGAGTTGCCCTTGAATACATAACTCAAGTTGGTTACCTAGACAACCACACTGTCAAACAGTGTGAAACTCTATGATTATTGTTGAAATGTACTGAGGATGACCATGGTAATGAAGCCATAGTAAATGAAAATAATTATGAAACCATGGAAGTATAACTCACAGGTTATACTTCCATGATGAAATCATAGACCCTCCACTGTGGGTGGAGGGTCTATGATTAAACTAAGCAGCTTATACAAACTTAATAATATAAAGACACTGTGGACCTTCAGTTTTTAATAATTTACCCCCCCCCCCCCCCATGCATTATTAGGTCTTGTTTGAAATTCAGAACATATTTGGAGGATTTTTCAAAGAACAGAACAAAGAAATTGTAATGGCAAACAGTAGTCCTGTATATTTGTATAGGATGTGAATATGGTATAGAGTAGCCTTGACATGATTTATAGTGTTGCATCCAGTTTTACATGATTTATAGTGTTGCATCCAGTTTTACACCTGTTTAGCCTCAAGGAAAGGACAAACTACTTATTGTTCTACAACTCCTATCAGTCTGGGTTAGTTCGGCCTTGACTTGTATTTTATAATTTGTATCAAGGTGGTTTCAGTGATAAAGTGGCATTGTGTTGGAGTGTTTACTTTACATAGGAGTATCCTTCACCTCTAATATATTGAGAAAGGATGTGTTTGAAAAGCTTCAGTTTGGTCCCATTGTCCCAGCAGTAATACTGTTCATGATAATTATCAAAAAAATGATGTGTATGAATCAAATTACATGTGTTAACGGATGTCTGATAATAAAAAGTTTGTATTTCAACTGGTTAGTGCTCAATTTTCAAGACTCATTGTTTGTTGTATGATTTATGGTTCCAAATGTGTGTGTTGGGGGGGGGGGGGTCTTTTTGATCATTTAGTGAAGGGATTAGGCAAAGCAGTAAAAAGTACAATCATTTATATATTATTTCTATTTTACAGCATGTGTGACATACGAGAGTGCGCCGTTAGAATTTGAAGACTTCCCAAGGACAAATGAAAGTGTATATATTTTAGGAAAAAGTTACAATTTACTAGAAGACAGAGGTGAACTACACAGTGATATACGGTCTAAGATATGGATTACTTATAGGAAGAATTTCACTGCAATAGGTAAGACAGATGTATTGACTCAAATATGTACAGCTGACCAAACTTCTAAGTACATTCTTGCTGATGAGGTGGTCTAATTCTATTCCTATTAGCCTACAGTCCACTCGTGTTGGGATTTTGCTGTCACTTTTCCCCATCCATGCTTGGCATATCGCTATAACAATTTTATCATTGTACAATTTCCTGCAACAGCATTGAATATGGTAGTTATATTTATATTATACAATTCAATTCAACCCTCTGAGATGGTTCTAATCATGTGGTGATACGATTGACGTCACCACACACATAGTTCGAAGAATAAGACTAATATTTACTAATTACCAGACTAGTGCATTGTGCTTATGGACAAGAAAGCATTTTAGTCACTATTTATTTTTATGGTATAGTTTTCCAGCAAAATTAATAAAGCCAAAAAATAAACCTTTAGCATAAAATTTCCATGTTTACAGTGTGCATCTGTTGTACAGTCAGTCTACTACTCAGCTCTGTTAGTATAAATGCTAATTTATAGAATTGCTCTGTCTAAAGTTGAATCGCCATAGATATTCAAGGAAAGCAGTCATTTCATTACTTATGTATGAGTGTACTAGATGACTTATTCCTCATTAGTATTCAGATGGGATGCTATGATACATAATTATTCAGTCAGAATAAAGACAAGATCACATGTACATTTCCTCAGGGTCAATTACATGAATAGCTTATTACATACTGAGGAATGAGTAACACTGTGTTTGACTTGATTTATGGATTGGACTGTAACAGGTTGGATATGAGTGCAACAGTTATTTCATTCATATCATGTATTGTATGGATATAATGGTGTACATTAATTAACTTTATATAGGCCAAGTATGAGTAGTAGACAATTAATCATGAATGATTTATCTGGATTGTTAATGAAGTGAAGTGAACACGAGAAGAACATGTAATGTAATATATATAAATTATATAAATATATATATTCTAATTCTAATTCCAGTGAGTTTGTTTCACGTGATGGGAAGTAGGACATGGTTTCAGTTTCATGATGTTTACTTAATGCTATATTAATGGTACTCTAGACATAGGTCTGTGTTGACATATGAAATGGGGACATCAAGTAGAAATACCTTCTATCTCATTTTACATATCGCACTGTTAGGTTAAAATCATTTACTAACAAAAACTTATGAACATGTATATTGATTTAGATTGTACATTACTACTGATAGTAAATTCTATTTAGTATGTGAGATTTCACATCTAGGTTAAATTTTGTAGTACATCAGACTTCACAGAGGGTACATCTAAATATTGTGTTCATTCATAACGCAAAATAAAATCTTTGTGTAACCCTGTTTTGTTTGATTTGACATCAATGTCAAAAGGAGACCTCTCTTTCATTTTTCCAAAATTAGTCATAGTAGTATGACATCACAGACATAGACATGTAAGACAGTCACATGTGACAGTCACACAGACATAGACACATGTTAGACATTGCACTGTCACATACACATATACCGGTATATACATACACAATGACGTATACATGCACACAGAGACACACCATACATACATGTATTCACACACACACACACACACACACACACACATGCAGAACTTCATTCTTCATACAAATCTATGCATATACACATATACTATATTTACATACACATGATACACACAAACTAATTCACACATACACACCTTCATACATACACACACACACACGCATGCATGCATGCATGCACACACACACACACACACACACACACACACGCACGTAAAGTAAATTTGTTTTGTTGCATTTCTAAAATTAGTATTCACACCATGCATTGTGATGTCTGAGAATCTAATAATCAAACATTTACATATCTTACATATCTCAATTCTAAATTTTGTGAATTAGGTATGATATACTAGTAATATGTGAGTGTAAAAAGTATATTTTGAGAAAATCTCATTACCTGAAATAGAATATAATTACCATCTACTAAGGTATGATTAAAATAACAATATTTTGATTACTTGGTCCACAGTATGACATCCAGTCCACATGCCTATAGGTATGCTTAAGAATAAATTGTGACCTTCGTATTCTATTATGACCCTCTAACTTGAGGTCAAATATTATGACAGTTACTGAGGATAAGTCATGACCTTCGTGTTCTTTTTTGACCCTCTAGCTTGAGGTCAAATATTATGACAGTTACTGAGAATAAGTTGTGACCTTCCTGTTCTCTTTTGACCCTCTAGCATGAGGTGACAGGTCAAATGTTATGAGAGGTACTGAGAATTGACAAGGTTTTGTTGATAATATTGTAATATTATTGTATAATGTATTTTAGGTGGCACTGGACCAACAGGTGACAATGGCTGGGGTTGTATGCTTAGATGTGGACAAATGATACTGGCACAAGCCTTGATTCTCAGGCATTTAGGACGTGGTAAGTATCAAACACAATTCTAATCACCTGGATCAGAATTTGACAGTATGTGGTAAGATAGGGTGTCATCTCATAGAATGTTGCATTGCATCATGGGTAAACAGTGTACAACTTGAATAACAAGTTGATAGTGCTAGGGAATCAAATCATATTATAATATTGTATTGTATTGTAGGTAAACATGACAGCTAGAATAATATTTATATGGTATTAGGGGGTCACAGCACTGCATCATGGGTAAACGGTTCACAACTTAAATAACGTTGTCAAAGTGCTACGAGACCAAATCATGCAATGTTTATTCATTCATGGGCAAACAGGTGACAACTCTAATACCAATTTCATGATGGGGGGGGGGGGGGGGGTGTCAGATAGAATACCACAATGCATCTTGGGTAAAATGTCATCTATATCTTATATCCTGCCAATGTGAAAGACTGGAACGGTTACATCATGTGACACCATCATTTGTGTCGACACTCTTTGTATGTTTTGTGAGGTTATTGGTGAATCAATTCTCTTCCGTGTTATATCTTCCAACTATAATCCATTGGTTTTCAGTATCGTGATACACCATCATATTTTTTGAACAGAAAGTGAATCATTGTGAATAGATAATGTTCATGACTCACCAGGAAGTGAAAGTTTATTTAAAAGAAGACTCTTCTTCTTCTTACTGGTTGTCATTGGTCACTACCTGACAAGAACTAAAAATGTCATAATTTATGAAATTATGATAACCAGTCATCTTGTTTGGTTTAGTTATGTACTGTACTTGCTGTAACCAGAAACTAACACCGCATAGTAAGAATTGATTTGGTTGAAATTGATAAACTTAATTTGCATGAATACTAGTGACTGACCAGCACTCCACTGAGACTGGTGAGAACCCTGTCTAGATTAGTAAGCAGTACTGTGTAAATGACTCATGCTGAAAAAATAATGTGTTATATTTTTATAAAATATATGACCTGTACCTGTACAGCATAAACACCATAGAGTTAAAGCATACAGATGTTGGAAATATGTTTGTCAACAAAGTAATTATACAAATCTTCTCTTTTGTCCAGACTGGCGATGGAAACCCAAACAATTGCAAAGTGATACATATTATAGGATACTCAGGTCATTTCTAGATAGGAAAGACAGCTGTTATTCTATTCATCAAATTGGTAAGTTGTCATTGAATCCTTTATAATTTCTGTCATTGCAAAGTGTTCAATTATCTATCAAGCTTTATATGTAAGAGAGTCTCTACATAGAGACACCACTAGAGACACTGTTTAAGCATCTGTCTTCTAACACATTGTTAGAGGTAAGCTTTCTAAGCAGACAGTCACCTTCATATTCGAGGTCAATCTAGATTTGCTCAACTCAGTAACATTGGAAGTATTATATCTAGAGACACTGTTCAAGTGTGGACACCCACTATGTTAGAGATAAGCTTTCTAATTTCAGACACCAACTTTTGACCTTGACCTTCATCTTCAAGGTCAAATTTAAATGATACACATTCTTAAAGTAACATATACTTACAACATCATGTACTTTTCTTTCAGCACAAATGGGTGTCAGTGAGGGTAAGGAAATAGGACAGTGGTATGGTCCTAACACAGTAGCACAAGTATTAAGAAAATTGTCATTATTTGATGACTGGAGTTCTATAGCCATACATATCGCAATGGATAACACTATAGTAGCTGAGGATATTAGTAAGTATAAGTAAAGCCAATGGATATGGGATTTTATTGATATTTTATATTATGTTGTGTTGTGTGATGTTATGTTATGTGATGCTGTGTTGTGATGTTGTGTTATGTTATGTGATGTGTAGTGTGATGTGGTGTTGTGTGATGTTATGTGATGTGATGTGTTGTGTTGTGTTGTATTGTGTTATTTGATGTGATGTTATGTTGTGTGGTGTTATGTGATGTGTTGTGTTGTGTGATGTTATTGTTATGTTGTTTTTTCCTCTGTTTGTGCTGTTACGTGTATTTTCTCTCCTCACTTATTTACTTTTGCAATTTTAAACCTCAGTCTGTACAATGCACTGAGACACATGTACTTCAGTTTTACAGTAAATAAATAATAATGTTATGTTTTGTTAAGTTGTTTGTTTATTAAAGTGTCCTATGTGCACTATCAAATTATAAATACATTTTTTAGTACAGTTTACAAAGAAAGAAGCCCATCCTGACCTCTGACATATAAGACACAAGGTATACAAAATAAAATAAATAGTTGTCACACACGTCAGGTGTAGCTGGTTAAAGTTAGATATAAGATTAACTGACTTCTCATTTCATATTTCACTGACAGGAAAACTATGTAGACATATTAAAGGGAAGTCAAAAGAATCATCCGGTCAAAAGAATCGTCCGGTGGCAGCAGCGATGGGTGCCAGTAATGGAGATTCACAGGAGATATGGAAACCATTAGTATTATTTATTCCTTTACGACTAGGCTTGAGTGAAATCAACCCACTTTATATTAGTACTCTGAAAAAGTGTTTTAGAATGAAACAATCGATTGGAGTGATAGGTGGAAAACCAAACCATGCACATTATTTTATTGGTTATTTTAGTAAGTATAGTTATCGGTTTCCTTTATCATTTCATCATACTTGTTTTCATCTAATGTCTTAGAAATTCATAGTCTGTAATCCATGACGGGGCGCCCTCACACATCAGTTAACCCCTTTCAGAGACCAGTCCGGTGAGGGCAGAGGGACACGACGTATGTCACAGTCTTACAAATTCAGTCTGTAATCCATGACGGGGCGCCCTCACACATCAGTCAAGGGCAGAGTGACATGGTGTATCTCACAGTCTTAGAAATTCCTATATGATTGCATCTTCTCATTTTCACCCATATCCCAGAATTACGATTTAATTTACTCATTTTCACTATTGTCACCATGCACTCTCTTCATATCCTGTGTCGTTAGTTGTTCTCAATATGATTGTTTCTACAAGATTAATTGTAGTCATGATAACCAATGAACATTGAGACAAAAACCTGCATGTAATGTTCAACCCTTCTTTAAATGAAAACAATATGTTAATTTTTCGGGGTATGTAACATTACTTTGATTCCCCTCTTAAATGTTCAGCCTGTAACAGAGCTATTTAAGTGATAGTATCCTGTTTCTACAGGTGGCACTCAAGTACATGTAAATTCTCCACTCGCTACACTATACCACTCAGCTTACCGTAGATAAAAACACGTGATAATGATTAATGTCCCCCATATATATTTTTCAGAGGACACGTTAGTATACTTAGATTCCCATACCACTCAGCATACCATAGGTAAAGACGTGATATTGTCACCTTGTTTATCTTTCAGAGGACACATTAGTATACTTAGATCCCCACACAACTCAGCCTACGGTTGATATAGACAAGTGGGCCCAAATACCGGACCAAAGTTATCATATCAAAGACCCAAGTCGTATGAATATTCAACATTTAGATCCTTCAATAGCACTTGTAAGTATTTATATTATTTATTGTATATTAGTAGTATAGTAACCATGTTCAGAGGTTTGAAAAATGGACCAAGGTTGTGTACTTTATGTTGTTTGAAAATATGATTGATAAGACATTGGGATAGGTTGGTATGTTTATACCGAGATCCAAGTCTGCATAAAATGGTATTGAACATTGAATCAAATCAATGGTAGTGTCAGAGGGTAAAAACAGGTTTGTGTTTCAGCTTATAACTGTTTCTAAACTTAGTTTTGATTGACAGTTCAGTTTTTAACACTTTCTGAACTTACATTCTGTTCAGCTTTGACACCTTTTAAGTTTGGTGTAATATCTTCTCTAATCAGTTTCTAACACTCTCTGAACTTAGATTTGCTACCAACTCTGATCATGATCAGCTGATTACAACTTCTAAATTGCAGTTTTGGCATGACTCTGATGTGAGCAGAGAACTTGCAATCATGTAACATTATTTGTAAATGACTTTGCTGCTACATTTACCATTTTTGGGATCACTCTTTTATTCCTACACTAGGGTTTCTTTTGTGCAGATGAAGAGGATTTTAATGACTTCTGCCGAACTATTAACAAAGTAAGTATGAATTTTTTTCCCTTTCTGGTTGAATTATTCAGTTCATCTGTACATTGTACTACGGTATAATAACCCAACATAGCTGTGAAAGTCTTCCAGGCTATCAGAGATCACTCATTGAAAAGTTTTTTCACCAAAGAACTATTGTGTAATTTGAAATTTTACAAAGTTTCTGCCAAGTTGCTTTTGTTTTGAATGAAGCCAACCACTCCCCCCCCCCCTCCAACACACGTATGATTTCTCTCCACTGTCTCAGTCTCTTACTCTGTTTCTCTGTCTGTCTGTGTCTGTGTCTGTCTGTCTGTCTGTCTGTCTGTCTGTCTGTCTGTCTGACAAACTGACTGACTGTGCTTTTAATTTGTCATAGATGGTAATATCTGGAGAAGACCGTCCTATGTTTGAGTTGACAGATGAAAGACCATCTCACTGGCCACCATTTCATCCATCTAGTCAGGTTTCAGACAGACCACTTGGTAAGTTATTGCCGTAATGAAGACAGGTTTCACACATGCTTTGAAAGTTCACAACTTTCCTGGAATTTAAAAAATCAAAAGTCCTGGAATAATTTAATTTACTGTGAAGAAATTTGATCTTAACTTCTCCTTGGAAAGGTCAATTTATTCTAGTAATATTAAAATTAAGAGTCTTTAGCCATATAATATTGACTGATTATCAGTGAGAAAAGGAGTTAATTGGCCATCTGCCTGACAAATGAACTACAAAATACTTTCAGAAAAAGATCATGAAAGTTCCTGGCTCAATTACTCATTGATACATACTGAAATAATTTAAATACTTTTAAAGTAAATAAAGCATACATGTAGAAAATGATAAGACTACTGGATCAAAAACTGCAGATACTGTCATTCTTACTTTGTAAAGTTTGTTAGCTGGCTATACACATAGTGAGAAGTGTTTCACCTCAGACATTATCTAGAAATATATTGCTAACTTTTATATAGTCAGGGGTAATGATTAAAACTATTAAAATCCTACAAGTCACTTGATATACGTGGTCAATAGAGAACAGTGATGCATTCATTGTCATTGATATGAAACTAAATTGACCAAGATAGCTATTTTTTTGGTCTCCTTTTACCTACCTCAAAACATGTATTATTTTGTTTGTCTACGAATGTAAATGTAATAAGTAGGTTATAAAGAAGATATATATAAAGTTTATGCTAACCTATCTCAGTACCATCCAAAACAAAAAGATTTCTGAAATCATTAATTTACATATTAATCATGTTAACCCAGGTGCAGTGGAATCAACATATGATGTACCAGATGAAGCAGAGGTGAAATATGACACAGACGAAGAATTTGAATTACTATGATGAATGTCATCCAGGCGTATCATTGACTCGTATATTTACATTACCACCACCGACGCAAGTGATGAATCTGTGTATACTTACCAGAGTATTGATGTGAAGGAATTGCACTAACTGTGACTATGTTGTTGGAGACATACAGACTTTAATCCATGATGTGTTGTGGATGTTGAAATTTTGACTCTAAATTTTGATGCAGTCATTGTAATATTTTGGCATTGGATGTTTCTTCAACTTCATGAACAATGTCTGTTTTGATGTACTAAATGTACTACTGCGTATGTGATAATCATTGATGTCGTTTTTTGACATTGTATTTATAAAGTCTCTGGATTTTAGGGGATGCCTGAACTGGTGATCTTCTGACATTATTTCATTTTTGGTAGTTGTGTGCATGTCATTCACCACAGTATGTATTTCATAAGAGTGTGTTTTTATATCACGTGTTGGCTAGTGAACTAACGTCACATTATTGTACATGTCATTAGCTATTAAATGGAGTCATAGGGTACATTCTCTACAGAGGCACAGACCAGACATTACTTCTATGTTTTGACATAACTAATGGTACTGAAGACAGAGTTATGTGTATGGCAAGTTGTGTGTGTGTGTGAGTGTGTGTGTGTGTGTGTGTGTGTGTGTGTGTGTGTGTGTGTGTGTGTGTGTGTGTGTGTGTGTGTGTGTGTGTGTGTGTGTGTGTGTGTGTGCGTGCATGGCTGTGTATGTGTGTGCATATGTGTGTCACTATGTATGTACATGTATGTATGTATGTATGTATGTATGTATGTATGTACAGGTGTGTGTGTGTCTGTGTGCATGCTCTTGCTTACATGGTATGGTTTATGTTTGCATGCATTAAACCAACTTGCTAAAACTTATTAACTTTACACCCACATTCTTGTAAAAACAGCATTGTCTGAGGGCCAATCAGGTTTGGGGATATAACACCAAACATTTTCATTGTGGATCCTAATTAATAGCAGTACATGTACATGATGAAGCCATCAACATACTACACTGTGAGCCCTAGTAATTTGACATGATGACATTTTATATATCCCCCCCCCCCCCACTTTTGACTTCATCTCCAATGATATTTAGAGGAAAAGGGTGGTGTTATCCATAAATATTTATTCAAGTTTTTACAGCCCTCCCCAAATGAGATTGAACTGGTTTGTTTGTTGTAATCTGCTTTTGTTAACTTTTTTTATTTTACATAGCATTTTTTGTCTTGCTTACTTTATGATCGGCTGAAAAGTATAACAATAGGGAACTTGCAAACCCGCCATCTTGAATATCCTGAATGTTGCATCATGGGAAATGTGATGATAAATATGAATTAATCAGTCATGTAAACAATTGTGTTACATTGTTTGTAACCACAAATAATGTAGTCATGGTTACCTTGACCATTGTAAGGGGTTTATTCTATTGAAAGCTCCAGATAAGATATTGCAGTAACTACAGATAATCCCATAGTCCAATCCATAGTCCTTTACATCTGAGCATGCTCAGTCTGGATTGCAAGTTTCCTATTGTCTTTACACATCTTTCTTGTAGCCAATGTCATGACCAGTCACAGTCTTTCATGAAGTCATGACATCACTATTTTTGGTACACATAATTTGATGTCATATTATTCACCATCCCATTAGACTAGAGATTGACATCTGTTTGGTGCACATGTTTTGATGACATCACATTGTCACTCATATTTATCATCTCACTCATTGTCTTGCATCACTGTTTTTGGTGCACATTTTTCATGACACCTTATCCATCATAGTGACTGACATCATTGTATTCCGTACACATAATTTGATGACATCAATCACATTAGGCACTTTATCATCAATAGCAATTGACACAGAACAAAGTCACCAAAACATTGTATGTAAAACCTCATACCTATTTACTGCCTGAATTTTTAACAAAATTTACATTAGGTAGGTAGTAGTGAATATTTCCCATTCTGATCCTTGGATGCAGAGTCTCTTAGGCCTAATAAATAAAATTGTGTGGTTCCGATTACACTCAGTTTTAGAATAGGTGGGGTAGTTAGACTTTTTATTTCAGGTAGTTATGTTTTCTGTTGTTTTCCATATGGTCTCTGTGTTATTGGTTTCTTCTCATCAGATTTACAACCATTACATATTGGAAGAACAGTTTTATTGTCTTTTTAAGTTCATGTCAGTTTCTGCATCCACTAATTCTTCCAAGACTTCACAGTTTTCACGATTTTATAATTTTTTTCTTGAATACGCCTAAATAGGTTAGCGTGAAAAACTAAGTGGGGTTGGGAACCGGAACCAAACAATTTTTTTAGGCCTTACAGAAAACCTGAAAATTATCTTGGGTATTTTAGAATTTCGTGCAGCATTAATTTGCATAATTTATTCAACTTTTCTGCCAATGAGCTTTTGCCTCAACTGTACAGTATATTTACACATACTTTGGTGTGGTCAAAAACAAGCATGTTGTAGTGTATACTACTTGATCTTACATCTGTTGACTTTTCTAGTCAAGTAACTGTAAGACAAGAACATTATCTTGTTCTTTTATGGAGAAAATTTGTCTGCATTGCTCTTTTTCTTTTCTCAAAAAGTGTAATTTTTCAAAAGAATATTGTAAAAGTCTGATTGTACTACTGCTGGTTTTCATCAATGGAGTACCATAGTGTTAACCTGTGATACCATAAACAGCACCCCAAGTGACAGCATGATAGATGATCAAATTGACATATTTGCTATAACTTCATAAAACAACTTTTATGCAGGTATTTTAGTCATTATGTATAACACTAAAGTTACATACCACTTACAGTGGTGTTCTTAGACTGTCGACAGTCGCTCACGCCTTTTTTTCCTACGTCTTATCTAAACTCCGATCCGGCGCACCACTACTATAATCGCATACTGATATCGAGGGCCAAAGGCGATTATAGTAGTATGCGATTATAGTAGTATTGTGCCGGATCGGAGCATGGCAACAATTTAAGTTTAGATAAAATGTAGGGAAAAAAGGCGCAAGCGACTGTCGACAGTCTATGCTGGTGTTCTGTACAAAATCATCAGTGTTTAAAAAACAAATGTTACAAGAACTATGGTCACTAGAGGGCAGTGTTTATTGAAAGGTGTACACAAAGAAAACAAACATAACAAGTGACTCTGTGGTCTTCCTTTATTGTGCCCACAGATTATTAAAGACATTGTGAATAAACTTGACCTGATGAGTGGTTGTATCTACACCAATTTTATCATTATTTAATGTATGAAATGTGCTACACAGCATGCACCCTACCTGCCCATTCATTTTAACAATAATCTCTTTGAACAAATACATTTAGAATACAAGACGTTTAACTACCAAATACACATTTTATTATTTCACAAGCCTTCATAGAAGACTTAGTACCCAACTGGTTTTAGTATGACCTTGGTGGAGGTGAAAGGTCAATATCTGAACAGTAAGTGTACTCAACTATGTTGGGGTACACATTTTGATTGAGTCGCTAGGAATACAAGTTCAAATTTATTGAACTATTTGCTATTTGACCTTGAAGATGAAGGTGAGGGTCAAGACTAGTGTTTAGCAAAAAAAGCTTACCTCAACATTGATGCTTTACACCATTTTTATGGGCATGCGTGTACTAGCACCCATACACTGCTTTCCTAACTGAGTAAAAATGAAATGATGACTATAGCAGTGTAAAAAATGATAATTGAACAGCATGGTATGGTATAGTCTGGATGCCAATGTGGTCTCTAACTAAACCATGTCTGGTCAAAGTCCTTCAATCAATACAAAAAGTTGTCCATCCAATCGGTGAACCCCAACTGTTATAGTGACATAAACAGTGTATAACTTAGCATCCTGAGCTGACAAATGTACCATATTTGGACATTACATAACTGCCCCAATAAACACTAACTTTATGAGGGGGCTGTGTTATTGGTTAGATTTTTGTGATTGATTAACAAAGACATGATGTTAATGACTGTGTGGGTGGCTGTGGATGAATATTAAATTGCATCTCATGCATCTCAGGACTTCTAGAGTAACGACTTTGACTATACTGTGAGTGGAGGTGTAAATGGTAATGATACTGTATAGGAACTAGACTATGTGAGTGGAGGTGTAAATGGTAAAGATACTGTATAGGAACTAGACTGTGAGTGGAGGTGTAAATGGTAAAGATACTGTATAGGAACTAGACTGTGAGTGGAGGTGTAAATGGTAACGACACTGTATAGGAACTAGACTAGGTATGGTATGACATTCTATAGTATGGTTGTGTGCTCATCATCCATGGTAGAGCGCCACCAGTGGTCAGACAATTTATTTGAATACATGTGGCCTTTGATAATTGTAATATACAACATGTATTACATTATATTTTGTTCACTAAATATAAACATTAGTATATAATATAGTACTTAATCGCTATTAATGATTTCCTTTTTCCAGTCGCATAAAATCAGTGTCATCATCATCATATTTAAGATTTTTCTTTCCTTCTGTCTGTCTGTCTGTCTGTCTGTCTGTCTGTCTGTCTCTATCTATCTATCTATCTATCTATCTGTCTATGTCTGTTGGTCTGTCTATCTATCTATCTATCTATCTATCTATCTATCTAACTATCTATCTGTCTGTCTGTCTGTCTGTCTCTCCCAATAACACTAAATGAGCTGTTTTGTATTAATAATCACTGCAGTTACTTTTATTTTAAATTTTTGTTTTTGTTTTGTTTTGTTTGGTAACCTGTTTAATACTGCACTGTCGAGATACATTGCTTAGCTGGTCATACCTCCAAGCCCTAATTTTCTTGAGAATATGCGAGGACTAGAAGGTACGATCAGACAAGTAGGTTTATACCTCCATGGACCAGTTAATGATGTATCTCAACAGCACAGTAAACAGGCTATTTGTTTGGGGGAACTAATTTCAAAATTATGCAGTCTTTGTATATCACAATGATCACCATTTAAATGAATATTCAATGATATAATGAACAATAACAATTACCCAAATGAAAGCAAACTATTAAAACAACACAATAATTATAATTATAATAAGGTTATCACAATAAAACAATTAGTGATGAAATATAAATTTACCATTTGTTTATGACCAAAATATTTTCAAAACTGTCAGAAGTGTTGTAAACAGATGGACCTACATTTATTTGTGATAACATAGTTGCACCTAACTACCTTTCAGCAATGCAAACCACACACTATTACAGTGCAGTGTCAGGTGCATACACTTGCTGGCCAGACCGTTTACTGTAACATAGCAACGTACACATGACCTACCAGGTCACGATGCTTCGCGGAAAGGGGGATGGACGATGCTATTATGTAGGTGGTATAGTAAACAATATTAACGAAATATTTGTTGATGAAAAGGGTGGAATTGATAGTGGTGTTCAAAATATTATTTCAAAAGACATATTTAAATGTATTAGACGATTTTTAAAAATATATTTGACCGGAAAGCAGTACACTGTCTTAGGTCACTTTTTACGACCACCCCTCTCTACGCTCGTATAGTGGACCGAGCTTGTCTGACTTCCTGAATATGAATAAGATGGCAGTCGACTGTTCGTCGCGAAGTTTTCGTATGTGAGGTATTTTGATGATTTTCCACATTATTAACGGCTTAGACTTGACTGTCAAATAAGCAGTTGACGGAAAATTAACAGAGGAAGAGGTCTATAGGTGTGTGTTAGAGCTTCGGTGTTCCAGACAGCTCGATCTGGACAAGAAACGTGTGTTGTTATTATTTGTAGTTTGGTGAAGTTTATGTGGAGACCAATGCAACGTTTTGCCTTCGAACGACGACATATCGTGTTACACCATGACAAGAGCGACATCTAAAACGTGATTTTTGAACACTCTGAAGAAAGTTACTGGCATCATGCCGTCCAAGTTAGAATATTTCACATTCCCTCGTCTGAAATCTGCAAAGAGAGAGATCGATGACGGGTTCAAAGCATACAAATCGGGGGCCAGTTTTACAGGACACCTTGAGGAGGGCATCAAGAAAGTAGGGTACGGTACGTTTGTATGGCCGAAAGGTGATCGATATACCGGGGAGTTTGCTGATAATGTACGAGTAGGTAAAGGGGTACAGGAATGGGCCGACGGCTCCAAATATGATGGTGAATTTTTGAGAGATATGAGACACGGATTTGGAGAAGCGACTTGGAATGATGGCGAGGTACGTATATAAAAATGTTTAAAAATATACACTGTAAATTATAAATTAATACCAACCACATCTCATTATGCACATTTGATAACAACTGACAAGACATTACTACTTTTTATTTCTCATGTCTAAAAATTTCTTCATTTCTCCATCTTTCTTTATGTATGTTCAGGCATTTACTGTATTACCCCCCCCCCCCCCCCATCTCAAGTGTTACTTTTATCATCGTTTTTACAACTAAGTTTACAAGGTCTTTGTAAATGGATAATTATTCTCAATTCAGTCAGACAATAATACTATTAAAATGATACTAAACATCACAGAATAGTTCATTTTTTACATGTAGACATACAACAAACATTTATTATAGCTTATCATTTTTATCGGTTTTGAGATAAATTTGAAAAAAGAAAATTAAATGGAGAAAAGGTAGCAACCACAAATTTATAGAAAAAATTATGGGACAAATATTCCCAAAGTTGTATCAGTATTATTGAACTATTACTAGTGTTGAATGACAAAGAAGTTCACTTCTCAATTTGCATTTTTTTCAGGGGTTCCTTTAGTTTTAGCTCTAGCCATGTGGCTATTCAAAGAACATGTACATATATACATGACGTATATATGTGGTTTAAAAGGGTTGATTGGCACATCTTGGGATTCTGAACCCAATCTTCCATTTGATAGTAGTTTTGTATTGAATAAAGCCTATACTAATTAATCTATGTCTGTGTATTCTAGCATCCCTATTTCTAATTAGATATTATCCCCCAATATATTTGTTTCATTCAGCCAAAGAAAATAGAGTGACCTAAGGAGTCTTGTCACTACGAGTCCAAAGACAAGTAGTACCAGTACTGATAGTTATACCATTTGGTCACAATTACATTTCCAGGCTGAATGAAGACAAATATTGGGGAATGATATAGATATATCTGAATAAACATAATTTATGAAAAATTGGGTAATATAATGTAGATTTTATGTGTTTCTACTCATATATATCAAGTATTAGAGAACCAATGACATGGACATTAGTTGTCATGGCATAATCAGGTTCCTCTTTTCACACTTTTCCCATCGTCGCAAACCACAGCCTCTTTTATGACACCGTCCAAAACATGCCGTCCAGAGTTATTTCGAAGTATGGCGGAAGAAATAACAGCTCTGGTTTGCGATAATGAGTTTTACCTCAACTGAAAAAAATCTTCAGAAAAATAAGTTGTTTAATTGTCAACTAACTAAACTTTTTACCTAAGTGTGCAAAGTTCAGATAAAACAGCAAGAGGTGTGGTACATGGTAGGAAGATAAACTAAAATCATAAAATATTGAATTGTTGTTTTCTTTGTAGTATTAATTATTCAAAAAATGAATCAATAATCAGTCAGGCATAGTATAAAAATTTCACATCTGAGTGACAAGGATGAAATCTCTCCATTGATCAAGGTCCTGGCTTTATATAACGACAGATCTGTTGACAGAGTGTGCTTCAATAACAATCTGTAGAGGTTTTTTTTATGTGGGATATACAGAACCCCAGGCAGTATATCACTTGTTCAACAACAATGGATAGAGTTTAAATGGGAGATGTACACAACCCTAGGGTGTATCCTCTATTCTACACCAATACAATGAAGAGGTTGTACTTGGCATTTTGCTTGGGTTGAACATAAAGTCCTTGGTTGCCACAAAATGTTCACTCTTATGTGAAACATACAGACACACCCACTGTAAACTAACAACGCTTGCATTATAACTGTATCAGCCAATGTTGTGAAAGAATTGTTAACTTTATCTGTTGCTATATTGGTATTGCTGTCTTTGAACACCCCCCCCCCCCCCCCAAAAAAAAAAAACCAACAAAAAACCCAAAATTATTACTATCAACAAAGTTTTAATATGGACTTGTCAACAATACTATAACCAAAATACTGACAAGCCTAGAAAAATGTTTATTTGTACTTCAGCATTCTAGTTTTGTTTAGAAATTTCATTGAAAAAGAACAACTTATGAAATTATCGTTACCTGTGTAAATAACACACTTGTGATAAACAATGAAAGAACAACTTATGAATGTATCTCTACCTGTGTAAATAACACACTTGTGATAAACAATGAAAGAACAACTTATGAATGTATCTCTACCTGTGTAAATAACACACTTGTGATAAACAATTTCATTGAAAAAGAACAACTTATGAAAATATCTCTACCTGTGTAAATAACACACTTGTGATAAACAATTTCACTGATTTTCATTTATGTTTTGAAATTGAAAAACAAGATATATTATTCTTCATTGCTTCAACACTGTTCATCTTTCTGAAGTCAGAATATGGCAAACATCGGTGAGAACATCAGGGTTTACCTAAATAATATCTTGATTCAAAGTTTAGACCTCGGAATATGTTTCTATTCATTTCATGGTATTTGTTTAGATGTAAATAAAATGTATGGTTCACCAATGAGGCTTTGCAATCAGAGATGGCTGAAGTGGCTCCTGTGTTAGCTAGTGTAACTATAAACACAACAGTAGAGTACTAGTATCTATTTACAAAGGGCCTAAGCTTTAGATAGGTTAGGACCAGTGCTAAAATTACTAACTGTAATCCAGTAAGTATAGTCAAAAGTAGTTACAGATATTATATACTGTAAATTATAATGCAAATACTTCCTGTATCACAACCCCACACATGTTACCCCTGTAATTATTGCCCCCCCCCCCCCCATAAAATGTTTTCTTTGGTTTGCTGACTTTTTCTAAAAAGATGCAATGTATGATCTACGATAGTAAGAAGAGGACCCTTAGCACCAGTATATGGTTTACTGAATTGTTGATACATTTGTAGTATTTCACTGATAGTTTGTTACAGTTGAACATTTTACAGCCTACATTTTCTTTGTATTGTTTCCTTATGAAAATGATGTACAGACAAATGCCTGTTTTCAGTAAATATGAAACTCATGAAAACACAACATTACATTACTACATATGAATTGACAAACAATGTGCTTAAATGGAAATCAATAAAACTGCAGTCAAAACAGTCCCTCTAAGAACACATCAATGTAGATCCAAACACATATTTCTATCCCATGTGGCTATAGCCTGTAGACCTGTATTCACAACATCTGTGTCAAGCCTGTATGTTGAACCTGATTGCCAAGTCTCTTGGCTAAGAAGGCTAAGTTGCTATCAAAACTAAAACTACAAATATTTTGGCACCCAACAGCCAAAAACATGCGCTGCTAGAGAAAGAACCTGTTAGCAACAAAGCTATGTCAATTAATCCCTGGGATCAGTGTTATAAGCATGGTGTAAGACTTGTGAAAGTCTTTATGTAAGCCCCTAGCAGTCTGGCATTGTTCTCACCAAGTGAACAATAGCAAGCAGACAGTTGTAAAAACTTTACCATGTTTGTCTTATATAACCAGGTATGCAATTACAAGTGTATTAGTAAAGTCATGCTGGTACATACAGAAATATCACATAAAACTATTTCAACCCTCTAAAAAATTACCTCTAAAAATTCTCTCCAAGTAGTTCATGCTGATACCTACAGAAATATTGCTGGAAACTTTTTCTAAACTCTAAAATATTTTCCAAGTAGTTCTTCTGGTATAAATGTTATCAAACTAAAGGTATAAATTTAATGATGCAATTAATATTATACTGTTCATGGGATAGTTAGCAATATATTTTGTTATGCGTCATTGTTCAGTAACTATTGGTCACTGCAGTCGCAATAATTAGATTTGAAGAAAAAAAATATTTTCAGTGTTAAAGACCCATGATTGAAATCCAGGTTCTCAATCTTCTCGGTGAAGTCATTAGACTTATTTAGGGTCATTCTTTTCTTTGTGATAAACTTTTTCTATAACTACATACCAGACAACTGCTTTTCTAACTCAACTTTTAATCCTAACACTCACCTGGCCTGCCAGTTCTGATTAGGTTAGCCTAGAATCCAGGTGATTGGGGATTTTGAATTTTGATTTACCCATCTTGCTGGAAATGGGGAAATTAAAATTCAAAATCCACAATCGCAATGATTCTAGGCTAGATCTGGCCAGGCTTGATAAGGAAATAATGAATTCAAAACCCCCATCCATATGGATTTTGGGCTAAGTTTAGGTGTGAAAAACAGTTATCTGGCAGAAAATATTGGTCCAGAAAAAAAGAGTAATGGTTAGTTATCTTTATAGCTGTACTGATAAGATAAATTTCTTATCTCTAAAGTTGCTTTATACATGATTTATAATATGATTGCCTGCAATAAACTGGATTGGTAATGGTATGCTGTTTTCACAAACCTCAGACCACCAGTTTGTTATCTGAGCGCAAACTCATACGTAATTGCAGACATCCATCATTACAAACTTAAGGACCTTTAACCAGCTGCAGTATCAGCTCTCATTGTGCAAGAAAGAAAATAGTCACCCTGGGGATAGGAAATCGAGAATGTCAATACAAAGAAACAGAGAGTATGCATTTACACCACAATGTAAAAATTTATTTCATTGAAAGTGTTTGCCACAGTTTGCAGATTGCCTAGAAACCTATTGAAATTGAAGCAGTGTTATTGATGTGATTGTAGTGAACCATATCAAGATAACAACGTAACTCATTACATACTAACAAATGTCAACATTTCTAGACCAGAATCAAATAAATATCTGCTGTTATCAATCAAATGTCAATATCATTAGTACCTTCTTTTCAAAATCCACTGTCGTGTTCAGTTCAATGCGTCTACAGTTTCCTAAACAAAAGTGAAATTAACCAGAAATCTAAACTGTTTCTGTACATTGCGTTTGATCGCTGAAAATATCACATATTAGTATGTATCACACCACTTATCCTAGATTAAATCCCTGACTGCAGTACTTAAAACCATCGTAGCTAAATTTTCCTGAAGCTGTAAAATTCAATACATTATTTAAATAGATAGAATTATATTTATACATGCACAGCATAATGTTTCAATATTGCCTGCAGCCAGTAATTTATGTATGTCACTTGTATTAATACAATCTTTAGTAGTTCAATATTGCCTACAGTCAGCATTTTATGTAATGTCACTTGTGTTAATACAATCTCAGTTCAATATTGCCTACAGTCAGTATTGTATGTATGTCACGAATACTAACCAAAGTTCAATATATACAACTGAGCATAATTGAAGTGGTTACTGAGTGGAACAATTACATTTTAATTTTTAATGATGGCAATCAATTTTGATGTACTAGTTGTGCAATAGTACTTGTCAAGACTGTTCAAAACATATTAAATGATTCAATCAGCCTGAAACCATGGTTTATTCCAAGACATTTTAATATATTTATACATATATATATATATACTAACAAGACAGGAGAACAAATAGTGGTGGTTATTAAAATTAGATTAATATGAGTTGAAAGATTTTTACACAGAGTTGAATTTGTTGCAGTCTTTGTTTTGAGTCAGTTTCAGTAGTCAACTACAGTAAGAACAACATCACAATATCAGTTATCATGACTCTATTTCTGTTTCTGCAGGGTTACAAGGGTAATTATTTTAAAGACCGTCGTCATGGATTCGGCACCTACATCTGGCCAGATGGGGCTACCTATACAGGGACATTCTATTGTGATAAGAAAGAAGGATATGGAACTTTTCTACTTTCCAATGGTGATAAATTTGAAGTAAGTACATTGTATAATATTAATACTGTCTGGGAATGAATGATATTTAATAATTTAGACATTTTGCAATTCCAATTCTTCATGATTTAGAAGCCTGATTTGGCTGATCAATATGACGTATCTTACATTCTATAAAAATTCAAACCTTTTTTGTACTCTTTTACTGCTGAATAATTTAGAAGTCATAACAACTGTTTAAAACTAGAATACTATCATCTCAACACTTTTTTGTGCAAAATCGTTTTCACAATTTTTTTTTCGTTTTTGTAAATTTTCGATAGTTTTCACTTTCATGTTAGACTGGAATCAGTGAAGTAATACCTGTCTAAGATTTGATATCAAAATTACTAGGTATCAAGAGTCCATTTACATGTAATCATATGCGAAATGATGTCCTAAAACTCAGGTATTGCAGTGTTCCTATAATTCATCATTGATTCAACTTATCTCTGCATGTAGAAATATCGATTCAAACTTAAATTGGTGTCAGTCCCCCACATGTATGTCAAAGTTCAAAGTTTCCAGCGATGACAAGCTGAAGGCAATATGTATCCTTCATGATGTTTCTATGGCAACAGAATAAATCAACGATGTATGTGACAATCTTTATCAAAATAAAAAATGCTGCTGTCTGAATAAAAATACAGCTGATAGCATGATTTATCAAAGTTAACTATTTTAGGTTTTACATTTTGAAGTTATTAAAACTTAATAAATTAGATATTGCAAAGTAAAAATTAATAAGATGTGTACAACATGAATTAATTGCATTTGTGTAGCACAAGTGTGACAAACAGTTTGAATGGATTTCAAGTTAAAAAGTACAGTGTCTGAAATATTTTATTTAATAGTTATTTCAATCTTTCAATCACATAGAAATGTAGAGAACTCTGTACATGTACAAGCCAAGATATAACTAGTATTCATAAGAACAATCTACTTTAGACAGATGTAAACAAACATATATCCCCATCTGCTCAATCATCAATTTATACATGAACATGTCCACATGTACACAGACTATATTTGTAGAGATTAAGGAGAGATTTACCATCAGTTGGAATTTGAGGAATAAATAAAGATTTGTTGCTATGGGTTGCTAGGATCAACAGATTGCAGGTGGGTTGTGTTTAAATCAGCTGACTGTGAAGTAAAGGATTCAGCTTTGACTAGTGGCTGTCATAATACAAATAAACCTTAATTTGTACGTCTCATGCAGTGTACACTTTGACCTTGAAAAAAAATCACTTATATTGATCAATCTTCTCTGTGGAATGGATTAAGCTTTAGCCTATGTGTTGGCATAACATAGATAGATGATGTCAGGGGTCAAAGGCAAAGAGGACATGACAGCTACTTTGTTATATTGATGCCTTTATGATAGTACAATCTAAAATCATCCATTTAGAGTATTTCTTCTGAGTATACTATTTCTTCTAAAATTAACTTGTCCACACTTGTATTGTAGTAATGCTAATATTGCTTAAAATTCAGGGATTTAGTTGTTTATACTATTATTATCAGGTACATGTAATTTAGTCTAGTTCCTACACGGTATTGTTACGATTTACACCTCCTCTAACTGGACCACATTGGCATCTAGACTACATGTAATCTAAGAATCAGGACAATAATTGCATGTCATATCTCCTATTATGTCATCTAGAACAATTTTTCTCACTATATTAGCAGTTGTCAAAAATGTCGATGAAATGAAAATATCACAGATTTTGTATATAGAGTACATGGTCAGAATATGATGTGATCTCTTTATTGTGATGTTTTTTCGGCGACACTGATTTTTCTTTAGAAAATGATGTAATGGTATTTCAGATTTCCATAACAGTATATTATATTTGCCCCTTGTGTTTTCAAGAAATTGTGTATGAGAGAAAAAGATTCAAATTTTGTGATGCAAACATTATTAATTGTTTCTTTTCTGTTGATGTTTTTAGGGACTTTATAAAGATGATGAGAGGGAAGGTCCTGGAATACTAACTTATAAAGATGGCCGACAAGATGTGGGTGTTTGGCACAAGGAAAGACTTGTTAAACTATGCACCGCAATTGGGGATATATTTACCATGGCAGAACACTTAGAGTTTGACTACGACCCACAGGAGCATATCAAGAAAATTTACATCAAAGACGAACTCAAAAAAGAACGACAGATTGTTTTAAACAGTGTACGCGAAGAATTTCAAGTTACTGATTTACGGGCACAACTTGAAAGTCTATCCGTCCAAGATTTGAAAGAGTTTTCAGCATTCCAACCCAGTATGGGCTGCAGCGTAGATTTGCATACGCTGACTTACGATAAAGTAGAATATGATGACGTTTTCTATGGCGAGAACGAAACTAATGGTAGCGATGATGATGACGAGGTGGACAATGATGCAGACAATGGCGTCATCACGGCATTAAATAATACACCTAGTCACATGGATATGCAAAGACATATGTATAAACACAAAGGAAGGCAACATACTGTCACATTTGATGTTAATCAGATATTGAAAGGTAGGAATTAACAGAATCACAGATTTATTTAATATACAATATCTATGCAAAACATACTATAGCATATGGGCAGCATGTGATGTCTGCTAAGATTAGCTGAAATTGGACAACAGATGTAGGCAAAAACAAACCAGGAAGCACTTGATTTTTAAAAACTTGGTTACAATCACTGACAACAGCGCTATTGTTTATAGTGAATGAATGTGTAGTCAATATCTCTGTCATGCAGGGAGTAAAGTCAAAAGTTCACCAATATTTTTAACAAAGGATTCAATTTATGAAAAAATTCTAATTAAAGTATGAAATTCATCATAGTATCCTCAATCTAGAAAATGTAAACACAAAGTTTTAGAATATATTGCACTGATTTGAGAAAAATTGAAATACCAAAAAGATATAAAAAGCAATAAAAACATGTAACAGTAATGAGAAAAGGGTAATTTTAGATTGTAAATGTATGCCTTAATTAAGCCATAAAAATGTCAGCTGATCAAGAATTAAGAAGTTTGTCAAATGTCAGCTTTATACATACACAAACGTTACTTGTAAAAAATTTTGGTCATGATACAATAACTTATTATTACTTTGTTTTACCAACCTGATGAATGTGTTTTAAGGATAGTTGCAAATAGTTGTGTGTGATTAGGTATTCCCCAATATATTTCTTCATTCAGCTGAGGAAATTACAAGTGACTTAAGGGGCCTTGTCATTATGAGTCACTAGACAAGTAGTGACAAACCCTTAGGTCACAAGTATTTCCAGTTGAATGAAGAAAATATTGGGCAATAACATAATAATACTTCCTCAAGCAAAATGTCTGAAAAATCATTAAAATAATGGCGATTTAGAACGTTTTGACTCATATGTTGAGCACCACAAGACCGTGATGTAGACATATGTTGTCCTGACGTAGAACGACCAGGGTATATAATCCATATTTCCTGTTCAAAGACAATATCTTGGTTTGTGCATGAAATAATCATTGAAGTTTGCACCTTTTAAAAAATTGTGTTACTGATTCTTTCAGGTGATAGAGATGGGTTTGGTCCTAAGGGTCCTATAGAGCTAGCATCAGAAACTTTCATTCATGCTGCCTGCTGTGGTGATCATAAGACTGTCTATAGTCTATTGAGTGAAGGTGAAGTTGATGTCAACGTAGCTGACAAAGATGGAAATACTGCATTACTAGCTACAGCTGTAAGTAAACTTTAGTCAGTGCAGGAGGAGGAGGAATGCATGGGGAAGGGGGGAGGGGGGAGAAAGGAGGGGGAGGTTGTGTGAAAGAATGAAAGTAGATCACTGCTTTATTAGCTACTGCTGTAAGTACTTTATAGTAAGTGCAGGGGGAGGTGAAATGCATGAGGATGGGAGGGAGGGGGTGTTGGGAAGAGAAAGGAAGCAGATAACTGCTCTACAAGCTGCTACTGATAGTACCGGTAAACTATGTGCAGGAAGAGGTGGAGAATGTATGTGGGGAGGGAGAAGATGTGTATAAGCTTAGCATTTTTCTTAAAATCAAAATTGAAATTCTACTCTTAGTGATAGAATTGTAATATTAGTGATGAAATTTGTATATTGGTGATAAATTCTAAATTTGAATGATCTGTTTTCAGGTAAACATGCACAAGGATGTAATTAACTGTCTTCTGGATCATGGCGCTGATGTCAATAAATTAAGTGATGAAGGTGTCTCAGCGGTAGCGGCATGTCATGTTTTCTTCTATCCCATCACCTCATTCTTATACAACATTGCTGAAAGATACTTAGATCCCCCAGTAGAAGATGAGGAGGGGGAGAACCATAAAGGAGAAGAGGAGGAGGAAGAGGAGAAAAGACCGATCCATGGAAAAGAAGATGTTAACGGATACAATGATGAAGAGATTGAAAAAGAAATAGCCAATGAACTTGAGAAACATAATGGAGTGGACCATGATTTGGAATCGACAGCTTCGGAAGAATTTGAATCTAATGCTAGTGTTCGAAATTATGGCATCGCTGTGACTGAACAGTTACTAGAAAGGAGTGCTACAGCTCTTAGTACTAATAGAAGGATTGTTAGTGGAAGGACATCAAAGTGTACTGAACCAGATCTAGGAACGGCAAGGATTATGGCAGTACAAAAGGCTGAGTAAGTTTATACAAACTTTATTAACACTAGCCCCATCTACAGGTAGGTCGTCCTACCTGAGGCAGTCCCAAGTCCTACCTGAGGTAGGATAGATTTGTGTCTACACGTAGGAAGGTTACAGTGTAGATGTTGCACCTTCCATCCTGACAGTACATAGGACGAAGTCAGGAGGGTTTCAGGAAACCTCTCAAAGGTGTCCTAAGTCAGGACGGTTTCAGGACAGGTACATTTACATCTACACATACTTCAAACTATCCTGAATCCTACCTCAGGTAGGATTTTTAGTGCCGTGTAGACGGGGCTATTGTCATGTGAAGTGGCTAGCTTATAGTTCCAGGGATATTATTCCAGAGGGTATTATTTACAGTGACAATTGTAGCATATTTGTAGAAATTGCTTGCTCTTTCATGAAAATATTTCACATAAATTTGTGTAATTGTATTAAAGTTTCAGATGTCAATTATAAACTAATGTAATGTTAATCTATCCAGACATGTCAATATGGAAGCCACTATCCGGTTACTTCTGAGGAGAGGAGCTGATCCCAATGCATCAAGTGTTCCTATGCCAGTGGTATTCTTTGCTATCAAAGCAGCTGATGTGGATGCTGTCAGGGTACTCTTAGAGAAAGGTGCAGCCACCTCATCCTGTCTTTCAGATGATGTAAGTCAAACAATGTGTCATAGTCTTAGTTTCTATCAAGGTTGTTTTTTTGTGGTAGTGTAATAGTGAAAAGGGAAGCCACAAGTATACGTTAGTACTGATACTTAGAGATGGGGAAAACCCTCACACCTGTCATGGTTCTCTCCATGCAGCTTAGCACTGGTCAGTACCAGTTAGGTTACCCCTCAGGTCAGTACCAGCTGGGTTTCCACTGGATAGTACCAGCCCCATTATTACTGGTCAGAACAAGTCAGGTTACCACTGGTCAGACCCAGCCAGGTTAACACTGGTCAGTATTATTTACCAGCTGACACTCAGAAAATGTAATTTCAATCGTTCACAAAATCAGTAAATTGAAGGAATGAATGCATAGCGTTTTAAGGAAATGTTCTTCTTCAGATATTGACTATTTTGTTGCAGGGTGCATGTACCACTAGATCAGTCCAAGTACACTTTGATAAATGAATGTACTTTGTTGTTATCGAATCTAATACACCAGGACTTGAAGTAAAATGAACAGTTTGGTAAAAATGCATTTATGCTTGACAGTATTTAATATAAAATGCATCCCCAGGAGTTTAAACTTGCTTTTTGTCACAAGTACACACAATGTATTTTGCAAAAAACCACACAAAAAACCACACACAAAAAACCCCACAACAACAACAACAACAACAACAACAACAACAACATACATTTGTTCACAATTGTCGATTATGGTTATCAAATTTTCCAATTAATGAAACCTCTGAAGATAAAACATGACAATACTTAAACTTTGTATGATTACCAAAAATATAGAAAAGTGGTTAAGATTTGTGTTATGTTGTGTTTTTCAGAAGGATGGTTTAGCTCCTACACACATAGCAGCAGCCATACCAGGTGAAGAGGGAGTTGAAATCATGAGACTACTACTACAGGCTGGAGCTGATCCTAATGTACGGGCACATGAAGAAGAACTAGAGGACAAGGTGGGGTCAAGGGTCAAGGGTCAAGGGTCAGGGGTTTAAAGGCATTGGAGGTATCGAATTCAGTTGAGGTGTACAAAAACACACTCGTGCATGAACAAATTCTAATGATCATACACCAAAGTTTTAAAGCAGTAATATTTATGATTTCATTATTTTGTTGGCAAAAGAGAAATTAGAGGCAAGCCATGCAGATAAATGTTTTCCCTCAGCAACAGTGTGGGGTAAAAAGTACCTTCATGATGAGTACAGTACTGTGTCTTCAATGAAGACTTGTCAAAGACAGTAAATAATAAAATCTGTCTATGTTCCCCCAAACTGAATTCTTTGCTGAATCTTAAACACTGGAAACAGTGTAAGAATTACTAGATTTCCCCTGGGCCCTCCTCAGTTCATAACGAGTAAAATGTTATTGCATGTACACTGTGTGCTTTAAATGCTGACAGACTGTTAGTGCAAGGTAACTAAACTATTCCACTCATTCTCTTTGTAGGAAGAAGACATACCCCATGGTACTCCAGCCAAAATGAAACCAGGTCTAGATGACAGTGTCAGTCTGCTAAGTCTTGAACTTGAAGAACGTGGTGATAATGTTGGTGGTCGTACTCCATTACATATAGCATGCCATAGAGATGACAACCATAAGGTAATCATTTATGTGACTTTGGCTATTGTAGGGGAATACAGATGTGAGATATCTAACAGACAGGCTTGTACTTGATACTTGCATTATGTAACTGACTGTTTGTTTCCTTAGAGACTATATGATAATCATCAGCTGATTTTGACCCTTGTAGGTGAACACAAGTATCAGGTATCAAACAGGAAGACTAGTGATTTATACTGTAACATCTAGAGATATGTGTAGTTGTTTTTGAGAGATTTTGGTTTTGATTGAAAACTGTTGTCAAATATTTTTACATTGGGTTGTAATTACATTTACCTAAATCGTTTGACAAAAAGGGAAGAAAAGTCGTGTTATGATTAAGATTTTATGTGAGTGGAAAGAATATCGATAGAGATTATTAATACGTTTACATAAATTCCAATTCTTAAAAATAATATGTAAATATAGAAGAACATCAAGCGTAATATGAAATGTGTTGAAGGTTGATTCCAATCAGTTGTGCATGTATGCACATTACTCTTCTTGTCTCCAGGAAACCATGTACATGTTGTATGTGGATCACTTAGTCCACTTAGTCCCCCTCCCCTCCCCCACCCCCAGCTCCCTTCCCATTACTCCATATTCAGATATAGAAAGGCACTGTATTCCATAAAACAGTTTAGTTGATTATGTAACTACTGTAAATGAAGTCAGAATGGTTGCTATGTTAATATCTTTTTCATGATTTTAACCCATGATGTATCAATTTGTGTTTTTCAGTTAGCACAGCAAGTTGTTCATTTATTGTTGGAACATGGTGCTAATCCTAATGTATTGTGTAATGGACAGTCACCTTTATCACTGGCTATTGGTAGTGGTAATGATCTGGTGAGTTAGTCTTTAGTATCTTGGAAAGGGTTGAATTTATAATGTACAGAAACTTTCAATACTGCATTACTACTATCGGCGGTATTAACAAACTGTTATTAGTAATCCTCCTGGTCCCAACTGGGACACAAGGCTGCCACCAACTTCTGCCACTTTGGCTGGTCTTTTACACAGATTGAGCTTCACTCCATGTAAGACCTACATGCTGCATTAGGAATGAAAAGTAATCAATAGACTTTGGTTGAATTATCACAGAAACAAAGTAGTTTTAGTTATATAGCTGAACTATTATTTCCACATTATCGGGTTTTCTGATGAAACACATAACAATGTTGAATTTGTGTGCTCCTACTTGTCTAGTTCTTATACTATTTTTTCATCTATTTAATTACAGGCCATTGATGAGTTACTATCACATAATGCCAATCCAAGTCTACCACTAGGCCATGGTATTGGGAGTGCACTTTGTGCTGCATCGAACACAGCATTTGAACACAGACGAGAACCTCAACAAAGAATTGGACTGGTAAGTACACTGATTTTATATAACACATTCCCACAACAAAGTCATGCCCAAGTAATGTATAGCATTACCCCTTGGCACAGACCTAAAGTGGCACAATTTATTACAGTTTTCCCAACTCTCTTGGGAGTGTATATAATCCTCACTACTAAAGGCAAACAGAGTCATCCATCACACAATGCTCATATCTTGCCAGGTACCCATTTCTACAGGTGGATATACAAGGTACTAGTCTGGTTTAAATCTTCCCCATGGAGTTTAACCACAAATAACAGTCATAGGGTATTAAAATAGTCATGATGAGCTAGCCAGTCCCTGCCATTCTGACAACTAACCAGCCTGGCACAATACATTACTATGCCTCTATGGGATGCTATGTATACAAAATTTTGAAACTACATCTATAAGATGGGGTGGAAAATATTCATCAGGTTTTATATGCTTCAGTGCTCTGCTGTTCAAGTTATAATTTTTGTTACCCATTTCTTACAGATTGATAAGTTGATACAAGCTGGTGCTAACATCTTAGCACCCATCTATGTTGGAAGTAAAAAACAGCTTGGTACAGCTGTGGACTATGCATACTGGATGTTTAACCTTGTAAGTTTAAATGTTTAAATCAAATTCAACTGTGTATATGTGTAATTTATTGATTATGATAACTACACTTTGAGTGTCATAATTGACTAGAAAAGACAAACTGCTATGGAAAGATGGATATTCATTAACCGTTACCCCCCAAAAAAGTTGGTTGAAACCAGGGTAGTTTAACTGTCTTAATGCCTCACATCTGTGATTGCTATATATTGACAAGTATGGTTATTTTAAAAAACAAGTACCCACTAAAATTCATAAACAAAGAATAAGTCCAATATTTCAATCTATCTTTTACAAACTATTTAACTGCATATACATTTGTAGTAGTTGTGAGTTTGTCATTAATGTGTACATGTTTTGTATGGGACTTCATGATGTCATTTACCAATATAGACAGTTACCAGGGTGACGATAGAGTGGTAACCATGACAACTTGATTTATCACAAATGACTTAATCTGTATTGTTCATATCTTTTTTTTTCTTCTAACTATCGACAGTTCATATTAAAGGAAAAAAGGGTAGAGATCTTCCATGGCCTGATTTGTGTGTAATCACTTAAAGAGAACCCCACCCCAACCCCCTCCCACACCCCTACCCCTACCCCCCAGCCTAAACCCACATAAATTATTCTTCATACGATGTTACCTGATCAAAGCATGTGTGCATGAGTTCACTTCTTGAACCCTGATTGATTGAATTTCATGACCTTTGAATGAATTAATGAATGAGTTTTATTTATTCATGAATACTTTACAAATATACGAATCATTTGTGAATATATTTGTGTGATTATTTTCAACATGGAATGTGTCACCTTGAACTCAATCTTATTTTTGAAACTTTGCAAATGAAATGCAGATATTCTAGATTAAAAATAAATTATAATCAAATCAAACTTATTATTTTATGCAGTCAATTCTTCTACTTGAATGTGGTTTATCAATCAATTTTATTTGATGTTTATGACCAGTAATGTTTGTAATTTGCAGGATCGACGTATCGCTCACATGCCGTACCATGCATTAACACATGCTGAAAGAGATACATACAATGCAAGAAGGAAACTACTTGGTCATATGGGAGATCTGTTGAGGGAAGCTGCTGTTCGAAGAGAACAGGAAAGGTTGGAAGCTGAGGAACAAGACGGAAGAAGAAGTAAGTTTGTGTGAAGGACAGTTGTTTTGAGAAAGATAATTTTCATACCATGGTGAATTTTTTTTTCTTCAAATGATGTCACTTTCATTATTATAAAACTTCTTTAAAACTATCAGGGATCTTTGTAAAGTTCTGTTTCTTATTGTACATTGTATAAATGTCTATTTATTATACCCACAGGTGTTAGTCCAAGTCCAAACTTTGTGTACACTGGGGCTGGTGCTAAAGTCCCTGACAGTGCTGTCAGACCTAAGTCTAAGAAGACCAAGAGAACCAGTGGTACTGGTGAGGTACAAGATGGTAAACAAGTAGTGTTCCATAATGTAGCCAAAGATAGTCTGGGACAGGAATATCCATTGTTAGATAAAGAAGACGATATCTATGTCAGGTGTGTAAATTAACATCTGTTTGTTTGTTTGTTTGTAATAGTTCCTGAATAGATTCATAGATACATGTAAAGGTTATTTGAGGATAGTTGAAAGATTTTGTTAATTGCTAAAAAGACTCACAGTGTAAAACTGATGAAATAAATTTGTTTACAGTACCCAAGCTTTCCGGCACAAATGTCTCACGAAAGTATCATTCTTTTGAAATGTCAACTAAATTCTATTTGTCAGAAGTGATTTTACCATAAAATTCATGTTATGTTGTTACTAAATTGTAATTTTTGCCTTACATGAAAGCACTAACTATTCAAATTAATATTATATTCCAAAGTACATCATTACTATAAACAAGATTCATGAATGTTTTGTAGTGACTGAATTGCTGAAGTTTGATATTTGAGAATTATGTATACCTTCAAGTATGTTGATATCTACATGTGTGATATCTATATATCTACATCAGAGGTGCTGACAACTTGAAAGCGAATGTAGTACCATTTATGTGTTGTGACACAAGAGGGCGCTATTCATATTTGATTTCATTGAATTGTTCGTTATTGTATATTATTTGTAGTGTGAATCTAATGATCTTATGAAGTGTGAATGAAACTGGTAATGGCATGATAATAAGTTAGTGAATGTTTTGGCATGAGAGCTATGCTTCAATGTTATGAGATTCCTTGATATGTTTGGCATGGACATAACTCTACATTTGAAGGTTCATTTGATGACTTCTAACTGTGCATGTCAATAGCAAAGGCATAGCATGTAATTGAACCTTTTCACCCCTCTGTTATGGTTTAGCCCCATTCTTGTTAATAATGAGGCTTGGCCTATGTACAGGGAAAGGGTTCTATTGAAAAGAATTTTGATGGGGACTAGATTTTGTGCAATGTTAAGATGTTGAATTTGTAACTTTCGGCATCTGATTTCAATAGAAAGTGAAAACTCATTACAGTATAACTGTATGATATACCACCAGTACACAAAATCTTACCCCCTGACTTACTTCCAAGTTAGTTGCATGAAATAATGAATTTATTGATTGCATGCATACCAATAGATAGATGACAAATAACTGTTAAATTTTCATGTTACTGAAATGTGTAGTATAGAAAATACCTCTTATACACATCTTCTCTCACAAGCTTAGAACTCAACAGCTTTCAGTCAACATTAGGAAATTATGAAACTGAGCACATTTCCCACCAATTTTTTTTTTTTTTAAATTCACATTTTTTTATAATTTTTGGGCTCAGTTCATATTTTAAACTAAAATACTGGAGATATATCTAAGTAATGTATTTATATCAAAATGTTGAAAAGGGAGTTAGTATTTTTTGAAACATTTCATAAATAGTGGATCAACAGATCTTTCACACTGTGAGCATAGAAATATAGATAAACTGTAGTAACATCCTAGTAGATATAAAGAATGCACTGCACATTTTATCACTGGTAATTATGTTAGCTTGTTTCATGTAATTGTAATGCATGTCATTGTAACACTCAAGACCTGCTATTTGCATCATTTAAGAAGTTTTTAATCATACACATAATTGCATTACCTTAGTTGTCATGGTAACACTTAAGTATATTTTAACTTCACTGGGATCTTTTGCGTTAACTATAATTGCATTTCCCTCATTGCTATGGTGATGCACATTTTGATTTCATTGCTGTGTTTGATGGTAAATATAATTGCATTCCCTCGCTGCTACGCTGATGCTTATTTTAATTTCATTGGTGTGTTTGATAATATATTTGCATTTCCTTAGTTGCCATGGTGACACATTTTAATTTCATTGGTGTATGGGTTCTATCATTAAATGCTTAATTATCTCCTTTTTTTTGTATTCTTTTTTTATGTGTTTATTTCCTCTTTGCAATTCTCACTGTAATGTACATTGTACATACCTCCTCTCGTCTTGGTGTTGGTTTATGTTAATTTCACTGCACTGATATAGGGCCAGAAAAGCTGACGTACTCGCAGTAAATTTAGAAGATTCCCAACTCACTCACTCCGCAATACGTAGTTTAATGCGTAGAGGGCGGCAAAACACAAGGTTGGCTTATATTTTTTACAAGTTTTCTTTTTGTTCCCATTCAATTCTATGTTATTATGAATTATGCATATTAGTGTGAATTTTATTTCCAAATCATGTATTAAGACTTCTGGACTTTTGAAAGTTTTGTTTTATTAATGTTTTTCTCTCTCATATGTTTATGATGGTGTAAAAATGTTTCTAAGTCCAAGATTGTGCCGAGCTAAGATTTAGGTAGATTTGACATCTAAGATGATATATCACAGACAAAGGTTCTTCCTTGTCTCTCTGTGAATACATTGATGATATTGCTATCATGCCTATTTGTTAATGGTTTATAATAAACACCGCCCTCTAGTGGCTGAGCTGTGTTGTGACATCATGAACATATGATTTCACATGATGTCACAGCACATTTTGTTCTGTACTGTGTATATTTGTACATATGTAATTCTAAAATGAGTATTATGTATGTTTATTTTATGCACTGACTCTACTCGAAATGGGGTTATGGTTACTTGTCTAGTTCCTGACGATCGTGTTTGGATTTTACACTACGTTATCGTCACAGAGTGTGAAGATAACGTAGTGTCAAATCAGAACACAGTCGTCAGGAACTAGACTAATGGTTACAGACTATGTCAGTTTAAATCACAATTTTGTGTGTCAGGAAGATATTGTTTGATATGAAGGTTGTGCCCTAGACTGTAAGATACATTGTGTCATTCAGCCCTAAATAGTCTCCTCTGTGACATGGTATGGTAAAGTGTTGCACAGCATGTGGTGTCTCACAGACTACATTACACTTTTTAGATATGTCATGTTATCCATCCCTAATCATAAGTCTCAGTTAGCCAGACTAGTTATCATTGAGGCTCACACTTAACGGCTACTGTCCCAAACCGCTATTGTGGATGGCAGTAGCTTTAAGCAAGAACCTCCAACAACGAGAGTTTGCTTTATAATATGTCCAGCTTCTCTTTCAGTGGTATCTGATTGGTTAGTATGACACATTGCATCTTACAGACTAGTTAATAGTATCCCACTGAGGGCAGTCAGTGTTCCTTCACATGGCCACTACAGAGTGTATGTCAAAATAACATAGATTAGTATCCCACTGAGGGCAGTCAGTGTTCCTTCACATAGCTACTAAAGAGTGTATGTCAAAATAACTAAACATAGACTAGTTGGCATTACAAAAGATAAATATCCATCCCCATGCTTTATTAGAAAGGATGATATGCCTGTCAACCAGAGGGGACATTGACTTGTTTTTTACTCTCAGTAGTAAAGTCTGTCAAATTTTACCATTTTATCAGAGAAAGTTATCTGTACTTTCTCACACAAGATGGAATTTTAAAAAAGTCAACAACAGATTTTCTGTTTTAAGACCTGACGTCTGTGTATGAAAAGTATAAAAACTGTGTCTGACTTTATTCATTTCTAACAGTGGATGCACATTAAAAGGTCGCACAACACTTCTAAAGTAAAGACCGTTTTACCAGAAGTGAAATGTTTCACTTTTTAGGTAGGAATTAATTCTCAATGATAACAGTGAATACATGCTAACATGTGTATTTTTGTCTTGTGTACAAACAGCATACTATCAACAACAAGGTAAAATGTACAAAGTGCTGATGTTGTAGATGTGATAAAATGAAAATAACATTCCCAACCATTTCCATTCGCATCAAAATATTTAATATCAGTCTGAAGATTTCACAATCAATTTTCATTGTTTTTTATTGAAAAACTCTGCTTTCAGTCTCCAGCTAAGAACTTCCTAAATAGTCACTTGCTGATGAAATGTAGAAATAATTCTATGAGATCATTTACGATGATACTATTACGTTAGGATAGCCTAAGAAAGTGTAATCAGATGATTAATTTATCTTATTAAATGTCTTCCACAATATCCTTATCAAAGTTAGAAAATTATCACATAAAATCACTTTTAAAAGTCCATTTTACTCCGTTCACACTATAAGACCTATTCTCCGGAGAATCAGTATGCTATATTGTTTTGTTTGTCTGAGCTAGCCCTACTTGTAATCTTTAAGTCTACTGTTAAATTGTATTCAACTTCTGGTAAAATAGTCTTTTACACACTTTGACCTCACAAACACTTGACATTTGACCTCTTGACCCTTAACCCCACTATCCTGATATTAACTTTTGTATCCTTTGTTGCTGCCTTTAGTATGACTGGTAGGAATAGACACCCTCCAATAAGGTGATCACACTCAACAATTTCAACCCTGCCCACCCTTATTCTCCTGTATTGTGGAATAACCTATTGTTGTACACAGTGGGTTTGTACCAAAGCAGTGAAGTATAGGGTGGAGAAAATCCTGGTGTGACTTAACTTTCCTAACTTGGAGTTGGTTGATGTGTACAAATACTTTGGATTTTTTTTTCACTAATGCTGCAGTGATTTCTCTTAAATATGTCTAATACCATATTTTTTTCTTTAAAAATTTTTTTCTAACAAACTTGTGTTCAGAATCACTCTAAATATATATTTTAAGCACCAGAACAAACAGAATGTCTTTGCTAACATTAATAACTGAAGTGATGATACAGCTAATCATAGACCCTATGAGCTAATACAGCTTTAACAACCAAAAAGTTGGCTACACCTTGTATTGATAACGTCCACTTGATGGCATACTAAGGCTGTGATGTACTAGTAAAATGTGTGAGAGACTTCAATTTTGGTTCAACAGTGTTTGTCATCTTTGTAAAACAATTACCCTGGTGTGGTGTGTCTGCCAGCATTGTAAATTACACCACAGGTCTCTTTATAGCACTGTCGAGATACACCGCTATCATTGCGCCAACTGAAAAATATGCTCTGGCTTCTCGATACAGACGTGATAGGGATTGACCAATATGTGAGGGCGCCCCGTCACGTCGTACCTTAAAGACTATGCAACAATGAGTATTTGTATTGTTCCTGCCAGTGACTGTTTATGGATCAATGTTCCTTTAAATTATCATTGGACATGCCTGATGACACGTTTCTCTCACGCACTTATGCAAACATCATAGCTGTAATATGCCACTAGAGGGCACAAGTCATTAAAAAGGTGTATAGGTTGCAGTTTATTGGAAAGGGCTAAAGACAGCAAACTTTATTTGAAACGTTAATAGAGGGCGCACTTTATTGGAGTGGGTGATAGAGGCGCTTTTTATTGAAAAGGTTTACTGGTTTGTTTATCTCATTTATGTTTATGGTTTTTAGCACAACTGAACTTGTTCAGTAGTGCTATAGGGATCGCCCGGCGTCTGTCTGTCTGTCTGTGTGTGTGGATGTGTGTGTGTGTGTGTGTAAACAACTTAAAGTCAAAAACCGCTGAACCGATTGCCACGATATTTGGTGGGTCCATTACTTTGGGTGTCTAGTTGGGAAATTGTTCAAATCAAAATGATCGCATCACAGGTGTGTGATTTGGGTCAAAAAATGTGATTTTTGGTCAAAAAACTTAAACTCAGAAACTACTGGGGAGATTGGTGCGAAATTTGGTGGGAACATTCTTAAGGGGGTGTAAAGTAAGATTTGTTCATGAGGGTGAGGTTTTTTTTTTTTTTGTTTCTCATCTCCAATGGAATAGTCAGGCGGGTCGGGCGGGCGAAATAAAAAAAAAAGGGGGGGCAAGAAAAAAAAATGTATTTTTTCAGTTCTATTCTCTGTCCTTTCTGTCCTGTTAGTCTCTATACAACTTCATTTCTCTTCTCTTTATTGAATTCCTTGTTACAAGTCTCTTTCCTTCATTTTAGCAAGGGTGACAAGTCTGTAGAACAACTTTGTAAGAAGATGATTAAATACTTATCATCCTGATGGGTGTATATATGTAGCCATGAACTATTGTGTGATTTTATCAGGAGTACTAATACATTCGTCCTATTAATCAAAGTGGCATTGCCATCGCTAACAATATTTTCAAGTTATCCAATTTGAACTTTAGTATGTAACTTTTTGAAACACTTACGTGATTGTCATCAGTGTGCTAGATGAATTTTCATTTATATAAACCATTACTTCTATGAAACATTTTTCTTCAGTGTGAACTTGTCAAAATAATCCACCAGATAACATGTAAACATTTCTAGAACTCAGAACCCCTTTGGGATTTACTGTTTAAAAGTAATTAAAAGTAATAATGTAAACATTGGAATCGGGTCATGAAACGCTATGGAGTCAGTCATTTCCCTGATAATACAACTAATTTAAAGCTAAAAACTGGTCAAGAAATTAGGAATGCAGTATGACTTTTACCAATTTTAAGCATAATTTTGAAAATGATGGAAATATTCTGAGCTATTATTACATTGCAGCAAAATGTACCGCGTGACAGTATTAATTTTGAGCCCTGTCTCTCATCAAACCTCAACGGCTTCAGCCATGATGAAAGACACATGCTGCTCCTGACGTAACAAAGGGGTTGGGTGGGTGGGTGGGTGAGAGGGGGGGGGGGGGTTAGACGACAGTGTTCTGCCAAGGTTTCCAACAAGTGGGGACACAGGCCCCTTGGTTCCAAAAAGTGGTGTCATTTGACAGGGAGTGGGGTCAATTATTATTGTCTATGAAATATTCATAAAAATTATCTCAGACCACTATAGAGATACTGTGGTCTGAGATATTCCATTACGTATAGACCATTACCTAACTACATAAAAAAATTCCATTCATAATAACAGTTCCCAGTAAGCTATTTTTTGAAAATTGTGTACTACACATTACACCTTAGAAAAAGAAGGCAATTAAGATTATGTAATTTTAAGAGAGATATATATATATATATATATATATATATATATATATATATATATATATATATATATATATATATATATATATATATATATATATATATATATATATATATATATATATATATATATATATATATGAATGATATATTGTTTAGAAAGATTGGACAGCCAGGTAGTCACAATTTTTAATCTGAATATCAATGAATAGCAGTGCTAAAATTTATAATTTTTTCAGACAAGGACAATGAACAATTTCAAAATAAGTTACAATGAACATATGATTGAATAAAAACTTTGAGAAATCCTAAACTTGTAACCACTTGTTTCATTTTTAAAATTGTTAGTACACTGCTGTGTTTATCATTCCCTCTTCAAATTCATGACATTCCTGAAGAAAAAAAATCCCTGACTTTAAAAAGTACCAAATGTGAACGAAAAACTTACAAATAATAGTCAAACAAACTTTAAAATAATTTATTTTTTATTAATTAACCCTTACTGGCTGTGTATCATGATTTGGTCCTGCTATATCAAATGACAGCATAGTTACGTACCGTAAACTTGCAATGATACGGAAAGCTGACATTAGGTGTCCTTGAAACTCAGAACTTGAATCTTTAACTAAAACTATCAACAAAGTCAAAGTTGGGATGCTCTGTAAATATTACATTAATGTTTTTCTGATTTGCACAACAAGTTCGTTCTTCATGTCTGACCGGGCGCACATGCATCGGCCGTCTATAGTGGCCATGCCAGTGATTACGCATTGATTCAGTGCCCAACATTCACATGTGTCACTAGCACTGTCAACATCATGCAACACGATCCCCTAACACAGCTTTTTCGGAATCAAAATACACATGTACTCATTTAATTTAACCCATCAACAAATGAAAATCACAACCTGTCCCATAAATTTGGTTCACGAAGGCTTCTGAGCTGTGGCATGGCAGATAGATGTTCCGGTAGCAAGTTCAGTGTTTCGCTCACGTCAGTGATTAGGTCAGAGGTCACGACAGTGACAGTAGACAAAACATGTGATGAGAGACGTCCATTTCGACGTCTCATCTAATCCCTCTAATGTTTTAATTTGTAGATTAAGTTTATCAAAGTTGATCTTTTTGTGGCATTTTTTATGATAACAATAGAACTGCGCGTTGTCACTGTATCTTATATGATGTCAACAAAACTTTCCCTTACGCAGTCAGTATACTTCTTGTGGGATTCACGTCGAGCCAGAGCCGAGCCTAGCCTGGTCCGGCCGTGGACTTAGATAATTTTGATGTCTGCCGTAAAATGAATGCGCCAAAGCGATGAAAGGTGGGAAAATTATTGCTTCATTTGTAATTTTAGGGGGCCAATGTCGCAAGGTCGTGGCCTCGGCAGAACTGGCCTAAGACGCCATGGGGAACCTTACTATTTTGCTGTGCTCAGGGGTCGGTCGGAAATAAAAACACTTTTTTTTTTCTGATGTCGGAGCTGCAAATTAGGGTCGGTCGGGAGATGAGAAACAGAAAAATAAAAAGGGCCGCCCTGACGGGATGATTCCATCAGTGATATGCAAATTAGGGCTAAAAATGTGTCTTTTTGGTTAAAAATCTTTAATTCTAAAACTACTGAGCAGATTGGGCTGAAATTTAATGGGAATGTATCTAGGGATGTATGGACGAAGAAATATTAAGCATACCATGATTCCATGAGTGATATGCAAATTAGGTGTAAAAATGTTCATTTTTGGTCAAAAACTTATATCTCAAAAAGTACTTGGTCAATTAGTCTGAAACTTGGCAAGATGTTTCTGAAACTGTTATTCTGCAGATTTTCTTAAAAACATTTTGACAAAATTGGCCCTAGCAACCATGACCACACCCTTTAGCAACAACCAAATGGCAGTATATTTTGGTCAAATAACAACATCATCTGGTAAGCAAGTGAGTAAACATTCAAAAAAATGTATGTAAATTTGCATAGCAACAAGACCACGCCCATAACAACAGCCAAATAATCACGTATATTGCAAAGATAACAACAGGAATAGAAAGACAGATGAATAAACATTCAAAAAATGTATGCAAATACCCTAGTAACCATGACCACGCCCATAGCAACAGCCAAACGGTGGTGTATTTCACAAAGATAACAACAGGGTTTAATAGACAATTGAATAAACATTCAAAAAATGTATGTAAATTTTCCTAGCAACAAGACCACGCCCATAGCAACATAGACTAGCATATGGATAAACATTTTTAAAAACTACAGTTGTGCTACAATGCCATTGGCGGTATTTTTTTTTCAGTATTCACAAAATTATTTTTGATTTACTTACTTATATTATATTGTGTTTGCAGGAAGCCACTGTTCAAGTACTGTTATGAATGTGGTCGATCTATTGGAGTGAGGCTATCGGCATGTACACGATGCAAGGAAGTCTACTATTGTAGCAAGGCATGTAAACTGAAGGCATGGAATGCCAGACACAAAGAGGAATGTGTCAGAATTGCAGGTATGCTAATCAATCAATCAATCAATCAATCAATCAATCAATCAGGGTAAATAATCAATCAATTTACAAAATGATTAATAAAATGATGGACCTCAATATTAACTAAAGTTAATAGAGGCAGTGTACAGATTCATTTTGAAAGTTTCAGTGTCATGAATGTACAACTTTCAAGTAATGATGAAAGTGTGCTGGTCTTTATAAAAGCATGAATGTACATAGCTATAGGTTTTCAATGTTGTTGTACTCCCAGTGAGGCATAATGAAGTACACAAGAAAGTATATGCAAATGGATTGGTGAGAGAAGAGTTTGCTGATCATCACATGGGACTTATACAAGTGGAGTGCTATTTACCAGTTTGTTATGGAATGACGCTCCTGTGCATTGTTCACAGTAAAATAGAACCACTAGTAAGAGAGTTCTATTTCACTTGTATAACATAAAATAGAATCTCTAGTTAGGACTAAAGAGAGTTCTAGTTCAATATATACCACCACCAGAGGGCAGTGTGTACTTTCAGATAAACAGTGTTGGTTCTGTTTACTTACAATGCACTGTGTTTATTTTCTGTACAGGGAGAAGCCGCAGTCCAAGTCCATCAGGTAAAGGGGGTAGGGTAGTAGGCAGTCAGCCCGGTCGGATTGACAGTCCTACCCCAACTACAAATCCCAACTCCAATGCTAAAGTAACAGTGGAAGCTCTCATGGGGAAAAATGCATCCAACTATGGCAAAGGGAGGAAAGAAGTAACGATTAAAGGAAAAGGAAGTAATAAAGGAAAGCTGGGTGGTAAAGGGGGTCAAGTTATGGGGTCAAAAGGTAAAGGTCAATACTCTGCTGGGGGTAGTGGTGGTAGTGGTAGCGCTGTCAGTAGTGGTTTTAGGAAAGGTGGCCTAGACAGCAGTAAATACATGGACACCCCAGCAAGTAGAGAATACACAGAAAATTATAGTTTTAATTGATGTATTTGTGGAGGGTGCACAGTAATGCATGTGTATGTGTACTGGGGTGCTTGTAATATTTTAGTGCATATTGGCTTGGTATTGCTTCAATGAGTGAGGTGTCATTTAGCTTTTACTATGGTAACACTATACAGCAGTCTTGGTGAAACAGTATGGTTTGCGATAAAGTGATGAAGCTTAGTGAATGATAAAAACTACTACACAATGCAGCCTGGCTATATACTGAACCTGTTTATAGTGAACACAGTATATGTACTTGGTTGGTGACTCAAATGGGACTCTTTAGACAGTGGCGTGATGTGAAACTTTTTGAAAGGTTCACTCCTATTGGTTATGAATTAGTCGATAAAATGACATCACTTGCCTGTATTGCAGCTGATAATGATGATAAAATATTGTATGCTTTCCATCAGTGGGTACCTTCGTAATGCTTCACATTGGCCAATTATTGGGAAACTTCCAAATGATTTGCATTGACCAATCAGTGAGAACCTTCGAAATGCTTCACATCGGCCAATCAGTGAGAACCTTTAAAATGCTTCACATTAGCCAGTCAGTGAACCTTTCAAAATGCTTCACATTGGCCAATCAGTGGGACCCTTGCAAGTGCTTCACACCAGCCAATCAGTGGGAACCTTTCAAATGTTTCACATCAGCTGTCAGAGATTAATTCCTCATGAATAGGGTTATTACTTTTATTCAGAAAATAGAGACAACTGTTAAAACAACCAATCAGAATGAACCTACTTACAATGCTTTACACACACAAGAGGTTATGTAAGGGTGAGCCTAGTTGCTTCATGTTACATCCATGGGTTAAGTATGTGCAAGATTTCCTTTAACAAACACCTCAATGTGGTGGTCATACAGTATTCACTATTGATTCATTATAGTGAGGCTGCAATGTGTATATTTGATTTCTTAATCTAGTGTTGACACTTGCATTTAACATTAGGACAGTAAACAGAGAATGTATCACCGTTTACCATGTAATAAGACATATATGTACACACTTCAGTGTCACATCATGTTATAAGATGTAAAAGTTATATAATATGCAATTTTCATGTAATAAGGTACATATTGTATGGAAACAGCTGCAGTCATGTGATAAACTGCAGAATTCATGTGATAAGGTACAAAATTTATTTGATAAGCTGCAGTTTTCATATGATAAAGGTATCACATGATAAGATAGTGTTCATGTGATAGGAAGCTGTTGTCATGTGATACGGTGTAGTAATCATGTGATAACTAGTGATCAAATGAGAAGCAGGTGTCACGTGATAAGATATTTCCATTTCCAATGCAATATTCATACAATATGGTTTTGATCTGATGTAATGTAATGGGATATAGTTGTAAACTGGAAATGTAATAATTTACTTCAAGAAATTCTGGAAATAATAATTAATAATAATTCTGGAAACGTAATAATTTACTTCAAGTTTATGTATCCAAACTAAATCAGACAGGTTAGAGGAAGTAAATGGACATATAATGGCTAAAATTTGTACAATGTTATGGCTAAAATCAGAATAAGCATCCACACATATTTGTAAAGAATTTTAACCCCTTCTTTCATTGAGTACTTACCTATTTCATGCTACTAATTCACTGGTGTTTTGTACATCACTTATAAATATAGTAATTCTATCACCCCCAGTACTAACCACTAATATGCTATGAGGAGGAATTTAAACAATGAATAAATGTAGTATTCCTCTTCCCTGTGGTATGTCATTTGTGTTGCATCTTTGTGACAAATTTGATTGAAATATCACTAACATAGAAAAAATACTGTAATGTCTATTTTTGGATCGTATATTACATGTGATTAAAATTCAAAACTCTCATCTTCTGGTTTAAAAAAAAAGTAACCCATAACTTTGTCTTCCTTTCTCCCAATCAAGTGTCTGACTTCTCCTCCCTAACCTGATCTCACCTAGGTGAGTACACGGTACAAATCCTACTACCTTTCCTGAAATTCCCGTACACGATAGAAATCCACTGCACTGCATGCTGACAAGCTTCAAGAATGGATGTCAAAACTGTACACTCAATAGGGAACTTGCAAACCCGCCATGTTGAATGTTGCATCATGGGAAATGTGATAATAAATACTAATCAATTAGCATCGTAAACAATAATGTTACATTGTTTGTAACCACAAATAATCAATTTATAGTTACCCTGACCATTGTAGGAGGTTTATTTTATCGGTAGCTCCAGATTAGGTATTACGATAACCACAGATAATCCCATAGTCCTTTGCGTCTGAGCATGCTCAGTCCGGATTGCAAGTTCCCTACTCTAGTTGTCTAGGGATGGAAAAGGGAGAAGTTCTCTGAACTTTCCCCACAGTTGTCCATTATACCAAATTACCCTCAAAACTACTGACTGAAATTACTCCCAATATTACAGAGGGAAAGAGATGGGAGTTATATTGGAAGTCATTAATACTATTTTTCCACCTCTCCCTAATGATGTATTTAAAGCTAACAGATTGGTATATTTTGTGACACACTTGATTTGCAAATATCACATTTAAAACAGTCTTGAAATTCCGAAATTTCCTATGTTCATATTCTTTAGCCATGATATTCCAAGTTGTAACTGTGCACTTCTTGTATAATATATTCTCTTATGTTATGGTTTGGATCACCTTCATATACTTTTATGTAAAATAAAATGGAAATAGATTATAATTTTGTAAATAAGTAAGAAATATTCATCATTTTATTAGAATTTACAGAAAATTTTAGGATCAGCTCTTTTTGTCAGTGTATTTCTGAATTCTTTTTGAGTACTGTTGTACGAACACACTTTACTGTAAAAAACATTTAGGGAAAAGTTGATTGTTTGTAGAGATATTATGTAAGTAGTCATTTGATTGGAAGATGGCTATCTGAATATAGAGTTCAGGTAGAGTTCAGGTAAAATATGACCAATCGTACTCAGCCTTGCAAAATGTTAACCATGGCTTTCACTCAATAATTTTATTTTGATTGTGGATATTTCATGGCAGTAGAGAGCTGTGATTATTTTGAGTTTGTTTTTTATTATGTACGGATTATAAAATGTTATCATGTAATATTGAAAAGTAGCACAATTTCTGTCTTCAGTGAAACATTTTCAAAAAAATTAAAAATGCATGTGATTATTAGGTTTTCACTATTTTCATTACATGCCTTCATTATGTATGTTTCAAGTATACTTTATTTTGCAGCCTTCCTAAACATTTAGTTTTATGAAATTATGAAATTTAGTTTTATGAAATTAATGCAGTATGTATAAGGTTTGGTAGGTCTTGCAAATTGATCATTTCTGTTAGTATTATGACAGAAAGTTGAAAATAATTTCATTTTTATGTCTCAGAAGGAAGATTGATTCATAATAACATGATATAATTTTAATGATGTCATATTTTATAATTTTACTGGGCAAATTCAAATACTTGGAATATATTTTATTGCAATCATAAATTTTAATTTTCAATATTTACATATAGTTAACTGCTGTGTTAGTTATTCTGAATGTTATCACAGCCTGACGTTAGAACCCACACCTGTAGAAATTAATGCCACCCTCCGTCCTTCATCCTAGCATACCAGAGGTAGAGTTAAGTAGGAAATTTGTATAATTTAGTATCATCCTCCGTCCCCTCTCTAACAAACCAGGGGGTTTAGCTTTTGGAAATTTGTATAAATTAATGTCACTCTCTGTCCTCTCTCCAAACACCACAGGTGTGTTGCTGTGTAGACAATTTTTAGAAATTTATTCCAAATATTACACCAGTCCAATGCTAGGCACTGAGACTGTATTAACAGTGTCTATCCCCTCCACTAACAACCAGGGTTAGTTTATGATGCTAGGCACTGAGACCTTGCCTGTGTAAAAATCAGTACAGTACACCTTCTATCCCTTAACACCACAGGGGTGAAACTACTTTATTTGAAAAATTTAGAAGCTATTCCAACTATTATATCAAGTTGGTACTAGACTATGTAAATCAGTACCTCCTTCTGTACCCACTCTGAACACCCAATGGAGCTGACTTTAGTCAGAATATGAATGGTGAAAATAGCCAGTAAAATGTTGAAAAATGAGGACAGTAGATGCCTCTTTTTGCTGGCTACAAGCTTGTCTACTTCAACTTAGTACTTCCCTTTTCCTTACACTATTATTACTTATCAATGTATATAAACCCACCTATATAAAGATACATTTGTAATTGTACATACATTTACCTTATCAAAATGTTCACGCATTTATATTTCTCTCATATATATACGGTACAGTAACCAGTCAACTTTCATTGTCAAAATGCTGTTTGACCTAATATTGTATGTATTAGTCCGTCCGGGTTCACTTATCAATAGGACTGTACCAAATTAACTGATTTGAGGGGTGAGGACAACGATATAATTTTCACAATTTCTGAGTACTCATTAAACTGTTTATGCAAATTATTTGAATTTTAATAAACATTTTTTTGAATGTGAATTACAAAGGCATGACAATCAGAATATATAAGTAGGATGTACGATAGATATTAAAATTCATAATTTTTGGAATTTTATTAATATTTGGCAATTTGCAATTTCAATAATGGAATGATATATATACAACTCAGTGATAGTGTTTTCAGTGTCTGTATAGAACTGATTTATTGACATTTAAAAAAGTTCATTTTGATCATAGTTTTTAGTTTGGAAAGCTTTGATGGTTGAATAGTTGTCTTTCTTCTACAGATCACAATTAGGAGTTCTACATTTTAATTTCTCTTGACTTCACTTCATGTAGAATCATGGATATGATTTCTGTTGTAGAATTACATAGTGTCAATAAACCGTCCATTTTATAAACAATCTTTTGTGGTATGTGTCTGTGATTACAATTCCACCAGGTTTGTATTTAGTGGAAGAAGTACAATGACATAATGTCATTGACTCAAATGATGCACACATTGAGAATACTACTTATGTACAGCTTGCATTTCTTTACAGCTGGTATGTTAGAAAGACCTTTACTATTGGTCTACAATGGACACAGCCTGTAGGGTGTTATAGGCACTATAGGAATCGCCCATCTATGTCCATCCATTCATCCAAAGATAGCCATATCTCAGACACCTACCACTCACTTTCAACCAAGCAGCTTGCATGGGGTTCCATGGATAAAGAATTTTAAAAAATACAATACTTTAACGTCCCTAGGCCCATGATGAAGGGACCCTGTTCAAGATACCTATATCAATTTTATGGGTTACTGTAGGTACAACATACAATAACCCCTGCCCCTCAGAGTCATTTTTTGGAACATTGCAACAATGCCCATAACTTAGAGCTTTTATTTGGCCTGTTTCTTGAAAGACTGATTTCTTCGATCACCTTTGCAGTGAAATGGTAGATTTTAATATAGCTAACATACATATCTATTAACAGACATTCAAAATCCAAAAACTTTAACACGTTTGGTTTTATTTTGAAAAAATCAAATACATATTTATTAAAATCACATAGCTGCATAATTGAAAAGCATAAATATGTTTGGGTGGACTTCCATCACAGTACTTCTTAGCTTTGTGTTTGGGTGGACTTCCATCTTAATACTTCTTGGCTTTATGTTTGGGTGGACTTCCATCTTAGTACTTCTTAGCTTTGTACTGTCTGACAAACTGTGCCACATCAAACTTTCGTTTACATCCTTTATAATTCATATAACGTATCTTTCCAAAAATAACTCTTTCAGCCCAGCCTTGGTCATGAATACCACATATGGACCACATACAACCTAACAGAACGAAACATAAGTGCGTTAATTTCTCTATAATTTCAGCAAACTGTACATTCTGTACATATCACTGATACAATTGCTTTGCATAGTACAAGAGGTAAAGTTCACAGTCAGCTACATAATGTATAGCCCGGGATTAACATATTTGCCATACTACAAATCTATATAGCAAAAATACTTCAAAGTTGCACTAGCTGCAACTGGAATGGTTTCTGAAACTCATTTTTGGGATATAATGACTTGCTAGTAATATTGTACTGCTTGAACAGTATTGAATCACATGTAGGTAAACATATTTGTGTAGCAGAACACATAATATGGTGCAATATATTCAATTTATGAATTTTGGGGTCCACACCCTAAAATCAGCACTCAATACATCACGATTTCAACTTATTACTGTACTACGTATAGATAAAATAGAACTCCAATTAACATATACAATGTCTAACTATTGGTATAATACCGTATTTTGACAATTTTCAGTGAATATATTGCTTTTTGTCTGATTGAAAAAGTAATACCACAGTTTAACAGCTTATGCCACTTTCACTTACCAACATAACCACTTGGATCTCTTCCATCGAGTTCATACTTGTCATTTAGATAGATAGCAATTTCTAAAGCTTGTTCTGGTGATTCTGTCCATTCTAAGATCTTTTTAGCCCAGTACATTCTTAAGAAACCATGCATCTTGCCTTCATTGACCATTTGTAACTGTAACATACAAAACAATCTGAATTCATTATCTGACAATCTGGTTCTCAGCAATTGTGATTTTTGAACAATTCTTGAACTGTCATAATTGAGTATGTAAATATTGAAAGCTTTGCAATGAAGAGGGTAACCATCACATCCTTTAACAGCAAAGTGTGGGGGGGGGGGGGGGCAAATTGTAAGGTTGAAATTGACTTGTCTTATCTGTGCTGCATTGCTAGATAGTGACCACAATGTTATTAACACACAAACACCAACCTGTGCTGCATTGCAATGTTATTAACACACAAACACCAACCTGTGCTGCATTGCAATGTTATTAACACACAAACACCAACCTGTGCTGCATTGCAATGTTATTAACACACAAACACCAACCTGTGCTGCATTGCAATGTTATTAACACACAAACACCAACCTGTGCTGCATTGCAATGTTATTAACACAAAAACACCAACCTGTGCTGCATTGCAATGTTATTAACACACAAACACCAACCTGTGCTGCATTGCAATGTTATTAACACACAAACACCAACCTGTGCTGCATTGCAATGTTATTAACACACAAACACCAACCTGTGCTGCATTGCAATGTTATTAACACACAAACACCAACCTGTGCTGCATTCCACAAATCATCATGTGTTCTGGCTGTTTCTAATTTCTCTTTACTGTATACATATTCTCTTTTATCTCCACAATGGTCCTTCAATGTCTTCTTTGCCCATTCATATGCCCCTGGTGAAGTAAAGTCAGAATTTCTAGGTAAATTGTAAAATTGAACTACACAAGATGTATAGTCATAGATGGCTTTGAGTAGAAACCTATAATCATTGTGTCATGAATGACTGGAAAGAGACTAGTGTTTGGTATCAAATTGCCCTTTTTACTTGAAATGTAGTAAGAATGAGGAAATAAAATACACAAATTTAAACCTGTCCACCTGTTTACATTACAATCTGTCATTTTGCGTCACTGTTTCGATATTATTAAACCTCTTGTAATGCTAGCAATGGCAACTGATTAATTTTATCAGTCATGACTAAATGGCAGATATCAGCATGCCTGTATGTAGATATTTTCATAATATTCGCTTTATGTAAATGATGTCTCTCGTGTGCTCATCTCAGAGGGCACATTTACATATAGACTTCATTAGAATATTTCAATATACATGCAGTCAATTATGGCTGACACATGCCATCACTGCATCCCCATTCCAATGTTTTATACATATGGCATTCAAGTATCTATATATATGTAATATGACAAAAATCAATTTCTCACCTTCAACAGCATCATACTTGTTGTTATAGTAACAGAAGTTGTCTGCTAATTCTCTCCTTATTATTCCTTCTTCTAAGTATCCCTCAACAGATTCTTTGTATTTACTTCGGTACTTCTTAACCTCTAGCATAGCTCTTTGAACTGAAACTTGACCTGTCAATTTAGTTACAATTGGATATCATTTTAATTATAATTTTTGTACCAAAAATCCATCAATCAATATTCTCCCTTCCCCCAGAACTTATCTTTCCCCACTAAAATATGATATTTCTCTTCAAATTCCTTTTTGCTCAAAAACATTTTCAGTCCAGAAACATACATTTTCTTTTGATGCTTTTGCAAGACATTCAATTCCCTAAGTGGATATATTCCATTGTTATGACCTGCTAGGCAGACAAAACTTTAAGCTGCCAAAGTTCTAAAACAAGTCTCGCATTTTTAAGTACAGCGGCAAAAATAACCACCAAAGCAATACACAACTATACATAAATTCCATCCCCATCAAATGAGACATACCATATATATATCATTATGACAGACAGACAGACAGACAGACTGACAGACAGAGAGACAGACAGACAGACAGACAAACAAACCTAGTTATGCTATGAATTTTGAAAATGTACTTTTTAAAAAAAATATTTTAAAAAATTTAGAAGAATTTTTAGCAAAACAGCAAAATGTGAAAGAACTCTCCTTCGATAAAGAACTTGTAGTTCTACACACTCCTCCTGAAAACAATTATGACTATTTAATTTTCACAACTTACCAAAGTGAAACCATGGTGACATATTACTCAATGTTGTTTTGTTAGGATTATTTCTATCAGCATTATAGTACTTAAGTCGATGTTTACAAAATGATTCCAGCATCCTCAGACCTGCTGTAGTACCTGGTGAAGCCCAGTCCACCTCAGCCACTGTACGATCAACTTCCAAACTTGTTTCAGCAGCTTCCCAATCCACAGGCTGAGAATAATAATGATAAAAATAACGTTGGTTTTTATATAGCACTTTCCCACTCTGTGCTCAAAGTGCTTTACAATTATTACCCTTGGTACAGATCTATAGCAGCACAATGGCCCTTTATACTTCCCCCAACTCCCTGGGGAGCATACAATCCATGGTTGCCTTTATAAGTGCATAGGATTAAAGCATTCACATTGCAACCTCTATCCTACCAAGTCCCAATTGCAATTAAACAGCTGGGTTGCGACACAATCAAAATTCTAATTTTGTTCAAGGACTTTAGCCATTCAGAAACAAATGGCAGTGATGGGGCTCGAACCTGCAACCTGCAGATTCCAAGCCCACCATTTGACCATCAGAACACCACTAATTAACAAACAATGAATATACAGATAAAATGATAATGTCAAAATAGCTCTGAACCATAAATGTGCAATTGTGCATTTTATGTGATTCTCTTTTTTAGGACAAGAATCTCATTATTTGAAAGAGTTTCACAACCTAGGCATGTCTTATCATCATGCATTTTCTTGGTTTACACCATGACTTCTGCTCCATGTGCTACACATACATTCCTGTAGGTGCATGTGAGAAAAAAATTTTGACCCTCTCATCTAGTGTGACATAAAATGTTGTAGGTACTGATTAAGGTGATTCAAAAGCTTTAATTTCTACCAACATATGACAGCCAATCAAATTTGTCATTGTACACTAACCTCTGCTTTGGATTTGAATTTGTAAGGATGCTGTATGATTGGTGGAAACTCTGTGAGGTAAGTAGATAGTTGGTTTTGAATCTTGGTACGAATAGTTCTGGCACTGTACTCTTGTTTAGGTGATGCCTCCCAGCATGGTACAACATTATGGGCGTCAATCTATAACATAGAACATAAATGTAATGTTTCTGTACCAACTAATGTACCTGAGTACTCATATATAGAAGAAGTTTTGATACATAGTTCACCGGGTAGTAAAAAAATTCAGTAAATACATTATTTTTTGGTTGGCTTTTTAGTTTCACTTAATATCTCACCTGATAATCTTTGCACTTGTCAAGACACTTGTCAAGACACAAAGATTAGATGTAATGTCACCACAGGATTTTACCCATCAACCCTTGTTGGAAATCCCCAAAGTAGCTGAACACATACAGATCTATAAGACTTCACAGTTGAAAATGTTCCCAAGGTGCTATTTTATCACCCAGTCATATTTAAGTTAATAGTGTACAAAAGGCAAACATATGACATACTGGGCTTTTCCTTTTACAAAATGTCAATTCAAATGAATTCAAATGGATTTGCTTCCCTAGTGCGCTGTCTGGGTATGACTCCATGAGAGATATTTGATAAACTGTTCTGTAACATACTTTGGGCAGCACCACAAACATTCACTATTCTGGCTTCAGTTGGAAACACAACAATGTAGCATATGACATATACACATACTAAAATTTGATTCTCACCTGGCAGAAAGGAACACTGTCTTTCAATTTATCAGTTACATCTTTGACCCATTTAGATGGTACACGAAGTGGTGAAAAATCAGTTACAACACCTCCAATACTGTAAGTCTTGACAAAGTCTGGTAACACCTCACTAGCATGGCCAAGTAACAGGTGAAAGTTTATATATAGTCCATTCAATGCCTGAAATTAAGGTGAAATGAGTTAGCCACTTGTATTTATAATGAATAATATTAATCTGTATTTTTACTGGATAGTTCTTTAAGCATATAAACACTTGTCTCCAAAGAAGTCCAGTGAGGGCCATCCCTCATGGGTTCAGTGTTAATGTAAGAGGAAACCTGATTACCCAGGGAAAACCTGTGTTGTTCAGTAAAGTCAAACTGAACGACACTCTTCTTACTTACAGCATGGTAAATTTAATCAAACCCTGAATGGCTTCGAACCCTGTCTGCAGCGGTAAGACTAAGAGGAAAGTGCCAGTGATTTAACCACTCAGCAACTAACAACCCTTCATACCATCAGAGACCCGAGGGATCTAAACTTGATCTCTTAACAGGGCCACAACTTTATACAACACATGTATTCTCATGCATCATGGCCATGAAAATAAAGATTACAACTCAAAGAGTTGGCAGTAAATTTCTGTTACTGTTCAGACACTGACATGTGATAGCATGCAAGCATACAAAATGATACATTTGATCTTCCCTTGAACTCAAATCAACGTACCTAGATTCAAGCGTAAAAATGCTGGTTTGTGTTCACAGTGAGATAAAATATAATATTTTATTTCATGTGCATTATCAGTGCCTATATTTTGTTAGTGTAATTTGTAATAAAAACTATTGTGTGAGATGTATAAACATTGTGCTGCCTCATTGAAACTCTTTAAAGTCTTTCTGGTTTGATAGTACATGGTTTTCACTATTGCTATGACTTACGGTATATAATGACCATTTAAATAATATTCAGGGTTTACATTAATTTTCACTTTGATAAGTTTACCTGTTCCACTTCTTGTAAACCTTTCAGCATAAATCCATACTGTCTTATTGTTGCATCTAAGAACTTTGGGACCAGACAAAAACACACATGTAGAGGTACTTTCTGTTTGATTGCAAGTCTTTGTGCATACAGTAGTGCCCAGTTATCTGTGGAAACACATGTCATATCAAAGGAATATACATTATAATTCATGCAAATGAGTTTGAAAACAACTAATTATGCATATAAATTTAGATAAACAATATAATTTATGCAAATGAGTTAATTAAGTAAAAATATGCAGAGAACAATTTATTTGAATGATTCCAATTATACAACTTAAGCAAATTATTTAAATAATTATAATTATGCAAATACAATTTATGCAAATGAGGATATGTTTGCAAATGAGTTCAACTGATACACCTTGAGCAACTCGCACATTTATATGAAGTGACGCATTTAAAAAATACTACCACAGACAAACATGTGATGATAGCTAAGTACAGGAAAGTCTTAGTAACCTTATCAGATTAGACTAAGTCATGATGGGGTGTCCTCCCACATCCACTTAAGATTGAAAACAGAGACAAGCTGGAAACTATACAGCAGGCCAGTGAGGGTTGAGTATGTGACACATCATATTTGACAGTCGAGGCTTGAAACCTTGGCCTTTCAATAAGTATATATTCAAGAATTCTCATTTTTAATTTTGTCCTTACCTTGTACCCGTTGATCTCTGGACATCCAATAGACAATACCACCATTATCATCAGGCATCTCTCCAACATCACCAAGTAATCGGACTCGTTTCTTGTTAAATTTGAACTCTTTCACAGACCCAGCAATAGATTTCCTCTTTGCATTAATCCTATCAATAAAGTCTTCAGGTACATCATTGTTTTCTATCTTAACACTACCTTGTTTGACATCATTCTCACTTGCTCCGTTTGACTGTCCATCACTTTCTAACTTGACTTTCTTCTTTGCTGGTTCTGACATGTTAATAACACCGGTGTAAAACCTGACTTGATTGATCACATATATTTGAGTCGGTACTTTGATATTCTGCTTGAACAATGTCAGTATCCTTGCCAGGTTTGAGTAAAAGTTGACCAGAATCTTATGTTTCTTTATAAATATCAGTTATTATGCCCTGAAAAAAATAACAGTAAACAGTAACAGTTACCATAGTTAAGGTTTGTGACAAATTTATGACAAATTTATAGACGTAAACTAATATATAATATTAGTTTGCATTACTGGCCATCTTCTCTTGATACCTTGTGTCCGTTCCACTCCACTGAGTAAACAAGTTCACACAAAAGTTTGTTGATTTTCATGATTTTAGATACTTTTTTATTAACCACTTTTGCACTATATAAGCATAATTATACATTCTGATTATGTCTGGCTGCCACTTCCAAGTGTCTTAGCTATTCCAGACAGTGTGAGATTGTGAGTGAGACCAATATTACACCATAGTCTCACAATCACATTTTCACACACATTCCCTATGTCATTTTTGCATTCTTTTATCATGTCATGTTCTTTTCAATTAATAAGAATGATTGATTGACTGACTGATTGACTGACTGACTGACTGATTGATTGATTGATTGATTGATTGATTGACTGATTGATTGATTGATTGATTGATTGATTGATTGATTGATTGATTGATTGAATTGATTGCAAAATGTACAGTGTAGTTCACTTGTATTAGCTATCTCTGTGGTATTATCTCGTTCAACTCCCGGGGTTCAACTCCCAGCTAGCTGTATCGTGCTATGGATGTAAACGCTACGAGGTTCGACACGTCTGCTCGTCGGACATAAAAAAAAGTTACATCTAATGGACAAAGACCAGAAAAAGAAAAGTTTATTGCCAACACAGCCCACAAGCCATCGTGTAGGGTTAGGTAGCCTGAAAGACCCTGGCGTTCCTTCCGTTTTACATAATGTACATAGGTTGGGTATGTCAAAATATTCTTACGTAATATGTTTGGCAGTGGCTGGCTGAACAGCTCAACCGCGCGTTTGTACGACTGTGTGTAATTACCAATGCGTCTGAGCACACACGTACAATTTCTTTTAGCTTACCTTAGTCCTGATAACTGGACCCGAGAAGAACCAGTAAAGACAGATCAGCTGTGTTTTCACTTGCAACGTGCACTTCACGTTTATAGTCACGTTTGTTTGGGTACTCCTAGCTTACTTATTATTAATTCATTATGTAAGTAAGTGCTCTCAAGCTCCTTAAGTTCAGGATGTTTAACCAGTGACCTGGACTTGCATGCTCTTGAAAGACGGTGGACTTTTCACTCTCTATTTGAGATAAAAATGTGTTAAACACTTTGTGTGAAATAACGACCTGTGTGAGTAATTGCGAACAGTCGGATGAACACTAAGGCGAGCTGCAATAATTGTAGTGTTACTTTTGACTTTAAAAAAACCCAGAATAAAGCCAAAAAAAGAAAAAGAAAAAAAAGAGTAAAATGTTTGTTATTGTATGTAAAATAACAAAATTTCAATGTATTGAGTTACAAACACGGACTTGGTATATATTTCTATTTAAAAAAAGTAAACAAAAAGTAACAAATAAACAAAAACAAAACACGTGTAAACATATACAAAGCTCTTTTTCAAACCCTAGACTTGTTCAAGTAATCTAATTCAAATCTGATGTGGTGCAAGTGGTTAGATGTCTTTATTTACCTCTATTTCCATCATGTTATGTTGTTTGTTTTGTTCCGCCGCGGCCGAGTGATCGACGCCTTCCCATACAGTAACAGTGGATAATGCAGCAACACCAATCTCTGCCAGTACCAAATTCTCCCTTGCTGGAGACATTTGGGACAAAAGAATTATTCCGACGTACATGTGTTCAACGTCTACTCAGGATCTGCTCATCTCACCACCAGTATGTCGTCATGAGTTTTACACGGAGTGGTAGATGCATTAGAATGTCCTTCTATCAACTTTTCAATTATAAAATGTGTACTCCAGTTAATTTTCTTCGTAATTCGTAAATTTTTATTTTCATCGTAAATGTAAAAATTGAAAATTTATCTTCGTAATTTGTAATGCAATACTTTTTTTCTTCTACTGTAAATCGTACTGGGGACACCCTTTCCTATCCTCAATTTACAGTACAATGTACTATAATTCAAACTCATGGAGTTGTACAAAGTACAAATATCGAACATATTGTTGAATACATGCATTTTTGAAATGAATATTCAACAACTATGCTTTAAACTTCGCAACAACCCTGAAGATCTGAAGCTGTAATCACGGTGTATTATTTTCATGAGTAACAAGTAAAGCTATACCCAAAATAATATCAGAAGGAATGCCATGCCAGATGAAACTATTTGACAATTTCACACACACACACACACACACACACACACACACACACACACACACACACACACACACACACACACACACACACACACACACACACACACACACACAAAGTATCGACTTCACACGTAGACAATGCAAATTACAAGTACTAGACTATATAATTTGATGCATATAAACTTGTTTGACTTACGGTTAACGGTTGATGACCAATTCACACTGACGGCGATCAACCACTTTTGAAGATGATAATGATGAATGTACTATATAATAGGGATAGGAACACATTAAAAACTTGTTACTTTTCACTTCTATTCCAGTCCGGATAAGTCCTTTTTTGTACCCAGATTTGAGTCACTCCACAAACCACCTGTTACAGTGCATTGTGGATGCAAATATTATCATAAGGACATGCTACTCGTAAAATCCAATCTGATACCGTGTACAGGGTGCAATTTCTTTTTGGCTGTTACGTTTACTGTCGTTTTTTTTCCTTTTGTGAGATGTATGTAATGAACACTCGCCAAAGAACAAACGACTCTAAACATAACAGCCAAAAAGAAGTGCGCTGTACGTGTACACTGCACCTGGTAGCACTATAACATGATAATTCACTAACAACTAATTTACATACAAAGTAAACCCTCACTGATTTACATACAACATACAAATGTTTTGTCTTTGGGTCAATCCTAAGTCAATGTCCAGGTTAACATACTTTCACTAAATACGTCACCGCTTTATGACTGCAGATGACGTTCCAGATTAATTTCGGAAATTCCGATGGCTTTCGGAAAACGGTGTTTTTTTTTTACATTTCAAAGCAAAACAAGCATTAAACACAGAATGTATATGTCCTAATATTACTTAAACTTTTTATTAATCTTTATTTTGTTGAAACTGATCAACGTTTGAAATTCAACTTTGGCCAAAATAATGAACGTTATTTTTGCAATGGCCACTGGAAAAATATTGGCCATTATTTTATAGATATACTTAATCAATATAAAGATGAACGTAAAAGAACGTCACTTATTCAAGCATCCAATCTTTTTGGTCATAGACTTTTTGTTGAATCGTTCGCTCTTTGCAATTGGTCTGTGCTTACAAAGAATATGCTAAAGTTTTCTTTCACATTTGAGTAAAATAAGGAATATAAGAGCTTAATATATTTGGATTGAGAAGTGGGAAGAACATATTAAGGAATGGTTGAAGTTGAAAAACTGAAGGTTTATAGTTTATGGTTCTTTTCAAATCACATCGTCGCAAACCTCGGCCTCGATTACGGCACCGTCGAAAACGCTAAGTGTAGCGGAAGAAATCACAGCTCTGGTTCGCGAGAATGTCCAAATCATAAATTTGACTGCAGCTAAAGAAAGACTGGCAGGAAACTGACGACAAACACTTACGTGACAAATGCATGGACATGTACAAATATCAATGGAATTAATGAAATATCGTAACACACATACTGTATGACCTCATTAATGACGTTATGTTTACACAAATGCAACATTATATTCAATTTGTTCATTTTTTTTAAATCAGTCAAAACTGTTTGTCAGTCTATCATGCAAACACATGAAAACAAAATTGATTGATTGTAAACATTTTTATTTGCAAAAACACAGTATAAATGCAGTCAGAAGCCTAAAAAAATGATTGGTTGCTTCCAGTTACCTGAGCAAACCTAGTTTTTTGTGAAGTCTCACCAGAAATAGTGGATGAGGAAAATGACATCAACTTAAAAAGACACTATAAAACTATTCGTCCAATTTGTAATGGCTGTACACGTGATTGGAAGAAATAAACAGCACAGAAACCATTTGGAAAACAATGGAAAACCTGAACTAGACACTCACACATGAAAAAAAAATATCTACCTACCCCCACCTATTCTAAAATTGAGTGTAATCGGAATCACACAATATTTTTTATTAGGCCTTAGCTTGTTGAAACAAAGACAACCAATCATTACTGCCTTGCCAACATCCAATATCAGACATAGATTACAATAGATCTGGTAGGGATGGCAGTGTTTTAGCACAAGAACTGAGGTTCAACATGATACAGACATCTATATGCAGCAAGGTTTATCTGTGTATGTATGTATGTATGTATGTATGTATGTATGTATGTATGTATGTATGTATGTATGTATGTGTGTGTGTGTGTGTGTGTATGTATGTATGTATGTATGTATGTATGTATGTATGCGTGTGTGTATGTATGTATGTATGTATGTATGTATGTATGTATGTATGTATGCATGTATACATTCATACATACATACATACATACATACATACATACATACATACATACATACTATATGTATGTGTGTATATATGTATGTGCGTGCGTGCGTGCGTGTGTGTGTGTGTGTGTGTGTGTGTGTGTGAACAACTTAAAGTGAAAAAACACCAGATAGATGGATTTCAAAGACAGAAATAAGTCTGAGTTGACTTGTTCTTCTTAAAGTAGATGTACTTAGTTTACTTATAGGTTAACATGTCTCTAGTATGCTTTCTATAGTAGTATCAATTTCCACATCTGTTTGTTGGGAAGTAAACAACGACATCTGATTCGCTTCCACATTGTGAGTCTTCAAATGTCTTTTTACTCTTTGCTTTGTACCAAATCCCTTTCCACATACAGGACAGGGATAGGAAGGCTTGGCCTCTGAAGAATGGATATTCTTTTCATGTTTGCGTAAGGCATGAACAACTTTAAAGGCCTTGCCACAGATGTCACACGAGTGAGGGCGCTCATCGTTATGTGTCAAGAGATGCCCCTGTAAACCCCATTTTTGAGGATACGATTTTCCACAAATATCACACAGAAATGGCCTTTCATTGCTGTGGGTGTATGCTTGATGTTTTGCAACAGCTGAGAGACTAGAGTAAAGTTTACCGCATTCAGAACATGCATATTTTCTTTCTTTGGTATGACTTTCAGTATGTACCTTGAGTTGACTTCGGATGTAAAATACTTTATCACAGAACGTACATTTGTATTGCACTTCAGGATTATGTGTATGAACTTCAGGGTGTTTTGACCGTTCGTGATACCACAATGAACCCCGCACGGAGAAATGCAAGTCACAGTATTTACACTTATGAGGTTTCTTCCCCTCATGTGTATTAACATGTGCAGTAAAAGTTCGTTTAGTTTTTAAAACTTTTCCACATACTGTGCATTTGAAGGGAAGTTTTGGTTTCTTCTGCGTGTGTATTTTGTCATGGTGTCTTTTCCACGCATACTCTGTACTGAAATGTTCACCACACACTTGACATTTATATTTGTTTAAATTAACATGTTTAGACTTCTCGTGATACCACAGCGTACCACGTACTGCGAAATGTTCATCACAATATCTACATTTGTATGTTTTCTTCCCTTCATGATTATTCATATGTGCAATCAAATTTCTCTTGCTCTTTAAAATTCTATCACACATCTTACACTTGAAAGAGGTTCTTGTTCCATGCACTTTCTTGTGTTCATTTAGATTTTTTCTTCTGCCGAATGATTTGCCACACAATTCACACAAATAGTGTTTCTCTTTTCCATGTGTAGCGTTGTGATCTCTAAGTTGCTCCTTGTTTTCAAATGAACGCTTACATTCTTTACAAGTGAACATTCTGTTACATTTACCACGTCTGACGTGCTGCTCAAGCCCCATTTCAGATAGGAAAGTCCCCTTGCACATTTCACAACGCACCAAGGATGACTGGTGCATTGTAGTTACATGGATCCTTCGCTGAGTACCACTATCAAAGATTTGATCACATTTGTTACACTTGTGTTGACCTCCATTTTTGTGTTTACTCTGTTCATGCTGCCACAATGTACCCCTTATAGAGAACCGTTTCTCACAATACCTACATTGATAAGGTTTAATTCCCTTGTGTACATTAACATGTGCAATATAAGATCTCTTTGTGTTCAAAATTTTCCCACATGATGTACAAGTGTATGTAATATCATGTCGTCTTGTGTGTTTATCTAACAATTCTTTTTTGTGAAATGACTTTACACATCTCTGACACTTGTAATCCCCTTTCTTCTCACCGTCTTCAAGATGTTCTTTGGAGACTGTCTTTGTTTGGGAAACAGTTGCACATTCTCCATGTGCAACTCCTTCGTGTACATCAAGTTCATACTTAGAAGTGAAAGTCTGTTCACATTCGCTGCATTCTAAAGCCTTTGGTAAATGATTCAGTTTTTCCATATGGCTGTCAAGTTGTGAGAGTGTGACAAAAGTTTCAGCACAAATTGTACACGTAAATGTCTTTGTTACTGTGTGTTCCTCCATATGTTGTAATATTGTAGACTTTTTAGAAAAATGTTGGTGACAGAGTTTGCACTGATACTGCTTCAGTTCTGGATGTTTTCTCAAATGTCTTTTATAGCTTTTTTTCAGTGTATAGGTCTTCCCACACAACTGGCACTCATATATATTATTGTCCTGCTGGCATTTAGAAGTCACACACTGTTTGTCTTCACCAAATTCACAGTCCTTAGGAAAATGATTCAGTTTTTTCAGATGGCTGTCAAGCTGAGAGAGAGTGACAAAACTTTCAGCACAAATTGTACACCCAAACTCCTTCGTTGTTTGGTGTTCCTCCATATGTTGTAAGATTATGGACTTTTTAGAAAAATGTTGGTCACAGAGTTTACACTGATATTGTTGCATTTCTGGATGTTTTCTGATATGTCGTTTATAGCTTTGTTTCAGTGTGTAGGTCTTGTCACATAACTGACACTCGTATCTATAGTCGTCTTGCTGGCATTTTTCTTCTATTTTTGTTATTGCTTGAGTATCAGGTACTTGTTTCTGGTCTTCCGGGAGTTCAGAACATCGTTTTGTTTCAAGTGATCCCCTGTGGTCTGAGTCATCAATGTCACGACCTTCATTTTCTTCACTGCTACATTGAGTTAAATTCGGTTGAACAGAACAGTTTTCATTTTTGTGATTAGTCATGCTATACTCAGAGGACAATGAAGTCACATTTGGATGAACATTTCTACTTAGCTGACCAAAGTTATCATCTCTGCCAGTGCAGCTGATTTGATCATCTATTATAGTATCTACACTTGGTTGAGAAACATTGTTTATTTCATCTGTCTGCTCACAAATAAACTGTGCTGCATTTGGTCCAGCAGAGATGTTTTCATTGCTGTTGTCTTGTGTACATGCCTTTTCTTTGAGTGTACTATTTGCTTCAGTTGTCTTGTTGTGCTGTGTGTTGACGTCTTCTGATGAGTCTCCAACATTACTTTGTAATATAGATTTGTTTTCAAATAAACATGTAATTTTGACTGGTGATATTTCACTGGTATGTGAACATCTATCATTCTTCTCCTCCTCTTCACCCTCCCCCTCCCCCTCATCATCATCATCATCATCATCATCATCACCACTACCACCACCATCATTATCATCAGCAGCACCAGTAACATCATCATCACCATCATCATCATCATCATCATCATCATCATCATCATCATCATCATCATCATCTTCTTCTGCTGGTTTCCCTGGTAACAACTTTATAGATTCAACGTTTGGAACGTGATGTACTGGATTGTCTAGTTCATAAGTCACATGATCACTCCGGTGAGAGTGGTTCACACTTTCTACATTAGACTCACTCTGATTTCTAGGACTTCTATCAATACAAGAGTTCAAGTTTTCACCAACCCAATACTCAACTTTACCTTTTTCTTGATGACGAACCATCTTTAAATTTTTCTTTTTGAACTCTAAACAACCAAAACTAAGTTGATGGAATTGTAAATCATCTGAAATCTGTTGTAGACATTCAATGTTCTCCATATCAATCAGTATTTTCCCGGTGTACATAAAGTCAAGAACACTTTCTAGTGTATCAGCATTCGTGTTCTGGAAAGATTTTTGCAATTCACTGCTACTTCTATCAGAAGATGACATGCTGTGAAATAATGGACTACAGCTTGCCAAGACAGCCTGATGACAAGGGAAAATTAAGTCCTCCACACAAAGCTCTATATCAGTGAATATTGCCTGCTTTCTGAATTCATTGAGTTTAGACATAATTGATATTGGTAGATTTGGAGTTTGGTATTCCATGTTTGATGAAGTGTTTGTTGCCATGGTAGCTTTACCAATAGTTGTTTATTCTGTCCTGTATGAATACAAAATCAAAGAATATATTAGCATAAGTGAACGAATGTCAAAAGTGATGAATATCAAATGACTACCTTCAAATTTACTATGGTTTACCAACACAGATGAATTTCCATTTGATGATTATGTAACCTTCATGTTTAATGTTACCCATCAATTCTAAAGCAATGCACAAATATAAGCAACAATGTGAAACTCTTGAAAGAAGCTGAGTCATAGAGTGGAATATGAAGATAATAGAATGCGGCCAATTTGCCAGAAAATCAAAGTTATTCAATTCTCTAAAAACTTTGCCAAATGAAATCTTGTTTCTGATACTCTTGAAATAATAAAAGAAAACAATCATGATTTCATATGTCATTGATTACTTTCAGAATAACAACATTCCTTCTTTAGGGACCCTGGCCTAGAATAATAATAATAATAATAATAATAATAATAAATTCTTATCAGCGCATTACGCAACAGCCTCAATGCGCTTTACAAAACTGAGGGAAAAAAAAAAAAAAACCCCAAAAAACAAAAAAACGACAACTTGAAATTCACTAAAAAACAAAACTTATTGAATCCAGTCAGGACTCTTGTGGGGATTCTGTCCTTCCTTTTACCCTACCATGCCTGGCATTCTCCTAACTGCCTTTATTGAAGATATGGTCAGAAAATAGCTAGGTGCAAATTCTTCTTGAGTTTTTATTTCTTCTTGCTGTGAGATGAAGTTAATATCATCATCACATCATGATTAGAAACCAACTAGGAGGGTTGGGCTGTATGATGTAAATGGTGCACGTCCAACTCGGCCCACCAACTCGGCCCACCGTCTGCCAACTTGGCCCACCAACTCGGCCCACTCTCTCCCAACTTGACAATAGATATTTAGTCCTTCAGTAAATTCATGCGATCTACATTGTATATGTACTAGTATGTCAATCCATAGTGTCTTTACAAGTAGTAGTAGTATACCGATGTCGGTGCTTGGAGCAAAGGATTTTTTCTCTGATGAATATTACGAGTATTTGATATTATCACGTCATCGACTCAAAACATTTTCGTCATGACGTGCGTGGGCCGAGTTGGCATGTAAATGGGCCGAGTTGGCATGTGAATGGGCCGAGTTGGCAATCACGTGGGCCGAGTTGGCGATGGGACGAGTTGGCAATGGGCCGAGTTGGTCCTACCCCGATGTAAACATGATAAATCATATTCAATTCATTACTGCAGGAAATCATAATCTAATTTTAGGCTTGAATATATCACGTATAATGAAATGCCAGGTGTGGTAGGAGAAAAATAAGAGCAAAGTCTCCATGCACACTGCTGGATTCCAGGCTAAATTTGATAAGTTGATAGCTTCCACTGTCAGTCTTATCAGAAACATCACAAATGCTTGCACAAAAACACCAAGATTCAGCGATAATTTACGTCGTCAAAATATGACTGTTCGGCCCCACGGCTTCACAAAGGTGGTCTAGAACTCCGAATCCTTGTATGGAGTATAGACAGTGGCGACAGAATTTGTCTATGCATGGACATAATATGATTTTACCTCTACGATCCTAAACTAATCCTTGCAACTTCAGAAACACCCGAATCATTTAGGAATCACGCACAGCGACAAGAGCCTTGGACTTGGAGTACCAGCGCATACAATATGTTACAGATATCAATAAAACATGAAATAAATCTATGAACATGAATGAATGATAAATTTACCTACAGTCAGAGAAACACTTACCAGGCTACAGAATTTACTGAATCAGTTCCAACGCAAGCAGCTTGGAAGCTTGGTACTCTTTCACGAAGGGTGAAGCGATGGGCGCCCTCCACGATGACCCACGGTGACGCTGGTTCACAACCTTTCAAGCATTTTCGGGGTACGTTTTGCATGTTTGCTCTTGCATGATGTCCTTCAATCATTGACTTACCAACCACCAAAGATCCATATGTATGTGTATGTGCATACCACGGGACCCGTCCACGCCTTTCTTTACATGTAAAAACTTTCCAGACTCTCCATCGAAACGAAATGTATATACATCACGTCGCAAAATTCCCACAAGAGTCCTGACTGGATTCTATAGGCCAGGGTTACTCACAGGCATTTGTTTCCCGAGTTATGGCTCAGAATATTTCTATCAGAATACAATAAAAAGGAATGTCCTTCCTTCGCATTTAGTGAAACTGCGCGATCACAGAAACAAGTGTAATTTTACCACTTTCATATAGTTGGTTTAATACGTCAATATTAATGATATTATCGTCATTTTATTGTATTCTGATAGAAATATTCTGAGCCATAACTCGGGAAACAAATGCCTGTGGGGTTACTTATGATCCCTAAGGGAGCTATCATTTACGGTCGGGGTGGGGGGGGGGGGTTCACTCAAAAACTGGGGAGTGCAAGGCTCCCAAAAGAAGGAATGTTGTTATTCTGAAAGTAATCAATGACATATAAAATCATGATTGGTTTATTTTATCATTTCAAGAATATCAGGAACAAGATTTCATATGGCAAAGTTTTTAGAAAATTGAATAACTTTTTCTGGCAAATTGACCACATTCTATTACCTTCACTCTATGATTCAATCGGCATCTTTCAAGAGTTTCACATTGTTGCTTATACTTGTGCATTGCTTTAGAATTGATGGGTAACCTTAAACATGAAGGTAGTCATCAAATGGCCCATAGTATTACCAGTGTTGCAGCCAGCCTTTTCAAAGAGTGGGACATAGTGTCCCGAAACTTTCATTTTTCTGGGTCATCGTACAATTTTTTGGGGACACATAAAAAAAAGCGCCAATAACGTTGTAGCACAACTAACTGTACAGTTTTTCAAAATATTTACCCACATGCTGACCCATGCTAGATATTTGCTGAATGATTATGCAGTTGCCTATGCATGGCAACCCTGTTGTTGTCTATGCAATATAAGCAATCATTTGGCTGTTGCTATAGGCGTGGTCATGTTGCTAAAAATATTTGCATACAGTTTTAGCGTGGGTCATCTATGACCCGTTACTTCCAAAATTGTTGGTCAGGTCCAAAAAAATGTGTCAAATGACCCAAAAAACCCTCTGGCTGCAACACTGGTAGTATTGAATTTAACTTTTGTTCCAAACACAATTTGAAATTTTTACCAGAAATTTGAAGGTAATCACTTTTGACATTCATTCACTTATGCTAATATATTCTTCGATTTTGTATTCATACAGGACAGAATAAACAACTATTGGTAAAGCTACCATGGCAACAAACACTTCATCAAACATGGAATACCAAACTCCAAACCTACCAATATCAATTATGTCTAAACTCAATGAATTCAGAAAACAGGCAATATTCACTGATATAGAGCTTTGTGTGGAGGACTTAATTTTCCCTTGTCATCAGGCTGTCTTGGCAAGCTGTAGTCCATTATTTCACAGCATGTCATCTTCTGATAGAAGTAGCAGTGAATTACAAAAATCTTTCCAGAACACGAATGCTGATACACTAGAAAGTGTTCTTGACTTTATGTACACTGGGAAAATACTGATTGATATGGAGAACATTGAATGTCTACAGCAGATTTCTGATGTTTTGCAATTCCATCAACTCGGTGCTGGTTGTAGGGAGTTTAAAGAAAAGTATTTGAAAATGACAGACCCAGGATCAGACAGCAGTGCTAAAATAGATAATGATGAGATAAATGAACAGGAGAACAGTTACAGTGAAATGAGAACAAGTATAACATATCATTCTGGTGTGCTACCAGAAGATGGGAACACAGAAGGCAGCAATAACAACGCAACCTTACTCCAGCCATTGGATGCATTCACTGTGGAACAGTTGCCAAGGGAACCGGGTGATGATGATTTTGATGATTATGATATTGATGCGTCCAAAGATTATGAAGAAAATTTGATCACTATGAGTAGTTTTGAAAGTGAAAGTCATTTTGGAACTGTTGAACAATTTTTACTGAATACCACACATGATGACAAAGCCCATACAACACCTGCAAATGAAAATAAAGGTCCTCATCAAACTGATAGGCAGTTATCGTTGAGTAGTTCAAGTAATGGTGAGACCCCAACACCTTCAAATGAAAGTGAAGGTCTTTTTGGAACTGATAGGCAGTTATCGTTGAGTAGTTCAAGTAATGGCGAGACCCCAACACCTTCAAATGAAAGTGAAGGTCATTTTCAAACTGATAGGCAGTTATTGTTGAGTGGTTCAAGTAATGGCGAGACCCCAACACCTTCAAATGAAAGTGAAGGTCATTTTCGAACTGGTAGACAGTTATCAATGTGTGGGTCAGATAATAGCAAGGCCCCACCACCTCCAAAGGAAATTTTGGGAAGAAAGGCAACTCAGGAGCATGGCAGTAAAAAGGAAGATAGAAGCAATGTGAAAACTGAAATAGACACTATATCTGAAATAACATTTATTGACAGATCTCAAGATGATTATGATGATAGATCTCAAGATGATTATGGTAGATCTTATAATTCTGATGAAGACACCATTTGTGGAGAAGACGAGATACAAATGAAGAATGAAGACGATAGAGAATCAGAGAACCAGAATGATGAACTGGACAGTTACAAAAAGGAAGTGACAAAATTTCAATGTGAAGTTTGTGGTGAAAATTTCAAAAGAAATCATCAGCTGCAGAGACATAAAATTCAAATGCACGAGAGAAAAAGTCAAAGCTATCAAGAAAAGACTAACAAATGTAAAATTTCTGGTAAAGCATACAAAGGAATTGATCATTCCAGAGGATGTATTGCCGTCCATGAAGGCAAGAAACAGTTTAAGTGTGCATTTTGTGGAAAATCTTTTATGAAATATCATCAATTGCATTATCACAGAAGAGCTAAACATTTAAAATTTGAGAAGTACAAATGTGAATTATGCAGTGAATGTTTTGCTACCAGTACTCAGCTTAAGAGACACAGGAACAAGAAATGTGTAAAGATGTTGAATTGTGAAAATACAGTAGGTACACAAAAAACATTCACATGTAAGGCATGTATGGTTGTCTTTGATGACAACAAAAGTCTGATGGAACATTATTCCCATTGTGAGGATAAAAAGTGCAGGAAAACGGGAAGGAAAAAGAAATTGAATCGGTCCAATGAGGAAGGTGAACTACCAAGTACACAGGATGGTTCATGTGAATGTGAAATATGCGGTAAACTGATAATGAAAAGGTCATTAGAAGAACATATGAATATGCATGAAGGTAGAAAGCCATATCGTTGTGAAAAATGTAGTGAAGCATTCACATCTAGGGCAATTCTGTGGTATCATAGACAGACAAAACATTCAACAGCTAAAAATTATAAATGTCACGTTTGCAATGAGAGTTTCAAGTTGAATATTCAGCTTCAACGGCATAAAGATAAAATGAATCATTCCCCAGAGAGTGGTATGTGTGATAAATGTAATGAGGTGTTTCCTTCTAGAGTGCAGCTTTGGGAACACAACAGAAAAATGCATTTGGAAGTATTCCTGAAGTGTAAGGAGTGTGGTATTGCCTTTGATACTAGGGAACTTCTGAAAGAACATAATCAGACTCATGATGATGATCGGAAATACTGCTGCGAAAAATGTGGAAAAATGTTCGGACGACAAGAATCACTTCTTGGTCACATGAAACAGCATAGGAGAAATGCTGGTAATGTCAGCAGAGAAAACATCTTAAATAATGAAAACTTTGAGGATTTTGTCAGTGAAACAGATGGACTGAAACGCTACAGATGTAAGGAATGTACAAATGTATTTGAAACACTAGAATTTCTTAAAGGGCATCACTGTGAGCATGATGATGAACAAAAATATTTTTGTGAAAAATGTGGAAAAATATTTGAAGGAAAAGAAGCATTGCAAGGACATAGGAAACATCATATGGAAGAACCACTTGTGTGTGGAATCTGTGGAAAAATCTTCGCCCAGAAAGATGCATTTCAAGAGCATATGAATGCGCATGAAGGGTGTCAACCTCACAAATGTGATGTCTGTGGTGAGCAGTTTATAAAGCGACATCATTTATACTACCACAAGAAGTCTAAACACTCAAAATGTAAGAAGGTTGAAAGTCATTTGGAAGAATGTTTGTACAAGTGTATGATATGTTATAAAGCATTTAGTAGGAAATATGACTTGGGTAAACATATCAAAACTCATTCTACTGCCAAACCATTTATGTGTTCTGTATGTGGGAAAACTATGAAGACTAAAGAAACCCTCCAAATACATCTACGTTGCCACAGCGAAACACCGCGTCCTTTCGTATGTACTGCTTGTGGAAAAGCTTTCTCACAGTCAGGTAATCTAAGACAACATTACAGAAATATACACACCAATGAAAGACCATTTCAGTGTAACATCTGCAGTAAGTCTTTTCCAAACAAAGTACGTCTAAAAAATCATGAGGCTATTCATTCAGAAGAGCGCCCTCATCAGTGCAGTCTTTGCGGCAAAACATTTAAGTGTATAACATCATTGTACACCCATAATAGAGTGACACATTCAACACAGCGCCCTCACTCTTGTCCATTATGCAATAAAGGATTCAAGTCGGTTTCCAAAATGAAGAGGCATATGTTGATTCACAACAAATCAGGCGTTTGACGTAGGAGTTTACGCTTCAAAATTTGCATGGTTCTTGTTACTCATCTCTACCAACCCCATATGCACTTTGAAAAATTTTGCTGTCGTAAATACTGTAAATTTTCACTAAAGACTTATTTTCCTTATTTCAAAAATGCAAAAATAAGTAGTGACTAAAATGCCACCTGTACATGAAGACAATGTACCAGTCTGGTAAAATAGTGAAAATTAGTCTTTGAGAACTAGCAGAAGACTGTAAAATCACAAAATTTTCTAGCGAAAAAATCTAAGTTACAGTATCTCAAAAAGTCTTGAAACTTTTGTGAAAACCTCCAACCAAATCTCCATTAAAATCATGGAGAAAAGTGACCACAAGATACATTCTGGCAAACATTTTAAAGTCAGATAGCCAAGTCTCAAGGCTAGATATAATGTTAGGACATCTTTTACACATCAGCCATCACCTTTCTCACCATTCAAAGTGAATCAGCATAACAAATCTTAAAGTCTTCTATATGGAATAAACTTTCTAGAGACACAAGACATCCACTTCAAAAAAAGAACACCACCAACATGGTTTAATGTATCAAATATTTATTTCATTATATATCAGCATATACATTATACATTATGTACTCAGGAATACTTTATTACCACTTCACTGTATTACAGACTTGGCGAGAACAACATGTTGATGTGAATTCATTTTACAATGATATAATTCTATTTATGATGCATAATTAATTTGTGAAATAAATTGATTGTTGTTGTTATTAAATCCTTATAGCCATGTCTTAAATGAATGAATGTCTACTCTTCAAACACCTGGCCAGGAAAATTTATCAACACAACTAGATATCCATCTATTGTTGACAGCCTACATATCCACACACTTGTTGTGACTCTCACTGTATACAAATGAAACCAAGCTTCAAAATTCAAACTTCCTGAAATCCATGGCAAGTGAAAAAGAAAACTTATAAAAATAACATTAGCCAGAAGTTTGACAGAGCAATTTTACTGTACTTAATGTTATTCCTATGCATGGACTTCATGCATATACAGTGAGATTCACAATATGTGTGTATGCTGCAATTAATTTTCCGGGAAAATTTCCGCCCATGTAAAGAGCTGAAACACATTCCCAGTGGTAATACAGTATTCCAGCGTATAAAATACTCTATACATGGAATGTACTCTTTGAAATACAGTAAATAAATGTAAGAAAAGTTGATATCTTTTTCTGAAATTCATTTATTATATCAAGAAATTGTGATTCTGAATATATACATTCTTTGTAAATTACAATATGCAGTCTACAAGATCACCATATATAGTCATACTATTTTGCATATATGAATATTTATTATTATTTCCTTATATGGTGATCAGCTTGACTGATATGATAACAATTGTATGGTATAGGTCTGCCAACACACTGTAGTCAGGATGTTCAGAGTGTGTCTGTGTGATCGGTGTGAAATCTTATTGTCATCATTACATAATTTGGATCGAAATTGAGATATTGCATGTATTTCAAGACACTGTGCTGCTGTTTGTTCAGACACCCTAGCTTCATCAAAATATTGTTTGTTCTGACACCCTAGCTTCATCACAATTTATTCCAATCTCAACCAAGTGTCAATGTTGTACATAGCATGTAATGTCTCTCTGTTTCAAAAACCTTATGATTGCGTACATTTCTTGATAATAAAAAAGTAATCAATAAATGAAAACTAAAGTTGTAGTATTCACTCATAATGGAACATCCAACACATGAATAACCATTCATCCATCACGACTTTCTAGGTTGTAGAGTACAATACCTTATAACTTGATTATTACAAATTGGCAGATCAACTATACAATGCGTCTCATTTTTAAAAACCCTATATTATAAACCCTGCATGAATTTACACATCTTTTTTTCAACAGTTGCTGTGTCTGTTCATTTTTCAACATTCAGTTTAGAACTTTGAGAGCTCAAAGTTATAATATTTTGAAGAAATCTACATTTACAGATAATTATATCTACAAGGTATTTTTATCACAAAAGTGTTGAAAATATGACATGATTAATAAATCACATTTAGATAAATTGATTGACTTGTGAGAAATATTTACATAAATTGAACAATTTTTTTTTTCAAGTTTTACACACTCAGAAGATGATGATGTAAAAATATTTAATTCACTAACTTTCTCTAGTACTGAATGTATTTAAAAAAAAACTGTCATGAAGACATGATTATGTCTGCATGAAGAGCGACAAATCAAATTTCCCATGAATTAATGTGAAAAACAGTGAACACGACCTTGGTCACATGTACAAGCATTTGTTTATTCATTTGCAATAGAGCCCTCTAGTGGCGACAAAATTATGGGGTGGGGGTAGGGGTGAAGGCAGCTGCAAAAGCATTGACAATTGCACATCTAATGGAGTTTTGGTTGTAATGTGACAAATACTCTTTAAAATATGTATAATAAACAAAGTGTCGCTTAAAAAAACTATTAAAATTATTCTAATATTGCCATTGTACAATTCTTATAGTTTTAAGATACTTAAAATTTTTTGTGTGCATTTATTAAAATGATAACATTGCCCGGTGGGAAGAAAAGTCTACACACCAATGCTAAATATATTCAATTTATATGTACTCTGAAAACTTAAAAATATTTCACATTTAGAAACTGACAGGTGGTATTTTGTCCACCCCTTGGATATAAGTAGACTGATCCAAATATATGAAATATCACTTTCTTCTGGTTTGGTGATAAAAGGGCAACATGGAAATGTAACCTTTGACCCAGATGACAATGCATCATGGGAAGTCATCTATCCTACCAATCAGTATGGCAGATATAGTGCAAGTAGCATTGCAGACATTATTTTTGCTAAATATTCATCATCTTTTTTGGATTTGCTAATGTGATAGATACACAGCTGCAGGAATTGATAGTTCTTTCTCTTAGAAAATTGGATCTGATTTTACCGATGTCTTGGAGATGTTTCTACGAACAAAGACGCCTCCACCTGTTGACTGTGGCTTCTTCTTGATCTTCTTTTTGGTTTTAGTTTCTTCCTCACTCTGTTGCCATGGAAACAAATGTGATATCATTAGGAAAACTTTAGAGACTTGCATTAGATGGTTGTGATAATGCAAAATTACTAGGAAATAATGATAGACTGAAGTAGAGTTGAGAGATGACTTATGTATTGAAAACAGACCAAAACTTTACCATTTTTTAAAATTATTTTTATCTAAAATAAACGTTTAACACACAAGTCATAATGTCAATGAACATACACTCTGTGGTGATACAAACATGTTAAAGAATTGTTTACTCTAAACATATTGCTATCAACAGTAAGTATTCGTTATCATTCATATTTATAGGTTTAAGATTGAGGGCTGGATTATAAATTGATGTTATAGCAGAAATACTGTGTGTGTGTGTGTGTGTGTGTGTGTGTGTGTGTGTGTGTGTATGTACAAAAGTAAATATGTATGTATGTATGTATGTGTGTGTATGTATGTGTGTATGTATGTATGTATGTGTGTGTGTGTGTATGTATGTATGTATGTATGTATGTATGTGTGTGTGTGTGTGTATGTATGTATGTATGTATGTATGTATGTATGTATGCATGCATGCATGCGCATGCATGTATGTATGTATGTATGTATGTATGTATGTATGTATGTATGTATGTATGTATGTATGTATGTATGTATGTATGCATGTGCCACTGTGTGATTAAGTATAGTTGTGGTTGTATGTCATGTAAATCAATATTAAAAATCATTTTAGAATTATGTTGCCAAGGAAATGTTAGTTTGAAAATACTTGTACATATATCTATAACCCGTCTAATACAAGTACAAGAACCAAACACATTGTTTTGTTTTATTTAGTGTTTGAGAGCTACCAGAGATTCAGTCACTGACAAATGTCAAACACAGCAAGGGACAGTCCCAGTACCATGACAACAAATTAGATATGCCTGTCATTAGGCACTAGATAGTAAAAGTCACCAGTCAAAGTCTACTGGACTAGTAGAAGGGAGAATTGTCTATACATAATAGTCACTATAATATCTAGCAAAGAATAAACATGCATTATTACTGTAACAATATTATCATAGTTAATATTAATATCAGAAATATTAATTTACAAATAAAAGTTATAAGGATATTTGCAGCTGTTGTAATTAAACTAAGAGAACTGAGATAATATTAAAGATTGCAGCACCCCTATATCTTAATAATAGTTGAACTTTGCCTGTTTACACATTACAGGGTTAGTTCAAATTTCATAGAAGGTAGGGGTGTCAGGTATTGAATAAACTAGACAAAAAGGGTATGTGAGTGGTGCAAGTATATCTGTGTGCAGGATAAAAGCCACATTGGGGAGATAGAATGCATCAGGATACATTGTCATTAAGATTTGTTGGCAATTTATTTCATTTTTGCACCATTCTCTCAAAGCATTGGCACTGTTGTATAATATCTCTACAAATACTTCTGATACAGGTCTGAGTGAGTTGAGTGTGAGCGGATGTGTGTGTGTGTGTGTGTGTGTGTGTGTGTGTGTGTGTGTGTGTGTGTGTGTGTGTGTGTGTGTATGTGTGTATGTATGTATGTATGTATCTATGCATGTCTGTCTGTCTGTCTGTCTGTCTGTCTGTCTGTCTGTCTGTCGATCTGCCTGTGTGTGGGCATGTATTCATGTATGCACACATGTGTCTATGTGTGTGTTTGAAATTGTTGGTAATATTAATACCATTAGCCTAATTGTCAGAAATGATACTATTTTTGGACCACTATACTGGTACCATCCTAAATATGAATATGAAGTATTTACACCTAGATCTTGCCACTCACATTGGCATCCAGACTACAAAGTAGAAATCTGTGTCAATGTTAACATGTGGATACATGTCACCGGTAGATGTCAGTGTCAATGTCAACACAGATGTCAATATAATCTCATTCACACCATTACCAATGTACAAGTCTATGTCAACATATAACTTTATGTCAATTTAGAAGTTTATGTAAAATTAGAAGTCCATGTCAACATATATAACTTTATGTCAATGAAAATAAACATGTAAATGTCTGAATCATGCAAAGTCACTGTCAGTGTTGAATGTGTCAGATGACTGATAAATAACCAGGCTGTGGTTGTACACATTTTGAACATTGTTGTAGAAGTTATTGTACAGGTATTGTTGAACAGAACCAATGCAATGGGGATAGCGTCTATACTTACCATGACTGGAGATAGCTCACGATAGGACTACATGCAGGGGTAGGCAGCATAACAAGCAAACAAACAAACACAGAAACAAACATATACATGGGCACAAATAAACAAACACAGAAAAAAAACAAAAGGAAAATATGGCAAATAATTAGGGCAAAATATATCATTGCAAAATGAGGATGGATTGCTGTGTAAAAGCAGGGGTATAGCTGTTATGTATGATGCAATGTCAGTACAAGGGGTACGTGATAACATGGCTGGAATAGATGGGTGAGTTCGAATGAAAATAAAAATTGAAAATACATGCAAAATTATGGCTGGTGAAACCATAGCAACAATCACCCATGGGAACACCATTCAATGCTATGTGTAAATAAAAGATATGCTGCAATACAAAGCCTAGTTTCAATGAATTATTTTTCTAATTTCTTTGCAGATTTAAGCCTATTTTTATGACAAAACCTTGTTTACTGATGACATCTTCCCATAATACTTATACCCTAATAATGATATTTTCTAAGCAAAATGTACCAGTTTATGGAGTTCTGATACTATGAATGGTAGGTCATAGGTCACAAAAGCCTGATATAGCAATAAGTGACTTTTCATGCATTTACTCATTTCTGCCAATGCACCTTACAATTTCTGTCTGTTTTTATCTTTTCTAATTTCTAAAATTGCTGCTTCAACTTAACAATAGCATATGATTGTCTTACATATTCAGCCAAGTGATTTGAAATCTGTTATAAATTTGTTTAAGATATAAATAAAATTATGAGATACTGTATCACACATAGGAAAACACAACCCCACATGCAACCTTACCCTTATGTATATACCGGTATATATTGCCGCGTCAGTGCAGTAAGGTTTTACATGTATCTACTATTCAATAATATAGGCAGATACGGCCTTACTGTAGTGACGCAACGATACATATATATATGAAGTATCCACAGAACTAAACCCTAGTACACAACATGCATTATCTTAGTATAATATGTAAAAACCACTATATGTCCCTTTCACCATTATACATACTGTAATATAAGATACCTGTATTAAACACAGATAGTTTGTTTATATATATATGCAGACAGAATACCTTGCAGTTTACTATCATAATCAGGCTAGTGTTGTTTTCATCATGTATCATAGTTCAAAGTCTAGGATTTTTTGCAAGCTTTTTACCTGTGTTTCCCTTCAAAACTACAGTAATTGTTTGGATTCTGGTTGCCATAACAACAAAAGATCGAATAGATTTGTCATTACACTAAAGTCAGCAGGAAACATAACATGCATACATACATACATACATACATACATACATACATATATGGACAGACAGACAGACAGACAGAAACACACACACACATACACACACACACGTTATGTTTCCAATTGACTTTATTGTTCTTCATTTTTTGTTTTCTTATTCATGTCAAACTAATAACTCCAATCATGAGAGTAAACTGCACAGAACAGAAATAGTATAGACACCCTACTTCCATTTCTTTAAACCCAAAACATGCATTATAAATATCCCAAACTATTAAAACTACACCCTGTTAGTTCAAACGTCTAGTCCCCATATCTCAATACATCATACCTCATCATGAATCAGAAAAGTCTAGTAAAGAAATAAAATAGTATTCACAAAATTCACATGCAAAGTTCACACAAAGAACAAACATATAGAAGACATGAATCTATTACATATAAACACATCATTATAGTGCAGTGTCCCCTCTGAGGTTTAATTTGGTATCTGCCAAGTAACCTAACCCACCTCCTTATTTTACTACTTCTACATCCCAACTAACACAGCACCTATGTAATTGTTTCTTTTGCATTAGAAGTTGTCTGAGGGTGTGTGATAGATGTCATGTTGAATGAATGAAACACCAAGCCTACATCATTTTAATAGCTGTAATTTCTCAAAAGTTAACAGTCCTTAGAAGAAACACTGCAAGTCTATTAGTAATCATACATTGCTTTAATGCTATTTCTAAGTTATCATTATTTTAAATCTACGACAGAGAAAGTCATCACGCTGAAAATTGGGTTAGAAAGATGCATTTTCAAAATTTACATATCAACTAGTGCTTGCTCCAAGACAACTTTTACAATGTGTGTTTGTAAATAATATCCTCAATGTTATCAAACCTGCAACCTGAATAAATGTTGAAAAAAGTTTTCAAATGTCTTTTTCTGTTATGACTTCTGAACATACTAACTTTGTGATTAACGGATAAAGCATATGGATAGTTTATAGAGGTTTTTGATGGAAATTTATTTGTGTTGGTAAATCATAGTATCAAATTGAACTTTTGTCCCAAACACAAACTTGCAAATTGTATCTGAAATTTTCAACTGCGAACTTCAGTCTTTGTCAACAGACTGATCCACTCTTCAGCACATGTGACCTTATTAATATGTGAGCCTAGTAATAAGGGGTCATAGGTACCTCTGTCTTATATTCAATGGTGGTTTAAGTGTCCAGATGTAGATGGCTTCCTTCACTCCTTGTTCAAAGTGTCTAGTGTCAGTGTCTAGGATTTTAAATTTTATTGAACAGAGATGGAGGGCGATACAAACTTCCAGGCACCTATGACCCCTTATTAGGCTCACATGTCCATAAGGTCACATGTACTGAATAGTGGGACAATCTGTTGACAAAGACTGAAGTGTGCAGTCAAAAACATTTCAGGTACAATTTTCAAATTTGTGTTTTTGAACAAACTTCAATTTGATAATAGTTTACATAGTTTCCCTCTATATTGTCACTAGAGGGCGCTATTCATTTAAAAAGGTGTGTGACATTACCTCTTGCTGTTCTTGCGCTCTTTCCAACTGTAAGTTGAGATGTGCAATCTCAGCTCTGCACTCATCCAACTGAGATTCCAATTTTTCTCTTCTCAATCGTTCATACTCTAACTGGGCTTCATGTTCCTTGATAATTCTATATAATAACCAAATTATAAATATTGATATCAATGACATTACATTATTTGCACAATATGGATTTTATAGACACTATGAGAATTTACAATCACTATTTTGAAGTTTTACAGTTTATGAAGAATAAAAAAATGATTTAACAGTTTCTAACTACACTCAAAATTTACCAACCCAATATTTGACATAATAATGACTGGAACCAACATTTGTCTATAAAAAGATAAATTTTGGAAAGAAACCATCGGGACCCATACAACTGTCTGCAACAAGTTACAACGTACTGCCTACTCGTAGATATGATGTTACCAGGTGTCACCTAGAGAGCTGTTGACCAGAACTATTCAGCTGTAACTATGGAATTTGTTATTCTGAGGAGGCCTGTCGACCAAGACAGATTGAAAGCTCAATACTGTTTACTAAGTTGAACTGCTTGTGCATAATACTTGACAGTAACGTATTATAACCTTTGTAATTCATAGTAGAGTAGAACAATTTTTGAATTAGAACTCATTATATATTTTTTACATACCTATCACTTTCTCTTTCTTTCTTAGCTTCTAGTTTGTCTTCATCTAATCGTCCTCCCAGCTGACGGTAATTCTCTTTAGAAATCTCCATCAGTCGAATCAATTCTTCTATGCGCTTCAAAGCTCGACCTACAGACACAAGCATTGCAAAGATTCAAATTAAAACATTTTATTTAAACTGAAAATGAAATAAACATAAAAATGGTAAGGAAAGAGATATCAAAACAAAACTAATGAACAAATACTCATCTACAAATACTAATCATGGAAATATTATTTCAAATGATACATGTATTTTTTTGAAAAGTTAAACATTTGACAGTATTCAGAATTTATTGATCACCTCAATTTCATGTCAGAATGATGGGTGGGGAAGGGTTGGGGCAGGAAGCATAACACACCATGCATGGATCAGAAATGCCATATTCTGGGAAATACCACATCAACTACACACCAGTACATGCAAAGCATTTCTCAAAAAAAGCAGGTATTTTTTAATCCAACACATGTTTTAGTACAACTGTTGAGTATTATAATTGTTGACATCATTTCTCTCCATTGGTATAATTAAGGTTCACTGTAGTAACATCTTTTGTCAAGTCAATGAGGTAAATAATTCCTTGTTTTATACCAAGAACAACAGAGGAATGTCATGCTGTAATTCATTATACAGGTTTCTATTTAGTTTCCCCAGACTCACTATCAAAATGACTGAATTTCCCTAAATTCATTTTCCTCCAGTTCATTCCCAATCAAAGAAATAGGGAATATGAATATAAAAACTAGTAATTTGACTAATTTATGCAAACATAATGCAAAATACACAAATGGTTACAAATTATGCAAATGAGCTGAATTGTAACATTAACATAATTTAGTTTTTTTAGACATGAACACAATTTGCATAAATGCAAGCATGTATGCCTGTAGAATTCCATGTATTTGCATATCATTTGCATATATTAGCGTTACAATGATGGCTTTGCACTCCACACACACACATGAAAATATACAAGACATAGTTAGTTTCTCACTCTTGGCCATTTCTCTGTGAGATGAAGAGATTTTGGAACTAGTAGATCCTAAGGACCCCACTGACCAGCACTCTTCTACAAATGAATTTTGTCATAGTTGCCATGGTTACAAAAATCAAAATACACACAAACAAATAAGTTCAAAGGTCAAAGAATACAGATATAAAGACAGTACTGAGATAGTAATATTGCTCTCAGCATATAGGTATATCTGCATGACAAAAGATCGCAACTACAAAATTAAGTTAAAAATCTCTGTACCTAGGAAAAGTAGCATTTTTTTTCCCAAAGTGAAACACTGTTGCATATCAAACTATTGTACAGGAACTAGAGTGATTATTTTGACACTGTCAATAATCAAACCAACTAATGGTTGACTTATACGTTGGTTAGCATTTGATAAGAGAGATCTTTATGGATAAGTCTGGCTCAGCTTCACTATGCCCAAATTAATATCCTTACCTATACATGAAGTGAGCAAAGATTCAAATTTGCTATCGGTATAGTCTGTCTAGAAAACTTTTTTTTTAAAGTTGATACAAAGTTGAAATTGTTAAATTTGTACAACTGTATTATCTAATGAATTTATTGCTACATACCTCTGGCTTCTTGTTTTTGTTTTGGACTCAGTTTGATACTCTCTGCATCATTACTACCGTAGTCAATATAACGACGTGCTCGCCTCTCATCTCTATCCTCCTCATCTTCTTCCCCTCCACCAACTCCACCGTCCTCGTAGTCAGAATCTAGTAAGAGATAAATGAATGTTTTCAAAATGTCGCACCAGAACACAGTCTAAACTAATGAGAAAACTTGGTCTAACATTACAGGAATAATTGCAACCATGGCAGTTTTTGTACTAAATTATTACTGAACCATGGCAATACCATAATTTCATTCTTATCTACAGGATACTATACAATACCACCACAACACAAGTAATATTCCAATACACCATATTCCAGTTCTCATAAAGACAAAAGATTATACAGTTTGGCCACTAGAAGTGCTGTTTCGTAGCATCTTTAGACACCAGGAGGGTGGACACCGAGTCGAATACTGCTACCTCCTTTGAAAAATTGGTGTTTCCTAGTGTGACACACGTAATGATTATGTTATTCACACCCAGTCTAAATATTTCATTTTGTTCAGGATGATGCATTTTTAGGAACTCACAACGTTGTTTCAAACACATTCATGATATAGCTAATTACTGTTATTGACAATCTTTTGTCTTCATTTTCCATATTCACAGTATGCCCTCACACAATACTTCCTTTGGAAAGAAAGATTTAAAATGGGTAACTGAAATATGTTTTCTAAGTGATGCGTGGATCACAATTATACCCAAATATTATACCATTTTCCATTTATCTAAGGGTAAACCTTTACTGAACAGCAAGCATAATTTTGCCTCACCCACAGACAGCTGAAAACAAAGTACACTGCACTGCATCACCAGCATGTATGATACTAAAGCTTTCATGCATTACTCTATCTATACTCCACAGTATCTCATGCATAAAATAAAACAAGCTAAAAAACTGTCCACTTGGTATATCATTTTTGATATGTAACATATAACAGATAAAGCAATATAGATTTCTCAGGTAAGGCGACATCAATTAAATTCTTTGTTTAATTACACTGAACTGCTACTGAACTGCTACTGAACTGCTACTGAACTGCTACTGAACTGCTACTGAACTGAGGTAATACCTCAGCTTTCCAGAAAACAAGTGAAAACTAAGATTTGGTTTAATATACTAGCATATCTCTTTTGAAATTACGCGGTTCCTTCAATATTATTATTATCCTAAAAATATGAAACATTGGTATCAACAAAACACATTTCAAATTAAACAAAAAGTAATTCCTGTAAGATATTTTGTTTAATGTCAGTTTTGGGCAAATCTTAATTAAATACAGTGTAATTTTTGACTTAAAAAGTTGAAATAAATTTCTATAAACTTGCACTTTTATTTACCTAAATGCATTTTACTACCATGCACGATAACAACAATTACTAAGCACACCTTTCGCTTATAACATTTAATTACATGTAATGCCAAAGATGCAAAGTTCATTGACCTTTCCACCAAATAGCGCCCTCTATAGACATGGCAGAGTAGTAATCTTGATGAATCAGTTGTTATATAGTCATATATTATAATGAAATTGCTGTTTCACAAGAATGAATAATGAAATGGAATGATTAATGAATATTCAAATGTATTACCATCCATGCATCAATCTATGTTACAACTGGTAATTGTCACTAGAGGGCGCTCTTTTCTTGAAAGGTCCCCACTTTTCCGTTTCAATTTTAAGTATTTTATGGCAATCATTTGAAATGATAAATTACAAAATAATTGGATGAGAGTGAGTGAACGATGCAGGGCATGACATGCATTTAACTCTTGCTGAGAGCATGATGGGCGTTTAGGATAGGAAATTAGTGCAGGAAAGTGTCACAGCAAAGCCAGCCAACATTGCCACCATGTGATACATCATTAACAGTGTATCAACTCACATGGATCAACTTGTTGTTTGGGTAGTTCATGTTTGATGTCATCCAGGATCTCTTGACTGCTTGCCTTACGTAATGGTATCATGGCAGGGCCAGGGGACTCTGACTCTATGACAGTACTTTGTTTAGTAGCAGAGACAGTCTGAGTCTTTTCTGGAGAAGAAGCTGGGTTAGTTGGAAGGAGACCGTCTGAAAGAAGACAGTTCAATGTCACACACACGCTCAAGCTCTGTATATATGTCTACTGCACTGCTTCATTTCAACAAGAGGAACTTATCGTTATCAAAGACCCTAGTTTTTATGCCAAGTGACTCAGTTTGAATATCAAGTTGTACATTTGACCTTGAGGAAAAATGACAGGGTCAGTATACTATCCATGCAATGCATCCATGAAGATAAAGTGTTAGACACTTGAACCATTTTTTATGTACATGGTTCACATGATTTGCAACAGTAGTTTGACTTTTGACCTTGAAGTAAAAGGTCAAGGTCAAAATGAAGTCAATCACCTGACAACATACATATATAGAGGTCAAGATACTTAAGCAGTCTTACAACCAGTCCGGAAATATGTTCAATTAATAAAATGTGACTGGTGTAAGTTGTAACAGCAAACTTGTAAAATTGCACAAATCAACATTGCAAAACACTTTTCACTATGTCATCTCACCTTTGTACTAGGTTTAATGAAGAGTTTGAAAGGTAGTGAGTTGTCTGTGAAGACAGCGATGTCATTGCATAAACCCACATGTATGATGCCTAACTACTGATGGCAAAACAAGCAATTTCAGATACCATATCATGGGTATCATTTAACATAAGCTATTTATCAGAATGATTTTTGCTTGTGGTAAATTATCTTAATAATCATGCCAAGATAAAACTTATATTTATTTCGAGAAATGAAACACATGACTCAATGAGGCAGCTGCAAGTAGACACATATGTACAAGCTTTGTATTAAAAGAGAGATTGTTAGTTAGACCAAGGATGTACAGATCATGATTTCTGTTATAACTTTTTTTTAGGAGAATGGACTACATTGAATGAACAAGCATTTGTTTTCATTCTGGTATGTTTGCTTGTTATAAGTGTGAACAAATACTACTGAGATATTTTAGGAGTGTTGACACATTCACAAAAGATTGGGTAAGAAATCTAGGCCAATTACGATTTGCAAAATTTAATTTATCAAGATTTCAGTTCTAACACCTTTCTCCAAATGATCTGTAGGTCTTTGATCAGAAAATACAACAACACAAATTGAAGTCACATTAAGTGCACATGCTATGGTAAACATAAATCACAGATGATCAATGTACATGTGTATGTAAAAGTGTAACTAACTGACTCATGCACATGCAGGGGTATATCACACATGATATGATGTGCAATGAGTTGATTATTGGAATAAAATGAACTGAGATATGACGGGTAATGTTGACATGATTGTTGTACACTCTTAAAGTGTCAATATTATGATTTCTTGATTCAAACTACACAGCATACAGTACTCTTCTATCAGGAAGGAACCAAATCAAATTCACTAAGGCTAAAGGTCATATAAACCCTTCCAGGGTTAGGGGGTCAAATCAACTCTGCTACTGCTAGGGGGTGTCAAATTAATGTTCTTGTTTTAGAATATGCTTATATTACAATTTTACTTGCAAAGTTTACACAACATATTCACAGAAAATCAAAACATTTCACTACTGCAGATCGCTATCAATCTGTAACAGTTCTATCTTTAAAAATTAAAGCAACGCATCTTTTCAACTTAAATACTTTTTTGGTTATCTACAAATGTACTACAGCTGCTGACAAAATTTTGTCAGCCATTTTGTACTAGTTTGCATATTAGTTAGCATAATTAGCATATGAATTGCATAACTTACCAGAGTCCTCCTCTCCCAGTAACTTGACACAGGCTAACTGTGCAAATCTTCTGGCCACATCTTTAGGTGTTTCTCCTGCATTATTCATGATGTGAACTGGAACAAAATACAAGGTTGGACATTGAAAACTATGTAGGCAGATAATATTCAAACATTTCCATCAAGTTAAAAGATTAACACTGTGTTCTTGTCTAGTCTTATACCTTTCTCTACAAACTTGCATATTTTATCACTGACATATTTCGATGGTACCTAAAAAGATACAAAACACTTAAATAAATGCAAATAGAAATTTGTTGACTTATACATAGACTGATAAAACTGATGTTACAAATAGCTTAATAATCATGACCCACTGAGGTCCAACTCAGTGAATGGTCACTGCATTTACTTGTGGTTACTGGTATGGTATACAGTGTTCTCCCCAGGATGATTGCAAGTATGGCAGCTAGCCAATTTGCATAGTAATTTGCATATAAATAATTAGAATTTGTATAATGTATGCATAATGATCACCACATAATTTGTATGTCTTAAACACTGAAACAAACTCTGACATGTTAATTGTTTATTTAACACATACACACATGTACATTGGGAATCAGTCATTTCTCTTCATGTGAAAGTATTGTTATAATTTTGTCATTCAAAGATTACTAAAGCTCAATGATGGTAGAACACATTTGAAGCATGGCAGAAACCTGACAAGCATAGTGACTGGGGTAGCAAGGACGATTATAGCACCGTGCTTTCTCGATAGTCGGGAGAACACTGATGGTATATCTTGGTAAAGTTCTCGTATTGAAATATCCTTCAATGTTTATCTTCTTTACTTACCATTTGCACCCATCTCTATCAACCACTGTACACAGTCTATACGACCATTACCAGCAGCTGAAATAAAACAGACGATTGAAATTCATTGTACACAAAATTAAATTAAACTACCAAAGTAAGTAGAGGGAGCTTTTGATTGAAAAGGTCTATTAGTACTTAGTGTGAAGGCACTATTGATTGAAATGTTTTCATAAGAAATACACATTCAAGTACTTCAAGTTATGGCTTTCTCAAGGAACTTGCCTTGGAATTCAATTTTCTGCTATTTGTCAGCAATATCATTCTGCAATATTGAGATTCTCTTTTACTTAGTTTCTATAATTCTTACCTTTATGTGCAGGTGTTGATCCTTTGTCATCTCTCTCATTAATATTAACAACTCCTTGTTCTATCAACATTCTCAAATGACTTAGATCTCCAGTAGATGCAGCAACATGGGCAGGGAATGACAAATCTATAAAAACGGAGAAAGATGTAAATACTTCCATACAATGTAAAGTGTATTACTGAGATCTCTAGTGGACCAGGAGGCAGGGAATCATATGACAATGCTTAATACAAATTGGAGAAAGATGTAAATTCTTCCGTAGAATGAAAATTGCACTGGTGGAAATGTAGTTGTCTATAGAACTGTACAATCTCAAACATTTAATCATCTCCAATGCTAATATAGAGGTCACCGTCAGGTAGATATGTTGGTTTCCATATACTAGCAAAACAGATCTTACTTTTAGCTTTATCCAACAATGTCCGATTATTTTCAGTTACTGTCCTCTGACTTGACCTAAACTATTAGATATCTACAACTTTGCCAACATTCTCTACGCATGCATGCTAGTTGTACTTTTTTGCAATCCCATCCCTATGGGAATGGAGGATGCTAACCTTTACAAACTTTTTAGAATCCTTTAAAAAATATTTCATACTTACTCTCTTCTTCTTCAGGGTGATCTCTTTCCCATTCTGTATAAAAGAAAAACATTTTGATTAAAATCAACACTGACTCCAAGACTATGGAAAAATCGCTACTTTCTCCCAAAAAATAATAGGTAAAACAACCAAAGATGGACCCTGGCTGCTTTGAAATAATATCTCAGTCATAGTTTTGGGAATGAAATGCAGTTCACAGCGGAAAGCCAACTGTGTCTGTGCTAGACATACCAACCTGTCAACTTACTGATAGCATTAAATGTATTCTAAACAGTTCTGTTTATAGATCTGAGCTGCCAGTGTTTTTGGTGTATCGCCATTGTCATTCCTAGCTGTTACTAAATCTGTGGTATATCACTTACCAATAGCATTGATGTAATCTACACAGTTCTGTTTGTAAAACTGAGCTGCCAGTGTTTTTGGTGTGTCGCCATTATCATTCCTAGCTGTTACTATTGCTGTGATACTTGGTCCACATGATACAATGAACTTCAGGCATGGTAAATGACCCTCCATTGCTGCCAAGTGAGCTGAAATTGAACAGAAAGTCTCATCAGAATCTCTCTCTAAATATTTTGAGACATGCATACAATGAAACAATAGTAATCTCCCTGTCTTCCCTTACTTTTTCAATTGCTTTTGAACATTGTATTGCTAATAGTAGTGACTTCATTATTTGAATACTCAAGAAAAGAGAGAAAATAATAAACAGATCATCCCTTTATATAACAGCCTCTATTTTAAGAGAAATATGAGACTCTCTCTGTGTACAGTGTACATGGATATATAATACTAACAGGTGTTACTACTCCATAGTAGTCACTTGGTTATTTTGACTTCCAGTCTCAATGCTATCATTATGGTAACATTTAATTCAATTTACCTGGTGTACTACCAGAATTGTCCACATCATCTGTTCTAGCTCCCCACTTGACCAGTAATTGTAAACATCCCAGTCTGCCATGGAATGATGCATTGTGTACAGGAGTCCATCCATTGTGATCTCTAGCATCTACATCCTGGAGGTCAAAAAATACAGTGGAATTATTTGACGAGCCAAACAACATGATTATTGAACTATACAAATTATGTCTAACGACTACAAAAGGGGGCAAGTATGAATTAACACATGTGGACTGGTTTCATTCACTAATTTTGATGATGTATGTACATGTAATCTTTGAAGGAATACTATAAACTGACTACATACCATGCTAACTACTTGAAATACGAAAGCTAATTTATGTAGAAATTTGAATCATGGATAAACTCCTTGGTAGTACTTTTCACAAACAAAAAACAATTAACAAAAAAAAACCATATAAATATATTAGAAATATTTTGTAATAAAAGTTTGAGAAAGTCAGACTTACGGTTCCACATCTTAGTATTGATGCCAGTGTATATGAGTTACCATGTGCTGATGATAGATGTGCTGGTGTACTGCCACGGTGATCTCTTGCATTCATACTACAGCCATTCATAGCTAATGCCTACAGGATTGAATTTAATATGAAGACATCAGTTTTGAATAAAACACACAACACACTTGACATTGATTCATTAAGAAATTGTTGTTTCTGGCATTCATAGCTAATGCCTACAGGGTAGATAATAATACAAAGATATCAGTTTTGAATAAAACACACTACACAATAGTGTGTAAGGTATGTTGTGCTGGGGTACCCTCACACATCGGTCAACTCTGGTGAGGGTGGAACAACATGACATGACAACTAAACACCTGACATTGATTCATTATAGAACTGCAGTGTCAAATTCATACTATGAAAGTCATGTCCCAGCTAAAACTATAACAAGTTGATGGAGAGAAAATGGTGACAGTAAGAGTGATTTACATATTACTAACCTGTACAGATGCATCTTGACCTCTGATAGCAGCAATGTGAGCTGCAGTCCAACCTTGAGGTGTAGTTACTGTTGTATCAGCACCATGCCATAATAACCAATGAAGGCACTGCAAAAAATAATACAGATTTGAATGAAAACTTCAGGCATTTTGATTGGTAACTCTAAACCAAGTTCATGACGTGCACATGTAGAAACACTATCTTTCAATGTGATAACTATTTCACATTGGTTAAAGACTTCAGGCTAATGACCATTTATTAGTTTAATTAATTGTGTACTCTGACATCCCTATCACTAATGTAACAGTCTTCACTCTGTCAACAGTTCATCTGAGTTCTGCACTACCCAACACATCCATTTGACCAAGTCAAAACTTGTTAAGATAAAATGTCAATAGTCCAACAAAGTTATAAATAGCTGACATTTCAGAAGTAACTATTCTAAGAGCTAAATCCTTACACTGCTGAAAGTGTAAGAAATCTATGTCATTTGACCCAGTGTTTTTCAGACTTGCCTTTACATAATAACTATTTGACTGAATAAGTAAAACATGGCAAAACGTTTTTTGGAACAAAAATAAATGTGTTGTGCTCATAATACATCAATAACCATTGAAGATAACCATTGAAGACTAGTATAGATACCTACCTCAATACTTCCAGCATGACAGGCCCAATGTAATGGCGTAAATTTATCCTTAGCATCAACTTCATTGATACTAGCACCTCTCTTAACCATTGACTCTAATTCTAATACATCTCCATTTCGAACAGCTTCATGTACACTTGCTAAGTACTTGGTTCCTGTAAAATATGCCAAAGTATAAACATCAATTTGCAATCCCACCGACACTGAACTCATTTTGTTTTCTTGTGGGCTATGAAAATTGAATAGCAAATAAAATATGTCAGACACAGTGTTTTCAATGGTATTTTGTAGGTTCTTAAAATAAATCAGAAATACATGGTTTTTATGATTGCCAAACGTGTATTTTCTGTTTTCTGTAATGAAAAAAAGGTAAATAAAAGGGATAACAAGAAGCACTATAATATAGAAATATCAAATAAATTCAACCAACGGAATATGTAGGCCCTAATGAAATCTTTCAGAAGCTTAAGTCTTGACATTATTTTGTCCCTTTTCATCTTCTACTTTATGTTCATCTGTGTTATATATGGATGAGGTGGCAACTTCTAATTAGCATATTTTTATCATATTTTGTGTTGCCTTCTTCGTTTAAGATCAACAGAATGGGTAAAATAGTGGAAAAAGACTGAGAGTGATTGGTAAATGGCTGACTAGAGTAACTGACAACAACATAAATACAAATGTAACGTTTTACATAGTCTGTCTTCCAAACTACACTGACAGTTGAAAACTAAATGTTTCTGTAATTTGTGTAAATGGTGGTTGCTTTGACATAATCATAACGATGACAGTTATGATATTGATGTCAACAAAATAAAACAACCACTGTTAAAATTTCAAAATGGTCTCAAAATAAAAGAATGACTGCATTTATACCAAGCCATTGAAATATTGATCGTTAAAGTACTGTTTTTTTCAGTAAATGTGGAATTACTGTGTACGTAAATACAGACATAACGAACTAAACAAAAGCACATACCAATATAGCACGTTATCGTTCATTACATGATGGTGGCAGACATGTCCCTAGTAACCAATGTTTGGTCATGTTTCTAGCGTTCATTAGCCAAAGTTACAAAATTATGGCCACATTGCACTAAATCATACATGACTTTGTTACACATACAAGGTGTTTCTTAGGTAATCGTGCAAATTTCGTTTCAAAATACGGCGACTTAGCGGTAGAAAATATCAAATACATACCGGGCATCTTGATAGCTTCTCTGTTCGTAACGTCTAATGAATTATTCATTATCTGGGGTCAACCGATGACCTGAGGGTCACGTTATCCGGCCGGTCACGGAAACAAAGGTGATGGAATATGAATCGTCGTGTTTTACACCTTTGAGAAAAATAGGCTTCAGTTAAAAGTATGTGCCAAATTGTAAAAAGACATATAACTTTAACTATGAAGCTTCCCTTTTTCAATCCCTATGGAGAAAAGGAATACCGAACAATCATATTCAGAATCACAATATTTTATCGTTGGCGGCGGTATTTTTTGAACGCCTCTGCTCCAAAGTTTTTAAAACTTTGTTCACAAAACAAAAATGGTCTGAGACCAAAACATACGTTATGCAGCATTTTAGCCCATTTGTAATTTTCATCAAAAGTATGCAATAAAAAGAATCAAATTACTCAGTACTATCAAAAATTGCTATATCAGTATTATAGAAAAGACCACTCCTCATTCATTGTCAAACAACATAAACATGCAAGTGCCTGATGTTTGAATGAAGATTTCTGTATTAATATCAAAAGCCTCGATCTAAATGCACACACACACATACGAGTACTCATACACACACACATACACACACACGTACATACGTATGTACAAACACACATACACTTACACACATGTACACACACACACACACACACATACACACACACACACACACACACACACACACACACACATACAAAGTGAAATCAAAACAAATGTTTTTCATTTTCCTTTATTGTGCATGGATATAATCCTGCAAAATTGTAAAACAACAACGATGAAAACAGATCAATAATTTACCTTTGATTTAAATCATTTCAGGATATCCTATTTAGATTTCCCTTCCACACAATTCAGAAATGTTCATATGACATATGCTCTCCAACCCCTTGAAAAATAACAACGATACTATCCTTCTCATTTCACATTTCCTTATATCTCAAAACCACAAACCGTACATAAAAATGTCTATTTTACATTACTTAAAACTGCAAAAGTATTGGACATTATTTTCTTGTTGACCTCTTCCAGATGTCGTATGTAAGCCTCCAGTTGATGTCTTTGAAAAGGCATACTTTCCATATAGATGCAAAATCTTATGCCAAAGTATAACCAATGGTAGACTGAAAAAATTCAGTTAATACAGGTAAAACTCTGATATGATGAGTACCATATTGAAGGTTGTAATAATATTGACAGTCTTACGACAATAGAGGGTGAAATTTTGAACAAGAAATATTTTCAAAAAGTTCACAAACTACTCTTGCAAGAGTTAATTGAAAAGAAAGAGATGTCTTTCTCATTACATTTGGTTAAACATGGTCCACATTACATGAAGTCATCACGATGGTTCACATCGTATTATAGAAACTATTATCAAAGTGTCCAGATCTCTTCAACATTCTTTAATACTGCATCACCATCTGATTTGTATAACATAAAGTATCCCTGGATCTGGGCAATACTGACGGGTTTCTTGTGGGATAACACTGCCTGGGCAAACTGATGTGAATGGGTTTCTGGGTAATCTGGGTAAAACCGAGTATACATGTGCATCAACTGATGATCTGTGGCATGGTCTATGAGTTCTTTCATGTCCACCCTACCTGGTCGGATAAGTGCAGGGTCCAACCTGTAATGAGTGAGAGAAGGTAATTATCACATGAGTGACAAAAAATAGGCAATCATACACAAGTGTGGGTATAGTTAACTCAATTTTTCATCTCAAAGGATGAATTCTAACAAAACAGCATTTTACAGACAAGAAACAAAAGTTCATATATCACTCCTTTGTACTGTAATAATAATTTTTTATATGTCGAAATGAATTTGGAAGTTTGTTGGATGGTTACCACTGAGCAGTGGCCTGGTGCTCAGTCCTCGTGTTGTTGAAGCAGGAGAAAGCTGGAATACCTGAAGAAAACCTGTGTTGTTTAACAGGGTCGAACTGAGCATCCTCCTTCATACATACAAACCTGGCTAATTTATTTTTTTATAATCAAACCCAGGGATAGGGGTATTTTGGGTGTTGTCTTCTGTTTGTTTGGGCTTGCTCCCAATATAAAGCTATAATACTAGTATACTTTACTTACCTTTCTAGGTAGTTTGTTGTCATAAATACAACCCTAGCTTCAGTGGATGCTACACCATCTAACGTATTCAATAAACCACTGAATGTAACCCTACCCATACCTTCGTACTTGGCTGAAATAAATCATACAATTCAATAAATTTGATTTACTTATCATTTCAAATTGCACACTGTGTCTAAAATTTGTTTTACTATACAATTTGTAGGAGTATATTAAATGTACATTGTATTTAAATATGATGTGTATAAATGACATTTGGGTACCTAAAGAACTTTTTAAAAAAACCCACATTTTTAGTAACAGAGCCTCTTTGTGCATAAACAAACATGCCTCAATCAAGCTGATATGTTAATACATGTATATGTGTTTTACTGTATATTTTTAGTGTGTATTTTGTATGCAGAAAATGAGGCCCAGTTAAAATAGTCTAGCTGCTAGACCTCGGATGTTCTTCCGATACAATACGACACACGACTGAACATCACTATCGAGGATGGAACATCCGAGCCCTCACTGTGAACTTCGTTCGCTTATCATATCGGAAGAAAGCCTGAACGTTTAGCAAGAAGACTAAGTTACAAACTGCCAATATGAACATCATGTTTCTGGGATTTTGTGAAGCTCTCAGGAAGTACTTAACTTACCTTCTCGACTTATTTCTCGACTGACAAAGGCAGCATCTACGTCTTCTAGTAGTATGATAGTTTGTTGTGGTGCTACACTCATGAGATAATTTAATCTATCATCAGATAAACTTTTATCACTTAGATTTAATACACATATACTGTAATCGAGTTCACCAGCAAGAGCCATTCTGTTCATGTAAACATGAAAAGACACAATTCTTAATTACATGTCCATGTGATAAAATTAAACTCAAATATGATACTCAATATCACCAGCAAGAACCACCCATAATTTCTGCTAACCAAGAAAGACAGTGTCAGGCAAATTTAAACCTAAAATTCAACACACATATGTTGCATTCTCGATCTCCAGCAAAGATGAATCTGTTGCACAGTTAGGCTAATATCCTGTGAATGTATTTATTTCAGTGCACAAAAATTCAGGAATACAACTTTTCACATTTTGACACCATTTTATTTTGGCCCATAAACAATTTTTGACTACACTTTTATAGTCACATCCCTTTTAGGAGAACTAAATCTGTCTTTATTATATTTGGTTGTTCAGAATTTAACCGTGAAAGCGATTCCATGTTCACTCTTGATTTATTTTGGTGAATACATTATTTAAATATGCTGGAATAAGTTAGAGACAAAATACATAATGTTGACAGTATTTATTGCAACATCAAACTAGACATTACGAAGTCAGTATTGAGACAGGTGATGATTGGCAAATGTAATATTCACAAATGGCAAAATAATGTAATTTTGAGAAAAATAATGAAGAATGTTCTGCAAAATGATGAGAGATATATGCAAATGACAACATCATGACATGTGAATGATGTGATAATATATATATGATGATTGGAAGATGGAATATTCACAGATGGCAAAATAATGTAATTTTGAGAAAAATAATGAAGAATGTTCTGCAAAATGATGAGAGATACATGCAAATGACAACATCATGACATGTGAACGATGTGATAATATATATAAATTAGAAGTAATGTGACATTCTTTACCACCCACTTACATATAACTACTTTTTCCACCCACTTACATATAACTACTTTTTCCACCCACTTACATATAACTACTTTTTCCACCCACTTACATATAACTACTTTTTCCACCCACTTACATATAACTACTTTTTCCACCCACTTACATATAACTACTTTTTCCACCCACTTACATATAACTACTTTTTCCACCCACTTACATATAACTACTTTTTCCACCCACTTACATATAACTACTTTTTCCACCCACTTACATATAACTACTTTTTCCACCCACTTACATATAACTACTTTTTCCACCCACTTACATATAACTACTTTTTCCACCCACTTACATATAACTACTTTTTCCACCCACTTACATATAACTACTTTTTCCACCCACTTACATATAACTACTTTTTCCACCCACTTACATATAACTACTTTTTCCACCCACTTACATATAACTACTTTTTCCACCCACTTACATATAACTACTTTTTCCACCCACTTACATATAACTACTTTTTCCACCCACTTACATATAACTACTTTTTCCACCCACTTACATATAACTACTTTTTCCACCCACTTACATATAACTACTTTTTCCACCCACTTACATATAACTACTTTTTCCACCCACTTACATATAACTACTTTTTCCACCCACTTACATATAACTACTTTTTCCACCCACTTACATATAACTACTTTTTCCACCCACTTACATATAACTACTTTTTCCACCCACTTACATATAACTACTTTTTCCACCCACTTACATATAACTACTTTTTCCACCCACTTACATATAACTACTTTTACCACCCACTTACATATAACTACTTTTTCCACCCACTTACATATAACTACTTTTTCCACCCACTTACATATAACTACTTTTACCACCCACTTACATATAACTACTTTTTCCACCCACTTACATATAACTACTTTTTCCACCCACTTACATATAACTACTTTTACCACCCACTTACATATAACTACTTTTTCCACCCACTTACATATAACTACTTTTTCCACCCACTTACATATAACTACTTTTTCCACCCACTTACATATAACTACTTTTTCCACCCACTTACATATAACTACTTTTTCCACCCACTTACATATAACTACTTTTTCCACCCACTTACATATAACTACTTTTACCACCCACTTACATATAACTACTTTTTCCACCCACTTACATATAACTACTTTTTCCACCCACTTACATATAACTACTTTTTCCACCCACTTACATATAACTACTTTTTCCACCCACTTACATATAACTACTTTTTCCACCCACTTACATATAACTACTTTTTCCACCCACTTACATATAACTACTTTTTCCACCCACTTACATATAACTACTTTTTCCACCCACTTACATATAACTACTTTTTCCACCCACTTACATATAACTACTTTTTCCACCCACTTACATATAACTACTTTTTCCACCCACTTACATATAACTACTTTTTCCACCCACTTACATATAACTACTTTTTCCACCCACTTACATATAACTACTTTTTCCACCCACTTACATATAACTACTTTTTCCACCCACTTACATATAACTACTTTTTCCACCCACTTACATATAACTACTTTTTCCACCCACTTACATATAACTACTTTTTCCACCCACTTACATATAACTACTTTTTCCACCCACTTACATATAACTACTTTTTCCACCCACTTACATATAACTACTTTTTCCACCCACTTACATATAACTACTTTTTCCACCCACTTACATATAACTACTTTTTCCACCCACTTACATATAACTACTTTTTCCACCCACTTACATATAACTACTTTTTCCACCCACTTACATATAACTACTTTTTCCACCCACTTACATATAACTACTTTTTCCACCCACTTACATATAACTACTTTTTCCACCCACTTACATATAACTACTTTTTCCACCCACTTACATATAACTACTTTTTCCACCCACTTACATATAACTACTTTTTCCACCCACTTACATATAACTACTTTTTCCACCCACTTACATATAACTACTTTTTCCACCCACTTACATATAACTACTTTTTCCACCCACTTACATATAACTACTTTTTCCACCCACTTACATATAACTACTTTTTCCACCCACTTACATATAACTACTTTTTCCACCCACTTACATATAACTACTTTTTCCACCCACTTACATATAACTACTTTTACCACCCACTTACATATAACTACTTTTTCCACCCACTTACATATAACTACTTTTTCCACCCACTTACATATAACTACTTTTTCCACCCACTTACATATAACTACTTTTTCCACCCACTTACATATAACTACTTTTTCCACCCACTTACATATAACTACTTTTTCCACCCACTTACATATAACTACTTTTTCCACCCACTTACATATAACTACTTTTTCCACCCACTTACATATAACTACTTTTTCCACCCACTTACATATAACTACTTTTTCCACCCACTTACATATAACTACTTTTACCACCCACTTACATATAACTACTTTTTCCACCCACTTACATATAACTACTTTTACCACCCACTTACATATAACTACTTTTTCCACCCACTTACATATAACTACTTTTTCCACCCACTTACATATAACTACTTTTTCCACCCACTTACATATAACTACTTTTTCCACCCACTTACATATAACTACTTTTACCACCCACTTACATATAACTACTTTTACCACCCACTTACATATAACTACTTTTTCCACCCACTTACATATAACTACTTTTTCCACCCACTTACATATAACTACTTTTTCCACCCACTTACATATAACTACTTTTTCCACCCACTTACATATAACTACTTTTTCCACCCACTTACATATAACTACTTTTTCCACCCACTTACATATAACTACTTTTTCCACCCACTTACATATAACTACTTTTTCCACCCACTTACATATAACTACTTTTTCCACCCACTTACATATAACTACTTTTTCCACCCACTTACATATAACTACTTTTACCACCCACTTACATATAACTACTTTTTCCACCCACTTACATATAACTACTTTTACCACCCACTTACATATAACTACTTTTTCCACCCACTTACATATAACTACTTTTTCCACCCACTTACATATAACTACTTTTTCCACCCACTTACATATAACTACTTTTTCCACCCACTTACATATAACTACTTTTTCCACCCACTTACATATAACTACTTTTACCACCCACTTACATATAACTACTTTTTCCACCCACTTACATATAACTACTTTTTCCACCCACTTACATATAACTACTTTTTCCACCCACTTACATATAACTACTTTTTCCACCCACTTACATATAACTACTTTTTCCACCCACTTACATATAACTACTTTTTCCACCCACTTACATATAACTACTTTTTCCACCCACTTACATATAACTACTTTTTCCACCCACTTACATATAACTACTTTTTCCACCCACTTACATATAACTACTTTTACCACCCACTTACATATAACTACTTTTTCCACCCACTTACATATAACTACTTTTTCCACCCACTTACATATAACTACTTTTACCACCCACTTACATATAACTACTTTTTCCACCCACTTACATATAACTACTTTTTCCACCCACTTACATATAACTACTTTTTCCACCCACTTACATATAACTACTTTTTCCACCCACTTACATATAACTACTTTTACCACCCACTTACATATAACTACTTTTTCCACCCACTTACATATAACTACTTTTTCCACCCACTTACATATAACTACTTTTACCACCCACTTACATATAACTACTTTTTCCACATCCAGGAGGACCATACAATAAATATCCTCTTCTATATGGAATTCCTGGGATGATAAAAAAGACACACCATATTATTGGCTGGTTTTAATTTCTCCTAATTTTCACTGCATAAAATCAAACTCAGGCTCCTCTAACAATAATTCAATATTCATATATTTACCAGGTATGTTTATTTCAATATTGATTATTAAATTGTATATTGTTTTCTTTATATATGTACAGCATTATAATTGCATTAAATGAAATTGATGAAATAAACTGCCTTGTTTATCATTTTTTGAAATTTCTTATTTGAAGAAAAGATTTTACTAGGCTTATACATGTATTACTGTATCTATAATAACATGATTTTGAAGTGATCAACTGACCGACCAAACAACTGACCGACCGAACCGACCGATCAAACAATCAATCAGGCAATTTGTAAACTGTAAATTTATCTGTTTCATAAAGTGCCAGTTTCCATCAGGCAATTTTGCATCGCTGAAGTGATTTACAGCTAAGTTTCTGTACAAATCTTACCTCTATCTGTATACCATTTAGGATCTTGTATAAATTCTTTCACATCATCTAGAATTCTCTCTGATATTCCAGCATCTAAAACTACTGAGTTAAACGGTCTTTTCTTCCTAGGATACCCAAACTGTCTCCATTCAACTCCAAGGGGAGTATACATCACTGTTTTCCCTTCTTGTCTTTCTATGGCCAATTTCTTTGCTAAAAGACAAAATATAATCAGTAAATATTCCACAAAAATTAACCCCTGATGTTTGCAACCATGATGTTTGAAACAACTAAAATTCAAAATTCAAAATCTTTTCACAGACAGAAGAGTACTATTACCTTTGCTAAGAATTTCAAAGTACATTTCTTTGTTTCTTCCAACTGTTGTCAAGGTAACTGTTTCCCAGGGAGTTCCATGCTGAAGATCTAACATCTGCTTTTCTCTGTTCCTTTCTACTTTGATCAAATAATTCTTATACCTATATGTGTGTGTGGAAGAGAGATATACAAAATGGAATGATGTATAACTGACAAGTGGTTTCCAATAAATCTTGTACAGAACTACATTGTATGTGGAACATTTTTGGTAACTTTATTTATGTTCCCTCCCCTGTTGTTCCTCATAATGACTGCCAAAATATTGATATTAATATGTTGTATATTTGACTAGTTTTGCACCGGAGTTGGTCTTTTTTTTCACAACTTTACATATGTTTTTATTGTATCATTTTTCTCAGATATGCAAGCACTTTTACAGTGACTGTATGATCTCCAGGGAGTTGGGAAAGTTAAACGATTGTTGTATCATTGTAGGTCTATACCAGGGGTAATAATGAGTGTACAATGTATATCTGTGCCTAGTCTCATACAGCATACTCTGTTTGTATCGCAATCTGTCATTTTACTTCACTGTAGCACTAACTGCTTCTAATGCAAAGAATTAATGTAGCCACACACCCCAATGGCAGATATCAGCATGGCTGCATGTAGATATTTACATAATATTCACTATATGTAAATTAAGTTGCTCTTATGCTCATCTCAACAAGGGCATATGTACACATTAACGTTATTTAAAATAAAGTCAATTAATTATGCTGATGTATGTTACCACTCCCCTTTGTGACCAATCAGTTTAGGTGCATAATTTTAAACCACATTAATCAGTTGCCATTGGTAGCATCACACACAGTCAGTGAGACAGTGAATAAAAATCACAGAACACAATGTAAAGAGCTCTGCTTTCTCGAGAATAAGCACATTATAGATACTTGTCATTAACAGTTATTAATATTAATACTCACCAGAAGAAATGAGTTCCAGGACTTGGTACAAAATCAAACTCTGTCCTAATGCTACCTCCTTCTGTTTGATGAAAGGTAGTTTCCACACTCAAATGTTGCGTCTTATTTGCATGTGAAGTAATCCATTGCAATAACCAAGAATAACTTTTGTCTTTGCTTGGAACCTCCAGTGTCATCATATAATGTCTCCTGAAGGCAACCATTCCGAACTGACTACCTTTACGTAAAAATGCAAGTGCAGCACCTACACCTACCAAGCCAAAACCAGCACCAAAATATGGATTGTCTTGGAGGGATGATATATAATCAGAAAGAGGCATCTTGATTAAAGCTTGTGAATATAATGTCTTTAAGTTAAATTTTCGATTTGAACTTCGGTATTATTAACGCAACTTAAAAGTACCTATTTCCACTGCCTTGGGCGATGACAGTAAGTAAGTTACTAGCGGTTCCTAAACACCATTGATGGACCAGACACAAATTACAACACACATGCAGTATCCCCACTGCGAATCACTGATGGAATAAACTTTAGGTTCTTTGAATCAACGGATGGGTATCAGTTCACTTCCACAGAGTAACGGCTAATCCACAATCACGTACGGTACACCAGAGCTTCGTTGTGTGATATATTTTGACTTGGTCAACTACAAGAAACGTGTGTAGCATAGGAGGCAGCCATATTAGAACGGTCAAAGGTCTAGCGTCCAGGGGATTCCACCTTCAGGTTTAAGGACCCTAATTATCTATAACTTTGTATTGTCTTATTTGGCCTTCAAATCAATATTTTGATATGCAGTTGTAGTAATTTCAATTCATTATAATTTTCAAATTTTGTCTGGTAATCGTGTCGCAATATCGACATGTTTTTGAAAATGTAGACGATTGGTGTGCGCCCCCCGTGTTGTAACTTAATGCCCTAACTTTCATCTCGGCAATGCTCGGAATTTGTCGGTGGCGTTCCGAAAGTGGGTTTGGTCTAACTGTTGTTGGTCGATCGCGTCGATAAGTGGATGTCGAATACTGCTATTTGTCCTTGCGTTGATGTAATGTGCATTGAAACATAACTTTCCACAGAGACGATGGGTAAGCCTTTAGGTAATTGGTATTTATTTTATTTTCGTAGAGTAGAGTTTTGTCCCCGTATCAGGCTGATATCGATAACAAATGCAATTTCAGATTATCTACTACTACGATACCGAGATACAGCGATGTCCCTCGTGTAGACAGCTGTACTTGTAACTAGCAATGCAACACGTCAGCTCAGATGTGTATTTTAAAATCATAGAATCATGGGGTATGTGTGTTACGTTACTGGGAAAGGTTTTGACCTTAAATACCCAGACATAATATCCCCTGTGACCCCGTCATATCTTACCGACCAGGGTTATGTTATGCAGGTACTGTGTGAGAAAGTAGAGAGTTGGTTGTTTAGAGTCGCCGTACACACTGTGTTGGTTGTTTACTACAACTTTGTCATAATTTAGTACACTGCACGTAAATTTATTGACTGGTCACCATATTCGTATGACATCTCGTAATTAAAGAGGTGAACGCCCGTTTATTTGTGAAAAAACAACTAGAGAGCCTTGAAGAACGTCGTGTCAAGTGTAATGTTTATATTTGTCGACTTACAGTTGCATCGTTTTTGAAGGACAGTATAAAGTCAATATGATTGAAACAATGGCAAGCACACAATTAGTGAATTACAGTTTACATCAATGTTATAATAGTCATCTATGATGCAATTGTTTTGGTTCAATAGAGCATGAATAGCGAGTTTATGAATTGAAACTTGAACCTGTTACAACATTTACAGTCACAACTCGCATAGTGACAATAACTGACATGTTTTGGGTCTATATGCACAGGTTCACAAAGGCTGCTTTTAGTACACTTAAATGCACTGTTTGAATTTATGATAACAAACTTCCTGTGTTAAATTTCTTTTTGATGTAAAATAAAAAAAATAGTCACCCAGCAATCTGTTGAAGCATTGTAGACAAGTTTCAATATGTTACTTTTGTATGCTGTACAACTACAATGTCCAAGCTAATTAAGGGATCTAGCTATAATAAGCAATACACATTATATTGTAATTTGCTTTCAGTGGAGTAAATTGTTTATACCATTGTAATATGGGTTACCAGAAATTGCTTGCTCTATTATTTTATAACAATGACATTAATGATAAAAGGGGAGTCGTCAATCAGATTTCATTTTCAGAATTGTATCTATTGGCTGTTGCCCAAAATAAATATAATATCACATTAAACTATAAAAATTAGCATTAACCACAATTTAAAAAAAAGGGAACCAAGTAAAAGGGAAGGGGAAATAGAAAATATTGTTACAAGAATCGTATAGATAGGGAAATTCAATTTAATTTAAAGAACGAAATGTATTATATTTAGTGAAATATACTCATGTACTTCACTGTCTGGTAGGGGAAATATTGATAAATTGTTTACATAATGCTGCATAATGCTGATGAAATGTACTAAACATACCAAACATTATTGATGATCTAGGCTACAGTTAAACTGTCACTTGTATGATGAGAATTTATTCATTTTCTTATGACATGGGTAATATTTTAATACTATTTCAATAAATATGAAACTTGCATATATATATATATTTCACTCATAGTTGGTGGTCTAACTGAAATGTCACCATCTCTGAATGTTTTTGATTATCGCCAGGCATTGCAGTTAATGTGTGATAGAAATACAGGTGGAAAATACAAGGTCATGAGAAAGGTCATAGGTCAAAGACCAACAATTAGACATATGGTATTATTATTATGTTATTAATATGTCATCAGATGAGCCACTTAATATACAGGATGTTTTCTCAGTTTACGTAAGTGCAAACCTTGATTAGAGAGGTATGCAAACACCTCTACCATTATAGATATATAGGTCAAAACTTAGATGACACTTGACATGTAATTTATTTCAACCTAAAGATGTACCAGACATAACAGATGATGGACAAGGTCATTTTGCTGGTACCAGGTGTCTTCCTAAGTCAGTATTTTAAAGGGTAATAAATGCCATCCAATTTAGGATTTGTTGAAAATAACGAAATGACAATATGGTCATTGGTTGTGAAGATTAATAATCAGTTTATATTAGATAAGTAAGGCTCTTTAATATGCAAAAAATAAATTAAATTCTGAAATGTTAACAAGATCAAGAATTAATAACATTTATATATTAGTTTCTACATTTTGTAAGTAAGGATATTAATTTTTAAACCATGCTATTTTCTAGTTTAAAAATGTACAGGTAACAATTTTCTGTATCAATTTGATTAAAATCTGATGTGATGAATATAGCTCAATTACTTCATTTACCTGTATTCCCTTCATTTAGTGTTGTTTTTTGTTTTCAATTTTGTTTTTCTGGGAGTGAACACCTACCCACTCACAGGAAAAAGAGGTAAATTAAAAAAATCAAGCCTATTCAGATATTGATTTTGTATAAGTACCTTTTATGGTGAGAAGAGAATGTGATAGTGAATAACCATAACAATGTTCAGCATTTGACAATGAACTTTAATACTGAGACTAATGATACAAAAAGCTGATGTCTGATAGGCAAGGCTTATTTGAACTTTGTCAATTTCAATAAGTATGAACATTTTGTAAATACCAAATGTTTTTGTTGAAGCCATTGATCAACAGTCATGCAAACTGAATACTTGTTCACAGTTATCAATATAGTGTAGACTATAAAGTACATTAATTGTGGTGTGCCACCCATCAACTACCACTTCAAAGAGGAGACGCTTCACAATATGATAATCATAGCAAACAAAGTTACAATAAACAAAAACTGGAAAAAAAGAAAGAGAATTAAGCTTCCTGAGTTTCATAGGCATGTTATCAGAAACATACAGATTAATATTGACAACCTTATAGATAGGGGAAGAACTCAATTTTAAGAATGCAGTATATTAATTATTATTATTATTATTATTATTATTATTGACTTTATTTAATCTCCATAAATTGTTGAGGCATAGGCTATTCTTAGGCAATGTCCAGAAGGAAAATATACAATATTTACATTAGGTAATATGTACATGTAAGCAGTATATTTGGTTAGATTTTTCTTTGAATGACTGTTTGCTTGATAAAAATACTCAATTAAATACCAATGTTCCTGTGACTTAATTCCAGTAAATGTCTTCAAGTGAAAATGATTGGCAGCATTGTTGTAAGTTTATGCCTGCTTGGGATGGCCTCAGATTGTCGGGTAGTCTCATTATCATGAATTTTCACTAGTGTACTCATAGTGAACATAGAGTATTTATAGAACTATTTTTTGATTGTTAGTAATAATGTGCAGGTCCCCTATCTTCATTTGGTACTCTGCTGACAAGTATTGATCGACAGAATAACTAATGTGAAAACCTCAACATTTTTGTTTTCGGAAATGCTCTTGTTATCTACCTATATACAGGGAAGACAACTGCATTATTTAAATAATGTAGAATGTTATATCCCAATGGATTATGTGTATTATAGTTCTAGGTCAATATACGTGTAGAAAAGATGATGGCATTGCTAAATTGGATATCTGTAACGGTTATGTACTAATGTGAAAATAATTGTATCTGTATCTCACCCTGTCAGAATTAATAGACGACAATAATGAATGATAAATGAGATTTGATATTAAATTCAGTATGTGAGTACTTAGTTCGCGTATGTGGACTAGGAAGGTACGACCAGCTAACAACGTATGGTGACAGCGCAGTAAACAGACTGGTGATCATGAGTCCTACATGTACATACAGTGACATTTTACATTTATTACATATTATTACCCAAATAATGCAGTGTGAAATGACAGTGACATTGTCATCCCTATGCTTATTTATACAGATATATATTTTCATTAGTTTACTTTCAGTAATTTTGTTATTTTAAAAAAATTATTTCCAATCAGAATGATATTTAAAACCACAGAATAACCCTATTCTACAAGATGTATTTCTAAATTATAAATAATGAGATTACTTCACTCACACTCATTATTAAATAATGCTAATTAACTGCAGTTGATTTGATGATTACATAATGCTAAAAATAAAAAAAATATAATGTATTATCTCATATTTATAAGTTGGGTCCAGCCCTCTAATGATAGCCAAATCTTGTTGTTGTGAGTCAAAATGATAAAAACTGACATTTCTTGTGATATTGTGAATCATCACAGAGAGATAAGAGAAAACCAAATCTTAATGCATTAGTGGTGTGTCAAATATTCGAGAGCTCTCTGTTAAAACCACTTATTTTACATGTAGATGTTAGTGGTCTAGGTAGATTTAAATATCATCCTGGACTAAAAAGTAAATAAGACCGAATGTGTAATCTGTAAAGCTGTACTAATCAATTTCAGGCAAAATTTCACATAGAAAATGTAAAGAAAAAGCAGACAATTTGGGTGAGGTGTGTATCACTTTTAAAGGCCCATTATCCAATCCTAGGTTCTCATATTTATTACATGTAGTTTCATATAATAAGTAAAGCCATATGATTAGATAGAATCATTCATTTATTCAAGACCAACTTTTTCTATAAAAGTATGCCAGACAATGGTTTGTCTCACCCAAATCTGTATACGCCATTGAAATCTGACCTGCGTTTTTATGAAGTAAACACGTACATGTATATCAATGTATGCATACCTCTAATCAACAGCAACGATCTTTATTTGATGACAAAGTTGATGATATATCTAGTCTGTAGTATTATGCAACATCCACAAGTTTACATGGTTCTTTTGTTGAAATTTGTACTGTGGTATAATCTGATTAATCAGTATTTATTACATATGATTCTGCTCGACTGAATTTAAATGGTATGAATATAATCAAGCTGATGTGTTCACTTGTTTTCTGTATACAAGCAACCGATGATTGTTTTAGACAGGAAGTGATATCAAAAGCAAATATCTGAATATTCAAATATTGAATTAAAGTCCTCCGACAAATAATGTTCCCACTTTACGTAACTAGAGATATTGACATTTTGTACATATACATTTTTTGTATGGTTCACATTTACATTTGTCAACATATGTCCAATGTTGATTTTAGGGCATTTTAATTATGGAACTGTAGTTTATAGTTCAGAGAGACAACTAAATATTTATAAATTAATACACCTTTTTGCATGTTCAACCATCTGCATGATCTGCTCAATGAGTTTAAGAAATTATTACTATAGGGATAGTGTAGAAATGTCACTAATTTTAATTACTAACTCACACTGTGATTCCATTTAAAGTGCAAAAATATTTGCATGTCATTACAGTTCTCCCACCACCACCACCAAAAGAACAACAAACAAACAAGTAAGCAAAAAAGCAAACACTATAACCGTATAGTTACCCTTGGCACACTCGTGCTTCAACATTTAGCCATGGCATCAGATCTTTAAACATGTAATATTTTGACCTTTTGAAAGTACTTTTAGAAATGAAAAATTGACAGTTACATGTTGCTGTGCATACTTGATTAGTTTGTATAACAACCTTTACCCAGTATATTTAACAGAAAGACATAAATGGATTCACTAAGTGATGTAAAGTGTACCAGTAACTCTGTGAAAAATAGATACTCAGCGATATCCTACTGCTATTGGTGTTAAAGCAGAGGTCGTGGTTACCTTTTTTTATGTGCTATGGTATTATTGAAATATTCAGTGTACTTTGGTATCCTTGATATCTGGTATCTTGTTATGATAGTAACTCTATAGTCCAGAAACTTGTCATGGTATAAATCTACATGTATCTATCCATGGTAACAAATCACCCCAAGAGAGATCTTGAGATTTGATGCCATGAATAGCACTAGACTAAAGAGAGATCTTGAGATTTGATGCCATGAATGGCACTAGACTAAAGAGAGATCTTGAGATTTGATGCCACAGATAGCACTAGACTAAAGAGAGATCTTGAGATTTGATGCCATGAATGGCACTAGACTAAAGAGAGATCTTGAGATTTGATGCCACAGATAGCACTAGACTAAAGAGAGATCTTGAGATTTGATGCCACAGATAGCACTAGACTAAAGAGAGATCTTGAGATTTGATGCCATGAATGGCACTAGACTAAAGTGAGATCTTGAGATTTGATGCCACAGATAGCACTAGACTAAAGAGAGATCTTGAGATTTGATGCCATGGATAGCATTAGACTAAAGAGAGATCTTGAGATTTGATGCCACAGATAACACTAGACTAAAGAGAGATCTTGAGATTTGATGCCATGGTTAGCACTAGACTAAAGAGAGATCTGGAGATTTGATGCCACAGATAGCACTAGACTAAAGAGAGATCTTGAGATTCAATGCCACAGATAGCACTAGACTAAAGAGAGATCTTGAGATTTGATGCCACAGATAGCACTAGACTAAAGAGAGATCTTGAGATTTGATACAGGATAGCACTAGACTAAAGAGAGATCTTGAGATTTGATGCCATGGATATAGCACTAAGACTAAAGAGAGATCTTGAGATTTGATGCCATGGATAGCACTAAGACTAAAGAGAGATCTTGAGATTTGATACAGGATAGCACTAGACTAAAAAGAGATCTTGAGATTTGATGCCACACAGATACATGTAGCACTAGACTATGGTAATGCATTCCCAAGCTATCCAGTCCAAACTGTTGATTTAGATAGTCTGTGAACAACTGCTGAAGTATAGTACAACATAACAATATATAATATTTCACTGTTCTCATTGTATACTGTAAATTATGGTTTCATATTATCTGATAGTTAACACTAATTACTCCATGAATCATTGGGTACGTGCAGTAACAAACTGATTACATGTATGGAAGACTTATTCTAGAGGCTTTCTCCTTGGAAAAAGTGCTAAGAAGGATGCCAAGCTTGATTGTAATATCAGGGTACCCTTTTGTTCAAATGGAAATCATATTTCACAACACTTCAGTTTATTATATCAAATAGCAACCAGACCAAATATTTGCTTTTCCAGGTCTCCCTACTTAAATGAGGTGTTGTTAGTCTCAATAGCCTTCTTGTCAAAATATCACATTCCAGCAAACCTTCTGTGACACTGCAAAGTAAAGGCAGTGCTGTAACAGAGGCTGTGGTTTTATGATGATGAAAAATCAAGGCCAGAATTTAGTTCTATGCACTGTTCAATGGTCAAATTTAGCCCTGGATGAACTATTTCACTTTCAGCTACAATTTCCAATTGATTTAATAGAGTACCACCCTACAAATTTGGTGGTATTCGTTACATGTAGTTTTACCCTGGACTAATTCTAATTTCAAACCCTGAAAATGAAGAGAGAGCACTGTGTACAATTTTGTTGACTTTCAAATATATATTGAATATTATGAATATTTATAAATATATAATGACATCTATGTATTTGGTTTTGTATGAATGCAAATTATAAATGAATATAATTCAGAAATAAGACCTGTCAAAAATATAATTTTCCACATTCCTGATATTATATGTATATGACTCAACTTTCAAAATAAATTATATTCTCCAGCAGTCATTTCATTATTGGCCTGTCTGATAATGACATGATATGTTGCATGTACAAATGGGAATGACCTAGCTAACCCTTGTCTGCGCCATTCATCATAGATACTCTTTATGGTGAACATAAATTTACCAGAATAAAAAATTGTATGAGAAAATAAATGATAGCATTTTACCCAGCTGCCAGTACTGAAATATCACTTGTTATAATAACACTGTCAGGAATATTATTTGTAAAGTGAATTTCAGCAACTCTGCATAATAAGATCATTGCATGGCACAATTAAATAAATAGATTGAAACATCACAGTTGTTTTTAATTTACCATTCCAAAGTGAGTGTAAATGATTCACAGTGCATTAAAAAATCAAAATTAGCTTAGAAGGTAAACTGACCTATTATAGTCTATAGTTCCAAACAGGACAGTGTTTTTATACGTATTAAAAACTTCATTACACTTTTCCAGTCTAGTCAAGCCAGTGACTCAAGGTGTTAATTGTGGTTCGACCACATAGTGAGCGAAGCGCGAATGGCTCGTGTCAGTAGTAATCCATCACAAATTGACAGGCTGTCAAATGTTTTTGACCTCTCTCATGTTTCTAGGACTGATATGATATACAAATGTCCAACCAGGACTCCACCTCCAGTCTGTTTAAACTAAAATCATGTGGGGATGCGACGACGTCATCATGTTTAAATGAACGCTGTTGGGGGAGCTCAGAATTCTGTGCAGGAGTCATGGGCTTGACTAGACTGGAAAAGTGTAATGAAGTTTTTAATACGTAAAACACTGTCCTGTTTGGAACTAGACTACATTTTGTAACTGACTTAGTACTAGCACAATAAAAACCAAGGTACATCTATTGTATTGTTGTATCTGTGATTTTTGAATACATCTATCTATTGAAAACAACATTTGACAAATTCATTAATGTTACCAGATTAATTTTAATAACAAATACATTAGAATATCGTACAATAAAGTACATTTACCATGAATTGTGTAGAAGTGAAAGTCATTGTAATCATAGTCGCCAATACATAACCAGATTATAATCAAAGTGTGACAGCTAGGATACGTAAAAACTCAAACTCTTCCAACCATGGACATATTCCCAAAGAAGGAGGACCATTTAGGAGGTATGTCACTGTGTAGATCATGGAGGTCAGAACACCTTCCTACATACATGTACATGTCATGTTGTATACCTCCATGTGCACAATGTAGATAAAGACTTGTTTGTAATATATACACTCCAGTGTAAGTCTTGCAGGTTCATAACTAAAACTGTCTGTGTCTGTGTGTCGTCTAATGATAGCCATATTTTGTTGTTGTGAGTCAAAATGATAAAAACTGACATTTCTTGTGAGTCACCACGTAGTAAGAGATAGGGGAACACCAAATTTTGGTGCGTCACTGGAAATTGTGTGAGTCAGTGGTGCATCAGATTGGCCTAGATGGTATTGCTCTGTGTCAGTATGTGGGTTTATCATGTAACTTTTTCATTGATTGGTTTTACGATCCAAGTTTTGTTCTATGACATGCACCACTAAATGTGTACATTTCAGTGCCAATGTATACTATTGAACACTTTCTAACAGAACTACATTGTCATTTGTAGCTGCACACCAGGCTGGTTCAGTGCTAGCTGCAATAATTGTAGCGTTTGATGTGATTTTGAGGGTTTTTTCGTCTGTTTTTGTGCTTTTTTTCATTCTGAAGTTTAACCCGAATCAAACGCTACAATTCCTCTTACACAAACGCAAATAGATGGAAGCGATTCAGATCTGAATCGCAAAGTTGGGCCGATTTTTCTGCTAAATTACGGCTTACCTGGCAAACTATTGGTCATTTCCTAACGCCAACATTAATTACGGGGCCTTTAAGACCCAAGAAGTGTTCAGAGGTACTCCAGTTCCGTCAAAATCAGCAAATATAGCAACGCATGCAGCATTATGAAACGGGTGGTACACTGACACCTCGCTCACGTTTTCAACGTGGTCTCGTCTATTTGCGTTTGCGTTAGAGGAATTGTAGCGTTTGATTCGGGTTAAACTTCGGAACAAAAAAAGGCACAAAAACAGACGAAAAACCCTCAAAATCACATCAAACACTACAATTATTGCAGCTAGTTCAGTGCTACTGCATGTATACTACTGGGCTGTCACTTGCACCTCATCAAATATGTGTTAGTAATGGAGAGAGTTTAATATGTGCCAGATGATATTACCAGAGTAAGCACCAGCTGTCATCAGGCTAGCAAATTGGAGAGCTATTGTTGAAACTATTGTACTTTATTAAACCTACTGGTAAACATACCAGACTCTGTGTCATATTCACATTGTATATTTACTTATTTCAACATAGTACAAATCCTTGTAAGATGCATCCACAGTTACCCATATTAATAGACAACTTACATATCTACAAATATATATGTTACAAATATTAATGAAATTGCAAGACCATTAACACAACATTAACATAGGGACAACTATGACCTGGGTTCATAATACTGCAATCATATTCGCAATGTCAACCACATGCCAAGCATTCATTATGTCTAAAAATAACCCAAGTCATAAACAATAGAGGTCTTTATCTGTAAAAATGCAGAGTACATAGTATACACATATAACAATAGACTTGTGGCCAGTTCTAAGATCACATGTCTCCCCGTACAACACCATATATTCTGTATATGCAGGGGATTGCATGCACTACTTGGGGATGGTTGTCACTTTAATGTTAAAACCCTTCTCTGTCATTGATGGTGTTTAATCTTTAATATTCTATAAAATCACTCACAATTAAGAGCTGCACATCAACATGAATGCCCTTCTATTATTTCATTATGAAAATGTTATTTCTATTATAATAAAGACAATACAAGTCTAGATGTAGCAACTTATAAAGCGATGTTCTCATGTAATGCATTTTGGAACTAGAATATTGACTATGAAGGCTGCAGTATGATACATGTCTAACGGATGCAAATTAATATGTGCTATCACATATCACAGACACTTGAATTTCAGTGTCCTGCTGGTTTAAGAATAAGAATGTAAAAGTGAAATATGATTTTTAAAATTTAGTGATTATGGTGGAGCCTATACATGTCAGTAAATTATATTAAACGAAGTGATATGGGGTGACAGCTGTTTTATGTGTAAATAATAGGTAATACCTGTACAATGATTGGCAATGTATGTATACTAAGTACAGGTGATATGGTATTAAGGTCATTGTACAGATGAATTTTTATGTTGTGCTATTATTAGTGGTTAAATTTACAACCTTCACATTTTGAGTTGAAAGATATACATGTACATGTATGCAGTATTCAAGGATGCAAACGTCCCAGTGTGGAATAAGATTTATTATAGTACTTAAGTTATTAAGTGTAAAATATACTGACTGGCAGAGCCATTTTAGACTCTTCAGCTCAAAAAATGCAGACCCCATTTTAGACCAAAGGTTTAGAAAATGCACCCTATAAAGGGCAGCACATATATGTATTCTCAAATAAGGGGAATAGGCTGACTTTTTGTCGGGAATACAACACCAAATACAAAACCTGTACATGTAGACGTTGTCATCATAAACTTTTGTAGACCAAATAGTTGAAATACAGGTGATGGTTGTGCTCAATTCCAGCTCAGACCACCAAACCTGAAGTTTCGTTCAAAAATGAATACAATTGCCTGTAGATCAACCATTACCTGTGTACAACCATTGCCAAGACATATTGACCACTCACCATTTTTACTATATGCTGTATTTGTACTTAGGATAAATATGCTGTGACATACATATATAAATTCTAATTGATATCATTCCCACACAAGTTTAGAAGTGTAAACTCTGAATGAAGGGATAATCCCAAAATGTCAGATATTTTCAACTACATATTGGACCGATTACCTTTTACATGACATTGTACATTTGTAGCTTAACTATTTTAAAGCTTTTTAACATGTTTCTTTTTCCAGGTAGCATATTTGGTCCAAAAGTTATTCCTTTCAAAGGTCAGAAATATGAAGATCTTAAAAAGATGTGTCAAGACCAGGGAAATTTGTTCTCAGATCCAGAATTTCCCGCTGAAGATCGGTCTATCTTTTATAGCAAGTCAGTACCTGGTCAAGTAGAATGGAAACGACCCAAGGTAACTAAGATACAGAGAAAGTCACTCTCATTTTGTGTTTTCAAAAAATGTTTACGTCTCACCAAAATTCAGAAATATACAGGGTTTCCGTTTATATTATACTAAGTTGTCAATCAAAAACTAAAATATCTGTGTTACATAGAAACTAAGCTAGAATGAGTTAATTCAGAGGAGACAGAAAGATCCGCAAGAGGAAGTAAAATGAGAACTTGAATAAATACAATGTACAAGCTTGATTTTTGGTACGAATGGTGAATTATGTTATTTTCACTGAAAAAAAACAGGAATTGAGACTCAAGTTCTCTATGCTTTATCTCCTGTTACACTGCCTGTAAACATTGTACAAGTAAATGAAATACAGCACAATAGTGCAAAGTTGCATTTCCTACTAATACCACAGTATTATGTGTTAGCTATGGAAATATGTGGTCTGATAACTCTGATATTATTATTATTATTATTATTATTATTATTATTATTATTATTATTATTATTATTATTTAATTCTTAAAGAACGCACTACACATACGTCTCAGTGCATTGTACACAACAAAGTAAAAAAAAAAAAAACACAAAAAAACAACATAATTAATGTTCATGAAACAAAGGGAATTAAAATGCAGTCAATACTGATAAAAAAAGAGATCGAGGTAAGAACATATCAAAAATAGTCTAAGAGCAAAAAAAAATTATGAGTTTAACAGAAATATTGCACAAAAAGATGCGTCTTCAAATGGCGTTTGAAACAATCAACCGTTTCGGCGGTGCGAATTTCTAGGGGCAAAAGGTTCCACAAAGCAGGAGCGCAGACAGAAAAAGCTCTTTGGCCATACATTCTATTGAATTTGCCTCTTGGTGGTACTAAGCGTAATGTATTCAATGATCGAAGATCTCTAGCTGGGACATACAACTCAATTAAATCTTTCAGATACAATGGTGCGATTCCGTGTACAATTTTATACGTAAGTAACAAGACTTTGAATTTGATCCGTGCATCAATTGGCAGCCAATGTAAATCAACTAGGATGGGGGTAATGTGATCAAATTTGCGAGTGCGACTGACAAGGCGAGCGGCTGCATTTTGGATGGATTGAATGCGAGCAAGCTGGTCTTTCGAGATACCATGCAGGAGACTGTTACAGTAGTCTAGCCTAGATGTTACGAATGCATGGATTAATTTTTCTGTTGTTGCCTTATCTAATAATCTGCGAATCTTGCCAATTCTAGAAATATCTGGAGTGGAACAGAGATTTGTCGGAGTTCTTGGAGCAGCCTTTATTTTTACCTTGACCTGAAAAGGGATACATTAAATACAATGCATTTGATGAAATTTCTATAACCTTTGTTACAAAGAACTGAAAATCTGGGGAAATTTCCACTGCTATAGCTGTGAGGAATAGAAACAGTGAAATGTATAAATTTCAAAGTGCATTGTCAACCTAATCCACCTATATGTGTTGTTAATTATATAACCTGTAAAGTTTACATATGTTGTATGTTTGTCACTGATCATGTTTTCAATATCGAAGTTATTAACATTTTTGATAGAAATATGAAATTCAAATGAGTCATGATATCAGAAGGTTTCTCTGAGAAAGAAAAGGTGAATCAACTTTTTTTAAACAAAAATATTGAACATTGTATCAAGCTAGTAACTTCAAAGACTGGGACCTTGTCTTCTTCCAATTTTACCATTTGAAAGGCCAAAATATTATTTGTATAAAGGCCAAAATGAAAGTTTATTAAAGTATGTTTATCTATAACACAGAGACTTATATGTTACTAGTTGTACCACACCAATTGTAACCTGTTTTGATACCTATAGTTCCCCCCCCACATACATACACACACACACACACACACACACACACACACACTCACATATACACACACACACACACACACACACACACACACACACACACACACAAATTCAATCAAAATCGGCAACAGTAGCATCAATGCAGCATTTTGAAATGGGTAGTATGCTGACATCTCACTCACGTTTTCAGCGTGATCTCATCTATTTTAGTTTGTCCACCAGGAATTGTAGTGTTTGCTTTCAGTTAGACATCGTAATGTAAAAACCCCACAAAAACGGAAGAAAAAACCCTCAAAATCACAACAAACACTACAATTATTGGGCTAACGTACACCTACTATATAGAATAGATTAGAATGTATTTGTGTGCATGTATATATGGGTCATGGGTCATGGGTGTGTGGATATGTGGATTGCATAAAAGAAACTGTGAAAGAAAGGTGAAAAGGTTGAAGTCAGACACCACTCACAGTATTTTAACTTCTTTGTATTGTGTATTGTGTATATACATCAATTAGAAAGGTCACAGAGGTCAAATGACTAAGATGTGCCATGTCATTCAGCCGTTACCAGTATTTTTTACATGAATACTGGCTGATACAGTGATGGGAGGGCAGGGTCACACAACACATATATGTACATTGTCATATACAGACTATGAGGTCAAATGAGTCATTTTATGTGTGTGAGTATTTATAAATATATAAATTATTGATATCTTAGTATACTCAGACAAAATAAAGCCATTTTCATAAGCTATGGATTCTTGAGAGTCATTACATGATTGTTCATCACCCACATTAAGTGCCATGTTGGAGAAACCGAAAGTTGAAGTTGTGCCACATTTGGAGATTTTGTTGTTGGTCACATTACCTCTCAAATACATACGTGACTAATGAATATTCATGGTGTTTTCACTGAAGGCAATAAGCATTTAGGAGTCATGACTATTCATTGTTCACCTCTTACATTATGTATTTCTGCTGACTTCCAATGAGGCAATGTGGCACATGGTGTGTCTCTGAAATTGTATTTAATATAGGTGATGTAACATCATCAAATGACTGTCTAGAAGGTGAAGTTTATAAAAATGTCTTTATCTCCTGTGTAGTAGACTGTAAAATGTGGTGCAATTCTAGGAAATGCACTGAGATGTACCCTATATATTTCCTTGGGGAGTTAAAATGGTTATCATTTATATACAATCAGCCTCAGCTGCCAAAAGGTTTTGTTTATGTTATTATTTGTGTCTAAGCGTTGTTTGTTTATTTGTTTATTTACAGGAAATTAGTGATGATCCTCACTTGTTTGTTGAAGGAGCCAGCAGTGGTGATGTTAGTCAAGGTAGTCTTGGAAATTGTTGGTTTGTAGCTTCGTGTTCCAGTCTTGCACAGGAAAAAGAACTCTGGCACAAGGTGATTAATATAAAGTTTACCAATGGACAGACTGGACTGTTCTTTGTTCATGGTTATAGTCTGTAAGGTATGCGGTGATGGTGCGCCCTCACACATCAGTGAGGGCAAAGTGTCACGACATATCTTACAGTCTAGTTCATGGTGTTAGCCTAGAAATTTGAAAGTTAGAAAGTGTTTACATACAAAAGACTATAAAAATCACTTTCTGAATTGGTTTATATATGTTAAGCTTCCTCTGGAATGATATTTCTGGCAAAAGTTTCAAGTTAAAAGAGTATGATTTAGACATGATGATGTTATAATTTCTACTCCAGTCTGACATTACTGAAATTGAAATCTAAAATATCTCAAATATTTTTTACCAAAATGGAAATAGATCTCGCGCGATCAATCAATGAATGAAGTCACATTATTTTATACTAAATACTAAAGACCATTAAATGTAAGAGGAACAGTTATTTAGTTGCAAGGATTTGACCACAATTGATATCTTTGCATGTAGTCAAAAAGTGGCCTTTAAAAATGGCCTTCAGTATACATACATGTATGTAGGGTATCATAACTACCAACTGACACTGTGCTGGTGACCCTGTCTCTATCATTTCATGTTTTCAACACTAGAGGGTGCTCTCAAAGAGAACGTTACTCCCCTTACAAAATGTATGACATCATCATCATCATATTATATTCCCTTTGTCAGGTTGTTCCCAGCCATGAAGACCAGGAATGGGATTCAGATAATCCACAGAAATATGCCGGAATATTTCACTTCCGGTTTTGGAGATTTGGTGCCTGGGTTGATGTGGTGATTGATGACAGGCTACCTACAATCCAAGGAAAACTTATCTTTGTTCATTCTAATGAAAGAAATGAATACTGGAGTGCATTGCTGGAGAAAGCATATGCAAAGTAAGTAAAACTAATATAAACTATTTGTTGAGAAGTTTTAAATGATTCGTCATGTGGAGACTGCAGATGTTATGTCTTACCAGGCTTTGATGGTTCCGATTTACATGTACACTGCAGATCTGTCTGTGAAAGCCTTGACAATTCTCAAATGATATCCCTGTCAAACAGTCCCAAATCTTAAAGTGGCCATATGGATGAGAATTTGGTATTTATTTTGGATTTTTATTTGATAAAACAGCTTCACTATGTTTTTCTACTTGAAAAAATAATGTGAAATAACATATACCAAGTCCATGTTCATAACTCAATACATTGCAAAAAGATGCAAAAAAGTGTAAAAAGTTTGTTATTGTACGTACAATAACAAACATTTTACACATTGTTTAATGTTTTGCTGTTTATTGAGATGTGAACATGGACTTGGTATATGTTATTTCACATTATTTTTTCAAGTAGAAAAACATAGTGAAGCTGTTTTATCAAATAAAAATCCAAAATAAATACCAAATTCTCATCCATATGGCCACTTTAATGGAAAATCTTTAGAATCATGAATCCATGTAGTGTTTTTTGTGAGTACATCTTTACCAAAAGAAAATCAGTGGGAGCAATACCCAGCACAGTATATTATTTCTTTAATATATGTATGTATTTGTAGACTATCTGGCTGTTATGAAAATCTTGATGGTGGTAACACTGCTGATGCCTTGGTAGATTTTACTGGTGGTGTAGCAGAAAATATAGACCTTGTACTCTATGCTGAAAATGAAGATAAAAGAAATGAACTCTTTAAAGATATGATAAAATGTCTGGATAGGAGAGCCTTGATGAGCAGTTCTATCAGGGTATGTATATATGTGCAGCTCTTGTCTAATAATAATATAGCATGGTGTAATATGGTTTAGTTTAGTGTAGTTTAGGGTATGCAGTGTAGTTTAGTATATATAGTGTAGTATAGGACGATGTAGTCGTATAGTATAGTGTTGAAGTGTAGTAATGTAGTTTAAGTGCAGTGCAGTGCAGTGCAGTGTAGCGTAGCGTAGTGAAGTGTAATAGTGTAGTATAGTGCAGTGTAGTGATGTAGTATAGTGCAGTGTAGTATAGTGCAGTGTAGTCGTGTAGTTTAAGTATAGTGTTGAAGTGTAGTAATGTAGTGTAAGTGTAGTGTAGTGTAGCATAGCATTATGTAATGTAAAGTAGATTGTAGTGTAGTGTAGTGTAGTGTAGTGCAGTGTAGTGTAGTATAGTATAGTGTAGTGTAATGTAGTGTAGTACAGTGTAGTGTAGTGTAGTGTAGTGTAGTGTAGTGTTATGTTATGTAGCATAGTATAGCGTAGTGTTGTGTATACTAGTGTAGTACAATGGAGTACAGTCAGTGACTCAAAATTACTTGTGGAGACACATAATCTAAAGTTAATAAATAAATAAATACACAAACACAGATGAACATTAATCACAGTGATAACAATGTATAATTCTGTATATATCATATATACTAACTTTGTACATTTTAGTTAGATTTTGTTGTATCCTGTGACTGTAACCTTTGATCAAAGGCAGAATAATACAATTTAGCTATGTTGAAACCTCCACAAATGTATGCTGTATGATGATTGCTACATCGACAAGTCTGTTGAACACATTCCCTCTAACCAGCACAGACACAGACTAACATATGAAACTCTATGAACACAAATTTTACTGGTAGATTAGGTAATCATATATTAATATTTTCATACTTTCATTTATTTTATTTTTTTGAGTTTGTAAGCTTAATGTTTATATGTTGAGAGAATGAATTGAATATTTTCTTTACAGGTAGAGGTAAAAGTTGTCTGATTACTAACACATAAACACCAAAAACACTACCAGTATGAGGTAACCTAATAGTATATGGGGGACCAGTCACATTTATTGTGGTGTACATGGCCATGTGGGGGTGCTGTTGCGATGTCATGTTTTACCACAACTTTGTTGTTCAGTCAAAATGTCTCAAAGAAAAACTGCCAAGTGCCATATATGCGCCTATTCGAGAATTAAATATTAATGATAGGGAAACTACATAGCTATTGAGTTCCAAAATATCAACATTTTATCGAACAATAGATCAGGGTAATCCCAAGGTATCGTAATGAGGGAGGAGACATTTTATTAGTGAGATAGACTGAAATTGTATAATGTATTCTTTGATGTGGGTCACACTTGGGACAGCGCCCTCACACGGTCTTTCACAGTACCACAGACAAGATGTTTGTGACAATATTTAATGTTAACATGGTCATAATGAGTGGCATCGCTGTGCATAGCTTTAAATACATGAACAAACAGTACATCTTTAACTAAATCAGAGATACATGAGGTTTGATCTTGATGCACTATACTTCAGTTTCCGCAATGCTTTCATTGTAGAAAGTGGCTGAATTTGTACTATTCAAAGTTGTGATTTTTATAAGTTTTGTACAAATGCACTGTTTGTCCTTGTATACATATTTGTAAGTGACTGGTCTCTTAGACTGCTTCAGAACCAAACTGGCTGTTCAGGGGTGTGTACTGGTACACAGGTTTATCATGGAAACCTCATAATACACTATTACACTCCATGCATGCATTACATACATGGACACATGGACCTCAACCATTGTGTGGAAACAGTCAACCCTTATACATGTATAATGGAGTTGTCAAGTATATGGCCATATAAATCATACTGTAATGGTACCACTATACATATTCACAGCACTACACAGTTGTGAACATCTTTTGGTGTAATTTTTGGTCCATGGTCTCAAACACATTGATTCATGTGTGTATTGTTTCCTTTTGCATGAATAATACACTTGTGAAGACAGATGTCAAATCTGTGTTTTCTATGTGTTGTTTGAAGTTAACTGTAACTAGTATTATCGTTTCCAAATTTTAGCTGGAGCTCTTTAGTATAGTCATAACTAAAACACAGTGTATTTTCCATGGCAATTTTATTACAGTTATAACTTCATCAAGATTTTGTATATCTACGATATTTCCTAGTTTTATAATGAACAGACAATAAACATATGCAAAAACAATATGTTCTTATCAATGTTGACGCAAACATGTGATGTGTATAGGTCATCTGCACAGGGCTTGGTTTTGATCACTGTTTTTGCTAAGAGCAATATGGAGGTAAAATTTAGCTGAGTTTCCCTATTACTTTACTGGGTTCTCTACCAAAATTGTGGTAGAGTGTACATGTATGAGAAATTATACCAGCTTTATCATAGTACAGTGTATTTATTTATTTATTGTATTTATTTATTTAACTTTGACAATAGTCAGGCAGTCCACACAGATGATGAACACCTATAAACATTGACTCCAAAACAAATATACATAGAAGTATGTATGTGAATCTATACCAGGTTTATCTGTTCCCTCCTGTTCTGTTACAAGGGTTACCCAACCTTAGCAAAAATTACTGTTGACATTACGTAATAGCAATAACCCTGTTATGCGAATGAATACTGACCAGCACTCCTTCAAGGCAGGGGAGAATCTTGTATATGGATTACTTCATGGCATTGGAATCATCATCACCATTACAATGTACTATTTGTTAACTAACCAAGCCATCCAAAACAAAATATTTGTTGTACTGTCTTTTCTCTTTCTATTATCATTATAATGTACTATATGTTAACTAACCAAGCCATCCAAAACAAAATATTTGTTGTACTGTCTTTTCTCTTTCTATTATCTCATTTCACTTTTCAGAACTTGTTAGCATTCTGCATGATGTCATTTCTGTGTTCACAAATACTTGACAATGTGTGATTTAAATGGAGGATGTACCCATTGGTAGGCCTGGGATACTCATTTGATGTGTGTGTGCGGTGTCTCTCTGTAGTTTGATGTACTCTGTTGGTTCTTGTCTAGTTTCAAGTCATTCATTAATTTAATTTCATTTACAGGCATTGTTCATTCAGTCTGTTCATAATTTCATCCAGAAACCATTTGTTGTTGTTAGTTGATGCTGTGATTCCCAATTCCATCCTCAACCCTCATCAAATGTGTTGTAAATATTTATCCATGTATAGTTAGCTAGTTGAATACCGTTTTGTTTGGTTGTTTGTTGTTTGTTTAGAAATAGTAGAAATTTTAGCAATTTTGAATATGCGTGTACATTGCAACCAGGATTAAATAAATATAATTATTTTAGTGTAGTTGTTTTTTGCACAGTGCATGTTACATGTCAACTAGAACTTAGTCTATCCATCAAGTCCAAAATCTCACCTTTGGGGTGGTGATAACTAATTACTATTATGTATAATTTATGTATTTTAAAAAAAATGTTCATTCACATGTTTTAACAACTGGACATATCAGTACTTTCCTAGAATTTTGGTTAATATGTATATGTTGTATATAAAGTGAACATAATTGCCAAGCCTCATGGTCAACTGCCATTTCTGTACATTCTGAAAACTGCATGAAGAGTGCCCTCAACCTTGCTCGGTCATAATTACAAACTGGTGCTGAGCTTGATACATTCATGGCTGACACGAGTAAACTGTGAGGGCTGGCAGATAAGTATGATAGAGTGTTGTATGTAGAAACTTTGCTTAGAGAATGCTATGATAGTAAGCTTTGTTCAGATAGTAAGCTTTGCTTAGAGAGTCCTTTGGTAGTAAGTTTTGTTCAGAGAGTGCTGTGATAATAAGCTTTGCTTAGAGTGCTTTGGTAGTAGGCTTTGTTCAGAGAGTGCTGTGGTAGAAGTGTTGGCTGTCTGTCTTAATTGAATTGTTTGTCATTGTCATGGTGGGATATTGTCATTTTTATATAATAAAAGTGTCAGTGAAACATCTAACATTCATCCCCAAGTTAGGCAGTAATTCTGCACAAATACACTACATTGTGAAATAAAAGTAAATGTTCTTCCATTTTTTGAAATAAAAATTTTGTTTTCTAATAGAACCAAATAAACCTTTTAGATTACTAAGGGGACTGAAGTTCATGTAGGTTATGTTGCAAAAGAAAGATTGTTTTATTTTAAAATACATCTATATTTGCAGTAAATTGTTACAGATTTTATTATTTTCATTTGCTATAAATAGAAGGAATATTGTATGTAATTGTTCATAAACTGAGTTTGGAAATACATGTTTTTCTTCTCATTTTTAGTGTGATACATATTACATGTCCATTGGTCATGGAAACATTGTCACGGTTTGTAGTAACAAAATGATACAATGTAACAATGCTATTGTCTCATACATTTATGTTGTTACATTGTTGATAGGTTGAATCAGCTGATCAAATGGAAGCTAAGACTGAGGTAGGACTCGTCAAAGGACATGCCTATGGTATCACAGCTGTCAGAAATGTAAAGATTGGAGACACAGGACTGCTGTCGTTTTTCCAAGGAACAGAGAAAATTCCCATGGTCCGACTACGTAATCCATGGGGTGAGAAAGAATGGAATGGTGCATGGAGTGATGGGTAAGTGACGTATAGTGTAGAATACAGCTAAAAATATAATCATATTTTGTTGTAGTATTGAACTCAGATCATAAGTAAATTACCAGGCTTATATCAGCTCAAAGACTTCGCCTTCTTGGCATTTCACTGATAGTTATAAGCTCTTAAAAGTCATGAATATTCATTGTTCAACCAGTGCATAAACATTTCTGCTAACTCCCATGATGCAATGTGGCCCACAGCAAAAATCCCCAAATAAGGTAAAAGTTCAATTGTCTGTGTTCTCTAAAATCATGTATACTGTGTGTGATGTCAAATCATGAAATAACGCACCATAACCTAAAGTTTATGAAAATACCCATATCCTGGAGTGATATTCCCCTCCCTTTGAAATTGGTCTCACAAGTGTAAAAAGCTTACACATATAATTGAACTGTCTGACCTAATCTAGCCATTCCCCAGTGCATCCATTGTTACTATGGTAACACTAATTTCTATGGTTGTGTTTCAGATCACCAGAATGGGAGAAAGTTAGTAAAAAGGAGAGAGAAAAGATGGGGCTGACATTTGATGATGATGGAGAGTTTTGGTAAGCTATTTATTAAAAAAGTGACATTTTAATGCAATTATGTTTGGTATTATCACCTACACTGAAATGTAGTTATAGTGTCATAAGAATGTGATGATCACACAACACCACACCACATGACACCACACCACATCACATCACACCACACCACATCACACCACACCACACCACATGACACCACATGACACCACACAACACCACACCACACCACATCACATCACGCCACACCACACCACACCACACCACACCACACCACATTACACATCACGCCACATCACATCACACCACACCACACCACTCCACACCACACCACACCACACCACACCACATCACATCACACCACATCACATCACACCACATCACATCACATCACATCACATCAAATAGTATCACATCATTGTTACATCACATCATAGTGCATCACATATCCGTATCAAATCATACCACATCATATGGTATGATATTCCTAACCAATCATCTGATATCATCTTATCTATTCACAGGATGACTTTCTTTGATTTCTGTCGGTATTTCACCAATGCTACCATTTGCCGTCTTCCAAACACAGCTTTTATCAGTTTCCTGAAGACATGGAGAGAGAAGGTGTTATTTAGTAAATGGAAGACAATCAAAGACATTCATCAGAACAGAGCTGGAGGATGTGTCAATTTCAAAGATACATTCTTACAAAATCCACAGGTAAATTACTGACACATCTGAGCTTCCTTATTAGTTTTTATAGCCAGTCAAAATTAGTATTTTCTCAGTGTTTGTACTGAGGTTTTGAAACCCTGATATTCACACAGAAGAGAAAATCTATTAACACTAGCTGTAACTGGAACAACATGGTGTTACTATTAGTCTCTCAATCAACTCAAAATAACTCTGCTGTGACAGTTTCTACAACATTTACACCAATTATTCATGTTTACCTACTCTGTGAACTGCTATCGTGGCCATTTGTGGCTTTAGCAAAAATACAGACTGACTGATCAACATACCGAATATGATATGAATGCTATCTTTACCTATTAGTATTCTATCTCTATTGTAGTTTATGTTTGACATAACTGATGATGATGGTGATGAAGTCATGATATCAATTAGTCAACGAGATAAACGAGCCGACATCGAACAGCAAAATTTAACTATTGGATATCGAATTATGTCAGTAAGTGTCCTGTACGGTATATCGTGTTCTATCTAACAATTATGTAATAATAATAATAATAATGTATACATTATTAATCCAAATTACATTTGGAAATTCAAATATAGTCACCACCTGTGCAGTGCCCAAGTGCTCTTGTATTAAAGGTGAACACCACTCGAGGAAGTGAAATCATTTTTGTAAACTATGGTTTCAGTGAAATAATTTCATGATTTTTACATCACTTACAATTACTTGCGAGTTTAGAAAAACATCAAGTTGATTTTGTGCCTTTATAGGTATCTTTACAATGGGCTATTGCATCATGGGAGAAATAAATGTATTCAAGGTGCACACTGAGTATTCATGAGAGCTGTTTGACACTGTTGACTGCTGTTAGAGTATAGACACTCAGAATTCATGAATATTCAGTGTGCAACTATGCTGAATAAATTTTGCATTCAATTGGAGATTTTACATGTCTCGTTACAGATCTTGTGAGATGTGCAAATATGCCTCGCACTTACGGTTGTCAAACGTGATTGTGGTCAAGCTTTTGCCATGGCTATGTGCGATGATGTTGAGAACAATTATAGTATTGCTAAGCATTTGACACTTTCAGCTTGCCCACTCTCAAGTGGTTGCTATGGATGCAATGGTTCACACTGGATCTCATGGGATGTGCCGCGATACCAAAAAATGTCTTGTTCTGAGACTTATGTCCTTACCACCATTAGTGTATATTTCTCTTAGACAAGGCACAGTTATACTGTCCAGTAATACAATTTAGAAGTATACACAAGTATAGCAACATGCTGAATACATTGTTTGGTTCCATTTCCAGGTTGAATCTAACCGTAAATATCGTTGCCATACCATAAAACCCAAAGTGGTAGATTCTACTTACATCAATTCAAGGAGTGTGTTTGAAAGGAAACATCTGCCACAAGGTCGTTACATTGTCGTAGCAACAACCTTTGACCCAGGTGAAGAAGGTGATCTCATGTTCCGTATATTCAGTGAGCATGATTCTAATGCGTGGTAAGTGTTTTGAAATAAGATACATGCATGGTTTTCAATACCACGTTCTCATATTTATTTACACAAAGTTTTATAGAATGACAGGTGCAGAACACGGTATTAGGTAGGGTAGCGCATGTTGGTTGCATTATAACAGTTGACAAGTTGGGAACAGTGCTGTAGAAATGATTATCATGCTGAAGACAGTTTCATTCAAAAAGTGTCCCGTTAACTGAAAAAGTGTCCTCGAAATGAAATTGAGAGCACAGTTGAAACAATGGGGAAGAGTTGGAAAGGAGTATAACAGTTGATAGTCAATGTTTATTGTTTATTTTCAGTGAGTTAACCAAAGACTGTCCTACTAAGACTTGTTGGAGTGGAATTGTTGGTTATCCATCAATTGTCACATCTATCACAGTCATGAGTGCTGCTGGATTACAGAAAATGGACAGATTTGGTGGAGGTACGTAACTTTTACTTGAACTATTTCTACAAGTGTGGAGGACTACAGCTTTTTTTTAGCACTATTAAAGCTGTTCCAGCTGCAACTGAAACATTTTTTTGAAACTGTTATGTTTAATAGATATAATAACATACTTGTAATATCACACACCCTGAAAAATATTGAATTATCGTGCATGGGGAAACATGTTTGTGCATAGACCCTAGGGTCTTAGGTTTATGTAGCTATACAGTGACATAATATGCGACAATAAATCCAATTATATTGATTTAGGGGTCTCCACCCAAAAATCAGCGATACAATATAATAATAATTTCAACCTGTTATTGGACTGCTTATGGATAAATCAACAATACTATATGATAATAATTTCAACCTGTTATTGGACTACTTATGGATAAAGTTCACCTCTAATCAATATGTGCAGGGTCTATATCAATCCATTGTGTAAAATGTTTACCCAACAGGTGCTGATCCCTATGCTTACATCAAATGTGAAGGTGATACATACAAATCACCTGTCAAGAAGGGTACGCTCAATGCAGAGTGGAATTATAGTGTACTTTTGTTTCGTAAGAAACCAGAACGTCCAATCACCATACAGGTATGAACAGCATTGTCACTTTGGTTGGTAACTTGGGTAGATTTTGTTAACCCTTTCAGGACTAGAAACTTTTCGCCAAAATTTTTGAACAAAAATTCTTGTTTCTCTGTAATTTTTGGAAAAAGATCAACTTTATTTTAGATCAGAATTCAAGAAATATTACTTCCCAATGAAGTAATATTCTTAAATTTTAGAAAATGTTCTTACAATCAAGTTTCTATTTATTCCAATGTCCTCTCTAGGAATGAAAGGGTTAATCATCACAGTTTACAGGGCAACTCCAGATTTTGTTAGATTGATATTGATGTTCAGATTGAGAGATTTGTAGACACTCCCTTTAGTACTCATGTGTTATTAAACAAGTGATAAAACTCAGAACTCACAATCACAAATCAATAAGTCTACTTGAGACCACAATGAATACAAATTACTGTAATTTCAGTTCTTTTTCGTTGTGTAATAATGAATGCCATATGTAATATTGTTGTCTGTCGTATTTGTTACAGACGAATTTATCCAGTAGTGAAACTCTTAAAGTACACACTTCAATTATACTGTGGCTATTGTTTGTTGCCATAAACTTAAACCAGGGTTTAAAATATTGTAAAGATGTCAGTTTTTTCACTACTATACATATACATGCTAGACTAGGGGTCATGGGGCATGGCAATTACAGAGTTGAGTTATGCTCAAAACATGTCACATTCACTTTGAAGTTGTCTTACTCCAAGAAATGCTAAGTCTGAAGTATGGTTTGATCACAGAATATTTATGTTTAAAGGAAGTTTACATTATGCACGTGTCTGTCTGTCTGTCTGTCTGCCTGTCTGTCTGTCTGTCTCTGCCTGCCTATGTCTGTCAGTCAGTCTGTGTATATAATAATAATCTTTATTTATACTGTCTCCCAAGAAGTCTAGTGAGGGCCATACCTCATGGGTTCAGTGTTAATGCAGGAGGAAACCGGAATATCTGGGGAAAACCTATAAAGGTCTCCAAGTTGTCACATTAACATATTCAAGCAGAAACATAGAGTGAAGATTGTTCCTTTCTGGAGTAAAACTAAAGTTTTAAATGTTCTGTTTTTTAATTTTAGATTTGGAATAGTAATCTAGTGAAGGATGAATTCATGGGTGAAGCCATCATCATGGGACAAGCTGATGGACAAGCTAAGCATTTCACTGCTTCTTTGAATGATAAAGGAAGTAAAGCCAATGAGAAGAAGCCAGGAAACCTTAGTTTAACCATGACAACATCTCCTGATATAAAGGGCCATTAAAAGTTCTGTAGTAGCAAAGAAAGCATTTTTAAGATTTTCAAGATACAATGTACTCCTAATATGATTTTTGACTCTGCACTGTTTTGCTGTGAAGTTTAGAGATACAGCACACATAAGATAAAGTCCCACGCAAACAGCTACTTTGATTGGTTTACAAGCTTTTCAAGGTATTGTCTGATTGGCTGATAGTTAACATTTGAAGACTGATTTGCTCATAGTATTAGTCTTTGATTGGCTGACAAACAAACTATGCTCTGTGATTGGCTACTATCATTTTTGTCCTCTTGAGAAATAAAGACAGGCTTTTTAAATAATTGCCTTCATAGGCTACTTGAATCTAAAAATGTTTCAATGCACACATCATTTGTGCATAATTATATTTTTCAATTTTAAAAGATTTATTTATTCAACGTGTTGATGCAGATTTGATGAAATAATGGTTTGTTAAAGATAATCAAAATTATAACATTCATCTAAATCCAAAAACCAATCTGATTAATTTTAACTAATACTAAAACAATTTATTCAATTATATGTAATTTCCTGAGTTAAGCTGAGAAAAAGCCATGTGATATCTGAAATTGAAGAAATATTTTGATAATTTTGAAATGTAACTTTTATATGGTTTAATACATTGCTGCTGAAGTTATTGATATATAGAATGATGGATGAATAAATCATGTATATTCAGTTTTGATGCTACAACTTGGCTTACATGTGATGTACAAAAATCAACATGAATAAAGTAATCTGTCACCAGCTTGATCATAATCTATTTGACCTAGATGGTAGCTGTATAACCAGCTGATATCTTGACTCTAAGAAGGTTAATACTTCTCGGAGAAAATTACATTAGTATTCTAGTTTGCCAGTAATAGAGACGCATTGTGCCTTGAATTTTATTTTCAGTTCAAATAACAGATCTTGTATTTACATAACATTTAAAGGATCTAGGAACATGTAGTGTCATGAAACAACAGAATTGTTGCCAACAATTGTTGGGAGTAACAATTGAATTTAAAAAGCATGTATATTCATGTTTGCTTGAGCCAATAAGGTTGGAAGTTATGAGCATGCTCACGTTAGCACATAATTCAGGCCAAGGATGGTTCACAGCTTGGTATGATTAGTCATGTTTTTAAAATTATATCATTAACAAGAAAATAGCGACACTAGAATTGTCATTATGCCTTGAATATCTGAATCAATATTAAACTTCACCCCCTCTATTGTAATTGTATGGGGCTTAACAATCTAACTGTCTGAGAACACTTCAGAGGTTGATATAAACAATGGAATAAGAAAGTCAAGCATTTGGAAAGTGATACACAGGTTTCATTTCATACATACATTGTACTTTCAAAAAATGTTTCCCAATACACAACAAAATACAAGTAATGGCATTTTCAATAAAGTAGTTGTTTTCTAAATATATATATTGTATAGTACATGTTTCCATGGTTTACACACATATATCCACTGTCACTTTTATGCTTCACATTTGTTAAAGATAGTTACATTAATACTTATGGATGACTTTTACATTTTGATATTTTAGATAGAATGTAGTGTGTTCCTTGTAAGTGTCTGAGCTAAACTCTCTACAAACGTTTCTTAGTACTGTCACTCTCACAACACTTCCACACTTCCGTGTTTAAAAGGCTATCTACTCTATGCTTAGGGAAGTAGCTTGGCTTACCGATAGCTTGATGTAGACAATACAGACACATACTTTTATATCCTGTCTATCTGAGAAGCGTTTCTTTAATTCTGAGAATTAAACTCTATATTCCTATTTTTCCAGAATACAAACCACATTCTTTTATCAATAATACTACAGAAGCAATACATTATAAAAGACATTTGTATACAACATTATTGAGGGTTGTGAGGTTTTGTTGAGTTTATGCTTTCCCGATTCCTTGAAGTGGGTATTCCAAAGATTTCTTTTAGATTTGCAGTATGAATTACAGTTTAAAAAGGTACTCAACAGTAAATAATATATAATATTATAAATATTTGGCAAAGATAATCACAGCAATATGATGTATTCTTAACTTGAGTACCAAAAATACCAACCATAGAAGTGTTCTTAGGTAACTTAGTAGATTTTAGCAATAAATCTAATTGCAGTGGTGAGATTTATCATATCATTCTGTAAACATGTAATTATTTGCATTTATGAACAGAACCCCATTTTGATGTAGATAGAAAGTTCCTTCATGGTAATTGCTACCCAATTATTACTTCTGTGTTGGTTTTGTGTCCATGCTATCACAACAAATTATCAGTCCACTCTTCAATAAAAAAAATGCCTTTTAGTTTTAAGGGTTCTAAGAACATGATTAAACTTTACAGGATACTAGATGTATGTCATGTGTTTGTGCATTCGAAAAACTTTGTTTACAACATTTTCTTGATTTTAGAAGCTTGAAGTATTCTTTGTTATTTGATGATCTAATTCTAGTTAAAAGGGATAAGCACTACATGCAATGTTATATTTGATCCTTTCGTAGACATTTTAGTCATAGTTTATCATTTGATGAAAACATATCGTGTACTGGTGGATCCTGTCCAGATTTTAAAATGAACAATCTGAAAGCTTCCTCAAACATAGGTACTTTGTGTATTTCTTAGATGTTTTTCAGTTAGACTTTAATGTTTACAAGCTATTTACTTAGTAGTTTGTTAAAGCACTTCTGATATGTAGGTGGTTCTGATCATCTTCTGCTGGAATCCTGTCCGGATGGTAAGATGTGCAAAGCATTTATGAGCTTCATCAAATATAGTTATTTCTTGTATATCCTAGACATTTTCAGGTTACTTTGTTGTGTTTTCAAGCTATTTATTTTAACATTTGATAAAGCTCTCACTGTTATGTAGATGGTTATTTAATGATAAATTGGTATTGAGGGTATAGACCATGGCATGATTACTTACTTTTAAAGCAAAGTAGAATTATCCTAACTAGAAAATTATTATAATTAGCTTGTTTAAAATTATGTACATAAAAACCATTTGTTCATATTTCATTTGTAAAATACTAAACACTTTTTCACTGTTTTATGTTTGATGCAATGATCTTGTAGTTGCATAAATATTCAAATACCAGTATTTACTCCCATTGCATTCTCTTGTCTCGTTAGTTTTTCAGACCACACTTTAGTCACCTGTTGACAATTAAAAGTTGCATTAAAGTGGCCATATGGATGAGGATTTGGTATTTATTTTGAATTTTGAATTCATAAAATAAGTTTATCACGGCTTACTTGAAAAATCAATGTGAAACAACATAGACCAAGTCTGTGTTTGTAACTCAATACATTGCAAAATGCTAAAAGATGTGTAAAAGGTTTGTTATTGTTCGTTACAATAACAAACATTTCACAGATTTATTAATCATTTGCAATTTATTTGAGTTACAAACAAAGATTTGGCATATGTTGTTTAAAATAGATTTTTCAAGTAGGAAGCCATTTAGAAATTGTTTTATAAATTAAAAATCCACAATAAATACCCATTCCTCATCATATGGCCACTTTAAATGAAGGGCCGTAAAGCATACATCTTGTAAAAAAAAACACAGAAAAAGGAATCCTTCAAAGAATGTTCTGTACAGGTGGCTCGTACAACATAATTTATGTAAGATAAGATACTTTAGCTCATTACCCATTTTATAAGAAGTATGCATTTCACAATTCGAGATGCAAAGTATACAGTGGTGGGTTGGTTGGTTGGTTGGTGGGTAATTGGGCTCAGAAAGTTACATTTAAAGTAAGATTACGAGATATTTGACACTAGAGTTCACTGTGTACAACAGTTTTGATATAAATTTTGTGTAAAGCCATGTCGTGCATGGGTGTTACTGTGATGACCTGAGCTATCATAATTTTCCAACAATCATAATATGTAGACAATCTAGAACTGTCAAAGATCCGAGTTGTTGTCAAGAACCCCCCCCCAAAAAAAAAAATAAAAAAATCTAATTTTGACAGAAGTTGCAAACAGTGGTATGTCATTTTTTAACAATATAGACATCATACACTAAAACAATAATGGATGTGATCATAATTTCTTTCTGAAGTAAATTTTGTGATATCTTTTATGCACTTGTTTAGTGAGTGTAGTCATGTATAATAGCTGTAAAGGTCACAAGGGTATCAGCAAATAGTTGGTTTTGAGATTGTATAAATAGTGTACACTTGTGCCACCCGTTAACATAAAACTTTTATTAATTAAAAATCCATAATAAATACCCATTTCTCATCACTATTGCTGCTAAATTTCTGATACATCATAGCCTGTACAAGGTTATGAAATGGCCAACTATGATATTCTTTATTTAGGTAATATTTTACACATTGACAGTGTTTGTATACATAGAGTAAAATCAAATGACCTTACACTATTTATGACTTATGGTTAGACCCAGGCTTGATATAGTGTATACTATTTTACCATTTCAGGCAACCTTTTTGTATTTTTTCTCAAAATGCATCTAGTTCATAACATTCACAACCTGCCACAGTATCAACTTTGAATTATATTGAGAAGGATCCCTTTCAGTGATAACAATAAATTGTATGGTCTAATTAATATTTTGTATGATTCAGTCCATTTTTACAGACTGACAGATATGTCATTGTTTGAGCTAAAATACATTGCTACAAGCTACAGCAATATGGTGTTTCCATAACAACAAATCTGTCGGTTTATCTCTTTTACTGTAAAATTGCAATGTTTAACTTTTTGCTAATTGCATTTTTAGCAATACTGAATTGAGCAAAGGTGACAGCAACAATACATATTTTGAATAAATACGACTAATCTTTATTTCTGGTTTTGTTATTACATTGATTGTTGAGTCTTTTTGATGTATGTATGTTTATAGTCCTGCTTCCATGACGGTGCACGAGTCTGTATTACTGACTTGACTCTAAACACCAGGGGAGGGGGAGGGACAATTGTCAGAATCGAGTCCCGAATTCCTTCGTATGCAAGCAGGACTAGTATGTTTAGAGTGTTTGCATGTGTACAGAATAGACTGTCTACTATCATCGGATATACCTTGCCTCTTAGAGAAAAGAAAATTCTGATTTAAAAAGAAACAAAAAAATTAGAAAATAGTCATTCAAAACTTGGCAATATACCTTTTAAGAGTATTGGAAATGATTGAATCTGTCGAATTTTTTTTATTATTATTTCTTTAATTCAGGCCACCAAGATGTCCCATAAAAATTTTTTTTTAAAATGGTTAAGTGTGCAAATAACCTGGGAACACATGCTAACGCTGGATCAGACTGATACTACCGTTGTTGCCGTGGTGATAATTTAAAGGAAAACATTGTGGACATGAAATGATTGAACAATATACCGGTAATGTGCACGGTTCGTTTATTCCCCAAAGAAACTGGATGCTCAACAATTCAGATTAGCCAGGGTGCGTAATAAATCATAGATGGGGATGCCCTGCTAACACTCATTGTGTATTTCTGTACTGTGACATCATTTATGTAACTCAATGACAATTTCTCAGTAATTATACGCCTGTGTTATAAAAAGTTAAATGAAAAATTTGAATGAAGTTATGGCCTGAAATATAAAGCTTACCTTGGTTTACATCTCTCTCTCTCTCTCTCTCTCTCTCTCTCTCTCTCTCCCCCCCCCCCCCCTTGGTTTACATCTCTCTCTCTCTCTCTCTCTCTCTCTCTCTCTCTCTCTCTCTCTCTCTCTCTCTCTCTCTCTCTCTCTCTCTCTCTCTCTCTCACGACTGTCGCGAAATACGGACAGCACACTGCAGTTGACAAAATTCACCCTTGACCTCTCAAGTCAAGTCACACTATCACGTCGCTGATTGGTCAATGACCCCCACATGACCATGTGACGCAAACGTTCGCGCACAAGTTGTCGTCTGCGTAGCCAGCTCGTGCACCTCAGCATTTTAGAGTTAGTAGGGTAGGTAGATTTTTGTTTATTTATAGTTCTGGTAGTAATATTTTCCATTGTTTTCCATATGGTCTTTGTGTTATTCCGCATCCACTGTTTCTTACGAGACTTTACAATTTTCACGATTTTATTATTTTTTTCTGGAATACGTAAAAACAAGTTTAGGGTCGGCGTGAAAAACTAGGCGGGGTTGGGTAACTGGAACCAATATTTTGATACTGTCCGATAACAGAGTACATACTTTAGACCTTTGTGAAATGCATTTAGGTATTTTGGGTGTAAATCATTGAGTTTTGAATCTGTTTTGTGGCAAGTTACCATTGCCGTTACTATCGACGTCATCGTCACATTTTTGCACCGGATGTGAATTTTACCATGGTGAAATACGAAATAATTAAGGACTTTGACGGTGATATCGACTTCACAAGATATATTATGAATAGTTAAAAGTTCACATCATGTGTTTGAACATAATTACTGTTCTAAAACTCCTGTAAGTACACATAACTCTACAGTTTGAGGTATTGAGTTGATTTCTCATTCCTGTCAACATTTGGTACTATATAAGTTATTACTAGAGATTTTTTACCTCCGGTAAAGGAATGTTATGCACTGCTTGTGTCTGCCTGTGTGTCCGCGCGCGCGCGCGCGCGCGCGTGTGTGTGTGTGTGTGTGTGTGTGTGTGTGTATGTGTATGTGTGTGTGTGTGTGTGTGTGCCAGTCTGTCTGTGGACACGATATCTCAAAAACTATAGCATCGATTCTGATGAAACTTGCTACACAACTCCCATGTGCTAATGGCAAGAACTGATTAGATTTTGGTAAACATCCAATGAACATTAATTAGTTATTTGCATAATTAATGGATTTTTAGTAATTAGACTATATCTTTGGAATGCATACTGCAAATTCAATATTTGGTACATATGTTAACCGTAACAAAGTGCAATTGTCCTATAATGATAAAGTTTGTCGATTTAGCTTAAAGCTTTTATGAATAATTTGCATAATTAATTATTTTCGGTATGCAAGCTTGATTCAAGCTTCAAATGTCATATAATTTGGTACATATACCAACCCTAACAATGGTTTCATATAATTAATTTTCCAATTAAGTGGTATGTCATGTATAATACCTAGTTTAGAATTTTGCATTCCAACAATGTGTGTAAGTCCAAAATCTACGGATTTGCCCTTACCAGAGGTATTCAGTTTAAATGTGATGAAGTGTTGTAATTTGTATTTACAAGTGTTATTTATTCTGTTGTTTTCAGTTTACGTGATTCAGTGTGCAATTATGCCATTATAAGCATTCAAGTATGAAGGTTCACGTTATTACTGTAGAACCAAGGTGTCGTCAGTAATTGTGGATGCTACTACATGGTAAATGGCCATTGCCTGACATCAGCATGGTTTGGTTTCTATACTATGTTCATCACTCTCATCTTCCAAAGTGCTTGTTATAGACTTGCTAATGGTTTTGAACTAGTAGAGTGAACTGTGTGCACTCTTGGATAATATCAACTTTGACTTTGACTGAAAACACTGTATTGCCAAATGAACAGTTTTGTTGCAGTATTCAATTGATAGCTGTCAGTGAATAGATCAGCAATCGTAAGTCAAACAAGTTTATATGATCAAATTATATTGCACATGTAGTATTTGTAATTTGCACTGTCTATGTGTGAAGTCGATATTTTGACTTGAATAGGAGTTAGACTGCAATATGTCAATGTTATACAAAATGTAGATTATTAAGACATTTATGTGTGAATATGTGTGTGTGTGTGTGTGTGTGTGTGTGTGTGTGTGTGTGTGTGTGTGTGTGTGAAATTGTCAAATGGTTTCATCTGACATTTATTCCTTCTAATATTATTTGGTGGACAGCGTTACTGGTTACTCATACTGAAGTTTAAAGCACAGTTGTTGGATATTGTTTTTAAAAGTGTATTTATTCAACAATATCATTATTATGTTCGATATTTGTACTTTGTACAACTCCACGAGTTTGAACTATAGTATTGTAAATTGAGGGTGAGCAAGGGTGTCCCCCAGTGCGATTTACAGAAAAAAATAAGTGTTGACTTACAAATTACGAAGATTAAATAAGTGTTGACTTACAAATTACGAAGATTAAATTTCAATTTTTACATTTGTGATGAAAACACACAATTTACGAATTACGAAGAAAATACACTAAAGATTTTACGTTTTACAATTATAACTGGAAAGTTGCTGGAAGGGCATTCTAATGCATCTACCACTCCGTGTAAAACTCAACACAGCATATTGCTGGTGAGATAAGCAGTCAGTGTCTCCTTACACTTTTGACAAACTGTTTTGAATGAATGAATGAATGTCTGTTGAATATCTTTTTAGAGATATAGGCAATTCTAAAAGGAGGAGAATAAAAATACAATTAGGCGGGAACTACAACAACGAGGAAGTTGAGCGACTGATTCTGATCAAAATAGAAATATTTGCTTTATCAATGAACATATAGAGAAACATATGAATGAATAACATATAATAGTACGTGTACAATCATGTATAATTTTGTATGCTATTCCACTAAGTATTGAAACAGTGAACAGTACATATGTATATTCGGAACAGGGAACCCGCAGGGTCAGTTTTGAAACGGGGATGCACAGTTCGATGTCAACAAAATAATATCAAGCTGTACAACACAAATACACGTACAATTACAGAAATTTCAATAAGAAATTACAGTCTAAGACCTTTGAAGCAACTTGTGACTGTGACTACCGCGTTGTGTATCATACATCCAATTGCAACTTAGCGAATCACATAACATTGCACGCTTTGAGCTGATGAATATCCCGTTGAATAAAATGGATGATCTTTCATGTACTTTTGATATTAAATACCTCTAAACTCCCCAGTTCAAGAGGAACATCCATTCTTTCCTTTCTATCAACAAACTTTGACCTTCGTGGGCTTGGACCCCTGCCCCCTCCCAAGAAAAAAAGAAACATTCTAGTCTAATATGACTGCTATGTTTGCAAAGTCCTGGGTATACCAATATGTGATGGATCACGTAAAACGTTGCTTATATCGAATCTGTTTAAGGTCGCACAAATACGGCAGTTACACATATATTTTTCTTTCATGTGCACGAAAAAAGTGGTGCTTTTTTCTGATTGTATTCAAAATAAGCAGTGGATTTGCAGTACGCCGACCACTGAATTATTATTTTATAAACTTTGCAACGTTTTACAAATAACGAAAAATAAAATGACCCAATCACAAAAATATGAAAATACCCCTTGCCCACCCTCTAAATTGTCAAGTCAAGTCAGGGCAAGAGTCAAGTCAACAATCAAGTCAAAGAGTCAAGCAAATTCAAGTAATGTCAAGTCAAGTAAAGGTAGGTCAAGGTCAAGTCAAGACTCAACTAAAGGTAGGTCAAGCTCAAGCAATGTCAAGTAAAGGTAGGTCAAGATCAAGGTCAAACAAAGGTAAGTTAAGTCAAGTCATGAGTCAAGTTTAGTCGCGTCGCATCGAATCAAGAGTAAAGTCATGGGTCAAATGAGTTAATTCAGCATATGTTGATTATTGCCAGCTATTTTGTACTTAATTCCAAGTACATGGGTTTTAACTACAGTATTCTGCATTGTCATATCAAATCAAGTGATTGGAACGATGGTGTTCTCCAAGTTGTTGTACTTTGTTTCTATAAAAAACTAATAAGCTACATTTTGAGATTGAGAGTTTTAATCTGCATCTTGAACAGAAGTTGCATACAATAAGCATTTTCTGACATGTAGAACGAGTTGGTGCTAATATTGAAATGTCATCTGCTAAAGCAGGCGAACCCAAAAAATAACAGACCCATGTAACATTCATGTGACTCATACATATTAAGTTGATTTGGGCCTTTATTATGATCATTTTCGGATTTCACTAGAATTGTTGCCTCATGCCTCTGATCAGACCACACAGGTCATTAAAAGAGAACTGGTTTAGACTGGGTTTCACGCAAAAATATGTAATTCGCGATTCACCATTCACATTCGAAAATAACGATCATTCACCAATAACGCAATATTCGCCAGTTCACCATTCAAGCACTTAAAACAAGATGCTTTCACCATTCACGCGTTACAATCTATTGCGTTGACCCTCCCCGATCAAGGGAACTAGATACATTGTGATAATTGCGGTCTTGACAGCACTATTTTGCGTAAATTTCACCATTGGGGTCTGTACATGTAAAATAGTAACGATTCACAAGTCACGCGTAAGGTGTATACTCTTATATATATCCCCTGCTTCAAGGAATAGACAACAGAAAGAAAATTATCCTTGCAGGCTGCAGCAGTATAATGTCCGTTATATCGACTGTATCGACTAAACAAGTACCAGGTCTCTCCAAATTGTCTTGTCCAGAAAGACTTCAGTGGTTTAAGATCCCCTCATTAGCTTATCGTCGTGCTAAGAGGTGACATGATTGAAATGTTTAACATTATGGAGGGAATATATGACTCAGAAGTTTCAAATTTTGTGCAGCTGCTATCTGACTCGCGTACCAGTTTAAGATTTATAAAACATTGTTCAAATTTAAGAAAATGTGCATTTATAAATAGATCAGTTAAGATATGGAACAAATTGCCAGCCAATGTGGTATCCTCATCAACTGTACGGATGTTTGAAAGTCGTCTAGATAAACTTGGGAAAAACCAACCCTTGTATTATGATTATAGGGAAAACTCTGCTGTACAGAGACTAGTACACAGGAACATCATGACAAAGTTAGTATAGAGCTGACAGTAGAGGCCAGATAGGCCTCAAGTCAGAATGAATCTGTAAATCTATGAAGCTATTTCAGTTTCATTTTTCAAGCCCAGCAGCCCAGCCCAAGTTTTAATATATGCCTATTCCCTTACACAAACATCTGTTAGATACTTGTCTTTGGTATTTCAGTGATTCGTATGGTGTAAATGGTATGGTTTAACCTTTTGAATGTTAGATACAAAGCTGTGTTCCTAAAAATATGTATTTACTTTTGGTTGGTTTTATAGTTCAGCAAGTACCAAAGTACCTAAAATTATTCTTAAAATTAATATTCCCATAGGGAAGAAGTATCTCAACTCTAGTGATATTAGTGCAACAGTTTCTAGATATCTTGTTCACAGACAGACAGACAGACAGACAGACACATTTATAATAATATCTTCCATTATGGAAGGTAAACTTTACCCCCTGGGTAGAATCCATAATTTTCATAATTTCATTGTGATGCTTCTGTCCAATGCGTACATAAATCTAATGCCCTCTGACACCATGTCATTGCGAATGCATGGAAATATGTCCATTTAATTTACCACACGTGACTCTTTCTTGACCAACCACCAGCTAGCTTAGGAAAGCATAAACATATACAAAAAAATGAATAACACATGCATAAGTAAAAGTTTTGAGAGTGAAATATTTTAAGCAACAATATAATGATTATAGAGATATATTTATTAACCTTATCGTAATACTTGAATGATTATTGATATCAATGTATGAACAAAATTGGAAGAAAGCTTACTATTTATTTTACTTTTCTAGTTTTGATCCATTTGATGTAAAGTATTTAAAGTGAGTATAAAATTCATACATACTGTATTGCATCTTATTATAATAGTGGGATTATACTTACTCTTTATTTGTATAGTCTAATAATAGGAATAGAAATGGTGCATTAGTTTGAATTAGGGATATATGTAGCGCCCTCTAGAGCTGTTGTTTGTATCCAATATAAAATCAATGCCTTCATCAGGTTTTGTTTTGACCATTTTTGAAACTATTATATTCTTAGCATTAACTGCATTTATATTAGTGACGACTGTTAACATTTTGTCTTTTTATATATTTTATATCATTGCCCTGATTACTTCATGTAGTCAAACCAGTTCGATTGTTTGTTATCACATTATGACATTATATACATAATGTTGTGCGGCCATTTTGTCGTCTGCATATTTCGGCAATAGTAATACAAAAGAATGTATGGTATTCACATTATACAAAGCCCCAAATCCATACTGTTCGCTTATGTTTAGGTTTCTCCATGACTTTCAGTTTGTAGAAATTGTACATCTGTGTAAACACAAAAAGAGCCGCAAAAAATCCTATTCCGCAGAAGACCAGATATAACACAAATGATATCGTGACACTGTATTCATATTGGTTCAAGAAAACGTCCTTGAAGATGGTAACAGCAGCAAGAATTCCTTCGTAGACATTTCCTTTTTCAAAATGTTCACTGATTTCACTTCGGATCTTGATAAGGGATCTTGGTGTCAGGAAGACCTGTGCTTCATGCCCTATTGCCACACTGAACTGTTGTAAAATAAAGGACAATGAAAGGTTAACCAAGGTCTAATGAAATATAGTCACTGGTGACCACCTTAAAACGGAATAGCCATGAACCCTCATAACATTTATAAATATAAACAGTGGCAGATAGATTAGAGAGATGTAGTTAGACTGTCATCAGTCACTGGGAGATTTTTTAACTCTAATATCTTCACATTACTTGAATTTGGTATTCATTTTTAGTTTTCTAAAGTTTAAAAATAAATAAATCCCAGTTGCTAGTAGTCTCAGAGTTATACGCACTCACGTTCACTCAGGTCATTATTTAACACAAAAGAACATACTTGTGTTAAAAATATATAGTTTTATTCAAATAAAGAATTAAAAAGGCCCAGACTTGAGCAAGTCTAGGATATAGATAATTTCAAAAGTAGCATGTGAAATAGGAAATTAAGGTGCTTATGTCTACGAGGGAGCATTGTACACGAAGTCTACAAGGGAGACACGTGACTCAGTTCAATAATGGATATATAGCTGTTGTTGCCGGCTACTGTCCTAATTTGCATATATGGATTAAGATATCGTTTTTAAATAATACTAGTAATGCATCACGTCATTTTAAAGTCTAATTTATCACTTTATACATTATGTGAAACGGAGTTTGTCATTTAGAAAATCTGCAGAGAATTGATTGTTCATAAATAATCCTTTCTAATAAAAGAAATGCATAGCACCCTCAGTGGTACACTTGGGAACCAAAATCGTACGATTGCCAAGGGAGTTTTTGTGAAGAATCACTCGAGAAATCAAACAGAAAACCACACTTTCCCGACTTATTATTTTATCATACTTTCGCTTCTTTTTCAAATAATGTGCCTAAATTATTATGGATATCTCAGTTTCATATTTTTTTTATGTATGTGTTCAACAATTTCTTTTTCGGCTACAGAAACTGGAAAATTAGAACTGTGTTTTACGGTCAAAAGTTCAACTACCCATAGCTATGTAGCCGATCACTACTATCGAGATTCCCCAGACAATTGTCATTAATTTGATCATCCTAACCGTGATATTATGGCAATTCCTAATATCAGTCGACACAAGTATACTTTCATGCATGTAGAGACAACTTTCAGAAGGGAATGTTTTCTAGAATCAGTCAAAAAACAAGCTGAGAATGACGTATAAACAGGCTAGACATATAAATGAAGCGTTTGTTCAAAAGAAAATTAAGAGTGGGAGCTCGAAATATGCCTACTGTACCTGCCTATCATCACGTGATGCAAACAAGATTACGTCATTTCCGCATTGTCCATACTGATATCTATGCAGTAAGTAATCAGCAAACTCATGGGAAATAGCTTCTAAGTCTTGTTCTGTGACAATACTTTTCGCACTGAAAAATAACAAGGTTGTGAGTCAGAAGAATAATTTCACACTTTGAATGTATACATTGAGTTTGTTTACGAGGTATTCTGAATCTACCCGTGACGTCACATTCAAATGCCTTTCACAATACATATAAGTTGATTAGTAGTAGTTCCTTACTGTGGAGAACTACAAAATACAATTTTAATTTCAACATCTCTGGACATACCATGAAGGTGTATAAAGTCCGGCGTCCTACCAGGAAAGTAACTGAATCACATCGAAGATGTATCGACTGGATTATTTTGAAACTAGGATTACCTTGAACCCCTAGAAAGTGCATTGATCAAACGTAAACCTTGGCTTGTCCGTTAGTAAAGGGTCGTTGAACGTCTCTCATCTAGAATCAACAAGGTGGTACGACTGACATGTATAATTCACTGGTTTTGAATTATTTAATGTAGGCCACTTAAACTGACAGTGAAATGAGAGCTCATCCTCATTTCTCTTAATATTTTATGAAGACATGTTATAGCTCTCCCAAGTTTGGCAACGCTGATGACAAATTTGATTATCTTCAAACGTTAGGAAGACATCGGTTTGACAGAGCCACTGTCAACAGCAAGATGTGACCTAGACGTTTACCGATATTGTAACTGGACATGAAATAGTTGGAGGCATCGATTCTTAACCGTCACCTTTGTAAATATGTGACTTTGGAATGTCTCGTTAAAACGACAATACGTTTCAATATAAATAGATTCGAGAAACAATTGCAGTTTTACAAACAAAATTTTAATTTAACATGTAACGTCTGAGCTGAAAGCGAGGCTCTTAATTTTGATCGTCTGCTGCGCTTTGTCCTTTTGCAATACATTGCGCATTGCAGAGGTCACAGAGCTGTAGAGAAAACTTGCATGTCATTTTCAGTAGAATTGTACTGATGATTTATTTCTACAAATGCAGCCTTTTTAATGTGTGTCACTTTAAATTATGAATACTTAATCAGCCAGCATTCCTCTGATATTTCCTCTGTCGTCATATTATGAATGAATAGCGATTTGGGAAATCACTTATATTATCCTTAAGCCTACAGCTTCATAAAATATTACAGGATGTCCTGCACCAACAGAGTGAGTGTAGATCAAAATTACACTGATAATATCATTGTAATGACTCATGCAAGAATAAGCCCCAAAACTCCCAAATACACAAGTCTGGATCTTCTACAGTGACAGTGATAATTTCGTCCACCTGAACACCGATAAAGCAAGCATGAATGATTTATTTCTGTTTACACCTTAAAATCTTAACGATTCAAAAAATGCGCGAGCACGCTCACACACACACACACACACACACACACACACACACACACACACACATAATTGTTTAACAAAGAACAATTGTAATTTGAACTTGAAACTCTATCGACAGAGATAACCAAATAATCCAAATTGAACTACCAAACGAAAGGAACCTTCATTTAAAGGGCTAAACATAAAATAGTTGTGTAATAATATAATTATACTTCTACAAAACAATGAAGTCATATAATGAAGTTCTAAAATTAACACATCATGTCACTTGTTGACAGTTCAATCGTACCTGGTACTGTTTTTTTTGTAAAGTTTAATTCGTTCACTTTTTCTTGCCATTCTGTAAGCTGATTCTTTCTCTTATTTTACCCCACACTTTCTATTCTTGTATCGACACCTTTTCCCATGCAACTTTTGTACCATTTTCACAACTATCCTTTCCTGTCCCTCTTTTACCTATTCATTGCTATTCACACCTATATACAGTATGAAATTCACAAACAAAAAGTATTTACATACATTTCAGTACAACCCAATGATCTGATGAGATATTTCGACGACAAAATTTGTTATAGCTTTTTCAAAACTATACATAAATCCGGCACTTGGGTGAGTACACTAAAATTGTCCTTCCTACGGTGGTAATAGATGAATACAATAACCCCCCCCCCCCCTTCATATTTGATAACAGCCTGTTTCAATATCCTTCAAACGTCTTCTATGGGGCCAATAAAGGGATCTTCAATTTTGCGATAACTGAATAGAAATACAATATGACACCTGTCACTTTATAATTCATAATGACTTGACAGATTCTATCAAGCATATTTTCGGCTCAGTTTTTATCAATTAATAAAGTGCATTAAATCTTGCTTACAATCTTCGCTGTATCAAAAATGACTATCTTTATCTCTCAATTATCTACATTAAATCTAGGCAAACATCCACTAAGGAAAATAACTTTCTACTATCACTTTAATTATTCCCCCAATGCATTATCGACCACTCACTTGGCAAAAAGCCAATTACGATGCAATTAACTGTGTTAATTTGATCACTCAATTCATTCGATGAATGCCTCATGGTATATCTTTACTCTATTGGAAGAAAATAATTACTTAAAATAATTTATTAAGTAATTGCACGTCAAATTATTCATTTATGTACTTTAATTGACGAAGAATATATACATAATTATGTTCACTTAAGTAATTGCATTATACTTCAACAGACACTAGTTCACGATACAGCTAATATTGACATACCTTTTGTATATGTATATTTTGGGTACTAAGGCAACAGTGACAATAAAATTGACATTGGTTTGATTGGTACATCCACGGCAATCGCAGCTTGTAAGGTTTTGTGTTTCCACTAACACTTTTTCAATATCAACCGCTGAAAGAAAACACAGTATGCGATGTTAGACAGTATGGGGAGCGGAAATGTTAACTTACAAACAAAATTTAGGTGTTTGCTTCATTTGCACAGCTTAAATGACATGAGCATGGTATTCATTTCTGAATTTCAATTAACACATCATATCACTACGTCACTTCCATTACCACATGAAATCACCACGTAACGTCCGTTCTGTGCATGCGTACATCATTTTGTGTTTTCTTGCGATTAAAAGTAGTAAATCGATTTTGGTGTGTACAAACACATTTACAGTTACTAACAGTATTACTTGATCGTATAATTTCATACTTGTATTTAATATATTGCGACCATAGATTGCATAGCTTGTCAAAAAGTGTAATTATGTAGATGAATCGTACAATGAAATGCTTTGAATTTCAAATATGAATATCACGTGAATATAATGTATTTCCTGACCGATATTGTATACAACAGCTTCTTTGTAGGAAACTAGTACTGGGGACATGTTTAGATTTGAGATGGCGTAGCAATGTCGTGGATATAAAGTTGAAACTTGATAATTTGTTATTGTGGGTCGTCGGAAAGATTAATAGAAAAATGTCTCAATGAAATAATTACCGAAATGAGAAATGACTCCCTCTAGGGCGTGTAAGATGGATACACTATGCAAATGGATACAATTCCGTCGTTAAAAGGCAATTTTCGGATGAAGCATTCATCTTGTTCACGTCATTCACTTTTGTATTGAAATATTTGCTCCTGGATGATTAAAACGTAGTGGATTATTTTACCGCCGGAAAGACTTGCACAATTTATCTTTTTTCTATAATTATTTAAATATATCAACGTAAGTTTGGTCAGAAATAGTAGACATATTTGTATTGAAGGTTTCTTTCCGAGAATTTCGAGTCATAAGTGAGCAAATTTGCACAGATAATCAAAAATATTTTCCCGCAAAAAACAGTAGTAAAATTATCGTTTTTCTTTATTTTTGTATAAATCAATATTATTTTAATATTGATGGATTCCTTTCTAACTTTTTGTTTAAAAGTGAACATATTCACAAACGTAATTATTCACAACGCACGCATTAAGTGTCAATTTTCTTTTTTGGTACGAGAAAAGCAGTGACGCAATGATACAACAAAGCGGCTTTCTTTATTAAAGTACAATACGTAACTTGTCATCAATATTTGATGTAATTTTGTTACAAGTCAGTGGATTCTCCAGCTACGATTTACTCTTAATATTTGGTAACTGAGCCACGACGTTGAAACGCATGGTTTCATTTCAATGATTTAGTTTATCAATACATATTAGTGGCATTCTTATGCCGATATGGCCACCGAGTTTGATCTGGATATCATCATATTGAATCAGATGATGAGAAAACAAGTATCTGGCATTTCTCCTGAGACGTCAAAGGTCACACTATCGTGGCACCACTGACAGCACATGCGCTAAATGTGTGGAATATGTATTGCGTGTTCTCTGAATTTAAATGTAAGATGGAGCACAAGTATACTGTAACGAAAAGAGCTAAACGAGCCATAATAATTTTGATATTATAATTTATGTATATTAAAATACTAGTTAGATCGGTTGCACTACATATTCATGGTTCTGTGAACATTGGTATTTCCACAATTTGAATATAATAGAGGTCAATCGTTTTAAACTGGATGTAGGGGGGTGTTTTGAAGTTGAACATGCGTTTCTTAAAACTAACCACAGCCAAAGAGACCCCGGTAAAGACCACATCTTCCGAAATAACCCCCGCCATATACAGGAGTCTTACTGCTTCTGTGATGATTAGATGTACATAACTGACATTGTACTTTCACGCCTGAATTTACATATATTGATTCAGAAGCTAATCTTTCCACACCTCCAGTTTAATTAACACCTCTGTAAATTTTGATCAGCCTGCCAGATGATCAAATCATGGATGTAATACGGAGAATACTGCGAAGTAATACATACATCCATGGTCTTGAAGAATGAAAAGTGATTTGTTTGAAATGTGTTTGTTTGAAATATGACCTGTCATACTAGCTATTCTTAAAAAATATATGCCAATCACTACAAATCTTTGACTGTCTTATTTAAGAAAAGTGCGCATGGCACATATATAATACAGATAGGTGGAAGGTACTCTCTAACATTTAATTCAATAGACTGTGGTACTTATAGTTATGAAGATATGGGGACACGATAGAATGAAAAATTAAAATTATGAGTGTTTTGTAAAATTTTGCACTTCACCTATTAATTTTAGAGTTGGATTGCATAGATGATTATTCTAAATAACATGTGAAAATTAGGGAATTAACCATATTGATAATAACTTGAGTAAAACATATTCCCTCATACCTATCTGATAGTGTACATGTTGTATGGACTATATACTCTAACAGTGAAGGGTGCGATTGCTTCTCAAGTCACGTAGATATAAATCCCAGGGGAGTCAATAAAACTGACTCCATATAAACATTACCTGAATTCATAAAACTGATCTATGGATGATAGACGGGCTGTAGACTATGTGTCAATTCAACCTACCTATTCCATGTGCATTAATTCTGATTTTGACAGTATGATAAGTAACTCAGTTGTAACTCATTGATGAAATTTGTAGGTAATATAATCAAGGATTCCAGACAGTTTTGACAAAATGTCTTTTAAAGAAAACACAAAATAACAAAAATATGATTTATTAACCGTAGGTACTCGTAATGTTTACTACAATGGGATTTTTAATCAAATTGCTGCTAAGAATCCAATCAATCAATATTGTTGTGACATTCAAATTATTCTCTCTCAACTGTACGTTCATGAAAGAAACAGCGTTGTAGTCAGATCAACTTCATCTAGGCCATCTACAGTGAGAGTACGCCATTAGCTTTGTTCACTTGGACATAGTAACACCTCCTACATGTGATAAAAGCCAGAGGTTTACTTTCCACTAGTGTCGTCTTTTCATTCTTAACTATCCCCAATGTTGTACATTTTATACATGTATTCATCATTCTGTAAACCCAGCCTGACTTCGCTCTGTGCGATGCCTGATTACATATGTTGTTTACCCTGCAAGTACAATGGTTTAAATACCACAGGTAGAAGATGCAGCCACAACATGTATACCTACTACAGTAACTGTCAACTGTGTTTCGTCATATTCATAACTTGTATAATTAAAAAAGCACTAGAAGGCTTGTTTATTCGTCATATTCATAACTTGTATAATTAAAAAAGCACTAGAAGGCTTGTTTATTAATCTATATAGAATATCAACATTCAATGTGTAAATTTCTCTGTATTTACATATCACCAAGCTACTCGAACTTCGCAATGTACCACCGTTTGATCCCTATCAAGTCTGCACCAAAGCAACATGTACACGTTTCGAAACGGAAAAAAAAATGCTATAATCAGAATGTTTAAATCTTGCGCGAAAGTTTTGAATCTGTCACCATGTTAAAACTGTACTAGTTGTACGTGGAGTATCATTTTGGGATCAGACAACCGCAATATATTCAGTTAAAAGTGTTAAAATACCAATAATTAGACACTGTACATGTCAATCAGTGGTCTATATTATCCATAAGCATAAACTGGTTGAAATCAAATCGTGATCGCCGTTGAGGGTGCTGAATTTGGGTGTGGACCCAAAAGTCAATTTCGCTTGATATATAATTGTGTATACAGGTAAAAAACAACATTTTCCCCACAGATGAATCAATATTGTTCACGGTGTATGATATCAGTAAGTTATTGTACCTAACAAAACATTTTCAAATAAACCACAATCTAGTTGCATTAAAATATTTACAGTTACCACCGTCATCGAAAGCGCAAGAAACTGACATGCAATGTCATTTTACCTGTTAATATTACGTACTCATATTTATTACTTATGTGGTGAATTTTACTGAGACCAAGAACTAATAGTTTGGAATTCAGCTCATGTAATCACAAGGGGAAGTGTAATTTACGATAATGACAGAAGACGTTGTTGACATTTAAAAAAAATTAAGTAAAGTTTTAAAGTTTGGCAAAGCTCTTTCTTTCTCATTTGAAAGGCTTAATCTTTTATTATTGCGTTGTTATTGTTTTGTATAAATAGAAATTCAGCTATTGAGGTAGATAAAATCGAGAGGAAATAGACTCGAATATTCGTTCTTGGCAACGGAAATGAAAATGGCACCTCAGCAACACCGACAGCCATTTTGTGCAGCACATATTACTGACTCTGTTATCAGGTTATCAGCGTCTTTGAAAGCTTATCGCCACTGAAATTTATCTTAGTTCATCTTTAGATAACTACTAATAGCTGGCCAAGTTTATGTTTCACTCTTTTCTCGTATCTAATTTATAGTTGACATAACTGCAGCTATGGCTATCTGACTTACAGAGACAATTCATGCCTATTGATAAGATAATATATATTGATATACGTGTGGTTAATTACCCATAGAAAATATACAGAGATGGGTTTATGATTTCCACATAAAACAAACAAAACGCGTAGTGTATTTTGACAAAATCCAAGCAATATTTTTTTTTAAACCTTTGACGACAGTTGAGGCAAATATGCCAGGGGCGTTATGAATTAAATATAATCCTCTATAGCAGTGTATTAGTTAGAACTGTATATTAAAATGAGACACCAGTATAGGAATAAAGACTATTTTTGGTTCTAGAGTCATCCGTTATTTTACATCACATACATAACGTAGTATTGACAGTAAGGAGACACCGAGCTGAAACTTGTTCCACATTCAAAGTTCTGTTCTGCGTAATTTGGAATAATTAATTTTCTTAAATCATACCTACAATTTCAGTCACGTGTTAAGATTAATTTACATCTATAGGAACTATTAAGTGGAGTTAGAATAGAAAAAAATCAATGTCAAAATGACTGATTATAGTTTCAATTCATTCTATTTTAGGCAATTTTTACAATATCGATTAGTTCGTTAGTTCTTATCTGCTGAATAAACAGAAGGGATTTACACTCCCGTCAAATAATTTTCAAATGAAAAATAAATTATATAAGGAAATAATTGTACCGGATGACATGGTATACCAACACAGTATCCCCCTCCCCCGTTAATGTTGTTTTGTTTAACCTAACCATATACTGTTTTCCTATTTATAATTGACTTGTATTACTTATTGTACTTCATATAAAATATACGTCTGGAGTAGTATAATATAAGATATGCAACGACCTGCAAAGAAAGTGTATTTTATGAACATGCCTGAAAACATACAAAAAAGCATACATAAAATCCATGAAAACAAACGTAAAAACACACAAAGCCCAAAGAATATACATGTAGTTAATGTCAAAACATCCTAACAATGGTCTCATTTGCATAATTGTTGGTCATGTTGTAGAGGATTTGTTGTTCATATGTCTCCAGTGAGACAAACAAATCAAGTCGTCACGCACGAACGACGTCCTCGTATAGCACTATAGGCTATGTAACTTTAACAATTTCATGCAAAATTCACAAAATATGCATACAAAAAGGGGTACAAAGTTCACCAAAATGAAATGGTCCCTTTACATTTATAAAACGGCATTTTCTAACCTTTGCTGTATTTTACGTAACTTAGTATTTATCAAAATAGCTCCTGGCATAGCATTCTTTGCATTATAATAACAGCCAAACCAGGGACCTATGTAATTCGATCGATTCGGAGGCTACGGATATGCAAATCAGCCCTTTAGGCACCACATTCTTAATACTTTTGCCGCTAATCCACGTCGTATTATTTCACATGTATTTTGACAAATTTGATGTCTTTTTCAAATAATGGCAATATCAATCATTCTGGAAAATATTCCATAATGAAAATAATCAATTCCCCAGAAAAAATAGTGAGCATAAATTCCTGTTGATGTATGATGTTTGAGTTTGACTCGAGAAATGTCATCATCTGTGTTGGGAATCCAGAGAAAGACTGAAGTGTAGGATTTGTAAAATTTCCCTAGAATGATAGCCAGGCTTCAAAAAGGAAATTATTATGTTAACGCTATAATTATACAACTACCCTAGGATGGATTACTGTAGCACTGATGAATGAAAGTCGGATCTTCAGAGTGAGATCACATCAGAGTTTCTTGTGTTATAGCTACTGCAGCAGAATTTATCACAAATAAAGTATGTATCTCACGCACTGTATAGTTGCAGGATAGGTTTCATGACATGATCAAGTCTTTGCGTTTATTGCATAGCCAATATACTGTACTTTTCAACGGTCGTCAATGCTAATATTACAGTAGCCATAACTTTTAATGTACACGTAGTTTATGAATGAAAAAATCAACTAAATCTTCATAAAAGTTTAGTGTTTCTGACCCGTTTTAAAGGTCATCTTGTGACAAATATGCTATTATAATGCCCTGTATGCTTAGCTCTCATTCTCGCAAGCCAGAACCCATATTTAATATTTCTGTCGGAGCAACGAAATGTGCGTCTTGGACGGTGCCGTAAAAGAGGCTGTGGTTCACGACGATGTGCGTCTTGGACGGTGCCGTAAAAGAGGCTGTGGTTTATGACAAGGAGCTCTGTATCTAGTTCTTACTCTAGATATAACTAGACACTATACATAACAATTACAACTGTTTCCTTTTGGTAACAAAATGGCGGATGGACTGTTCAATGAAAATAAAGGAGAATGTTGTACATTGACAGTTTGATTGATATCCTTACAGTGTCACATGAAGAAAATGGGTAAAAAGATATGATTAATTCACTTACTCTTCCAAAATCATACACCATGAAATGAAATGAATAAGAACAGTAATAAATTCTGACACTGTCAGGATACATTTTTCCATTACTATTACAGTATTATTATGTTACTAACTTCGCTAATAGAAACACTATTAGTGGTATTTATTTCGACAACATAACAACAAATGCGAGAACAATATCAATCTAGATTAGATAACGTCTGAAAATCTGTAAACATTCTAGAATCTATCTATCACCCTGTTAACAGAGCATCATAAGATCAGACGTTCCCTACCTCATGTGTTTATATAATATATATATATATATAGAGAGAGAGAGCGCGAGTTACATTCTTCTTTCGCCAAGTAGAGTGCTCTGATAACTTTCATTTATATATATATATATATATATATATATATATATATATATATATATATATATATATATATATATATATATATATATATACACACACACACACACACACACACACATACATACATATATATATATATATATATATATATATATATATATATATATATATATATATATATATATATATATATATATATATATATATATATATATATATATATCAGCCTTGGATGACTGCAATATTACTCCTGAAGATCCTTCTGGTGAAACGTTCCGTAGCGTAAATCCATAATGTAATATCATACTCGTCTTCTCTCATATTATGTATGTGTGTGTATATATATATATATATATATATATATATATATATATATATATATATATATATATATATATATATATATATATATATATATATATATATATATATATATATATATGTTTGTACGTGTATGATGTATGATGTGTGGTGTATGTGTGTCTTCACTGGTTTAACCCAAAGGTATTATTACTGACATGTATAAAAGCTTTACCGCGTAGTATTTTACTTCCAAACTACCATAAAAAGTCTATCTAAAGGGCTGAGACAATTTTTTAATTTTTACATTGTTCAGAAGAATTTATGGGTAGTATTATATTGTTCTCGATCGGTTTTACTTGAGTAGTTTGAAAGTATGCTATTCTTTCTTGTATGCTTCATTTTGTATGGCCATGTTCAAACTTTATGGTGAAATCTCATACTGTATATATTCACCTACCCCTATACTTATGTACATAGGTCACAATATGTCTATTTCTTTGGAGAATATTTCGAAATGCAAGCATTTTTCAATAATAGTTTGGTATCAAGTTAATTGAGTAGGATGTTTCTATGGAATGAGTCTAAAATAAAGGAGCGTGATACGAAAAATTTGTAAAAAAAAAATGTGTAGGAGCTATTCAGGCGGGAAAGCGTTTGGTGCTGAAAGGAGTAATTGACGTGGCTACAATTTACTGGCTGTAACTGCAATCGAAACGTGTATCGCCAGTAGATAAGCAAGGTTGTATGCATCACATACGATATGTGGCACGAGTCGAGTCAGACGATGAAATTCCTTACCTTGTTGATGGGATAATATATTGTCGGGGTCACAGAGCCAAGACTTGTTTCCATGGTTACCGCAATAGTCCAGGTCCTCTTGGGGGTCGGGAAATGAGAATTTTGTCCAGGCCGTTGACTGAGAAGATGAGTGTACGGGTACTCCCAAAAAGGAACTAAATATTATGTGAAGTACTACATAGAGATACAGTTTCATTGTATGTCACACATTACGGCGCACTATCACAACGCCCTAAAGCTGCATATTAATATTCCTAGTTTTTTTTATTCTAGTCTGTTCGTTTCGTCCATTGGGATTCACACCTGCCGATCGTCAACTATCACATAGCGATATTACACTGGTCAATACATTACAGATACCGATTTAATTGAAGAACTGTCACCCATTCATCCAGTCGTCAATTTTGGCTTGAACACACCTTTCCACGCGTACGGTCGATATACAACTTCTATTAGAAGCTAGAAGGTTAATAAAAACACACCCAGTGTGTCCCTGATGAAGGTTAGATGGCGAAATTATCCAGCTACATTGATCTTTGATGATTTAAGTAATTTGAACGTTGTTAATTGTCTTCTCCTTTTAGCACTGTGCAAATATCTTCGTAGAGGGGGTACCTTTGAAATTGCTCTACTTACGCCTGTTGAATACATGTACTTTTCAGACGTGATGCTGACAGGCATGAAGTCGGAGACATCGATCCTGTAGGATGTTTTCACGCTTGCTATATCAATTGATACACGTTGATGCAGAACTGTAGCTTACAAATGGGGTATATTTTGATGTTTTGCTCAAATTTGGTTCCTCCACATATTCACTTTCGATGTTCAACGCTGCTGCTTCAATCCAATAAGAGGGACAACTCACACTTGCTATAGATAACTATGGATTCGAAAATCAATTATTTCGACAACACTAAGGTTAGCCGCAGGTGATAGATACATTCCTTATATCCGACGAGGAGATCATCTGTTTTACTGAGAAAACATAAAATCCGTATTTCCGAACACCCGCGATTAATTTCCACATGTGAACAGTCGAAGGCAGTTCCAATCTTGTAATGTGTAATCCCTGTCAAATATCATTGTCTCACCGAAGTTGAAATTCACACATACATGTGTACATATGCACCCACTGCGCTCAGAATGACGAGTGATGATGTCGACAAGGTCTCACACTGCTAAAGTCAAGCAAAATCACTACAATACCTGTACTGCATGAAATAAAACATGGTAAAGAAATGGCACAAAATAAAACACCTGCGCGACTCGACTCCCTGGAATATCCCATGCATTCAAAACAGGACGCCTCTCGGTGTTAAGGATGTGTACTATTTATCGGCTTCCCGGAGTCACGTGATAGCTGTCGAGAGACCATTGATTATCAAACTGATTAAAAACGATGTTTTTTTTTTAATTATATGAAACAGTCATGAAGTCGCAGCCCCCATTTTGATAATAGATTTATCTTTCGATCGCTTCGGATGCATCGTTAAATGCTTGTGGCCAACCGGGCATTGATAACACGGAAACCTGACAGCTTCTCATAACGTTTAAAATAATAATTATTTTTTTCATTTATCAATATTTAATGATCCTGCACGTCATTTCTTATCTACAAGATATTGAAATATATTTCTCGACTATGAAATATTAACTCACCTCTAACAAGACCTATTTGTTGCAGGCCAAATACGCGATTAGTGTCTGAATATTTCATAAAAATGAGGACACTACGTGACTCTGATCATGATGTATTACGACTCCTGCTATAGACTTTCACACCAATACTGAGAAAGTAAGGTTTCGCAAGATATAAATAGTAAACTTAGACGTGAAGGAAACGAGACTAACACGTGCTTAATATGCAAATATAAAACAAGTCAGGCCTTGGCTAGTTATCTTGTAATATGGGGCACAAATAGTTGTTCCAGTCGGAGTGACATTTCGTATTGATGGATAGAATCGTTCGTCTGCGGTAAGTCAATAACAAACGATGTCAAAGCCTTTAACAAAATCGCTTCAAATTTGTGAATGATAATTGATGGCATGATGCCCCCATGCAAGCGAGCAAATGGATATGTTGACATGGCAACCAATGCTTCGATGTCAATATAGGTGAATTGAATAAATATTGATCGAACGAGAAGAAAGAAACGTGGCGGGGTATCAAATGTTGATGGAGCCGGGACTCAATTAACGATTCCCCGGTCTCGAATATACGCACGTACAGGTCTATTTGATTGCATTAATTTTCGAGAACGACAAATATTTTCTCAGTACAACGATCGCGACTTGTTTACATTGAAAATGAAGTAGTAGGAGTCCAGTATCGATTACTAGTCGTACTGTAATATTTCACTGTTTGCTATAAATTTTGTACAGAGAGTCAATACAAAGTACCGTACTAGTGATGGGGAAATGTGAACGCGCTTATTACGAACCTTGCCTGCATCATATCACTCATATTGTATAATACACAATTTTTTGGTGTTTAATTTTCTTTCATATTGAATTATTTTTTATATTATAACATGCACAAAGCAAGTTCTTGTCTTTGAATAGAAAATGTGGATTATATACCCTATGTCATGACAACCCGTGTCTACGGCATTGGTTCTGTGGTGCTCGAAATGTGAGTCAAAACGTTCCAAATCGCCATTAATTTTCCCGAATTTTTAAGAATTATCCTTAAGGAGGTATAATCATATATTCCCCAATAGTTTTCTTCATTCGGCCTGAAAAAAACTCGTAACCTAAGGGTTTCTCACTACTCATCTAGTGACTCGTCTTGACAAGGACCCTTAGGTCACTCATTTTTCCTTGGCTGAGAGAAGAAAAACATTGGGAATAATATCTAATTATTCGAACTAGTAAAGTATGTCAAATAATACCTGGCAACTCTCATCGAGTATTCTGATATAGTATAAAAGTGACATGACAGTTTGTGTACGTGGGTATAACGAAAAATGCAGTTTTAATCTCCCACACTCTTTGTACACACACACACACACACACACACACACACACACACACACACACACACACACATACATACACACGCATACATACACAGACACACATACACACACATACATACATACATACATACACACACACACACAGAGACACACACACATAGACACACACACACACACACACACACACACACACACACACAAGTACTTATATGACGCTCTGTGTTGACACTGATTTGCCCCAATCGATAGTGTATTTGTGTACAAGAATTTTGTTGACTGACTGTAGTTGTAAGTATTGCCATAGTTACAAACTGTAGCAGGCAATCTCAGATGGACATACACTTACCAATAAGTTAAAGCTGTAGTATCTGTAACTGGAATATTATATTTTTCGATCAGACAACCAACAATTTGATGGAGTTTATTGTACCATACTATGTGCACAACTTCACATACACATTTTACCCACAGGTGATTCAATACTATGCAGGGTGTACGATATTACTATTATTAGTCATTGTGTCTAACAAAACATTTAAAAAACAAAAACAAAAACGTTGTGGTTGCAGCTAGTTCATCTTTAATCAAACGATTCATTGTATGGCATAAAGAAAGAATTAAGATTAAAATTCAAAAACAAGAGATTTTTTTTTTAAGTTGATCAAGAACAAAAGAATGATTCCATGTAATCCTTGTGGTCCCACTGATAAAGATAACACCAATTCCAAAACCTAGGATTGAAACACAGCTCAGACCACCATGTTGTTTCAAATTTTATGTGTGTGTGTATGTAGTTTGTGCCTCTTTAGTGTCAATTTGTAGAATTCAACCATTTAGTATCAAATAAGGACACCCAGTCCCATAACTGGATAGTGCTCCAGTCTTGTGTTGATTATATATAACTAATGCCGTGTGGCAGCTGAATTATGATACTCACCTAGGGAGACTTAATCGGTATTGGCTGTCGATGGTACTCTAAAATGCCACCAATATAACATGTATGCATCACTCAATGACGTCATAATTTTACTCTAGATAATTACGTTATTGATTAGCTATTCGTTATTTCTACCAATGTGAACTTTGAAAGAATCTTCACACACCGCACTGAGCATTTATGAATATTTATGCAAAAGTGATGAAATCATTACTTTATCAAAGCATCATTAACGACTCGTGTCTGACGACATGATTCCAATTAAAAATAGTGACAAAACGTGACAAAGTAATTTACTTCGTGTTTCAGCACCTTACAATCA